>NC_138862.1:26605235-27805235 GCF_965194805.1 Balaenoptera borealis
CCTATATATATGATCATGATGAGTTTCTAATCTACACCTCTGACTGAGACTTCTCCCAAAGCTTCAGACACATATACCCAGTGTCTTACTCAACATTTCCACCTGGATGTCACCTCGAAACCTCAGACTCAGCATGTCTAAAATACACCTCAACTCTCACACAAAGCTTTTCTCCTTCTATAGTACCAATAACCACCCAATTAGCTAAGCCAAAAACCTGAGATTCACCTTTGAACCTTTAAAATTCTTCATTCTACTCCCTCCTTTAAATTTATTTTAGAAATTACCCAATTGTGCTAATTATACATCATATGTTTTCAGAACTGTAGATCAGATGACAAGATCATGTCACTCCCTACTTAAAATTCTCCAGTGGCTTTTCATTGCATTTGGCATAAAATGGACATTCTAAGGCCCCACATAATCTGCCCTCCCTCCCTCTCCCACATCTCCTGCAGCTTGGACCCTCTGTTACTGGGCTGTAGCCACATTGTGTCTCTTTGCGTTCTTCAAACACTAAAGTTCATTCATATCTGCAGGTTGTGTCATTTGAGGTTTCCTCTTCCTGGAAATGTTTCCTGCCAGCTCTTTGCATGGCTTGCTCTTTTCTTCTATCTACTCAACACAAAAGCCACCTCTGAGAGCCCTAATCCTGCTCCACCACCCTCAACAAGCAGACCCTTGTAGACACAGCACCACCTGTGTTTTCTTCATGGCACTCATCACTATCTGATTTGCATATTTCCTTATTGTCTATTTCCTTTATTAGAATAGCACTTATCATTTTGGAAATATTGTGTTTGTTTAACTTGTTTTGGGCCCATCTCCCCTACTAAAATTTAAATTTTATGAGAGCTGAGATCTTGTAAATATCTTATATAGCCAACTCCAGTCCCCCTTCTGGCAGCTCATGAATTCCTCTCTCATCCTCCTGGCTCAATACTGCTGATGTCCCAGCAAGTTTTACGCCTGGTCTTGACTGAAATATGACAAAGAGAAAGAAAGACAAAAAACTCTCTCCATTCACCTTCTGAGAAAAGTCTGGAGCTCCTAGTTTCTGAGTGGTGCTAAAAGTATTTTGACCCTCCCAAGGGTAGCACCATGTTCACATAAATGCTCTGTGATTCAACGTTTATTAGGCACCTTCTATGTGCCTTGTACTATATTAAGGGTTGTGTGGGTTACACTGGTGAATTCAGCCCTATGTCTGGCCTACAGGAGCTCGTACTTTTATCAGGGAAGACACACAAGCAACTGTGTGTTAGATTATCTGAGACAATTCTGATTGCTGGGTCACGTGTCCTGGTTTGTGATTCAGAATATCTTGATCTTGTAACAATGCAACATGATAAATACTTATCAACGGTATGAACAAAGTTCTCTGGGAGCATAAAAAAAGCAATTAATTCTGCTGGTAGAATCAGGGGAAACTTCACAACAGATCAGTTAGTCGGATCTTGATGTAACTGTGGGATTTTTTCCAACTGGAGAAGATGGAGAACAGCATTCAAAGCAAACTGAAAAATATGAGCAAATGTACAGAAGTGAGTGGGATCAAGTACTAGGGAAGAGAGTGAGAGAGAAAAAAAAAAAACCCACTAAGGTGAATACTACAGAATGACAAGAGCTTGGTGGTTGAGAGCCTTGAATGTCCTGGTGAGGAATGTTAATTCCCCCCCTCCCAATTCACTGGTTCCCCACACCTGAGCTGCACTGGCTATATACGAATCACCTGGAGGGACTTCCCTGGTGGTCCAGTGGTAAAGAATCTGCCTTGCAATGCAGGGGACACAGGTTCGATCCCTGGTCAGGGAACTAAGATCCCACACACCGTGGGGCAACTAAGCCCGTGCATCACAACTACAGAGCCCACGCACCCTGGAGCCTGCATGCCACAACTTGAGAGGAGAAAAACCTGCACGCCACAACTAGAGACAAGCCCGCGTACCACAGCAAAGAGCCCACGCTGCAACAAAAGATCCCACATGCCGCAACTAAGACCTGACACAGACAAAAATAAAGAAATAAATAAATAATAAATCTTAAAAAAAAAAAAAAGAATTACCTGGAAAACTTGTTTAAAATATATATTCTTGGGAATCAGACCTGGATAATCTGATTCAGACCATTTGGAATGGATATCTGGACTGTTCCTGAGAAATTCAGTTGATGAGCTCAGCTTGGGAACCATGACTTGGAGACTAGAGGAAGCCCTTCTTAGTCTTTCTCCACTGGCTGCTACCAAGATCTAAAACTGGTTGGTTCGGCCTGGGAGAGTTCCCGAACAGGACGGGAAGCAGATCGGTTACCCTATATCCATCGAGAGTGGGCTCTGGGTCTAGTCCTGCTGTTCTATCCATCACCCCATGTGCTTGGGCACTCAATGTCCATTGGGCCCAGCTCCAGGGGCTTCTGCCTCAATGTCCTCATCAGCAATCCAGTTTTCCCCTAGGCTTGTGGCTTCTGGAAGAACCCCAAGTTACTTGGTTGGGGCCTGACAACCTGCCTAATATTAGCACTTCCTCCCCTGTAGGGCTGGACATTAGGGAAGGTCTTACTCCAAAGCAAAGAGAATCCCAGAGACACCTGTCGTCACCAAACTCATCAGAAACGTGGCAAATAAAGGTTTCAGCAGGAGGATGACATAACTGGGTCTATATTTCAGGAAGACGGATTACAAAAAATAGGGGGGAACATTTAGAAGACAGCAGTAGTAGTTCAAGGGGAGAGACAGTAAAGAACTGTGCAAGGAGTGGCTGAGAAAATAAAAAGAAGGGGACTGAGAACTTGGTCACAGATTAGAGGCAGAGAGAACAAGAGCAGAGACGATGCCAAGGTTTCTAGTTTTATAAAGCCATGTTTTAGCTGCATTAGAAATTTGCTATGAGCATCTCTCAGAATCTCAGGAGAAATAAACATTCCGAAAACAAAACGTGACTTTGCATTATTTTTACCAGAGAAATCGTCTCCTAGCCAAATACTAAAGCAATGCACATATGTTCAAATTAGTCAGAAGTAAAATTGTTAAGTAAAGCTGAAACACTCATGTGGAAAAAAAGGAAACAGAAAGATGAGCAGCCTGCCACTTATTTTTTTTATTTTCAGATTAGCAATCTTGAATGCAAAGAGTCTCCTCTCTAAAATAAACTATTAATGCTTTTTTATTTTTCTAAGATAACGTCTCAAGGGATTACTTTGGGTTCAGAATAATAGCATTACTTTTGGTGGTCGAAAATGATTGCTTTGTACATTTCCAGGCACTTTTGATATTTGTGGTGGACAAAATTAGTTCCAGCCAGGAGGAAGGCTTTCGACACGGCAGAAGTTTCGGTGCTTTTTTATAAATGGGCTGCAACACACTGTGACATCATTTAATAATAGTGCTTTCCCATGCAATGAAAACGTTGAGTAAGATTAAAAAATAGGTAACAAGTGATTAAGAAGCAAATCGCTAATCCTTTAAGGGGATAACTTAATACTAGATTTGCTCTTGGGCCTTAGAGGTGTCATTCAATGATAGAGTTATTGTCCTAAAAATAACCTCTAATATTCAAATGATGTCCAATTGCCATATCTTGATTCCTTGAAATATTATAGTTGCCTCCTTTACTCTGCTTGAAGTTGCTAAGTAGAACCAATAGTCAAATTTAGCAGTAAACCTGCTGATGTAGGACTCTTCATTCTTAATTTGGAGAGTGCCCAACTTTAAATTAGAATACAACAAAACCCTCAGGTTTTACTTGCAAAGAAACTTAACTCAAATGCTGAGTCCACAAATTCCCAAAATGCAGATTTGCCTTCTCAACTTGTCAGCCACAACTGCTGGAGGAGCACCATGGACCTGTACGCTAAAGCAGCTCTTCCTTTAACCAGAATTTTATTTTTTCCTGGCTTTCTTCTTTCAACAAAATAACAGAACAATTGCCAAACTCCACTTCTCTTCTGTTCCACAAATACTTTCCTACCATGGAGGGAGCTTTAATAACACACACTGTAGAAATTATTTTCCTCCTTGATGAGTTCATTTTGGCCTTATGTGTTCAGGAAGGAGGAACAAGCCCTATTACCAAAGAGCAGATGAATAATTGCTTACAAGTAAGAAGAACGCTCCTGGGCCAGAGGAAGGGAGTTGCCAGCTCCTTCCTCGGTATCACATCCCTTTACAAGTAACAGTTGGTAGGCTGCCCCGTGATTTTCCACACTCCAGATTTAGAGGGAGTGATGCTCTTCTTCATTAAGATAAACCAGAGAAAAGAGAAAAAAAAATAAAGGAGCAACAGGTGTGGCCTAATTCACTGCGCCTGAACTTCTGACAAAGAACAAAAACCCCCTACACTTGCATGTAAGGACAAAGCTCTACCGCAGCAGGAATTTGGAATTGAAAGCCAAGTTACCAGTAATGAGTTTGGAATTGTCTTAAGTCAAGTTGCAAAGAAAATCAGCACAGGCTAGGACTTGATGGGGTGTCTGAGGACTCGATGTCTCCCTTCTTTGGCTTCTCCAGAGCTGATGTTTAAGAGTAGAGATGGTGTGACCTGAACCCAGAGTTCTCAGGAAATTCAAGAAGGAAAGGTCCTATGGAGCAACACGAAACCTTACGTATCTTCTTAAAAATGCTTTCATTTTAAGTAAACTTCTGTACACTGGTGAGTGGAGCACATACAGCTACATTGTCCCCATGAAGAATGGGGAGAGAGAATGTAGAAGAGCCAAAAGCATCTATACTCCAAGCCTGACAGAGCCACATCAGATTTTCAATCCTTCCAGTAGGGGCAAACGTTGGCTCCATGTTACAGGTATTGTTACTGAATCTTGGAAATGTTACATCCTAGCTCAAGGTCAAATGACTAAAAAAAGGCAGGCCAAGCGTGGCCAAACTTCATATCTGGGGTTTGCCCTTTGTCCTACTGGTTCCCAAATGCTGGTCCCTGGCCTGATGCTAGTCTGGTTGCTCAGAAGACCCAGCTGGGCAGTGTTGTCAAAATGCCTGAATCAAAAAAAAAAAAAAAATGCCTGAATCACAGGCTCTAAAATAGCTAATAGGTCTGGAATGAGACCTGGGAAACTGTGTTTTTAAAAAATTTCCTTGACATTATTTTGCAACAAGACTTGGGAACCATTGCAGTATATACTCTTCTAAGCATTTTCTCCAGCAGTTAACTAATTGATTTTGTGGAAATCTTAGCTCATCTCCTAAATCAGAGTATAATGCATCTGTCACTCATAGGCAATGTATCTGATGTTTCTATGAACCGTGAAATACGTTGTCAAAATATTTAGAGTTCCAGTTCTTCTTTAGAATGTGCTTCCTTATGTTCAGAAAATGAGGGTGCATCCTTGGGACTAATGTATACAATTGTCTTGCTGCCAAACTCTGTAGTTTCCTGCAAGGTTCAAGATTTTCCTTACTTCTGGGTAGCTCAGAATGCCAGGGCTACTGGTGCTCAGGACAAACTCTCCACCTCTTAGATACTTTTGATTTACTGTACCTTCAGGGCTTTATTTGTTTTAGACATGGGCTATGCATCTATTCCAACCAATTTTCTAAAGTACACTTTTTCCTAAGACAGTTTTAATTTTGGCTTCCTGCTAAGGACTCTGTTGAGCCTCTCTTGATACCTGAGGGGAAGCTTTTTATATCCTTACGCATTCCAGTTGGAGGTTCTTTGTGTACCCCTAGGTCCAGGTCTCCAAAGCTTATTTCTCCTTCTCACTCACCCTCTTTTGTGAAGGAGTCCACAGCTAGACTAAAGCAGGGTATAGCAAACTGTGATCCAGGGACCAAATCTAGCCTGGCACCTGTTTTTGTAAATGACATTTTACTGGGACACAACCAGGCCCATTCATCTGCTTGTCTATGGCTGCTTTCATGTTACAGTGGCAAAACTGAGTAGCCAGAAGTAGACAGAGACCATATGACCTGCAAAGCCAGAAGTATTTACTTTCTGGCCCTTTACAGAAAAAGTCTGCCGATCCCTGGACTAAAGGAACATTTCTAGTGTAAATATTTATAAATTTTCCTCCAATAGAGAAACACCACATATACTTCTAGGATCACTCAAAAACACATATGCTGTGAGGATTTTGTCATTTGCCTATTTTTCTTTATTTTTAATCCTTAGGTTTAGGGATAATATACATATTCTTTTTTTAATCTCATGTTCAGATTTCACTGGTTTATTAAAGAGGCAAAATTAGGGCCTAAAAATGATGGACAGTATCTTCAATAAAAGCCATTTTTTAATACATGATGAATCACCTAGTTACATATGTAAGGGGAAGGGGTGTGGAGAAGATTATTTGAATCTCTGTTAATTTGTCATAATTCTCTCCACTTAACCTTTCCCCCATCTGCTAAATTGAACCCCAATTTCACCAATTTGTCATTTGTATTGCTGATAACAAAAGGAAACAATATTTTCTATTAATGTTCCCTAAACCATCTTGATAATTGGTGATAGTTCAAAGTATGTATCTAATAAACTATTAACACAGTAAAATAAATTTTTAGAAAAAAAGTCTCATTTCTTTCTATGAAAATAAGGAATAACATGCCTTTAAAAGCCTCATTACTCTTTTAAAATCCCACAGAAGTTACTAAAGAAAATCTTCCAGATTTGATATTTAATGATTGACAAAAAGCAACTGGCTTGTACCTGAAATCTGCACCTTGTCTTTAATGATGCTCACTTTGCCTGCCAAGTTATTGATATTTAAAAGTACCAGCACGCCCTCTTGTGGCACATTGCAGTGACTGCTCTTTTCTACTGCTAATTTAGAAGTTTGGTGTGGACCCATTAAATTGTATGTAAATCATTATACAAGAGACCACTCTATCTTACATTTCATCTGTGATCGCTTCCTATGGAACAATAATCAATAATATATGCTGGGACTTGCAGAATGAACTTCTAAAATTACCCTTGACTGTAATGAAATATGATTATCACTGTTTGACACCCACTGTTTGAGTACCCAAGAACAGTAAATAATAAGTCCACCATCCATTTTCGGTCCATAGGACTACTTTGTAAGAGGAAAAACAAAGTCTAACGTTATCATATTCTTGCCTATCAGACTTTATGAAGACCCTCCACCTACTCTGCTTTCCAATTTCAGGATGTGAATATATACATAAGTGTATGTATTTTTATCAAAGGGCACAAAAAAATTCCCCTACATAGAACAAAAAGGTTTTATGCAAGTCAAATCTACATCCCAGTTTCTAGTTGCCTCCTTTCAAGGGGAGTTTTGTGTACCTGTTCTGGCCACTTGACTCTATGAATTCATTGGTTTAGGCTGTAGTGCAAGCCCATGGATTCCCCTAGATTATATTTTGGAACTTATGAGACCAACTACCTCCTCTGGACTACTTGGGATTTTGTTTTGTTTTGTTTTGTTTTTTAATATGCAAGTCCCATCACTTACTAGCTTAACTGGGATCCCTTGAGCAAGTTACTTTAATGCTCCCAGCCTTAACTTCTCACCTGTAAAATGGAGAGATTAATAATGACACTTTCATATAGCTGTCACGAAGATTAAATACAAGAATGAATGTTAAGGTGCCTCGTTCAGGCTGGGAACAGAAGAAGAGATTAATACGTGTTACAGTCAGTATTGCTGTTAGGTTTCTAAACGTACCCTAACACTGTGATTTCTTAATATTCCCCCCTCTCCTTTTGCCACTCCTGCTTTTCTAGTGTATTTTTGGACTGTTTTATTAAATTTTTTGTTTGTTTATATTTGCTTTTGCTTCCTGTGCGGCAATGGAAAAACAGGCTTTAAAAGTGTGGGTTCTTGTTTCTGAACCCTGAATTTCTATTGATTTCTTACTTCTCTAACACAGGAAAACTGTATTATAGGGCTAATACCTAGAAATGTAAATAGTGGAATATCTCTGTGCTACACAGGTATGAATACTTGGACACCCTTTTTATTGGCGAGCTGAAATCGACCTCCAGGTAAGATGTTTAAAAAGCCTAAAGAGCAATATGAGGAAGAACTCACTGTTTGTTTTTTCAGTGGTCAGACGATTTCTTCTGCATTTATCTGGAAATTTCTGTTGCAGATAAAGCAACTCCCTCCTCATGGATCTGTCCATTTTGGAAGAAGAATAAACACTGACTGTGGTACAACATCACTGGATGGAACAGATGCTCTAAGTACTGAGGATATTTTTTTGTCCAGAGCTTCATCGAACATCAAAAGTGAATTTCTAGGTCAGCTCCAGCTGAAAAGCACTTACTTAAGAACCCCCATTTTTGTTTCCCTAGCAATGCTCTGACATCATGTCAAGTTTCTTATACTCAAAACTAGGGCCTAAACAGACATATTGATTCTTCTTATACGACTTATATTTGAAGGTGTTTCAACCTCTTTATTAGATGTAGCAAGAGTAAAATATGCGAGAGAGAGAGATGATTCCAAACAGATTACTACAGATAATATTTAATAAATAAATTTTTAACTATACCCACATTGGTATCCATGATTGTTGCCTGTTACCTAGGAATTAAATGTTGAGTTGCAAGGTATCATCACTATAGTAACTAGAAGTCACTGGAATGTTGAAAATGTGGGAACATGTTAAATTTAGATCAAAGTGAGTATATGTCACATTATCAATCATATTCCTGCAGGAGCTAATTTTCTTCAACAGATCTTCCTTATACATCACATGAAAGGCTCTTTTCTCTCTTTTGTGCCAATTTTCAAAATCATTTAAATTAGCAAATTAATTTTTGGTCTTCAGAAATAATAGTTTTTGTTTTTTCAAACTATAACTTAAAATAACCATGTCCCAATGCTATTTAGCTTTCACTGAATGATAAATAGTACAAATGTCTTGTGTTTTCTAGATACACAGTTTTAAGTAATCCTTTTTTTTAACCTCAGAAGCGCCCCATCTGACCTGCCTTGTGACTGTTCTCTGCGAATCATTCAAAGCTGGCATGTTGTAGGATTTTAGTGCTTTCTGTGTCATTAACTTCCCTACCCACAAACAAACTACCCAGATGAGATCAAACAGTTGATGGCATTTATATTTTCCTAGACATCAGAAAGAATTCAATCCCACAAAATTAAATGCCTTTGGGAGAAAAAAAGTGACCATGTGGGTGTTTCACATCAAAGACAGAAAAACTTTTCGTCTCTGTTTAGTGTTCCAAACTCCAGTCAGTCTCTCTCTTTTTTTAATTTTTTTCCACTTTTTCTCTATTCCCTTTCTCTCTGCCTCTGAATTATAATTAGGAAGGTGGAGGATAGATTTGACCTTCACTCGTGCTCATTTTTAGTAATATACAAAGTCTAACACAGGACTGTTCTGCTTCTTCACAAATGATTGATTCTGCTTCTTTGGAATTCCTGACACAAATCTGTGGGGTGCTGGCAGTTGTCTCACCAACAGGAAACCCCTGAAGGAGCCCTGTGTTCCAAGTAGCGCAAAAGCATGTGTTGCTAGTTACCTGTCTTGCTTTGTCCACTGCCCATTGTTTTCTAAAAATGATGAATGTTCGTGACCCAGCTTTTTACTACAACTTTCTGGAGTTGACCTTCCTTGGATTGTGTCTCTGGAAGAGCCAAGTGAAGGGCTGTATTTCGAAAGACTGTATTTTGCTTCCAACCAGACCCCCTGTTAGAGCAGCACCTCCCATAGGTCTGGACTGAGGAGAGGATGAGAGGTGCAGTGCTTCCAAGGTTCGACGTGACCAGCTGGATACAGTTCATAACAATCAAAACATACTCTCTCTCTTCTGCCCAAAAGCCTGAGGAGAATGAGGTACAGTTCATTACAAAAAAAAAAAAAAAAAAATCCGACTAGTAACTGGTCCTGACACACAGAGAGTCCAGAGCATGTCCAGAGGTAAAATATTTATTATGGGCTTCCCTGGTGGCACAGTTGTTGAGAATCTGCCTGCCAATGCAGGGGACACGGGTTCAAGCCCTGGTTTGGGAAGATCCCACATGCCGCAGAGCAACTAGGCCCGTGAGCCACAATTACTGAGCCTGCGCATCTGGAGCCTGTGCTCCGCAACAAGAGAGGCCGCGATAGTGAGAGGCCCGCGCACTGCGATGAAGAGTGGCCCTCACTTGCCACAACTAGAGAAAGCCCTCGCACAGAAACGAAGACCCAACACAACCAAAAATAAATAAATAAATAAGCCTATACCTTAAAAAAAAAATTTTTTTTTTAATTTATTATGCCTGACAGTCCTTACAAAGTCTGTCTTGAGTGGGAGACTGGGAATCCCTTTCCTCTGCAGTCTCTTTTCTCTCCCCATGTCCCCAACAATGCCTACCCCATCCTCGGGGTGCTGGCTCCATCTGGGGAGTGAAGTAGGCAGCAGGATTCCTTGAGGTCATGATGACCATTTTTCCTAGACAACTCAACCTCTGCTGTACTTGCCTTCTCCCTCATAAGAAGAGGCTTAGGCATTTCAACAACTTCTGATTAGAGCATGTAAAATAAAGATAAACCCTTTTCCTTATATGTTTAATGTGCTTAAAATTTCTTTCACTTGAGTCTGTATTATAAAATCCCCTCATCAGAAGTAAACAAGGAAGAAAAAATTTTAAACTATGTATAGATAGATAGATAGAGATATATCCACTCAAGAAGTTCAAACATAAATTAGTGTCTTCCACATATTAATCAAATTGGCAAAAATTAAAGACAAAGAAAAATTATTGAAAGCAGCAAGGGAAAAACAACAAATAACATACAAGGGAACTCCCATAAGGGTAACAGCTGATTTCTCAGAAGAAACTCTACAAGCCAGAAGGGAGTGGCATGATATACTTAAAGTGATGAAAGGGAAGAACCTACAACCAAGATTACTCTACCCGGCAAGGATCTCATTTAGATTTGATGGAGAAATCAAAAGCTTTACAGACAAGCAAAAGCTAAGAGAATTCAGCACTACCAAACCAGCTCTACAACAAATGCTAAAGGAACTTCTCTAAGTGGGAAACACAAGAGAAGAAAAGGACCTACAAAAACAAACCCAAAACAATTCAGAAAATGTTCATAGGAAGATACATATCCATAATTACCTTAAACGTGAATGGATTAAATGCTCCAACCAAAAGACACAGGCTTGCTGAATGGATACAAAAACAAGACCCATATATATGCTGTCTACAAGAGACCCACTTCAGACCTAGGGACACACACAGACTGAAAGTGAGGGGATGGAAAAAGATATTCCATGCAAATGGAAATCAAAAGAAAGCTGGAGGAGCTATACTCATATCAGATAAAATAGACTTTAAAATAAAGAATGTTACAAGAGACAAGGAAGGATACTACATAATGATCAAGGGATCAATCCAAGAAGAAGATATAACAATTATAAATATATATGCACACAACATAGGAGCACTTCAATACACAAGGCAACTGCTAACAGCTATAAAAGAGGAAATCGACAGTAACACAATCATAGTGGGGGACTTTAACACCTCACTTACACCAATGGACAGATCATCCAAAATGAAAATAAATAAGGAAACAGAAGCTTTAAATGACACAATAGACCAGATAGATTTAATTGATATTTATAGGACATTCCATCCAAAAACAGCAGATTACACTTTCTTCTCAAGTGCGCACGGAACATTCTCCAGGATAGATCACATCTTGGGTCACAAATCAAGCCTCAGTAAACTTAAGAAAATTGAAATCATATCAAGCATCTTTTCTGACCACAACGCTATGAGATTAGAAGTCAATTACAGGGAAAAAACACAAACACATGGAGGCTAAACAATACATTACTAAATAACGAAGAGATCACTGAAGAAATCAAAGAGGAAATCAAAAAATACCTAGAGACAAATGACAATGAACACACGATGGTCCAAAACCTATGGGATGCAGCAAAAGCAGTTCTAAGAGGGAAGTTTATAGCTATACAAGCCTACTTAAAGGAACAAGAAAAATCTGAAGTAAACAATCTAACCTTACACCTAAACGAACTAGAGAAAGAAGAACAAACAAAACCCAAAGTTAGCAGAAGGAAAGAAATCATAAAGATCAGAGCAGAAATAAATGAAATAGAAACAAAGAAAACAATAGCAAAGATCAATAAAACTAAAAGCTGGTTCTTAGAGAAGATAAACAAAATTGATAAACTATTAGCCAGACTCATCAAGAAAAAGAGGGAGAGGACTCAAATCAATAAAATTAGAAATGAAAAAGGAGACGTTACAACAGACACCACAGAAATACAAAGCATCCTAAGAGACTACTACAAGCAACTCTATGCCAATAAAATGGACAACCTGGAAGAAATAGACAAATTCTTAGAAAGGTATAACCTTCCAAGACTGAACTAGGAAGAAACAGAAAATATGAACAGACCAATCACAAGTAATGAAATTGAAACTGTGATTAAAACTCTTCCAACAAACAAAAGTCCAGGACCAGATGGCTTCACAGGTAAATTCTATCAAACATTTAGAGAAGAGCTAACACCCATTCTTCTCAAACTCTTCCAAAAAATTGCAGAGGAAGCAACACTCCCAAACTCATTCTATGAGGCCACCATCACCCTGATACCAAAACCAGACAAAGATACTACAAAAAAAGAAAATTACAGACCAATATCACTGATGACTATAGATGCAAAAATCCTCAACAAAATAGTAGCAAACAGAATCCAACAACACATTAAAAGGATCATCACCATGATCAAGTAGGATTTATCCCAGGGATGCAAGGATTCTTCAATATATGCAAATCAATCAATGTGATATACCATATTAACAAATTGAAGAATAAAAACCATATGATCATCTCAATAGATGCAGAAAAAGCTTTCGACAAAATTCAACACCCATTTATGATAAAAACTCTCCAGAAAGTGGGTAGAGAGGGAACCTACCTCAACATAATAAAGGCCATATACGACAAACCCACAGCAAACATTCTCAACGGTGAAAAACTGAAAGCATTTCCTCTAAGATCAGGAATGAGACAAGGATGTCCACTCTCACCACTATTATTCAACATAGTTTTGGAAGTCCTAGCCATGGCAATCAGAGAAGAAAAAGAAATAAAAGGAATCCAAATTGGAAAAGAAGAAGTAAAACTGTCACTGTTTGCAGATGACATGATACTATACATAGAGAATCCTAAAGATGCTACCAGAAAACTACTAGAGCTAATCAATGAATTTGGTAAAGTTGCAGGATACAAAATTAATGCACAGAAATCTCTTGCATTCCTATACACTAATGATGAAAAATCTGAAAGAGAAATTAAGGAAACACTCCCATTTACCATTGCAACAAAAAGAATAAAATACCTAGGAATAAACCTACCTAGGGAGACAAACGACCTGTATGCAGAAAACTATAAGACACTGATCAAAGAAATTAAAGATGATACATACAGATGGGGAGATATACCATGTTCTTGGATTAAAAGAATGAATATTGTGAAAATGACTCTACTACCCAAAGCAATCTACAGATTCAGTGCAATCCCTATCAAATTACCAATGGCATTTTTTACAGAACAAGAACATAAAAATCTTAAAATTTGTATGGAGACAAAAGACCCCAAATAGCCAAAGCAGTCTTGAGGGGAAAAAACGGAGCTGGAGGAATCAGACTCCCTGACTACAGACTATACTACAAAGCTATAGTAAGCAAGAAAATATGGTACTGGCACAAAAACAGAAATATAGATCAATGGAACAGGATAGAAAGCCCAGAGATAAACCCACGCATCTGTGGTCAATTAATCTGTGACAAAGGAGGCAAGGATATACAATGGAGAAAAGACAGTCTCTTCAGTAAGTGGTGCTGGGAAAACTGGACAGCTACATGTAAAGGAATGAAATTAGAACACTCCCTAACACCATGCACAAAAATAAACTCAAAATGGATTCTAGACCTAAATGTAAGACCGGGCACTATAAAACTCTTAGAGGAAAACATAGGAAGAATGCTCTTTGACATAAATCACAGCAAGATCTTTTTTGATCCACCTCCTAGAGTAATGGAAATAAAAACAAAAATAAACAAATGGGACCTAATGAAACTTCAAAGCTTTTGCACAGCAAAGGAAACCATAAACAAGACAAAAAGACAACCCTCAGAATGGGAGAAAATATTTGCAAATGAATCAATGGACAAAGGATTAATCTCCAAAATATATAAACAGCTCATGCAGCTCAATATTAAAGAAACAAACACCCCAATCCAAAAATGGGCAGAAGACCTAAATAGACATTTCTCCAAAGAAGACATACAGATGGCCACGAAGCACATGAAAAATTGCTCAATATTACTAATTATTAGAGAAATGCAAATCAAAACTACAATGAGGTATCACCTCACACCAGTTAGAATGGGCATCATCAGAAAATCTACAAACAACAAATGCTGGAGAGGGTGTGGAGAAAAGGGAACCCTCTTGCACTGTTGGTGGGAATGTAAATTGATACACCCACTATGGAGAACAGTATGGAGGTTCCTTAAAAAACTAAAAATAGAACTACCATATGATCCAGCAATCCCAGTACTGGGCATATACCCTGAGAAAACCGTAATTCAAAAAGACACATGCACCCCAATGTTCACTGCAGCACTATTTACAATAGCCAGGACATGGAAGCAACCTAAATGCCCACTGACAGATGAATGGATAAAGAAGTTGTGGTATATATATATACAATGGAATATTACTCAGCCATAAAAAGGAACGAAATTGGGTCATTTGTAGAGACATGGATGAATCTAGAGACTGTCATACAGAGTGATGTAAGTCAGAAAGAGAAAAACAAATATTGTATATTAACACATATATGTGGAACCTAGAAAAATGGTCCAGATGAACTGGTTTGCAGGGCAGAAATTGAGACACAGATGTAGAGAACAAACGTATGGACACCAAGGGGGGAAAGGGGGGTGGGGTGGGGTGATGAATTGGGAGATTGGGATTGACATGTATACACTAATATGTATAAAATGGATAACTAATAAGAACCTGCTGTATAAAAAAATAAAATAAAATTCAAAATTCAAAAAAAGATTATATAGATGTATACACATGTTGTACCATTGTTAATTTCCTTGTTTTGATAATGTACTATATTTATTTAAGATGCAACCATTTACGGACACTGGGTGAAAGGTATAGGGGACTTTTCTGTACCCTCTTTGCAATTTCCTGTGAATCTACAATTACTTCAAAGCAAACAGGTTTTAAAAATTATATTCTTGTATTAAAAAAAATTAAGTTAGAGACTGCCCATTCAACCTCTTGGACCAGGATAACAGAACTTAATGGATAACCCACATCATGCCCATGAGGGTAACTTTGATTGGAAAGAAGCTCTCAAGCTTGGACCCAGCAGGATCAAGTAACCCATGTAATTGATACTGACCCAGTCCCTTGGACTCTTTAATCAATAGAAATTGACAAGAGGCCAGATGAGAATTTCAGGCAAAGCTTTATTGGAGCTTGTGCTGCAGCATGAGGAAGGGAAAACAAGAGTCAGGTGCCCATGCTCACACCTATTTTATCTATTTTTAATCTTCTACAAAAATCCTGTGAGGTATATATCATCAGCCCCCTGTCTCCTAGTATCCCACCTACCTCTGCTATCACTGAGGACAATTTACATGAGATTCATGAGCACTTTACTCCCAAAACTGATAGAAAGAGTAGCTTCAAGATCACTTCTTTCCTCTCTTCTTTGGATGGTGCATTTATCCTGTGCATAACTGTTCTCCTGGGCAGTTCCTATGACAACCTCTCTCTGGGATATTTTTCTGCTCATCCATAGTACTCATGGCTCTTCTTGTTACCAAGAAAAAAAAGAAAAAAACATACCAAATAAACCCTTACATAGAGGGTTTTGTTAATGGGAAATATTTGCTAATGGGGAATCTCAGAAAGGAACTATGCTACTACATCAACCAAGTCAGTAAATTGCTTTAAACTGTTTTCATTTAAATGTTATAAAGCCCCATATACACTCACTCTCTCCAGCACAATAATTGGTAACATGTGCAATTAGATGTCATAGTTACTAGTACAACGCAAAGCAGAGGAACAGTTTAATTCTGATGGATCTTTTTAAAAATCTTTTTCTTGATGTTTCTTTCAGTTTTATTGTCTGTTGCAATTTGCTTTACAATACCACAGTGTGTAAACATTTGGAACTCTGTGTGCACAATTTAACTCTAATCTACACCCTATGGATCAATGAGCATATGAAGTGGCCTAATATAATTAACATCCTAAGAATTGGCCAGGAGGCATTCAAAAGTATTTTTGTCAAAATCAACACCAAAAGTTTTATTATTTAGTGTGTAAGAAGGAATTTCTAATTGGCGAAATTAGTGGAGTTTAAGTTATGCGATTGTTACAAGTTGTGCATCTCCACCTTTGCAGGAACAAAGTATGAATAACTGTCTGGACCAGTAGTTCATACCAGGGGGATAGTTGGTAAGGCCCTGTGCCCCTCCCATCAGTGGACGATCTTGTTATCTGATCTGACTAAAAGGCCTGACCCTCTCTCCATCAGAACACACCTGTCTTCATCCTGGAGAGAGCCTTTCATGAAGGTCCTGGTTATTGTGTCAGGGTTGAAACTGAAAATATTAGAAGTAAACAGAGACTGAATGATTGCTTTGTGCCTGCTTGCTACCCAATATTTGTTTACTTAGAATAATATGGTCTGAAATGTGCTTTTGTTACAACTGCCTGGTAGAAAGGTGGTAAGATGAAAACAGAGAGCTGACACCCCCTCTAACTCCTGGAGAGTTCTTATGGAGTCCAAAATTACCTGACATTTGTGCAACAGTAAACTGGGTTAAGTTGGTTCAAATTCTCATACTCCATTCTTCAACACATACCTCATAATAATCTGTATACCTGAATTTCCCCTGCCACACTGGCATTTGTTTTCATTGATGGGCTCATTGATCTTTATGCAAGTGCAGCCTACTGGTCAGACTATCATCTTCAGGCAACGTAGAAATGCTCTGGTTTCCATAACCACCATTTAGGTACTGAGTCATGAGTCCTCAGATTAATTCCCAGATGCTTTTTTTTCCCTTTTAAGAATATTTTATTTTTTAGAGTTTTTGTTCATAGCAAAATTTAATGGAACGTACTGAGATTTCCCATTACCCTCTGTCCTCAATACACACACAGTTTCCCCCACTATCAACATCTCCCACCACAGTGGTACATTTGCTACAACTGGTGAGCCTACACTGACACATCATTATCATGCAAAGTCCACAGCTTGACACTAGCTTTTACTCTTGGTTCTGTACATTCTATGGGTTTTGACAAACATATAATAACATGTATTCACCATGATAGTATCAATACAGAATAGTTACAATGACCTAAAAGTCTTCTGTGTTCCACCTGTTCATGCTTTTCTCCCACCCCCAACCTCTGGCAACCACTGATCTTTTTATTGTCTCCATAGGTTTGTCTTTTTCAGAATGTCACAGTATGAAATCACACAGTATGTGGCCTTCTCAGTTTGGCTTCTTTCACTTAGTAATATGCATTTACGTTTCCTCCATGTTTTTTCACGGCTTGATAGCTCATTTCATTTTAGTGCTGAATAATATTCCTTTGTCTGGATGTACCATAGTTTGTTTATCCATTCACCTACTAAAGGACATCTTGGCTGCTCCCACATGTTAGCAATTATAAATAAAATTGCTATAAACATTTGTGTGCAGGTTGTTATGTGGACAAAAGTTTTCAACTCCTCTGGATAAATACTAAGAAGTATGATTGCTGGATCACATGCTAATGGAATGTTTAGTTTTATCTTGACTGCCAACTGTCTTCCAAAGTGGCTGTATCATTTTGCATTCCCACCAGTAATGAATGAGAGTTCCTGTTGCTCTACATCCCTGCCAGTGTTTGGTGTTGTCAGTGCTCTGGATTTTGGCCACTCCAATAAGTGTGTGGTGGTAGTCATTATTGTTTTAATTTACATTTCCCTAATGACATATAAAATAGAACATCTTTTCATATGTTTTATTTGCTATTTGTATATCTTCTTTGGTGAGGTATCTTTTGGGTCTTTTGCCAATTTTTAAATCAGGTTGTTAGTTTTCTTATTGTTGGTTTTTAAAAGTTCTTTGTGTATTTTGGATAACAGTCCTTTATCAGATGTGTCTTTTGCAAAGATTTTCTCCCAGTCTGTGTCTTGTCTTGTTATTCTTTGACCAGACTCATTTTTAATGTAGTGAAAACATATGTATTTGCTTGTTCACTGGACTTATTCATTTACTGCCCTTTCATTCCTTCAAGTATTTATTAAGCACCTGCTAAGTATGAGGCACTGTGCTAGGCATGCAGAAGACAGTGGTAACCAACATAGGCATAGGGTTGCATTTGCCTCTGAGCCATTAACAGCTCATATTTTAAATCCTTCAACCTGTATGCACACCTTTTGTGATTTATCCTCTGAAATGTTGTGGAGCCTTTCCAGAGACTTCTCTGATTACTCTCCTTATCATGGCAGATAATCTCACCTAACTGGTCTCATTTTTCAGTCAGGTTCTCCCCCTTCCAATTCCTCTTCTACATGGGTAATAATTATTTTCTAAAATTTAGATACAATTGGGTTATATTTCTGGTTAAAAAACATGTATGATCTACAGCTATAATGGCTATCAGTTTAACTCTCAACATTGGAGTGCAAGAAACGTGCTTTCTCTTAACTTCTCTAAAATAGTTACATTATGCTGAGCCCTCTCCTACTCAGTCAGTGAGAAATTCAAATTCAGTCTTTTTATTGGGTTCCTTCCTTCCACCAAGGATCTTTTGAAACATACAGGGATCTCACACAGAATATTCAAGAATGAGCCCTCTGGTCTTAGATTATAATGCTCAACTCTGATCTTCATTCACCTTGACTATATCCAGGTGATCCTATGAAAGCTGGTAATGCCAAGCTTAGCTCTTAAGAAATATTTGGTTTCTGCCCAGCAATTCAAAAGCCTCTGACAGAAGGAAACATAAAAGTTAGGCACCTTCTTTGGTGGAAGAAGGTAAAAATACACAAAATAAGGGACTTCCCCCGTGGTCCAGCAGTTAGGACTCTGCACCCCCAATGCAGGGGGCCTGGGATTTGATACCTGGTCAGGGAACTAGATCCCGCATGCCTCAACTAAGAGCTGGCATGCCATAATTAAAAGATCCTGCATGCCACAACTAAAAAAAAAAAAAAAAAGATCCCGCACGTGGCAACAAAGATCCCATGTGCCGCAACTAAGACCCAGCACATCCAAATAAATAAACATTTTTTAAAAATAAACAAGAGAGGGCTTCCCTGGTGGCGCAGTGGTTGAGAATCTGCCTGCCAATGCAGGGGACACGGGTTCGAGCCCTGGTCTGGGAAGATCCCACATGCCGCGGAGCAACTCGGCCCGTGAGCCACAACTACTGAGCCCGCGCGTCTGAAGCCTGTGCTCCGCAACAAGAGAGGTCGCGATAGTGAGAGGCCCGCGCACCGCAATGAAGAGTGGCCCCCGCTTGCCGCAACTAGAGAAAGCCCCCGCACAGAAACGAAGACCCAACACAGCCAAAAATAAATTAATTAATTAATTAATTAATTTAAAAAATAAATAAATAAAAACAAGAGAAACACTAATTAAATTAGTTAAATTAGTTAAACTAATTAAATTAAATTAGTTTAACTAATTAGTTAAACTAATTTAAAACACTAATTAATATTTGAAATTAGCATGCCTTGTGGGGAGAATCCAAACTCCTTACCATGGCTATAAGGTATATCTATACTTCCCAGTTTCACCTTTATCTCACAATGTGCTGGAGCCAGTTCATACCAGCTCATGAGAGCTGAGTGTTAGATTTTCAGGGATGTTGCGAGCCAGTTATTAAACATAGTTATTATTAAAAATTAAATGATATAAACTTATCTCCCTCCCCCCCTCCCATCTCCCTAGAGAGCCCTCCTATCCCCATCTGAGATCCCAAATCAACTTGCAAGTACTTGTTTTACAACAAATCTGGCACTGTTCCTGTCGTTTTCAGTAAAACATCCCCCAGACTATGATCTTGTAAATAAGACTTTTCAATCATATTTGTCTCCCTTTCTCCTAGTAGAGTGACTGGCACAAATGGTAGGGATTCAATAATTGTTTGGTGAGGAAATGACTCTTGGAGGTTAAAACTTATTCCCTTCCCGATATCTTGGAATCACTCCTCTACCCAGCAGCACTTGCAGTTCCCCAAATCAAGCTTTACATGCCTAGAAGCCTGACATGATCGGTCACCACCGGAAAAGCTTGGTTTCCCTCCTAAAGAGATGCAACTTTCACTCTCCAAGGCTTTTACTCTGGAGGAGGGTTAAAATGCAGATCAAATATAAGAAGTAAAGAAACAAAGCACCTTTAAAAATTCCCTGAAGTACAGAAGGCAAATCATAAGTCTCAACATCTCATCATAATGTCCTGAAATGGAAAAGTCCACGTGGCTGGTTGGTAAGCCAGTGCAGGGCTGTCTTCATCCCAACTGATATTTTGGAGGCAGAGAATGGATATCGAGAAAACTGACGGCTGGTGTGCCTAGTATTGTTGGGCCAGTGGTGGATGGACAAAATGTCCAGGAGGGTTGCTCATTGCATAAATATACTTGGGAAACATTCTTTTGAAAAGAATGTCATGAACATTCTGGAAGGTTTATCTGTCAAATGTGTCAAAGACTGGAAAAAACTAAGGTTGAAAACCATTGCTTTTGATTTTAGACTGTGCAACCCCAAGTACAGAACTGCTTGACCTAATTTCTGATTCCACAAACAACTTTGGGGAAATAGTCATTGCTTTGCCCTAGGCTTCCCAGAACAAGAACCAAACGTCCCCAAGGACACCAAATGACACCACCACCCCACCACCAAGCTGGCACTGGCAAAGAGGTAGGCTATTTGCAGAGAGCATGCCGCCTCTGCTGTGAGTGGGCAGTAAACTACCAGGGAGATGCGTGCTGCCTGCCTGGAGACAGGGTTGCTAGGTGCCTCTGAAGTAGTGAGACCAAGAGGTGTGCATTATTTCCCCCACACTTCTTATTTTACACAGTGACAGTTGTAGCCTGGAAACAACAGGAAAGAATAGTGTCTGTGATGTTAGAAATAATGGCCAGCCAAGTGCCCTATGGGGCAGAAGGAGCAGGGCTGAGGCTTTTATCAAGAGAAAGAGAAAAAAAGTAATGTGATTTGGTTTCACCATAATTGCTTAAGCAGCCTGGGTGAGAACTAATTATGAGTTCATCTGGCTCCAGAGAAACTCCACCTCTTCCCTTCTCCAGGATGGTACTAAAATATCAGCATTGCATCACCAGAAATCACTCCCATTGGTGGCCTTTCTTGAGAGCAGCGTGCTCTGTTTCTCTGAAAGCCACTGGAATCTGAATAGACCCAGGAATTTATATCTTTCCAAGGCAAATAAAATATTCCTGGCACTTACTTGTCACTTGAAAGCTCATAGAGTGCTTGCCCATTATTATGTCATATAGGAAGTGTTGTTTTATAAATGTGGGAGTGATGAAATGCAGAGAAGGAAATGAAGGGACAAGTTATAGGCCCTACATCACTACGATAGCCCTGGCCCTCTTAGACTCAGGGTAGGTCCTGGGTTTCAGAACCAGGATGTTCACTGATGATACTTTGATGCTCCAGGGTTCTCATAGGGCTCCAATGGCCCTAAAGAGATAAGGACTTTTGCTCAGAAAGTTGGTCACCTAATTCTCAGAAGAGCAGAGCTAACATTGAAAGTCAACAAGATAGGACTTGAATTCATCGAGGTTAGTAGCCCAAATTACAAAACTAGATGCAAGCAAAGTGATACTGCTATAATGTGATTATTTGGAATCTATGTGAGCTCTGAGAAAGAGGCAAGTTGTATACAGTAGTAGAAAGAACATGGGTTCAAATCCTGGCTTCAACCTGGGTTCAAACCCTAACTCTGACGCTTACTAGCTATACATGTTACTTGCCTTCTCTGAGTGTCAGAGTCAACTGAGAAATGAGGTAAAATTATCAGTTCCTTTGCAGGATCTGTGTAAGGATGAGAAATAATATGTAACGTGCCTACACTGTACTTGGAACAGAGGATGTACAAGGTAACTGGCAGCACGTCACAGTTCTGTCTCTCTCGCTGAGAAGCCCTAATCTGCGTGCTGCTACGTGTGTAGCACTGTGGAGGTTACAAAGACACACCAGGAATGACTTTTGACTTTTGAACCATCACAGGTTAGTTAGATGGGGAGGAGACTGGGGCCAGAGGAGTGTAAGGCCTATCTTAGAAGCAGCAGCAAAACAACACTGTAGAATTAGATACTACAGATCTTCCTCAACTTATGATGGGGCTAAGTCCCAATAAACCCTTCATAAATTGAAAATATCGTTAAGTCAAAAATGCATTTAATACACCTAAGCTACTGAACATCAGAGCTTAGCCTAGCCTAATTTAAACGTCTTCAGGACACTTATATTAGCCAACAGTTGGGCAAAATCATCTAACACAAAACCTATTTTATAATGCAGTGTTGAGTATCTCATGTGATTTATTGAATACTGTACTGAAAGTAAAAAACAGAATGGTTGTATGGTTCCTAAATTGTTCTCTGTGTATCAGTTGTTTACCCTTGTGATCACGTGGCTGACTGGGAGCTGAGGCTCGCTGCAGCTGCCCAGCACCATGAGAGAGTATTGTGCTGCTTATTGCTAGCCCGGGAAAAGATCAAAATTCAAAATTTGAAGTATAGTTTATACTGAACGCGTACAGCTTTCACACTACCTTAAAGTCAAAAAATCGTAAGTTGAAATCATCGCCAAGTTAGGGACTGTCTGTAAATGGGGTAGTGCAAATTCAAGGCAAAGTAGGCGCTCAGGGAAAAGGAAGAACACCACAGGTAGAACAATAACTTCAACCACCTGAACAGAGAAACAAACCCAAGTGGGCTCTGCCAACCACTAAGATGAACACAGAAGTGAAACTGTAGATTTAACAAAAACAGAAGAGTAATCCACTGAGAAGAGGCTCATTTTAGCACTCAAGGACAGGCGAGGAAAAGCCAGCTGTGGCTGCTTATTCCCCAAGGTAGCATTCTCGAAGAGCACTGGAGCCCTTTGGAAGTCCTAAGCATGGACCTTCACTGAGTTCACCTGTGGTGGTTAGGAGACGAGAAACCACCTTTATTCTCCAAGAAAAGTCAGCTTATAGTTAGGAAATTAGGAGCAGAAATAAGTCATCTAACTCCATAAAAAGTCCAAACTGAAATACAGGTTTAAAATGTATTACTTTATAAAATTAAATGGCTTATTTTACCCATGACTCTGCTGATCTCCCTTGTCATATATTTCTTTAAAGTGGATTTACGCCCAATTTCATAAACATAGATGAACAATAAACGGCACTTTATTTTCTGTAAGTCATAGTAATTTGAATTGGTACCCCCAGGAAAAATCCAGTCTTTATGATTGACCACCCCCCTAGTGGGAGAAGAGGAGAGAAAACACAATAGCATTGATTATGTGTTTAAGTTACACCCATGCTTTAATATTGTGTATAGATTTCCCTAAATACAATAGGAACTTGAATATAAATGGCATTTTCTCCAAAAATTATTCCACAGAAATAAAAGGAGTTGCCTTCTATTTCAGTCTATACAAAGTCTCTCTTGTTATGGGAAACCTATTCAATTACCCTGATGCAGTCTTAATAGTGGAAGTTTAAAATGCTTATTGAAGTCAGCTGATGGAGTTGGTTTTAAAAAAAAAAAGGAGGCAAAAATTTACACACATTTGAAATTATTCCTTGAGGTAGGAATTTTAAATTGTAACAGTCGGATGGCATTGTAAAAAATCATTTTAAAGGTCAACTTAAAGAGTAGTATAGTGATTACACTGGAAAGATAATAAATATAGACCCATGGTATGAACTGAATGTACCTCCCCAAAATTCATATGTTGAAATCCTAACCCCCAATGTGATGGTATGGGAGGAGGGGCCTTTGAGAAGCAATTAAGTCATGAGGATGGAGCTCTTATAAATGGGATTAGTGTCCTCACCAAACACCAAATCTGCCAGCACTTTGATCTTGGACTTCCCAGCCTCCATAACTGTGAGAAATAAATGTTGGTTGTTTAAGCCACTCAGTCTATGGTATTTTTGTTATAGCAGCCTGAACAGACTAAGACAACCCATATATGAAATAAAGCAACTGTGGAGTAAAGATGACTAACTGGACATATTCATTTGTTTTTTATAATTTTCTGAAACCCCATTAAAACACGGTAAATAATTTTTTTTCCTGACATCAAATCACAAGGACAATGAATGAGGAAAAACATGACAACATCAAAATTTGAAAGTTGGGGGAGCTCCCTGGTGGCCTGGTGGTTAGGATTCTGGGCTTTCACTGCCATGGCCCGGGTTCAATCCCTGGTAGGGGAACTGAGATCTCACAAGCCATGTGGCGCAGCCAAAAAAAACCAACCAAACAACAACAACAAAATAAACAAACAAAAATTTGAAAGTTGGGAAGATTAATGAAAGGTAACTGATGTACCAGATCCAAGAGTACTGGTTCCCAAGATGATGGTATAAAAGCTGAGAAGCACTGATTACACAAAAGTCTTGGGAATTTGTGGCACTGGGCAGCTCTGGAAGTAGGGTTGAAGATAGAGCAAAAAATAAGAAGCAGTTAGAGCCTCAAGTCCCCTATTTACCCCCCCCAAAAAAGCCCAGAAGTTTATTTTTTCAAAAAGCTAAAACAGAGGGCTCTAGGAGAGTTGAGGGACTGCAATACTAAACAGAAAATTTTAAATATGCAGAGACTTCCCTGGTGGTCCAGTGGTAAAGAATCCACCTTCCAATGCAGGGGACGCGGATTCAATCCCTGGTCAGGGAACTAAGATCCCGCATGCCACAGGGCAACTAAGCCCACACACCACAACTGCTGAGCTTGCGCACCTCAGCGAGAGAGCCTGTGTGCCACAAACTACAGAGCCCACGCACTCTGGACCCCATGCACCACAACTACAGAGCCCATGTGTCCTGGAGCCCGTGTGCCATAACTAGAGAGAGAAAACCCGCACGCCGCAACAAAGAGCCCACACCACAATGAAAGATCCCTCATGCCACAACTAAGACCTGATGCAGCCAAAACAATTAATTAAATAAATAAATATTTTTTAAAAATATGTGAATGTTGGCATTTTGGAAACAAAAACTCATCCCTGCCCCTACTCCTCTTTCTTTACCTGGCTCTCAGAATCCTAGCAATCAGGTCTAAGCCTTCCAGAAAGGAGTTCAAAACTCTTTCTTTAATGAATCCAACCGAACTCACTAAAGAAAAAATGCAAAGGGAAAGCCTAGACCTGCATTGTCCAGTATAGTAGCCACTAGCCGCTTGTAGTGATTTACATTAAAACTTAGATTAATTAAATTAAAGCATCATTTCCTTAGTTGCACTAGCCACATTTCAAGTGATCAACAGACATGTATGGCTATTGGTTATGGTATTGTACAGTGCAGACAGACAACATGTGGAGTAAAGATGACGGACTGAACATATTCATTTGGTTTTTATACTTTTCCGAAACCCCATTAAAGCATGGTAAAGAATTTTTTTTCAAGACATCAAATCACAAGGACAATGAATGAGGAAAAACATGACAGCATCAAAATTTGAAAGTTGGGGGAGCTCACTGCATAAAGTTATATTAGATAGCACTGGTCTACACAGATCTTTCGACAGCAGTCAACAGTCTCCACTCTCACACGCTGTGTGCCACACTCTCAAATATGTGCAAACATGAAGGATCACCAGATGTCTAAGACATCTTTTAACACACAAAAAAAGAGAACTGAGTTACAATTTAAGCAAACTGGAAGAACCATAGGACATACTCAGAAAAAAAACCATATTATCACTGATATCTTCATGGAGGTAAGAAAAAATAGTTTCTCTGAAACAAGTGTAGCTTGTTGTAAAAAAAAAAAAATCAATACATCAAAAGATATCAGAAATTTTAAAAATACAATGACATAATTGAAAAACTTAATAGAAGTGTTAGAAGATAAAACTGGAAAAACTGCTCAGAAAGCAGAATGGAAAAGAGAGAAAATAATCAGAAAATTAGAGGACAAGTTCATAAGTTCAACTCCTTTTATTTAAAGGAGTTCCCAAGAAGCAGAACAGAGAAAATGAGGGGAGAAAATTATCTAAGAAACATTTCAAGTGAATTTCCCAGAATGGAATGACCTAAGTATCCAGACTGAAAGAAAATCCAGAAAACCCAGGCAATGGCTGAAAATAAACCACACCAAAGTCACATCATCATGAAATCTTAAAACACTGGGATAGACGCAAGCTTGGGGTGGAGGCAGGGGGATGGTCACTTAAAAATATTGAGACTCTGAATAGTTTCACATTTTTTCAACAGTACACTAGAAGTATAAGACCAATGCCATAAAAAATTCTGAAGGAAATTATTTCTCAACATAGATGTCTGTATCCAGCCAACCTATCAATTAAGCATGAGGGAAGAATAAGGACATTTTCAAATATTCAGGGTATCAAAAATTTTACATCACCTGCACCCTCTATCAGCCACTTAGAAGCTGTGCTTCACTAAAGTCAGTGAATAAACCAAAACAAAAAAAAGGAAGGAAGCCATGAGACCCTGGAGACGGGCACCTTACAGGGGAGAGATATGGAGGGAACCGCAGAACCCTGGTTACAAGCAATTGCACGATCACAGCTGTGTGAGGGCTCTAAAAACAGCCTTTCCAGATTAGGACAGGCTAGCCTGCTACAGGAGGGAGTGCTTCAGGGATATGCAACGTCAGAATACCTGAACACATCAACAGATTTAAGCGACTGGCAGAAAGTTTCAATTAAGAATGCATAGAAAACTGATTTTTTAAATTAAAGGACAATTTTTTAATCCAGAGAAAACACAGTTGTGAATGGGAAAAATAATCATGCTAATAATCGTGGGAGAAATCATTGTATTCCATAAGGCATAGCTGTGAATAGCATTTACATCAAAATAATGCAATAGTTTTTCTCTGACTCAAATTAAGAAATAACTATACTAGACAGATGGGGAGCAAAAAGGAATGCATGTGTTGGGGTGGGGTGAAGTATGAGGACTAAAGAAAAATTATCATCTTCCAAAATGGGATATGTTAATATTAATAGATAATGACTGAAAAAATCCAGAAAGGAGAAATTAGCATAAAATTTAGAAAAAAGATCATAAAGCTAAGGAAAAAACAAAACAAATAAAAGAGTTGAAAGTGGTTGCTTCTGGGTGTTGGGGATCAGGGGGGGTTGCCCCAAAACTTGCTAAAGTGGCACATTGATTATTTTGAACTAAAATTGCTTGCGAAACACCTGGTGTAAAAATGACATAAAAAACCACTCTGACTCCCCTCTGATCCACTGAAAGTGAGAAATAAATCTCCTATGTGAAGGTATCCTCCCTATACCAGAAGGATAGAGAGCATCTTTATTGCCAGAGTTAGGGAATTCGGGGCTATGAAAGCTGTATAAGTAAACTCTGTAACTGTTTTATTAGTTTGCTACCCTAAGTACAAGCTCTTGTTTTGTTAAATCTTCACAAGTAATTTGTTTCTTTGTCTAAATATGATATATAAATAGTCTGCTTTGGTCACTTCGGCGCTCCTAGTTATATAAGACCTCTGTTCAAGCAAATTAATTTTTTTCTCTTGTGTCAATTTAATTATTAGAGCAGCCAAAAGAACTCAGGAAGGGTGGGGGACATTTTTCACCCTCCGCAACAGTTGGTGTAGTCAATAGGATACTGGCTGAACCCCACTCCCCAACCCCCAGTCACCCACTCACTTTGAGCTACTGCAGCTGAGAGCTCCTTGAACCTCTGACAAAAGCTGGCAGAAGGTAAGAGTTCTTACCACACCAGCTTCCTGGATCTCTGCCTGCAGAATGCAATGGAAGGGAAAGCGGTAAGAATCCTTTTCCTCTCTTCTCAAATTTAGATTAACAAGAGAAAATATTTGTGGAACTTGTTTCTTGGACACAGAAACTCTGGTAGATTTGGTAATGAGTACTGATCCTTTTCCTCCCAGAGATGATCACTATTTTCTTTGTGTTTGTCTTCTGTGTCATTTGTCATAAGGAGGAAAAACCACAGGACAGAATGCAAGGATACCCCCTATAAGGCTGCTGTTCTAGCCAGCCTCACAGACCCAAGTTCACCACTCTCACCAGATGGAATTCTGTTTAGACAAACTTTCCTGTGAGTGTCCTATGTAGAAACCAGATGAGGTTTTTTGTTTTTTTTTTAATTTTTATTTTATTTATTTATGGCTGTGTTGGGTCTTCGTTTCTGTGCGAGGGCTTTCTCTAGTTGTGGCAAGTGGGGGCCACTCTTCATCGCGGTGCGCGGGCCTCTCACTATCGCGGCCTCTCTTGTTGCGGAGCACAGGCTCCAGACGTGCAGGCTCAGTAGTTGTGGCTCACGGGCCTAGTTGCTCCGCGGCATGTGGGATCTTCCCAGACCAGGGCTCGAACCCGTGTCCTCTGCATTGGCAGGCAGATTCTCAACCACTGCGCCACCAGGGAAGCCCCAGATGAGGTTTTTCCTTCCAGCTTGTTCTGTGTCCTGAGAGCTTGGCCTTTTGACCAATGAGGATATTCTCTCTGGTCTCTGCCATCCAGAGGGTGCACTTATTGGGGTGCACCTTGGTGACTAATCAAATAGACAAGGGTTCTGAGACACAAAGTCACAAACAGCACTCTCTTTGTCCGGCGATGCCAGTTCTCTGAGGAATTTGTCATAAGGGACCTTTGATGTCTCAACCTTCGTTGTTTGTTAGCACTGAAAAAGCCCATTCCAGTGTCACAGATTAGCAAGTTTGTAAATGGAGTTGTCTCATATTCTCAAGAGAGACCAGAGACACCGTTTTCACTACACCATTCTTACCACCTGTATCCACAAAAGGCTTTCACTTTCTTTGACTGACTGAGAGTGAAATTTCTGGATCTTAGAAGGGCTGCATACTCTCTGTGAGAGGCCTCTTGCATCTTTGGTTAAGCCAAAAAAAGCTTATTGGCTTGAAAAGAATTCTATGTGTGATCAAACTGTATAAGATTTAATAAATTTGTTACAAGGGTTTTAAAAGTAAGCTTTAATATCAATAGGGTACATATGGAAAACTGGAACTTAATTTTCTTTAATCTTCTAGAAGGACAAAGTTTGACTGGACTATTGGTGTGCTCCTGATAAGAGATTGTTAAAGGTTTTCTTTACCTTTTAAAGTAATCTGCCTTAAAGCAAAAACAAAAACAACAAACAAAATAAGGATTTTGTGTTTTATGCAAAATAATTTCCTGTGTTTGCTATCTTCATTAGTTCTTTGATTACTTAAGTAAACTGAGTCTTTTCAATATTAAAAAACATAAGGCTTTTTACAACTATTTAACTTTCTGTATTGGCCCATGAAGTCTTCGTCACTTTGGTTAAATGATAACTATGTATTGTTTCACAGTAACCTATGAGCCTATTTGACCAAGTGTTTTAAAACCTTTTGATATCTCTGACAAACTTCCCCAAATCAAATTCTAAATAAAGTCTTACTGACCTGGAAATAACTTTGGGGTTTTCCAGAAGCCCCTGGAACACCTGAAAAGATTTGTTCTCTCTCCTTATAAAAGAGAGGTTAAACTAATTAGGTTCATTTGGTATGTTATATTACATAGGAAGCATTGTCAAATAAGTGATGATAAACCTTCTTAGGTTACATTTTATATATATATATGTATGTACACACACACATATATATATAATGAGTAAATGCTATTAATATAAATTTCTTTAAATTGTATGAAATTCCTAAAATTTGGATGTCCTGATATAATGTTATCAGTCATAATTCTAGTTATTATCTTCAGTGTTTTATTCACAGAAATAACCAAATTTCCTTGTCACTTCCACTGTAATGGACTCTCATCAAGACCTTTAGGCATGGCCATTTTTAACTCTTCTATTATTTAGACAGTTATACTCATTTGCTTTTACAAAAGCTTCCTGCAAACGTGTTTCATCTTCAGAGAAGTTCATGGAAGGGAATCCAAAAAGTACTCTAGAATATAATTTCTGATAACTTTCAAATCATACCACTGAACTGGGTAAAAATTTACAGAACGCTAGTGAAAAACAACAAATGGCTTGATAAAACTAACAAAAGATCAAGATGAACAAGAATTAATTACATGGGACTGAATGAACTGAGGAAGATGATTATAATGTTTTATGATATTTTTCACTTGAAACATTGCTAATTTTAAAAAAACATTTTTTTTCTCTAGATTTAAGAAAAACTTCTCTTTTATCTAACTTAGAGCATTTTTGTTCTTGTCTTTTGACAGCTTAGAGCAATTTGGTAAATTATACCATTGTAAGCAGAATAGAAACATTTATCTTTTTTCTCCCTGACTGACCCCTCCAGAACTCAAAAACTCATAATGATTATTCTTATTTTCATGGCAATATAGTTATCTCCATAAGTTCAATAAGAATCTGTCCTCTGGACTTCCCTGGTGGCACAGTGGTTAAGAATCCTCCTGCCAATGCAGGGGACACGGGTTCAATCCCTGGTCCAGGAAGATGCCACATGCCACGGAGCAACTAAGCCTGTGCACCACAACTACTGAGCCTGCACTCTAGAGCCCACAAGCCACAACTACTGAGCCCACATGCCCTAGAGCCCGTGCTCCTCAACTACAGAAGCCCGCGCACATAGAGCCCATACTCCACAACAAGAGAAGCCACCTCAATGAGAAGCCCGTGCACCACAGCGAAGAGTAGCCCCCACTCACTGCAACTAGAGAAGTCCTCATACAGCAACAAAGACCCAATGCAGCCAAAAATTTTAAAATTTTTTTTTAAAAAAGAGTCTGTTCTCCTTGTAACAGGACACAATTGGAAACATTGGTTGTATTGCCAAGGCTTTAGCTGGAATTATATATTCGAGAATATACATAGATTCAGATATGACCAGACAGCTTTGAGGAACTAAGATAGACTTTATGGAGCCAATATAGCCCCTTGGAAAATCAGCCTGGTACCTTGCTTATAGGGGTCCCAGAAACCTTACCAGGTGTGTAAGGAAGGTCACTTCCTGGCAGGCCCAGGAGCCTCAGGATATTTGGGGAACCTCGAAAAGAGAGGGATTCAGCCACACCTATAGGTATTGCAGGTGACGTCTGATGGCAAATGTTTGGCTTGGCTTCTTAGCCTTGAGAGGCTGTTAAAAGTTCAATCTGAAGATTCCTTATGAAAAGTTCCAGCAAAACAGATTTTTAAAAACGTATATAATAATCACTATTCTTGCTGAACTCATATAAATAACCGGGCCAAATTTATTAAATCTAGACTTATTTTGCAAACAAATTAGTCTTAAAGGCTATCTTTGGTAAAAATGTAAGTGATTTTAAAGAGAAAAATTATGTTTCGGTAGAAGCTATAAAACAAATTTGCAGATATCAGCTTCTAGTTCTATTCATTGTCTTTGAGATTTTGTTTTCTACCTATAAACTAGACGGAATCTTCAATTCTTCTGGTATCCTCCAATATTTGGCTACAACTCTTGAAATAGGTTTCCAATTTTTCCTCTCATCCTTTTGACTTGGAATCATTGCCTAAGATTGCCCTTTTTCCTGAAGCCCTGCAAACTGAAGCTAGATGACTTGATATAAACTTCAGAGAAATCACCAAAATTGCTCATATTTAAGCAATCTTCTTCATGCCTGTTGATGTGTAGGCTACTCAGAAAGTTTTCCTGAACACCCAGTAACATCATCAGAGACATTTCAAACTTCAGAAGGTGCTTCAACCCTGACATTGAGAAATGATCTTGACTAGCTGCTCCCTGGGCTCAGAAACTGATTTATAGTTGACTCCAATCATTAACCTCTGTTTTTCTTTTATTTCCACAGATACACCTTTTATTAAATACCCGATTGCTTGTGCAATGTAGGCCTGACTTTGGGGGCCCACCTGCATCACCACCTCCTGAAATGAATTTAACTAAACTGCCCTAGTCTCAGGACTAAGAAACTGATTCAATGAAATAATAGAGCAATCCATCAACTCAGCTTTTAATATGTGAAATTTCCAGGGACGTTTCAGAGGAGGAAACTGTTGGGGCTCAGGGCAAGCCACCCCCAAATATGCCAAAGTGACATATTAATTATTTTGAATTAAAGTTACTTGAGAAACAGCTGATGAAAAAAAGTGATATAAAAAAAAAAACTCTGACCCTCCTTTTTCCCCCCAAAAGTGGGAAATAAATCTCCCATGTGGGACTTCCCTGGTGGTCCAGTGGTTAAGAATCCGCCTGCCAATGCAGGCGACACGGGTTTGATCCCTGGTCCAGGAAGGTCCTATATGCCGTGGAGCAACTAAGCTCGTGCGCCACAACTACTGAAGCCTGCATGCCTACAGCCTGTGCTCTGCAACAAGAGAAGCCACCACAATGAGAAGCCTGCGCATTGCAACAAAGAGTAGCCCCCACTCGCCGCAAATAGAGAAAGCCCGCCCGCAGCTACAAAGACCCAGTGCAGCCAAAAATAAATAAATAAACAAACAAATAAATAAACAAATAATTTTTAAAATCTCCCATGTAGAGGTATCTTCCATATACCAGGAGGATAGAAAGCATCCTTATCACCAGAGTTAGGGAATTCAAAACGAAGAAAGTTGTATAAACAAACTTTGTTACTTCTTCATTAGTTTGCTACCCCAAGCACAACACCATTTGTTTTGTTAAATCTTCACAAATAATTGTTTCCTCTGTGTAAAAATGATATATAAACAGCTTGCTTTTGTCACTTTGGGGGTCCTATTTCTATGAAAGCTCCACACCTATGAATTAATTTTTTTTCTTCTGGTTAATCTGTCTTGTGTCAGTTTAATTATTAGAGCAGCCAAAAGAATTCAAGAAGGTTAGAAGGGAAAATTTCCCCCTCCCTGACATGGGTAAAGAGAAATAGATGAGAGAGACTAAATTTTTTTTTGCACCTTCCTGTTGGGTTATTTTATTTCCTAAATTTTACACACCTATAACTTTGATTTTTTTTTTTTTTTTAAATGAGGGGGAAAAGTTACAGGGGAAAAATCCCACGCCTGCAGGCCAAATGTTGTATAAATGACTACCTGTGTCTTGGGGAAATTTTCTAATGACAGCATCATACACAAATTCCTTTCACCCCCAGTGTTGCTAGCTCTTCTACGCTTCCCACAGGTTTTCTGTTTTATGTCATGATTCCTGCCTCCAAATTCTTCAGTTTCCCTATGGCCCTTCCCATGTCTCACCTGCCTGTATTTCTTGCTTAGAGTTATGAATCTAGTACTTCTAAATAGTTCTATATGCTAATCTACATCTCTAATTATAACAATGTTTTTGAGAACTGGAAGTATGTTTCATACTTCTTTGAAAACCTAGCACCTGATTCCATTCTTGCAACAGTGTAGATACACATAAATATTTCCTAGTAATTATTTATTGAACATGCATTATGTGATATAGTCACTTTATACATGTCATCTAATGCTAAAACAACTCTGCAAGGGGAGTTAAATAATTGTCCTTTTATAGATGAAGTGGGGAAAAGAGAAAGGGCAATAAATTTTCACCATAATTCTGAGTGTAAGAAATATCACATTTCAGGGGCTTCCCCGGTGGCGCAGTGGTTAAGAGTCTGCCTGCCAATGCAGGGGACACGGGTTCGAGCCCTGGTCTGGGAAGATCCCTCATGCCGCGGAGCAACTAGGCCCGTGAGCCACAATTACTGAGCCTGCGCGTCTGGAGCCTGTGCTCCGCAACAAGAGAGGCCGCGATAGTGAGTGGCCCCCGCTCGCCGCAACTAGAGAAAGCCCTCACACAGAAACGAAGACCCAACACAGCCAAAAATAAATAAATAAATAAATTTAAAAAAAAAAAGAAATATCACATTTCTTCGTTTTATTTAAATCAAATTGAGCTGCTTAAAGCAGCTATCAACTGGCAGGACATTCTATTTCAGTCATTTCTGGACTACCCTCCTCCACTCCCATCTCCAGGTGATACAAAGGTTGAGGACGGGACTGTCTTTTGCAGTCTAAACTACTAAAAGGAAAGCTGTGGTCCCCACGGATCCCCACTGTACACTCATTGTCCAGGCCACATGGATAAGCTTGAACAAGAGTATCTGTCATCCCCATTCCTGAGACCATGGCTCCCAGAGGCCTTCCTCCTTGGCATCCTGTAGGAGCCCCCTCACTGGGAGTTAACAAGCAGGACGTGGCTGGGCTACCCCCTTTGAAAACCACCTAAACCTCTTTCCTCCTGCTTGTCTCAAGGAATTACTGCCAGAAGTCAGTTCTATCTCCACTCCCAGCAACCCCCCAAAGCCATTATCTTTCTTCTCTTCCACTCTGTGTGAGGGGGTATAATCCCCTCAATGAGTGTAACTTTCCAAAACATGCCCCCCCACCCAAAAAAGAATGAAGCTAGCCTCTGTCTGGCAACATCTGGCTTTCCATTCAGCAACCCAAGGCCCCTGGGGCGAAGGAACACAATGGCTTGGCTACTTTCTTGGAATGGGAAGGGGAAAAAAATCCTTTAGCAGTGAAAACAAAGTGAAATTTTTTTTTTATTGTAGAGAAAAAAAATTCTGCCTCCAATATAAATACACATATACATATATAATATAAACATAGAGGAGCATTCATATAATTATAATATACACAGTTGAACGAATGCCTGTGTGAAAAGGAGATTTTCACTGTAAAATCAGTAACTTTTATTACAATGACCTGTCTCATCCTCCAGTTTTCTACTATTGCCTTTGAACCACATTCCAAACCAGGGAAAAAACATGTTTATAAAACTGCAAAGGTCAAGGCCAGTAATGGAAATTGATTTTACATGCTCAGTGGAGTGTTTTTAAACCCATGGAACAGTCTAAGGGGAAAAAAAATCTATTTAATTACTCGACAGTCTTTTGTAGTCCATTAAAAAGGCTCCACAATTGTCCACCTCTCCTGAACCAACTTAACATAAATCCCTCCCATTAAAATGGACTTAGAAATTGCACAGAATGTGCCCTTCTGAAGAGATGAAAACTACAGAAGATGAACTCGAACTGAGAAAAATGATTCCTACATGAAGACAAGCTGCTTCCTTTAAATGTTTTTAATGAGGCAGAAATTTTCACTTGAAGCTCCTGCCCAATACCTGAATAGCTTGTCCCTTTGAACTTGTATTTTTCTCCCTTCATTCTCTGTTTGATGAGATGATGGGGAAGTAATCAATGGCCTTTGCTTCAGGAGCAATTATGGTGCATTTTTGCCTTTATTCTTTTTGAACTTCAGTCTATCATGGTCCACACTAAAAACCTTTTTCCCGCATTTCAAGGCAAATTCATGATAATTTGAAATATGATTTTACTATTATTAACAATTGACTACTTTTTAAATTCTTACCAACTTTAGATAGAAAATAAAGAAAAATAAAATGACATGTAAATTAGATTTAAGGAGCTGTATATCTGAATAACTACTTGGTTATACAAGCAAGTGTGCTTTTCTTGATAGGTCAGTGCTAAATGAGTTTCCTGGGACAACTGTCCTCCAGCTAGGGAAGTCAGGTTGCAAGTCCTTCTAAAGATCAATATGTTCATTAGATCATTAATTTAATTAATTCCACTTAATTAAAGTTCTTGAATAAGTATATAGTCAAGCACTATTGTCTGGAATTTTAGTAGTCTTTCTATAAAGCCATAATTAATTAATTATGCATTAACTATACAGTATCTATTCTAGGACACTAACTTGGAAACCATGATTAATCGTTTTGTACTACCACTACTGGTTTGAAACAAATTATATTTCAGATTGATTTATAGTTCCCTCTCCCCATACTAACAAGACTTCACTATATCATAACGGTTATTTCAAGGTAGGTACTCATCTAAAGCTACTCCTACCTTCTTGTCTTAACTGAAATTTACCTTTCACCTGATTCCTTCCCTTGCAGCCCAATTCAGCTTCTTTCAGTTGGTCCTAAACCTGCCAGAGAGTTGCCATTTTTCTTCTTCCACACTGTGGTTTCCAGGTCTTTTTTTTTTAAACAAACTTCAGTAATTTCTATTTTGAAATTCACGTTATTTGCTTCTATGAGACCCACCTCAGCCAATTATCCATGACCTTCCGTAAGTTTTTTTTAAGAATTTAATTTATTTAATTTAATTTAATTATTAATTATTTATTTTTGGCTGTGTTGGGTCTTCATTGCTGTGCACGGGCTCTCTCTATAGTTGTGGTGAGCAGGGACTACTCTGTTGCGGTGCGCGGGCTTCTCCTGGTGGCTTCGCTTGTTGCGGAGCACGGGCTCTAGGTGCGTGGGCTTCAGTAGTTGTGGCTTGAGGGCTCTAGAGCGCAGGCTCAGTAGTTGTGGCTCTGCGGCATGTGAGATCTTCCCGGAACAGGGCTCAAACCCACGTCCTCTGCATTGGCAGGCGGATTTTTAACCACTGCGCCAACAGGGAAGTCCTTTCCATAAGGTTTTGAATTACTAGGCAAACTTTCTTCCCCATCTATGGTAGGCTAATAAATGGGAACACAAAATATATCTATGCTCCCCTGGAACCTGTAAATGCTACCTTATTTGGAAAAGAATTTGATGTCATTAAATTAAGGATTTTGAGATAGGAGATTGTCCTAAATCATCTGGGTGAGTCCTAAGTGCTGTCACAGGTATGTAACTGAGCAGGACCCTTTGGGGCCTTCCCAGGACAGACCCTTCCTCTATATCCTCTGCTTTAGCTTCTCTCTGAAGACCCAGGATAACAGTATCTGATGAACATTTCCTGAGTTATCTTACAGATGCTAAAAGCCCCACCAAATGGAAGACATTAACTACTTGATGATCATGAGCACATAGCCCCCAGGCCTACTGGAGCCTAAGGATTGATAATGTTAACCCCTGTGACAATGCCCTGTTGCCTCACGATCAACCAGAGAATTGTGCATAAGCTAATCACATACCCTGCAACTCCCCTCCCTCACCTGGCCTTAAAAGTGCTTTCCTGAAACCCATTGGGGAGTTCTGGCTTTTTGAGCACTAACTGTCCTGGACTCCTTGCTGGGTACCCTGAAATAAATGCTGTAATTTCCTTCACCATAACCAGTGTCAGTAGATTGGCTTCACTGCACATGGGTGAGCGGATCCAAGTTTGGTTTGGTCATAGCTGTCCTTACAACAGAGAGGCGGAGGGAGATTTGACACACACACAAAGGAGAAGACAATGTGAAGACAGACAGACAGATTTGAAGATGCTGACCTTAAAGATTGGAGTGATGCAGCCACAAGACAAGGAATGCCAGTAGCTATCAGAAGCTAGAAGAGAAGAGGAATCTATTCTCCCTTAGAACCTCTGGAGTGAGCATAGCCCTGCCTACACCTTGATTTCAACCTAGTGATACTGATTTTGGACTTGTGGCCTCCAGAACTGAGAAAGAATAAATTTCTGTTGTTTTAAGCCATCAAGTGTGTGGTATTACAAAGCCATAGGAAACTAATATACTATCCAATTCTTTACCTTCATTCTCTAAGACTCGGCCATCTATACAGTGCCAAGAAGTCATATAGAAAACCAGTAGAGAAGGACTAAAAAAAGCCCATGAATACTATCAAGAACAAGGGAGTAATATCAATATCTTTAAATATTACCAAAAGGTTGAGATAGAGATTTTAAAGTGCTATTGGATTAGGCAATTAGGAAGTCTTTAGTAACCATAAGAAGAATAGTTTCAATATGGTAGTAGGGGTGGCAATCATATCCAGTATCCAGTAGATTGAGCAGTGAATTGGAAGTTAGAAAGACAAAATTAGTAAGATTAGACCCAGTTTTCAAAAATCATGTTTGTACACAACTGGTGCTTTAGGCACAGAACCTAGGACCCACAAAATTGTTTTAATTTCTTTTGGAATCTAATGAAAAAATTAACTTTTAGGTCAAAGAAATTGTTTTAATATATATTAATATGTTTATCTTTATATAAGTGCAATTGTAAAATATAAATGTAAAATCATTTTTTTATGGAGGAGGAGGGGGGCCCATGAAGGCAAAAAAGCATAGGGCTTATGAAAGTCATTATGTGGTCCTGCCTAGGAGGGGCAAATAATATAAGAAAAAAGGGAAATATTAAAGGCGCCAACTAGGGACTTCCCTGGCAGTCCAGTGGTTAAGACTCCACGCTTCCACTGCAGGGGGCACGGGTTTGATCCCTGGTCAGGGAACTAAGATCCCACATGCCGTGCAGCATGGCCAAAACAAAATTAAAAAATTAAAAAAATAAAGGAGGCCACTAAAGAATGTCGCTGGCCACCCGGTTCTACAAGAATTAAGTCATTAGCCACTGCAGTTGCTGACCTTCAACACACACTGAGAGGAATTCAGGACAGAGATCAGGAATGAGGCACTCTGTGCTCTGGGAAAACTGACAGAACAGACCTTCTGCTAGTTAGATATTTTCAGGAGAAAATTTTATGAACCCCAATTCTTGCATCTTCCCATACTTAGAAAAGCACTAAAATCATTAACAGAGACAATCTGTTCCTCGTGACTAACAGTGACCTTCTGCCAAGATGTGTGTTTGATTGCACATACTCCTTCTCCCAAATCACATATATGCTGACCTCCCCCCTTACCTCTTTGGAGAAGTTCTTCAGAGTTATCTGAGAAGCTGTCTTCTGGTATAGTCCTCAGTAAGTCCCCAAATAAAACTGAAACGCACAACTCTAACACTGCATTTTTAATATATACATATTAATTATTGCAGCATAGTTGATTTACATGTTGCCTTAGTTTCAGGTGTACAGCACAGTGATTCAGATAGATATATATATTCTTTCTCAGATTCTTTTCTCTTATAGGTTATTACAAAATATTGCGTATGGCTCCCTGTGTTATACAGTCGGTCCTTGTTGGTTATCTATTTTATATATAGCAGTATGTGTATGTTAATCCCAACCTCCTGATTTATCCCTCCCCGTCCCTTTCCCCTTTGGTAGCCGTAAGTTTGTTTTCTATGTCTGTGGGTCTATTTATGTTTTGTAAATAAGTTCATTTGTATCTTTTTTTTTAGATTCCAAATATAATTGTGCATTTTTATTTCAGTCAACAAATCGGAGATCTTAATGAAACTATTATGAATTTATAGTCAAATTAAGAGAGCAAAAGACCTAGAAGAATAAAAGATGATTGTGATGAGGGATGGAATGTAAGAGTTTTAAGTTTTCAGAAATGGAGAAGGGTCTTACAGGTGATGAGAAGCTCTGGGATGTAGTAGTGAAAGGTGGAAGGGAGGCGGCTGTTGTAGTAAAGGAGATCAAGGACTATGATAGTAGGAGGTTGAGAAGGTCATTAATGCTGAAGTGATCCAGGATGGTGCAAAGGTTAGAAAGACTAGGATTACAGATGGACCAAAGATTCATGTAGAAAAATAAACACCAAAAAATTTGAAGTTCTATAAGAAACAAAGGAAATGTTTTCTCTTAGTTGACATTTGTTTACAAAATTCACATTATGAGGAGTTTTGAGAAGCTCCTTAATAAAGTTTTATAATAATGAAATCTATTTTAAGTATTTCGTTTCTGCCAAAAAAATATGTGAACTTCTTTCTTTTTGTGTTCAATTGATGTAATGGACATATAACATTACATTAATTTCAGCTGTTCATCGTAATGATTTGATGTTTGTATGTACTGCTAAATGATCACCAGAATAAGTCTAGTTAACGTCTCTCACTACACATAGTTACAGAAGTTTTTTTCTTGTGATGAGAACTTTTAAGATCTATTCTCTTAGCAACTTTCAAATATGCAGTACAGTATGATTAACTACAGTCATCATGCTGTGCTGTACAGAAATTTTTAAAATTATCTCAAAACAGGGATGGTATAGGTATGATATAAAATATGCAATTGTAGAGATTAATAAACTAAACCCATGTGAATAAAATTGTTCTGCCTGACAAACACCAAAAGCAAAATAGCAACTTAATAAACTAGGAAAAAATATATTGCAACTCGTATTTCATTAAAGGTCTATTTTCCTTATTATATAAAGACATGCAACAAAATAACAGGAAAATAGGTAAGGGTCTGCACCCAGTTACACCATGGTGCGGGGGTGGCGGTCCCCACACTACCAAACAATTCTCTGACACAAGTTGTGTGTTCTTCTACAAATTCAACTCAATTCTGACACTATCTACCTGGAGGTAGCATCAGATTCCACAGATTAAAGGTTCAGTGCCACAAGAATGCCCCCTACTTCAGATGCCAATCATAAGTTCAAGTTGTTACCTGTGCTTCTGATCTACTGGCTATAAATTGGAGGTTCCCACAACTCCATCCTTAGGTTTGATTAATTTGCTAGAGGAGTTTACAGAACTCAGGAAACCCATTTGTCCACTAGATTACCAGTTTACTACAAAGTATATTAAAGGATACGATCAATAGCCAGGTGAAAAGATACATAGGGCGAGGTCCTGAACAAAGAAGCTTCTATCTTCATGGAGTTTGGGGTCCAGCATGGTGGCACATGGAAGAGTTCTGTTTTACCAACCTGGAAGTTCTACAAACCCCCTCCTTTTGGATTTTTATGGAGGCTGAATTACTTAGGCATGATTAAATCATTGACCTTTTATGATTAATTCAACCTCCACCCCACTCTTCTCTCTTCTCTGGAGGTCAGGGGATAGGACTGAAAGCCCCAACCCTCTAATCACATGGTTGATTCTCCTGGCAACCAGCTCCCATCCTTAGGTGTGGACTAAAAGTCATCTCATTAACAAAACAAAAGATACTTTTTAATCACTCTTATTACTTAGGAAGTTCCAAGAGTTTTAGCTCTGTGTGAAAAAACGGGACCATTACAGATATATATACAATATATTAATAAGATATATATATATCTTATTATAAATCACAATATCAAAATAGGCAAAGGAGATGGCCAACAATTCACAGAAAAGGAAATATACTGTTAAACATTTAAAAAGTTGCTCATCCTCACTCAACGTAGGAGAATCACAAACTAAAATTTCAATGAAATATTTTTCAATTATCAAATTGGCAAAGGTAAAAAAATGAATAAAATATGGTATTGGCAAGGATAATGGGAAACAGACTCAAATATCACTGATGGGTATGTAAATCAGTACACAGCCCATGGAGAGCAATTTTGTTAATATATACCACAACTTTTTTTTTTTTTTTGGTAACAACGGAATATTTATGTGGGAATATCTTATTATACATGTAAATATATACACACAATTCCCCACCCCCACCCTGCACACACCTATGTACACACACACACATTTTCCTATCTAACATTTCTTTGGAAAGAGAAAGGACAGAGAGCTCTAGAAATTCTTGAATAGAAACCAGAACATTTTCTACCACAACTTTTAAAAAGCAAATAATTTTGACCCAGCAATCTCACTTCTAGGAACTGACACCACAAATAACTTGCAAATATAAAAGGTGACACAGGTAAAGTGCTATTTATAGCCACCTCATTTGCAATGGTAGAAGAGTTTTTTAACGGAAAATTTGTATATACTGATACAAAAAATTTTTTTAAATCTTTTGTTAGTACCTATCAATAATTACTTTAAATGTCAGTGGACTAAATACCCCTATCAAAAGACATAGGGTGGTTGGTTTGATTAAGCAAACAAACAAACAAACAAGACCCATCTGTATGATGCTTACAAGAGACTCACTTTAGAACTAAAGACACACACGGACTGAAAGTGAGGAGATGGAAGACGATATCACATACAAATGAAAATAGCAGGAAATTGAGGGTACCAATACTCATATCAGACAAAATAGATTTTAAAACAAAAGTCTATAACAAAAGAAAAAGAAGGATATTATATACTGATAAAGGGATCAATACAAGAAGAGTATATTACTCTGGTTAACATTTATGCACCCAATACAGAAGCACCTAAATATATAAAGCAAATATTAACAGAGATAAAGGGAGAAATTGCCAAGAATACAATAATAGTAGGGAACTTTTACACCCCACTTACATCAATGGACAAAAAAAAAAACAATGAGGCAACAGTGGCCTTAAAATATACAATACACCAGTTGAAATTAATAGATATCTATAGGACCTTCCATCCCAAAGCAGCATAGTAGACATTCTTTTCAAGTATACGTGGGACATTCTCCATAACAGATCATATGCTGGGCCACAAAACAAGTCTCAACAAATGTAAGAGGATAGAAATTATATCCAGCATTTTTTCCAACCACAACAACAGTATGAAACTAGAAATCTCTTACAGGAAGAAAAATGGGAAAAGCACAAACACGTGGAGACAAAACAATACACTATAAAAAACCAATGGGTCAATGAAGAACTCAATCAGGAAATCAGAAAATACCTCGAAACAAATGAAAATGGAAACACAATTTTCCAAAATGTATGGGATGCAGCAAAAGTAGTTCTAAAACGGAAGTTTATAGTGATACAGGCCTTTCTCAAGAAGCATGAAAAATCTCAAATAAACAAACTAACCTCTTATCTAAAGGAATTAGAAAAAGAAGGACAAATAAAGCCCAAAGTCCACAGAAGAAAGGAAATAATAAAGACCAGAGAGGAAATAAATAAAATAGAGACAAAAAATAGAAAAGATCAATGAAACCAAGAACTGGTTCTTTGAAAAGACAAACAAAATTGATAAACCATTAGCTATGTTCATCAAGAAAAGAGAGAGGACTTAAACAAATAAAATGAGAAAGGAAAGAGGAGAAGTAACAACCGATACCACAGAGATACAAAAAATCATAAGAGAATACTATGAACAGTTGTATGCCAACAAATTGAACAGCCTAGAAGAAATGAACAAATTTCTAGAAACATACAACCTTCCAAGACTGAATCAGGAAGAAATTGATAATCTGAACAGACCAATCACTAGTAGTAAAATTTAATTTGCAACTTAAAAAAACTCCTAGAAAACACAAGTCCGGGACTAGGCAACTTCACAGGGGAATTCTACCAAACATATAAAGAAGAGCTAATAACTATCCTTCTCAAACTATTCCAGAAAATTGAAGAGATGGGAACACTCCAAAATCCATTGTACAAGGCCACCATTACCATGATACCAAAACCACTACCAAAAAGGAAAATTACAGGCCAATATCTTTGATAAATACAGATGCAAAAATCCTCAACAGAATATTAGCAAATCGAATTCAACAATATATAAAAAGGATAATACACCATAATCAGGTGGGATTTATTCCAGGGATGTAAGGATAGTTCAATATCTGCAAATCAATCAACATGATACACCACATTAACAAAAGGAAGGATAAGAATTACATGATCATATCAATACACACAGAAAAAGCTTTTGACAAAATTCAACATCCATTCATGATAAAAACTCTCATCAAAGGTGGTTTAGAGGGAATATGTTTCAACATAATAAAGGCCACTTACGACAAACCCACAGCTAACATCATACTCAGTGATAAAAAGCTGAAAGTTTTTCCTCTAAAATCAGGAAAAAGACAAGGATGCACACTCTTGCCACTTCTATTTAATGTAGTATGGAAATCCTAGCCACAGAAATCAGAGAAGAAAAAAATAAAAGGAATTCAAATTGGAAGGGAAGAAGTTGTCACTATTTGCAAATAACATGATATTATACAAAGAAAACCTGAAGTTTCCAAAAAAAACTATTAGAACTAATAAATGAATTCAGTAAAGTTGCAGGATATGAGGTTAATATACAGAAATCTATTGCTTTTCTATACACTAACAGTGAACTATCATAAAGAGAAATTAAGGAAACAACCCCATTAACAATCACATCAAAAAGAATAAAATACCTAGGAATAAACTTAACCAATGATAAAAGACTTATACTCTGAAAACTATAAAAGACTGATGAAGGAATTTGAAAATGATACAAAGAAATAGAAAGATATACTGTGTTTTTGTATCAGAAGAATTAATATTGTTAAAATGTTCATACTACCCAAAGCAATCTACAGATTTAATGCACTCACTGTCAAATGCCCATGACATTTTTCACATAACTAGAACAAATAACCCTAAAATTTATATAGAACCTAAAATTTATAAAGACCCAAAATTGCTGAAGCAATCTTGAGAAAAGAAAACAAAGCTGAAGGTATCACACTCCCTGACTTCAGACTATACTACAAAGCTAGAGTAATCAAGACAGTATGGTACTGGCACAAAAACAGACAGATTAATGGAACAGAATAAAGAACCCAGAAATAAACCCGTAAACTTATGTTAATTAATCTATAACCAAGGAGGCAATAATATATAATGGAGAAAAGACAGTCTCTTCAATAAGTTGTGCTGGGAAAACTGGACATCTTCATGTAAAGGAATGAGATTAGAACATTTCCTCATACTATAAACAAACAAACAAACAAACAAACAACTCAAAATGGATTAAAGACCTAAATGTAAGACCAGAAACCATAAAACCCCTAGAAGAGAACATAGGCAGAACATGATTTACATAAATTGTAGCGATTTTTTTGGGGGGGATCTGTCTCCTAAAGGAAAAGAAATAAAATCAAAAATAAACAAGTGGGACCTAATTAAACTTAAAAGCTTTTGCACAGCAAAGGAAACCATCAACAAAACAAAAAGACAACATACTGAATGGGAGAAAATCTTTGCAAATGATATGACCAATAAGAAGTTAATATTCAAAATATATAAACAGCTCATACAACTTAATATCAAAAAAAAAACACAAAAAAATTTTAAAAATGGGTAGAAGATCTAAATAGATGTTTTTCCAAAGAAGATATACAGATAGCAAACAGGCACATGAAAAATGCTCAACATTGCTAATCATCAGAGAAATGCAAAGCAAATCCACAATGAAATATCGCCTCACACCTATCAAAATGACTGTCATCAGTGGCTGTGGAGAAAAGCGCACCCTCCTACACGGTTGGTGGGAATGTAAATTGGTACAGCCATTACAGAGAACAGTGTGGAGGTTCCTTAAAAAACTAAAAATAGAACTACCATATGATCCAGCAATCCCACTCTTGGGCATATATCTGGAGAAAAACATGGCTTGAAAGGATACATGTACCCCAATGTTCATTGCAGCACTGTTTACAATAGCCAAGACATGGAAGCAACCTAAATGTCCATCGATAGATGAATGGATAAAGAAGATGTGGTACATATTTACAATGGAATATTACTCAGCCATTAAAATAAATGAAATAATGCCATTTGCAGCAACATGGATGGACCTGGAGATTGTCATACTAAGTGAAGTAAGTCAGACAGAGACAGACACTTATCATATGATATCACTTATATGCGAAACCTAAAAAAAAATACAAATGAACTTATTTACAAAACAGAAACAGACTCACAGACTTAGAGAAGGAACTTACGGTTACCAGGGGGGAAGGGTGTGGGGGAGGGATAGATTGGGAGTTTGGGATTGACATGTACACACTGCTATATTTAAAATAAAATGCCTTTCCACAAATAACAAATGTTGGCTAGGATGTGGATAAAAGGGAATTCTAGCACACTGTTAGTGGAAATGTAAATTGGTGCAGCCCGAGTGGAAAACATTATGCAGGTTCTAAAAAACCCAAAAGAGAACTACCATATGATCCAGCCATTCCACTGCTGTGTATATATATCCAAAAAAATTAAAACACTAACTTGAAAATATACATGCACCCACATCTTCACAGTAGCATTGTTTACAACAGCCAAGATATGGAAGTAACCTAAGTGCCCATCAACAGATGAATGGATAATGGATATATATATAAAATGGAATATTACTCAGCCATAAAAGAGAATGAAATTCTGCCATGTGTAGGAATGTAGATGGACTTAGAAAGTATTATGCTTAATGAAATAAGTCAGATAGAGAAAGACAAATAGTCTGTTATCACTTATATGTGGAATCTAAAAAATAAAACAAACAAATATATATAAGAAAACAGAAACAGATTCACAGATATGGGGAACAAGTCAGAGGAGGGGCGAATAGGGGTATAAGATTAAGAGATTAGAAACTACTATGTGTTGGGGCTTCCCTGGTGGCGCAGTGGTTGAGAATCTGCCTGCTAATGCAGGGGACACTGGTTTGAGCCCTGGTCTGGGAAGATCCCACATGCCGCAGAGCAACTAGGCCCGTGATCCACAACTGTTGAGCCTGCACGTCTGGAGCCTGTACTCCGCAACGAGAGGCCACGATAGTGAGGCCCGCACACCGCGATGAAGAGTGGCCCCCACTTGCCGCAGCTAGAGGAAGCCCTCGCACAGAAACAAAGACCCAACACAGCCAAAAATAAATAAATAAATAAATAAATAATAATTTAAAAACTACTATGTGTAAAATAAATAAGCAACAAGGTATATTGTAAAGTACAGGAAAATATAGTCATTATTTTATAATAACTTTAAATGGAGTATAATCTATAAAAATATTAAATCACTATGTTGTTCAACTGAGACTAATATTGTAAATCAACTATACTTCAATTAAAACTAAAAATAAAGGGACTTCCATGGTGGCTCAGTGGTTGAGAATCTGCCTGCCAATGCAGGGGACACGGGTTCGAGCCCTGGTCCGGGAAGATCCCACATGCTGCAGAACAGCTAAGCCCATGCACCACATCTACTGAAGCCTGCACGCCTAGAGCCCATGCTCTGCAACAAGAGAAGCCACCGCAATGAGAAGCCTGTGAACCACAAGGAAGAGTAGCCCTCGCTCGCTGCAACGAGAAAAAGCCCATGCACAGCAACAAAGACCCAACGCAGCTATAAATAAATAAATAAATAAATTTATTAAAAATAAATAAATAAAAGTTAAAAAATGAAAATAAAATACTTTGTTAAGCAAAAACATGAAAGGTTTTAGAACAGTGCATATAATATCATACCACTATTTCTAAAACAAATAATTTATATATAAATAGGCATATATATTCATATATATGTATAAATATGCATATATATTTTTATATATGCATATGATTGTACTTTCATAAAATATTTCTGGAAGGATATCCCAAAATTGGTGATAATAGTTGCTTCTAGAGAGGGGTACTGGAATACTGAAAGACATGGGGAGAAGATAATTTTCATTTCACACATTTTTATGAGTAACTACTTGTCAGAGTCCTCATTAATCATGGAAGTGACCCGATCACTTGAGGCAGGGGAGTGGGTGTTAGAGTTGTGTATCACACAACTCAAAGACAGAGGGCTTTTGGGATATGACTGGAGAGTCAAGGTTTGAAAGTTACTATGAGAGCCTAAGTGAATATCATCTGCTAGTTCAGAGATACAAACGAAGAGAGAATGGCTGACATGTTTAAAGAAAGCTACCTGAGTAGTGATGATGTCAAGGAAAAGCCAAGTTTACATTAGGACAGGAACACAGTGAGTTCCGATAAGAGACTGAGGATTTTGTGGAGAATGGAATAATATTTCTAGAGAGCAACAGAAAGGGTTGTGAGAGAGGTCAGCAGTGGGAAGCAATGAGAAGATGACTCAGAGGAAAAAAAGCACAGAGCATGAAGAAGATAATAAGAAAGAAATGCCTGAGGAGCCTGCATTCTAGACCTGAGGGTAAGAGCCATGAGAGGCATGAAAGGAATTAACAGCTAACAAGGTTCTAGGGTTTCATCAGTATCAGTTTGGGCACAAGCCCCAAGTGACCCAATGGTGTTAGCTGGTGGCCTAGTCTGTAAGTGCTGAGATTGGCACTGGCTAGAACCCATGTGTTCTCAACTATTTGGCTATGGCATTTATTCAAAAGGCTCTTTGCACAGTGTCCCTAATAGAAATTCAATTAAAAATTATTTCTGTGCAGCCACAAAATTCAACCCTAAGTAGTGATGGCCACCCACATGGAGGGCCTTTCCCCCAACCTTATCATCCAACCTGAAATTTCACTTTCTGACCAATTTTTCCAATGTTCCCAATCATTCACTATAACTGAAATTATATGTGGAATTTAAGAAACAAAACAAAACTCCTAGAAACAGAGGAGACTCATGGTTGCCAGGGATGGGGGTTGTAGAGGCAAATGGGTGAAGCTGGTCAAAAGAGACAAACTTCCAGTTATAAGACGAATACATTCTGGTGATCTAATGCACAGCATGGTGACCATAGTTATCAATATACATTGGTAGATGCCTGAGGGTGGGAGCAGGAGGGGGAACGGGGAGTTAGTGTTTAATGGGGACAGTTTCAGTTTAGAAAGGTGAAAAATTCGGGAGATGGATGATGATGAGAGTTGCACAACAATGTGAATGTACTTAATGCCACTGAACTGTACAGTTAAATATGGTTAAAATAGTATGTTTTATATTATGTGACTTTTACCACAATAAAAAAAAACATTAAAAAAAAAGAAAAAATAGTGTATTGTATACATGAAAGTTGCTAAGAGAACTTAAAATTTCTTACCACGTACAAAAAAAAAAAAAATGTAGCTATGTGAGATGACAGATGTATTAACTAGTCTTATTAACAAACGTGGTAATCATTTCACAATATATACATATATCAGATCATCACTTTGTACACCTTAAACTTACACAATGTTACACGTCAATTATATTTTAATAAAGCTGGAAAAAAAATCACCTGACATGCTTTTTAAAAAAACAAACAACAACAACAAAAACCAGGTATCTAGGTCACATCTCCCAATCTGATTTAATTATTCTAAGATAGGGACCAAGAATAATATTTTTTTAAACTTCCCCAGGCAATTCTATGTATAGCCAAGGTTGAGAGCTAATTTACTTCAACACCTTTGTTATAACGATAAAGGAACTAAGGAAGATTATCCAAGGTCTACCATCTAGAAAGTGAAGCTAAGGTAGGAATCCAAGTCTCCTGCCTCTGAGTCTCGCACTCATTCCCCGGCATCACGTTGCTTTGACCCATGATTCTGTCCTCTCTCTCAGCTTCACCTGGCTCTTTACCCAACCTTAAGGCAACAATTAAAAATACCAAAATGTGACCAGCATGTCCCTCACATGGACCCACATGTCCAGCTCCCAACACCTGCGGAAGCCCAAGCCTCTACTTCTGTTCCATTGTGCACTGTTGCTGTGCATTGCTTGAGAAAGTTGCTGAATGGTGCCTGTTGGCCCACTACCTATTCACGCTATCTAATCTCAGCATGTCCTCATTCTGCTTGGCCATCCTTACTTCACTCTTTTTGTCCCTTTTCATGTCACCCAGAAAGGTTGCTCCAAACTTGCCTTAGTTCTGTAACCCCTAGGCCGATTAAACCATCTGAAATTAATGCCATCTATTTCCCTAGCCTCTCCTCTGCCTGAAATCACCTCTATATTTCATCTACTCTTTTTTCATGTCTAACTTTTGCCTGTGATTAGATTTAACACCCCCCCCTTTTTTTTCTCTGATATATGTTTTCTCTGTCTCCCCCTCTTTCTCTAGACAGGCATTTCTTCTCTACTGCCTCTTCCCTCTCTGCCTACAAACTTAGGAGTTTTTCCCATCCTGAATGCAATGCTTCCCTTACAATTACAGCCCTATTAACGCTACTAATCACCACCCACTTTTCTTTCTCTGCTTAATTTGTCTACTGGAAGGTTTACAATCACTGCCTCAGGGTTTCTACCTCCTCACTGTAATGTGACTTCCAACATCCATCTGCTGAAACCATGCTCTTATTTATACATACTGGATTACTTGTCAAAATTAAGCCTTATTGGGCTTCCCTGGTGGCGCAGTGGTTTAGAATCTGCCTGCTAATGCAGGGAACACGGGTTCGAGCCCTGGTCTGGGAAGATCCCACATGCCGCGGAGCAACTAGACCCGTGTGCCACAACTACTCAGCCTGTGCGTCTGGAGCCTCTGCTCCACAACAAGAGAGGCCACGATAGTGAGAGGCCCGCGCACCACGATGAAGAGTGGCCCCCGCTTGCCACAACTAGAGAAAGCCCTCGCACAGAAACGAAGACCCAACACAGCCATAAATAAATTTAAAAAAAAAAATTAAGCCTTATTCATTGTGCTTGCACTAAGGAGCACTCTCCTTCTTTCTTTCGCCTATTTTTCATTACGTTGCAGCCTTGCATTCTCAATTTTATTTCTCCCCCTCTCTCTTTTCTGCCTCTGTCTCTTCTGGCTCTCAATTTTCTGACCATACCTCAGTATCTCAGACTGTGCCTGTGGACCAGCAATACTGCTGTGATCTGGGAGTTTGTCAGACTTACAGGATCTCGGGGGCCCACCTCAGACCTACTGAGTCAGAGTCTGTCTTTCAATAACATGCCCAGGTGATTCATATACATGGTAAAGCTTCAGAAGCATTGCTCTAATTTTCTGCCCTTGGCCATTTTCTCTAAACTTTGTTCACTCTATTCTTGATCTGATCCCAAACTCCGAGTAACCATTCTAAACAAAAATTCCCAAATTTATTTCTCTGACCACGAGTTCCTTCCATCCTTTTTCAATAAGCTTTTGAACATCTGCTATGGGTTTTCAATGGACAATGTATCATGTTCAAAGGAAGTCTTAATCTCTTCTCTCTGTTCTTTCTTCCTTATAACAATTAATGAACACTTTCCCAGGCACCCGGGGTTATAATTTTTTGTTGCTGTTAACTTTGATTCCTTTTTCTCTGCAACTGACCTTCACACAATAGTTGTAATTTGTTCCATCCCTTAAACGTCTTTTGCATTCCTATTACTTAAAAAACAGAGAATGATAAATAGATGAGAGATAATCACTTATGAGTTATGAGACAAGTATTCTTCCAGGAGCTTTACAAACATAAACTCATTTAAACTTGCCCTTGTTGGACAATATTATCTAATTATCTTGCCCTCTTATAGACTCTGGTCACTTTTTACTTGGATCTCTGCTATTGCCCAGCTGCTCTGGTCACCTGCACATTTCTACACTCTCTTCAATCACGGAACTTATGATGAAAATCCTAACTAACCTTTGTGTGTAGTATAAGGTTTACAGAATAAATCCACAAGGATTATCTTATTTAACGCTCACAAGAAAAACAAAACAAAAAAACCCAAAAAAAACTATGAGCATGGTGTTATATCTCCATTTTATAAATAAGTAAAATGGGATTCTAAGTATTTATATGATTTGTTCAAAACCAACAGCTGACTCTTATACTTATCCTGTGCAGCTGTCTCTTCCTAAAATACAGATACAGCCTACTCTTAACAAAACAAAATGAAACAACGTTGATGTCTTCTTAAGCCCCTACAGAATGATGCAACCCACCTTTCCAGTTTTAACTCCCCTACACCCTATTCTACAATTACTCACTATTCCCAGAATGTTCCAGTGCTTTCCCAATTCTGCTTCTATTCGCACTGTTCCCACCACCTGCAATGCCCTTTTTCCCATCACCATTCAACAAAGCTCTCCCCAGCACTCAAGGCCCTGCTCAAATGGCCTCACCACCAAGAAACCCCTATTCTATCACCTATGGCAGGCCAAATTAATGCATGCTTTCTCTCTTTTACCAAATCATTTAGAGCATGGTGAATCAGAGCATTGCTTCTGGAGTCTGCCCCTGGGTTCTAGGCCTGGCTGTGTCATTTACCACCTATGGGCCTTGGACTTCAGTTCCTATCAGTGAAGTGAGAACGATAATAGTACCCAGCTCATTAGGTTATGATGAAATACCAGGCACAGGACTAAACACAGATACACAGCAGTGACAAAACTGATAAGGTTTCTGCAGCTATGAAGCTTCATTCAGAGGGGGAAATAAAAATAAATGAGTAAAAATAAATGTGGATATATAAATGTCAACAGCAAAGCCCATTAACAATTCCCAGGAAATAAAATTAGAATCTGGGTAATAAAATAAAGTCTAACCTTTTTCTTCCTTGGTGCTTAGTCTAGTCTCACTTGCTCGTAGGGTGCTGCGTGCAGAGGCCTCCCACCAGGTCCTTCAGACCAGAGTTCCTGGTATGAAACGTCTGTGCCGACAACTCAGCTTGGGACCGTGTGCAGAAGCTGCACACAACACGCTGATGGAAGACGGCGGCAGCGCCCGGTGCGCAGAGACGCCAGGCCTGGCGCTGCGACCTGGAGCCTGAGCCGCGCAGCCGCAGTGGCCCTGCGAGAACCCCGCCTCTTCCTCTCCCCAGTGAGGAGATCCTTATAAAGCAGCCCCGCCCACGGCCTGTTAGGTAGAGCATGTGCTCTAGAGCTGGAGCGCACTTTCCAATCTTTGATCTGAGAATGCTTTCCTTTGCTTCTGAACTGAGCTCGGTGTAGTCTCATTCTATCGGCTCGAACCCCCTGTCTTAGCTAATGACTATTTAACGTCTCAGCTAATTACTATTTAAAAGCCCCCTAAGAAGGTGGAAAATGAGCAGGGCTGATCCATTCAAAGTGCTGAAGGAAGAGTGCCCCAGGTGGAGCAAACACATGTGCAAAGGGCTAGAAGAATGAAAGAAACGGGTATGTTTGCAGAACTGACATGTCCTGTAGCAGAAGCCTAGCAAGTGAAGGTGAGAAGAAACTGAGATGAAATTGGAGAGAGAAACCCGGTTCATAAACGACGGTAAAAAGATTTTATTACATTTGAGTTTTACCGGGAAGAATTGAAACATTTTAAGTGGACAAACAACATTGTCCAAATTTTGTTTTTATAAGAATGCTCTGGGGAAAAAAAGGAAGGAAAAAGAGAGGGAGGGAGGGAGAAAGGAAAAAAAAGAAAGAAAGAGGGAAAGAGAGAGAGAGAAAGAAAGAGAGAGGGAGGGAGGAAAGGAAGGAAGGAAGGAAGGAAGAAAGAGAGAAAGAAAGAAAAGAAAAGAAAGAAAAAAATGGATACTGATGTTCGTAGAAATGAAACAACCATGTTCACATATTAGCACAGGGGCAGGTAAGCACTTACTGGAAAATTATATCTTCCAAAGGTGCCAGCACCAATATATCCCATCCCACATGCTCTTCTTACAATATGATGTTGGCACTCTACTGTCAAGAGGTGGAGTCTAGGTCCCCTTCCCCTGATTGAGGTGGGCCTATGACTAAAGCAGTAGTGATACCATGTGACTGCCCAGGCTAAGGCATAAAAGACAATAGAGCTTTGTCACTGAAACCCACCCACCATGCAGTGAGGAAGCCAAGCAGCTCATGGAAGAGCCACAAGAAGGTGTTACAGCCACTGCCCAGTAGAGATACCAGGTAACAGCCGGAGCCAACCTCTAGACCCTTGCGTAAGTGAGCCTTCAGATGATTCTAGCCTTCAGCTTTGAGCCCCTCCAGGTGATGCAGAGTAAAGCAGAGAGAACCTGTCCCTGCCAAACCCTACCAAAATGCAGACTTGTAAACAAATTAAATGTTGTCATTGTTTTAAGTCACTAGATTTGGGGGTGGTTGGTTGCACAGCATTAGAAAAATGAAAAAGTAAGTGTTAGTATTAATATCATGTCTGCTAATTGCAGTATCTCTCCCCTTCCTTTTTAGAATCAGAACCACAATTTTCTTTGGAGCAGCAAAATAACCAGCCACAAGAACTTATTTCCCTAGATACCTTGCAGCTAAGGGTTGACATGTGATTCATTTCTAGCTAATGAAATATAAGTGGACATTTATTGTTAGGGCCTCCAGGAAAGCTATTGTATTTCCGAAAAACAAGGGACAGTCTCAGTTAACAGGTATCTTTTGCCTCCATGTTTCCCATCTTATTGCCCAGAACTTGAATACAAAACCTGGAACCATCTTGCAACAGTAAAGGTCCAGCTTCATGGGCATGCAACCCATGTAGTTGCACAGGGCCCTGAGTTGTGGTTTAATGTTCTCGAAATTCTTAATGTTTGAACAAGCCCCCCCCCCCATTTTCATTTTGCACTGGGCCCCACAAATTACATAGCCAGCACTGGTCTCACACTAAGAAGAGCTGGAAGTTAGAAGGAGCTAGTGTCCCTGAAGTCTTATTGGAATAGAAGAGCAGACTTCTGCCCTTGGTGCTTCTTGTTGACATGAAGAAAATAACCCACTTTCTTGCTTAAGTCACTCCAGCAGAGCTCAATGTTGCTGATACCCTCTTTAGCACTCACCCCTGCTATCTTAGATTAATATAACTGGGTATCAAAGTTTCCCTTGTTACACTATAGGAATCTATCAGTACGTAAGAGCCAAGGCATTTCTCATTGACCTGTGTGTTCTCTGTGGACTTTAGAACAGAGCTTTCATTCAGGGGCATCTCCTAATTCTAGGCACCATGTTAAAGATAGGACTCTGGGGCTTCCCTGGTGGCGCAGTGGTTGGGAGTCTGCCTGCCAGTGCAGGGGACACGGGTTCGAGCCCTGGTCTGGGAAGATCCCACATGCCGCGGAGCAACTGGGCCCGTGAGCCACAATTACTGAGCCTGCGCGTCTGGAGCTTGTGCTCCGCAACAAGAGAGGCCGCGATAGTGAGAGGCCCGCGCACCGCGATGAAGAGTGGCTCCCGCTTGCCACAACTAGAGAAAGCCCTCGCGCAGAAACGAAGACCCAACACAGCCATAAATAAATAAATAAATAAAAATTGTATAACTTTAAAAAAAAAAAAAAATATATATATATATATATATGAAAATGTAAAAGGTTCAGAATAGCCAAAACAACTTGGGGAAAAAAGAACAAAGTTACAGGACATTTTGGGTTTTTAAAAGTATTTTTCTAGGAAGTCATTTCTAGGAGTATAATTATTGGATAAAAGGCTAGAAACATCTTTAAGAAAAACCAATCTTATTAAAGTAAATTTTGCAGATAAAAACTGTTTTAAATTTACAACATTTTAAAAGTAAATTAGTAGTTGTCACAAGCTTGAGAAATGCCTGAGAGACTCCGTCCTTCAGACCAGGTGAGAAGGAAGAGGGAAGGAGTGAGAGTGTGGCAAGTGAAGTATATGATGGACAGGGAGAAAAAGTAAGTTAATATAGTGGTAAATTTGCTAATAAGTAAAAGAAACATACCCTATTACACAGAAGATATTTTACAAATATTTGATGCTTATTAATTATGCTTTAATTCAGCAAAAAGTAATAACATCAATTTTTAGAAGCTCCAGAAACTGCACTGAACTGGGAATCTGCTGACCTAAAACTTTAGTACTGGGCCTATCACTTATCAGCACTTGGGCAGGTCACTTTACCCATCTGGGTCTGAGCCTTGATATTTTCAAAAGCAGCCTACTCCATTAGAAAGAATGAAATAATGCCATGTGTAGCAACATGGATGGGCTTGGAGATTATCATACTGAGTGAAGTAAATCAGACAGAGAAAGACAGATATCATATGATATTGCTTATATGCAGAATCTAAAAAAAAAAAATGATGCAAACAAACTTATTTACAAAACAGAAACAGACTCACAGACTTAGAAAACAAATTTATGGTTACCAGGGGGAAGAGTTGGGGGTGTGGGGGAGGGATAGACTGGGAGTTTGGGATTGACATGTACACACTGCTACATTTAAAATAGATAACCAGAGACTTCCCTGGGGCCCAGTGGTTTAGACTCTGTGTTCCCAATACAGGGGGTCCAGGTTTGATCCCTGGTCAGGGAACTAGATCCCGCATGACAAAACTAAGAGCCTGCATGCCACAACTAAAGATCCTACATGCCACAATGAAGATTCTGCGGGTCACAACTAAGACCCGGCACAGCCAAAAAATAAAATAATAAAATAAAATAAAGTAGATAACCAACAAGGACCTACTGTAAAGCACAAGGAACTCTGCTCAATACTCTGTAATAACCTAAATGGGAAAAGAATTTGAAAAAGAATAGATACATGTATATGTATAACTGAATCACTTTGCTGTACACCTGAAACTAACACAACATTGTTAATCAACTGTACTCCAATATAAAATAAATTTTTTTTTAAAAAGTAGGCTACTAAAAAAAAAATAAAAATAAAAAAGTAGGCTACTGAAGGAAATAATTTCTAAGAGCTCTTTCCAGATCTATGCTAAAAATTCTATTTAGGCTTTTCTGTGTTTTTGAGATAATTTCCATTCATTTCTTCTCTGTAGACTCCAACTCCTTGTAATTTACATATTTTTATTGTAGAATATTACTCTGGGACCACAATACTGTGGTTGTGTTCAAGGAATGAGAGGCTATGAAATGGTTTTCCCTTTCGCCATCCAGGAAGAGTAAAGAAGGCATTTAGCATGTTTCCGTCGATGATTACTTCTATTTTTTCTTCTTTCTGCAGTCCTCCAATATGTAGTCTTTGACACATTACATGCCTGAAATAGCACCGTTATTTCTCTCTACTGATTTCTAGAGAAAGCTAGAGTATTGGAGGATACATGAGTAAACTAAAAAAGGTTCAAGATTCTAAATAAAAATAACTAGTTCAAGTTCACCAACCGACCTTTCTCTAGCTACATCTGAAGAGCTCCCTCTGATATTTTTGTAAGTCTGATTCCTGACTTAACTGGAAGAGCTATTGCACTTATCAGGCTCTTAATTCAAAAAGAGCCCTATTTAGGCTATCTCTTTTTAGTGTATAAAGCCAGAATTTTAAAAAGATATGCAACATGAACGAAATTTTGCAAAGTCTTAAAAAGCACTTTTTCTTTTCGCTGTGGTAGAATGAGGTACCCCTACCTTATTCTGCCCTAGGCAGGTCCCAGATGGCAGATCCTCCCATATAGAGCTCCACTATTATATAGAGTTTAAAAGAAATGAAATCTCTCCTCTGAAGATCATACCCCTGAGTTCATGACCTTTTGCAATTTTCTTTCCTCTTCTGTTCACTTTATTCCAGAACAAACCTTCGGTTCAAAAGACCTGCTAATCTTTACTAGTGTGTTTGAGGCTATTTTGAGATATTAGCTTCATATAATTAAAGAAAATTCCAGATGTGGTCTCATGGTATACAATTACCTTAGCACAGGTTTAAAGAATTAGACTTAAACCTTGCGACCATCTTAATCGTAGCTCTAGCCAGAATCTAAACTCCCTGCTTCAAACCCTTCATACCTACAGACACAGGCTTTGACCCAAGTCTCTTCCTTTTTTTATAAATTTATTTATTTTATTTATTTATTTTTGGCTGTGTTGGGTCTTTGTTGCTGTGTGCGGGCTTTCTCTAGTTGTGGTGAGCCGGGTTTACTCTTTGTTGCGGTGCGCGGGCTTCTCATTGTGGTGGCTTCTCTTGTTGCGGAGCATGGGCTCTAGGTGCTCGGGCTTCAGTAGTTGTGGCACGCGGTCTCAGTAGTTGTGGCTCGCGGGCTCTAGAGCACAGGATCAGTAGTTGTGGCGCATGGGCTTAGTTGCTTCACGGCATGTAGGATCTTCCCAGACCAGGGTTCGAACCTGTGTCCCTGCATTGTCAGGCAGATTCTTAACCACTGCGCCACCAGGGAAGCCCCTCTTCCTTTTAGTTTTAAGTAGAAGTAAAATCTCTAATGACCAACTGAATTGCCAAGTTGGCTTGTGTCTCCTAAATATCGCCCTTTGGAAACCTTGACCGGTTTGTCCTAATCTCCTTTTAGCTGAGCCTCCACACCAATATGCAACTCTGCTATTCTGCTTGCTTTCCTTATCTGTTCTTTGTATAATTCTTCCCATCCTTGATCTTTCCTAAAGCTGTTAACTCACAGTGTATTGTCTTAGATTTCCCTCTAAGCCCTTAAACTTTGTATGTCACAGACTTTTAAACTCAGGTCCCAATTTTGTTTATTTTTTTAAAGATTTTTTTGAAGTGGACCATTTTTAAAGTCTTTACTGAATTTGTTACAATATTGCCTCTGTTTTATGTTTTGGTTTTTTGGCTGCGAGGCATGTGGGATCAGAGCTCCCCTGACCAGGGATGGAACCCGCACCACCCCACGTTGGAAGGCAGAGCCTTAACCACTGGACTGGCAGGGAAGTCCCTCAGGCCCCAATTTTAACCTGCAGATTGTACAACCCTTCACTCTTGAAGAGATATGTGAATTTTGTCAACTTCAAATGGTCCACTCTGAATCTCTTACTATGTGGTACTGAAACTGGAAATAAATGTTATTTATACCCAAATCCTCAAACATGTTTGCTACTTCCTGTTGAAAGTTTTCCAAATTCAGACTTTTTAGAATAGTGTGAAATAAACCTCATCTTCCCTTTATTGTCACCTCAATCAAGTGGTGTCTAGTTTACCGCAGTTCGGGGTGTTAGGCAGCACAAACAAATGTCTTTAGCTTCACTCTGTCTTAGATGGTAGTAATATGGAGAAATGTATAAAATGACAATCTGTAAAGAAATGTATAAAATGAAAACGATATCAAGAGTGAATTTTTTAAAAAAACTAAAATCATTAATACTGTCCTATTGATCTCACCAGGTCTCTATGAAAATAGATATTTGATACATTTGAGGTATTGCTGGAGTCTACATTGATTACTGTACACTAAGTTTCTAAAGTAATTGTGGCAGTGTTTTAGCCACAAAAATTATTTCATTAAAAACGAATACAAGTTGACATCTGTGAGCGCTATCTCACACTTGAGTAAAAATAAAGTCAGCTGCTGCCTGGCTGCAGCAGAACTCTTATTTGACACTTTCAAATACTTGGCTTAAAATGAAGTAGTGTGCTGGCCAACAAAAAGCAAAAGAGCGTGGAAAGCAGCAGGGTGATGAAATTGGCTAAGAGCAAGACATTTTCAGTCCAACTGTTTTATTTTATAGTCTAAGACTATAAAAGCAACAAACTGTAAAACTATACTAAACCATTTACCACTGAATTCTATAATACATGCTTCTACAGTGTGTCATAATCTATCCTTTTCCTAAGAAAAAAATTGTCAGCTTTATATTTCAGTCAAAGAACCCACAATGCCAATTTAACAGTAATCTATTTAGTGGGCTTAATACATTTTTACTATTCAGATTTCCATCACCCTCTTAGTACTGATCTTTCTACAATTATCTTAACATCTACACTTGATGTCTCCACTTTTTCAAATTTGATTCACTTTCTTTGGTAGGTGTAGGGGAGCTGGGGTGAGGCTTTATGTTTCTCTGCATCGTCTCTCTCTCACTTTCCATTACTGCTTCCTTTGTCTTCTTGATCTATGCCATTTCACTTTCTACACAGGCATTCCCTTTTCCATAACCCACCACCCTCTTTTGGAAAGCATCTCTCCAATTCTTCTGCTCCCATAAGAAGCTGACTCAAAGCTGAGTGGGGAGCAGAATTTACTGATGGTACAGAGCAAAAGATAGAGGATTATACTGCAGAGCAATATGGAAAATAAATTATAAATAAATAGAACAAACTCAGCATGTGGGATATTTTAAATGACAACCCACTTTCTTCGATAAGACAATAGCATGAGAAACAAAGAAAAAGAGAAGGAAGAAGGTCTTCTCTAGATTAAAACAATTCAAGAGTCAAATTATTCAAATGCAATGTTTGAGACAACCAAGAACATTTTAATATGAACTGGATATTTGACAGTATCAAAATGATATCCAAGAATTATTATTAATTTTGTTAGGTTTGAAAATCGCATTGTTATTTTTAAAAGTTACTAAGTTTTATTAAAAAAAACATATTTTTAGAGATGCATCTTGAAGTATATGGAAGTGAAATGACAGCATTTCTGAGATTTGTTTTCAAATATTCAGCAAAGAGAGAAAACAGATTAAGTGAGTATGGGGCAAACTTGATAACCATCAAATCTTTATGGATATGGGGGCTTTGTTGTGCTATTCTCTTTTGTACGTGTTTAAATTTCATACAACTTTCTAATTTAAAAATAAAAAATAACATATTTCTGTTCTTAGAACTTCTCGTTAATCCTGAATCTTAGAAATTTTCATTGGTGTTTCTTCTCCATTTAAGAACTAGCCCAACATATTTTTGGGTTGCCTTGATTTCTTCCTAGAATCTAGCTCTTAATCTCTTGCCTAGATCCAAACCTCAAATGTACATTTATTTCCCACCCAGGGCAATTTGGAGTATCCTGGGGTAATATGGCTGTACTCAGAGAACCTGATATCCATAAACAAAATGGTCCATCCAGGTGTTTTCCTATTTGTCTTGTAACATACATCATTGATTTCCCTTTTCTCTATAGGCAAAATTCATCATTCTCCCTTTAAAAATACTTTTAAAACACCTATATTGGAGCATTAAAATGATGTGTTATTATTTTACTTGTTTGTCTTCTCCTAATAAAGTATAACCTCCTTGAAGACAGCTACCGTGGTGGTTAATTTTATGTGTCAACTTGACTGGGCCACCTGGTGACCAATTATTTGGTCAAACATTATTCTGAGTGTTTCTGTGTGAGTGTTTTTGAATGAGATTAACATTTAAATCAGTAGACTGGGCAAAACAGATTGTCTTCCATGATGTGGGTGCACTTCATTCAATCAGCTGAAGGCCAGAATAGAACAAAAATGCTGACCCTCAAGTCAGAATTCCTGCCTTCAAACTGGGACATCGGCTTTTTCCTGCCTTTAGACTCAAACTGAAACATTGGCTCTTACTGGGTCTCAAGCCTGCTAACCACTGGACTAGAAATACACTTGGGTCTCTAGCTTGCTGACTCACCCTGAAGATCTTGGGATTTCTCAGCCTCCATGGTCACATGAGCCAATTCCTTATAATAAATCTTTATGCACACACACACACACCCTATTGGTTCTGTTCCTCTGGAGGATTCTGACTAATATAGAGACCATATTTTATGTATTTCTAAAGAACCCAGAACTGGTACAGTGCCTAACAAAGAGATGTTTCTTTTAAAGGTTTGCTGAATGAATTGGTATTTCATTTTTTTTTAAACTTCTTTTTTTTTTTAATAGGAGATGGAGCAATCTGCTCTCTCTCTCTTTTTTAAAAAAATTAATTAGTTTATTTACTTAATTTTGGCTGTGTTGCGTCTTCGTTGCTGCGTGTGGGCTTCCTCTATTTGCAGCGAGTGGGGGCTACTCTTCGTTGCGGTGCGCGGGCTTCCCATTGCGGTGGCTTCTCTTGTTGCGGAGCACGGGCTGTAGGCGCACAGGCTTCAGTAGTTGTGGCTCGTGGGCTCTAGTTGTGGCACACGGGCTTAGTTGCTCCGCAGCATGTGGGATCTTCCCGGACCAGGGCTCGAACCCATGTCCTCTGCATTGGCAGGAGGATTCTTAACCAACACGCCACCAGGGAAATCCCTGAATTGGTATTTTAATACAGTGTTTTTATTATCTCCTGAGTGTAAGACTTAGATTTGATTATTTATTTGTTTATTTATTTTTTAAAAAAGGAAAAGTTGGGCCCTACATTGGAATGAGAAAATGTGAATTCCTTGCTTTTTAAAAAACGCAACTAAAAAGTTAATCAACTAAAAAAAAGAAGGAAACTACTGAAGTAGACCTAAATTCAAATAGTTTCCATATTTTATTGATCCATTCTTTAAATTTTGTCACATCCATTTTTTATCAAACTGGGTCTGAATTTTCTCATCATGGACCATGAATCTGGCTCCTTCTCACGTGTCTCCCTGGCCTTTCATCCCTCTCATCTTTCTCAATAGCAGTTTCTTAATAAACTGCTTTTATCTTATCCTAAGATTTTCAGCAGGTCTCCACTATCTACATCCTTTATTCTGGTATTCAAAGTTGCTCACAATCTGATTCCAACCTACCTTTTCAGGCTTGTCTGTCATTAAACTTTCAATCAAATCCTCTGCCCTTCCTCTTTGACACACTGAACTAAATTTACTCCAGTTCTTAGCATGCCTTCCCCCTTACTCTTATCCACTCCAAATTCTGGAATTAGAAAACTTTGGTTCTAGTCTTTTCCACTACGACCATGTTGTGTGACATGGGGCAATTGTCAAATAACTTCTCTGGAACTCAGTTTCCTTATCTGCATGAAAATGAGATAAGACAAGAGGATCCTACGTTTTTTCACAATTAAAAAAAAAAAGTTATGGTTTCTTCACCTTTCAGGACAGCTGTGCCATTTTTTGAACACAGAACAAAGTTCTTGAGTATCACTTATGAGCAATGAACGCCTGCTCCATGAAGCCAACCTGAACACCCCTACCCCATCCCTAACAGCTTGACTTGCAGACTCCCGTGTACTTACTGTCTATGCCATTCATTTGACATATATTATTTTTACACCTTATCTTAAATATAGTATTAGCTCCTTAATAGCAAGAACTTACACTTCTGCATATCCTTGACAGATAAAGTTCTCAAACTTTGAAGAGTATAACCTGAGAAACTTGTTAAAATGCTGATTCCCAAGCCTCCCATCCACCTCTTTCCAATTCTGATTCAGTAATTGATAATCTACATTGTAATAAACATCCCCCCCATCCCATGATTCTGATTCAGGTGGTCCAGGGAGCACACTTTGAGAAAACAACTCAAAGTTGTTTTCCATTGTATATAGCACATCCTCTTGCTTGCACCTGGGCTCAAAGCAATTGTTTTGAAAGTCTGTTTTAATTCAGAAGGATAAGTATACTTGCACTGACACAGATCAAAACTAGAAAATGGCTCAGGAGGAAGGGGAAACTCTAAAATATTCTGCCCATGTTATCAATAACATTATCCAAGAGGAAAGAAAAGGAGAAAATGCATAGGAAACCAAAGAGACTGCACAAGGTGCTGCCTGACGGATCAGCTAAATAAATAAATAAATAAGACATCAGCTGAAACCCTCAACAATGGTGAAGGAAAGGCTGTCAGGGTGAGCTGATAATTCTCAAGCAGCTGTTTAGCTAAGTCCAGAGAAAGTGTTCAGATCCCTGCTCAGCTGCAGATGGAGACAGACAGCAAAATCTTCAAAATTTCATTTTGTGTTCCTACTTTGCCCCAAGCAAACTTAAATAAGAAAAAACAAAACAAACCTCACAGAGGGGTGGAGTGGGATGGTGGGGGTTAAAGAAAAAGAAGGAATGGTAACTTTGAGGGGATTCATACCTCGGATCGTAGAGTCACTTATAGATTGAGAGTGTATTGTCAATCATCTTTGAGGAAATATTTAAAATAAGAGAAGTGTAAAGAAGTTGCAAATGAGATATATCCTAATTTTGAGAGAAGGAAGAAAGTGGGTTCTGAAAATTACAGACTTGAGCTCTTTCACGATTTTAAAACAGATTATTAAAAAGCTTGTCAGCTCTTAGAGATGGAAGAGATGAAAACTTTGAGCTAGTTTAGGTATGCCAAGGACATGAACGTCAAACTCCTTGTTTTCTTTTATGATAGATGGGGAGATACTATAGAAGTTACAACTAATGATTTCAGCAAGGCATTTGACAAACGAAAGATATTCTTATGAATAAGATTTTTTTTTAAGTTGTTCTATTAGGTCAATTCAGAGTTAGTTGACTAATTTTTTTCAGACATGATTAATGGAGTGAAGCCTCTGGTGCTTTTTTGGTGATTTTCATTAATTCAACAAATATTTATTGAACATTTCACCATGTGCCAGGAACTGCAGTTGGTAGTGGGAAGCCAATGGTGAATAAATCAAAGTCCCTCATCTCAAGAGACTTGATAGAGGGACACAGATAATAGATGAGTAAACGATTATATTCTGTGTCAGGTACTGGTGAGAAAAAGGAAAAAAAAAAAAAGAGCAGGTTAGAGGGAAAAAAGTAAGGAGGGATTTCTTTTAAAGGCTGTTTAGAGAGCCTGATAGGATATGGTGATAACAGATCTTTAGTTCAGAGACCTGAACAAATGGAATGAGTTGTTCAGTTATCAGGGGAAGAATATTCCAGGTAGCAGGACAGCAAGTATATGAGCCCTGAGATGGAAGCATGCTTGGCCAAGAGGCCCTCTGATAGGCAGAATGACAGTCCCCCAAAGATGTCATGTGATTAACTCCCAGAACCTGTGAATTTGCTATATTATATTAAGGCAAAGGAAATTTGCAGATGGAATTAAAGTTCCAGACCTTAAAATAGATTATCCTGGATTATCCAGGTGGGTCCCATCTAATCACATGAGCCCTTAAGGCAGAGAACTTTCTCTGGCAGCAAGAGAGATTTGGCAGAAAAGGAAATCAGAGAAATTCCAAGTTTGAGAATAATACCACACACTGTTGCTGGCTCTGAGATGTGCGGTCCCCTGAGCAAGGACCAGACAGAGGCCTTTGGGAGCTAACAGCAGCCCTTAGCTGTCAGCCAGCAAGGAAACAGGGACCTCAGTCCTATAAACATAAAGCATGAGATTGTGCCAACAACCAGAAAACCCAGCTGAACCAACTGAACTTCTGACCAGCAGAATTATGAAATAATAAATCTGTATTGCTTTAGCTGCTAAATTTGTGGCAATTCGTGGCCTTTTGTTATGGCAGCAATAGAATACTAATAGACCATGACAATGGATTGAAATGAGGGGGGAGTGTAATAGGCGATGAAAGGGTGGATTGGAAGAAGGTGAACAAGGGGGCAGCTCCTATGGGGTCTTGCAGACCATTGTAAGGCCTTTATCTTTTACTGTGGGTGAAATGGGGAGTCAGTGGGGGATTGGGGCAGGCATAACATAATCAAACTTACGTTGTAAAAAGATCACTTTGAACTACCCTGTAGAAGAATCCAGTTAGATGGATGTTGCAATAGTTCACGCAACTGTATAAACTTGGGGAAATTGTAAGAGAGAGAGGATGTCAGGTTCTGGGTACATTAGGCTGAACTATATAAAAGTGCCATTTGAGTGGGTCAAAAAGAGTAGAAAATCAAAGGATGAGTCAAGAGGATTTGCTCGTAGATGGCCTATGGCATGCTTGGGAGAGAGGAGTCATTGTTGATCCCCAAACCATCTTGAGCCAAGGGTAGAAGAGTGGTACTGAGATAACAAACAATGCAGGAGGAGCAGGTCTAGAGGGAGATTGGGGACCAGGGGCAGAGAAGGGTTCATCTTGGGACTTATTATGTACGAAATGCCAATCAGACTCCAAGTGGAGATGTTTATTAAGCTGTTAGATACACAAGTCTAGAGTTCAGAGGATTGTCTGGAACTGGAACTATTAATTAGGGACTCCTCTCACATCAACGGTGTTCAAAGCCTTAAGATGATGAGTTCAAGTACCATGGAAAGAGTGTAAAGAGAGACGAATGGTACCTCCTGGCTTACCCCTTTTTGAAAATCTCTCCTAGATCGTATTTTTTTTCTCTGATTTGTAAACACAAATAAACGAATAATCCCACAAACCAAAATATTTTTAAAATATTTAGTTATGTATTTAATGAATTACCTGCCTTAAAAATAATAAAATTGGGGACTTCTCTGGTGGTGCAGTGGTTAAGGATCTGCCTGACAATGCAGGGGACATGGGTTCAAGCCCTGGTCTGGGAGGATCCCACATGCCGTGGAGCAGCCAAGCCTGTGAGCCACAACTACTGAGCCTGCGCTCTAAAGCCCGCAAGCCACAACTACTGAGCCCATGTGCCACAACTACTGAAGCCCACGCACCTAGAGCCCGTGCTCTGCAACAAGAGAAGCCACCAGCCCCCACTCACGGCAACTAGAGAAAGCCTGTGTGCAGCAACGAAGACCCAACGCAGCCAAAAATAAAAAGATAAATAAATAAATAATAATAATAACAATAATAATAAAATTGAATAAAATCTGTACCATTACAGAAAATCCAAAATAAAGAGTCATCACTTAATTTGAGTTAGGTCTTCCAAATTAAACACAGATCATAGAGCTGAAATAGTCCAGTGAAATCAGCATAAGCTGCACAATCATATCAAAGGACTAGTAAATTATATTACTCTGTTGCTCTGAGACATTTTAACATCCTAGAATTATATATGTTTCTATATAACATTTATGCTAAACATCTGGCAAGGAGTATTATTTTTCAATTCATTTTGATACCTCAACGCTATGAGAATTCAGTATTTACATGTCTGCAATTAAAAACAAAAACAAGGGCTTCCCGGGTGGCGCAGTGGTTGAGAATCTGCCTGCCAATGCAAGGGACACGGGTTCGAGCCCTGGTCTGGGAAGATCCCACATGCCGCGGAGCGACTAGGCCCGTGAGCCACAATTGCTGAGCCTGCGCATCTGGAGCCTGTGCTCCGCAACAAGAGAGGCCGCGATAGTGAGAGGCCCGCGCACCGCGATGAAGAGTGGCCCCCGCTCGCCACAACTAGAGAAAGCCCTCGCACAGAAATGAAGACCCAACACAGCCATAAATAAATAAATAAATAAAATTAAAATGAATATCACTTTTAAAAAACAAAACAAAACAAAACAAAACAAAACAGAAAATAACTAACCGAGCAACTTTGTTCTACTCTTTGTTTTCTTCTACACATACTGTCCGCATTGTGTGTCAGTGGTTGCTCATGATATGGGTCATAGCTAGCTTATTACTCTCACCAACTTTCCTCCTGGGGGAAAAAAAAAAGTATTCGTGAGCACTTTAGGCTAGTATAAAAACACTTAAAAAAAAAACCCAACTCTGTCATAAATCTTTCTCTCTGTATCATGACTCTTTCATTCTCTGTCTTATTCTCTCTCTCAGAGATAAAGGTTTTATTTATACATGTATGTTACATAAATATCTATCTATATGTATTACAAATATACATCTAAATATATATCTGTATATATACATATATGTCATATATATATATATATATATATATATATATATATATAAAACTTTTTGTATCACAAAGAGTTGCTGAAATCTTCCTACAAGATAGAAAAATTCCTGACCTGCTGCAATTATCTAAAGTACCTAAAATACTCCTATAAACACAATTACAAAATATTTTCTCCAACTACATCACAAAATATTAATGTACTAACTTTAGTTCCATGTTTTGAGCCTCTCCTGGGCTGGGTGTGGGGTGGGAATATGCTCTTTATGGTAACATCTATTGGATCATCTGCTGACAAAGCAGATTTTTTAAAGCTTACCCATAATCGCCCTAATTAAGCCATCAAATGTCAGGACTTGCTGTGTGAATTTGATTAACTCTAGCCATCTCTGTGGTGCAACTGATGTTGCCGCATCAAGGGACTGACTGCCTTGGGAGCAATTTCCTTATGCTTATGGCCTCTCCCCCTCCACCTTCCTGTACTGAAAAATTATTAAGGAAGGTTTGCAATGCTGCCCTCCAAGTCTGTGAAACTTCCTTTTAGCTGGGAGCCCAATCACATCCAAAACCTTTTTTATGCCTACATTGATTGCTATTGCCTTTATACCTTTCTGTGGCACTTAATTTATCAATATAATACAACTTGTAATATGTTAGATTGTTCACGTCTCTAACTTCCACTAGATTGTGAGAAACTTATTTGTTCATCTTTTGATCCTCCCTAATGGACACACTGTCCCCAATACTCTAGCACAAATATTTGATATCATTAAGCAGAAGAAGCCACCTGAAGACCAACATCCAATCTTCCCTCCCCCCCGTCCTTAACCAGCCCCATCACCACACAACTGACTGAAAAGAGCAAAGAAAAATAAAAACAAGGGGACTTGTTTTCTTATTGAAAGCATGCTTTACAGTGTTCACTAAGGGATTTATCTTTTTAAACCTACTTATCACATGCCTTTGAGGAAATACTATTGAATGAAGGTCATTGTGATGGTTAATCTTATGTGTCAACTTGGTTAGACTATGGTGCCCAGTTGTTTGGTCAAACACTAGTCTAGATGATGCTGTGATTGGTATTTTGTAGACGTGATTAACATTTACAATCAATGGAGTGTAAAGGAGATTACCCTCAATAATGTAGGTGGGATTCAACAAGTTGAAGGCCTTCAGAGCAAAAAACGAGGTTTTCCAGAGTAGAAGGAATACCATTCCTTCCTCAACACCTTAACATAAAAATCACCCCTATGGATTCTGGACTCAAGACTACAACTTTAACTCTTGTGTAAGTTTCCAGCCTGCCGCCTGCCCTACAAATTTCAGACTTGCCAGCTTCCACAATTGCATGAGCCAATTCCTTAAAATAAATCTCTGTATCCATATATGTATCCGGAGAACGCTAACACAGTTGTGTTTCTAAGCAGTTCTTTTACAATATTTCTGAATGTTTTGCTAAATGAATATATCTATATTCTTACTTTTGTTATACTGAATAAGGGTAGGAGTTTATATACTACTTATTAATGGAAGTCTGTTTCTCTGTTGGTATGAAGAACAAGAGAGTATTGTCAAAGGGACCCAACAACAATGGCACCTCTTCTGGCAAGCATGGAAATCTTACACCAGAGGTTTCCAGTATGAAGCTCTATTTGAGTCCAGAGTGTGCAGCCTACCTAAGCGCTATAACGTATACATTTGCCGAAGCTAGTTCATATGAATTGACAAATCCTAACCAATTTCCAATAAAGAAACTGAGAAGTTTAATCAAAACATTTTCTTCCAAAACAGATGGGCTATAGTTGGGGGCGGGGGCAGGGAAGAGGGTTTTAAGAGTTAATGCAACTCAAAATAAGAGGTTGGTTTGCCCAGTTTCCATTGCCTCATTCATCAAGAGAGTTTATGTTGCGACTCTTGGAAGTCAGTCTTATTGCATGATGTAATGGAGAAAATAATGAAGATTACAAATTTTCTTTATGCTTATGTTTTTTTAAACCACTGCCAGTTTGTGGATATTGAAGAAGTCGAAGCAAAGAAAGTATTATAGATTTAGTTTGTTTTAATTTATCCAAGTGGTTAGGTCCTGGAAATTTTTGAAGAAATATATTGAAGTGTTTTTAGAATTAAAAAGTCTTAAATCCCACTTGGTAGACCTCCAAAGGCCCCCAAAGGCTGCACACTTTCCCCTGATGTTACATAACAGAACTCTCTCTATCCACTATAAAAGTGGATGGTTTTGTATTCAGACTCAAACTTGAAACGTGGATTGAGAAGGTATTGCCTGACACTGTTCTGTTTTCAATGCTGAACTTCTCTGAGCTCAAAAGGAATAACAGATTTGAAAGAGTTACACTGTTATTTTTTAAATCTTTTTTTTTTTTTTTTTTTTTTTAATTTATTTTATTTATTTATTTATTTGGCTGTGTTGGGTCTTCATTTCTGTGCGAGGGCTTTCTCTGGTTGTGGCGAGCGGGGGCCACTCTTCATCGCGGTGCGCGGGCCTCTCACTATCGCGGCCTCTCCCGTTGCGGAGCACAGGCTCCAGACACGCAGGCTCAGTAGTTGTGGCTCACGGGCTTAGTCGCTCCGCGGCATGTGGGATCCTCCCAGACCAGGGCTCGAACCCGTGTCCCCTGCATTGGCAGGCAGATTCTCAACCACTGCGCCACCAGGGAAGCCCTACACTGTTATTTAGTGAAAAAATAAGTCCTGATTTTGGAAGCTATTCATAGATTTTGGTGATTGTTGAGTCGTGGTCTCTGTGACGTTGTGATACAACCACAGGATGTATGTGATTATAGAGGCCCTGCCCTATTTAGGTGGCTCATTTTCCAAAGAAACAGCTTGTGCTAAAAGCAAACTACATCTATTAACACACGATCTTAGTGAACATTTAGAGTTAACTGAGAAAAGAAAGAAACTGTGAAAGGAAAAATCCATATTAATGGGTAACTGTTTGTATCAGCTCTGCTCCCCTCTTCCAGCCTCCTAAAGAGGAGGGTCCTGACTTGAGACCAATTCTTTTGGGCTTGTGTGGTTCTGAATTAGGAGGAAAGAGAGCTGGGGGGAAAGATCTAAAGCACAGCAGCCAGGACTGGAGAAGAGTAGGGCGTTTTGAAAGACAGAGGCACACAAGCAGCTACCTTGTGTGAGAACAGTGGATTAGAGAGAAAAGAGAAGTTAAGTGTTTAAGATACATTGTTATTTATCTGCTTCGCAGTGTCTAGGCTATGAGAATTTTTTGTATTTTGAAATTACGTTTCAGGTACTTGCCTGTGTGTTTTGAGTAGAGTACTGCTCTAAGACTGGGCCATGCGGGTCACAGATTTATAAACATCAAAGAAAATACTAATCTTGGGCTTTAGAAATTTCTGGACAAATTCTGAGTAGTGTTTGTCACTGCCTAGCTATTTTATGAAATCGTAGAGAGAAAAGCCTTCATCAGTAAAATAACCTCAATCAGATTGTTATGAGATTAGAATGAAAACACCTTCCTATCTCCTAGAATAGACTAGGGTGTGAATAGAAGTATCCTCCTTAAATTGACCAGTGAGTAGCTCTAGGTAGAACACTATACTTTTTTTTTTTTTTTAATACAAATAAAGTTTATTGTACTGGTTTGGGAACTGCATATTTTTTACTGCTAAAAGCATTAACGTTTTGAATTGCGAATAGGCTATACTCACCATCAGTAACACAAACTTAAAATATTCATAGAACTGGGCTGAAAACATGCTCCCAGGCGTAGCAGGCAGTGAAATATATGGTCAACGTATAACTTGAACACTCATTTCTTGAGTAATTTACAATATGTTTTGGCTAGAAACAGCGAAAGCTGGCTCTCTTTTAATTAAAAAAAAGTAGAAATATCTTGTCTTTTTCTGGCCTGTTTAATGTATTAAAGTGCTTTCACAAAACTAATACCATGGCGCCAGTTCAATACAAAAGGTTGGAAAGATGTTCCTCTTTTTTTTCATAAAGTTAACGTACCTTTTCCACATTTGTATTTGTTCAAAGGTTAAGCTTTGTATCTGGAAGTCCTTGACTAGAAGTGGCTGGGAAATAGAAAGCTTGGACTCTGAAGGTTTCATTCAGCCAACATCCCTGGAGCCCCTCCTTTGTGCAAGACACTGTACTCAGTGCCAAGCTGGGACACAAGGGTCAACAGGAGGCAGTCCCTGCTCTGAGGGAGCCACCTGCCCGGCCAGGAAGGGGCCCAACTAGGACATCGAAACAAACTGAAATATCACAAGGCGGCTGCACAGCTGACGTGCCCGTAACTATCACAGCAAGGAAGAGCATCAGTCCACAAAAGCAAAGTCCGCCTTCCGTCTGATCTGTGTAGACCCCCACGCCCCCCAACCCGCCCCCGAAGCCCCAGGTCTAGAGAACTGGACCTCTACAGAGCAGGGTCTAGTATTCGCCCTCCCGGGCCGGAGGGTGTCAGGGCGCAGAGCGACAAGGAGCAACGAGAGGGGGAAGCAGAGGCCCAGGCAGCCGAGTGGAAGTGGCCCACGCGACCCCCGAAGACGCTGCAGCAGGTAGGGCGGGCTGGCGAGGGTCCGCTCGGCTCTCAGCGCCGTTCCTTCCCGAGGAGGGAAGCCCGCGGTGCTGCGGCCCTCGCCGTCTGACCCGAGGGTTCGCGGGCGCGTCGCAGGACTGAAGGCGCTTCGCGGCTCGCACAGCGAGGCCGGAGCCTTGGGGGCGGGACGTCGACGAAGCCCCGCCTCCGGCTCCTCCCCCCCAGGAGCGCGAGCCGGTCCCGCGCGGCGCCATCCCTTTCCCGGGTCATCGCCCCTCCCCTCTTCCGGGCCGCGAGCCCCCCGCGCGCCGCTTCAGAGCCGCGCTCGCTCGCTCGCGCGCCCGCCAGCCCGCCCTCTCAGCGCGCGCTCGGCCGCCCGACGACGCGGGAGCCGCACGCGCCAGACGAGGCTCGCCGCGCTCATTGCCGCCGAGCGCCGGCCCGCTGAGGCGGCGCCCTCGGTTCCCGGCCAGGAGGGAATCTGTGGCCCCAGAGCGGAGGCGGCGGCGGTGAGGAGACCGGGCCGGGAGGAGGCGGACATGGCGGGGCTGAGGGCTTCGGGAGGAGGGTGGTCCGGGCGCCTTTGCGGCCACGTCGAAGGCTCGCGGGCGGGCAGCGCGCGGGGGAACCAGGAGGAGTGCGGGGTCGAACCTGCTTGCATCGGCTCTGGCCCGGCGCGAAGGAAGGGCTGGGGACGGAGGGGGGCGGCCCGTGAGGGTTTCCGCGGGACCCTCAGCGGCATCGCGACGGAGGAGTCGCCGCCTCGAGGCTCCTGCCACGTTTTCACCGCGCGTTACCTTCTGCTCGCGGTGGGCGACAGCCCTGCGCCTTCCCACGCCCCCTCCCCCTCCGCGTCCGTGGGTTTCCTGGAGCCGGGGATCCGGCTCGCTGTCTGGGGGGGGCGGGAGGGGGGTCGCGCCTGAGGGGAGCCCGGTTCTCGAACCCAGGGCTGCCGGAGGCTGGAGCCTGCCCGGGGGCTGCGGAGCCTGCGAGGCTGTTCGCGGGGGGAAGGGAAGGGGGCTCGGGGCGCTGCCCCCTTAACTCAGGAAGACCCGCGATTGCAGAAGTTGGACGCGCGGGCAGGCCGTTCTTCCAGGAGTGGGTGGAGACGTTTGGTGCCTACTCACCCGGCGCTCTTCAAACCCAAGCGCGAGTGCCGAGCAGCAGGCTTGGATGGCTGACAAAGCCCAACTCCCGGCCCCGTGGGGATCCTGTCGCTCGGGGTCCAGAGCCCGCTTTGTGTCGCCGCGGAGGCTGGTCGAGGGCTCGTCACCCCCCGCGGCCGGGACCTCCCCCCGCCACCACCCCCCCTTCCTCAACCTTGGGAACGTCTGTCGGGAGAAATAACTTGTTTCTAGAAACGGCCGCGATGAAGCTTTTCGTTACAAGAGAGGGAAGAGTACAAAGTTATAAACTCCTGGAAGGCAGGACTGGGTTTTTTCCTTTGGGTTCTCTGCCCGCCGCCGTGAGCAGAGGAGCCTGTGGAACAAAGTAGAACTTGAGGAGCAGCCGCCTCGGTGACGACGTCCCTGGATGACGTCACCGTGCGATGTTTAAAATGGGAGCTTTTCGCTCCGAGTGTGGGTGGAGGGATTGCGGCGACTTACTCGAGACGCCTAGGGGCTTCTTGGCCCCGCTAGCTTCTGGTTTCTCTCTCCCTGACCTCGTAACTCTCCCCTCTAGGGGGTACCCTTTTGGTACTCCTAGGATACTGACCGGTGGAGGTGGGTTAAATTCTCAGCTCTTCCAGGCATCATTCCCTCAAACTGAAAAAAAAAAACCAAAAGTAATTCCGTATGACTCGTCTTGTGTTACAACCCAAAGCAACCACTAAGTGGTCCTTTTCCTTCCTTTCTTCCTTTTATTTTTTGATATGAAACAGAGAAGAAAAAACAAAAGGAACACAAAACTCAGATACGTGGAACATAGTTGGCCAATTTAATGAATGAGGAGAATGAGCTAGTTAGGGATTGAGTACCTTTCTTGTTTTCTTTGGTGGGGTGGAGGCTAATGGAGTTCCATCAGCAAGTTTCATCCCAAACCATGTATTAAATTGCAGTGGGTTTTCTTTTCCATCATAACGTGGTGGAGTATAAATATAGCTTTATAAGTGGAAATGGCTGCCTTTTTTTCAGGAGGAGGCTGCACAGCAGTTGTGGAGGGCTGGGGTTGTGTGCAGCTGCCCATAGAAGGTAGACTTGGCATTCAGGGTTCCGGGAGGAAGGTTTGGGTGTCTTCCCGTCCAGCATCAGGGTGGCCATGGCTGCCAGCACACCTCTCAAATAACATATAGAATTTATTTCACACTGGGGTCCCTTGTTTGAATTTGCACAAGGAGGAAAGGAATCTTATGAAGACGGACTTTAAGAGCAAGTTTGAGAAAAGAAAAAGGAAGCTAACAGGATCAGCTTTATTTTTTAAATGTGAAAGAACACAAACTATAGGCTGGGTTGGTCAGTTTTTGCACTAAACCTAACAGGGGCTGTATGTCTTTAATAATTGGCTCTGCAAAGGTGATGTTGCTTAGTAAACGCAGCATCTGAATAACTCCAAGTTACTTACAGCAGCCAAATGAATGAGCTCATCAAGCGAAGACAGAACATACATCGAAACAATCCCAGTACAAGGTTTTTGCCTTTATGGATTAATCAGTGATAAATCAGATCTGTCATTTAAAAAGAGTCCTTCTTGAGGCAGTTCCAATATGCAGCTGAATCTCTGATTATTTCTTTTAGATTTTCTGTGAATGACCCTGAATTTCCACTCTCTTAAATACGTTTTGATAGAGCTGGGTTTTTTGGTCATATTTTTTAGGTAAATATATCTCTGTTCTTGAAAGAATGCTTACAGAAGCTCGAGAATGGATTTTTTTTCTTTGTGTATAACAGCTTTATTGAAATATAATTCACATACTATATGATTCACACATTTAAAATGTACAGGTCTTTGGTTTTAGTACATTCACAGAGTTGTACAACCATCACCATAGTCAATTTTAGGACATTTTCATCACCTCAAAAGGAAATCTTATACTTACTCACTCACATCACTCCTTTCCCCCCATCCTCCTACCCCTAGGCCACTAATCTACTTTCTGTTTATATAGATTTGCTTATTCTGGACATTTCATATAATTGGTGTGATACAGTATTTGGTCTTTTGGCTTCTTTCCCTTAGCATAATGTATTCAAGTTTCATACATGTTGTAGCACATATCAGTATGTCATTTCTTTTTGTTGCCGAATAATATACCACACTTTATTTGTCCATTTATCAGTTGATCAACATTTAGTTTATTTCTACTTTTTAGTTATTATGAATAATGGTTCTGTGGACATTTGTGTACAAGTTTTTGTGTGAACATATGGTTTCATTTCTCTTGGGTATAGAGCTAGGAGTAGAATTGCTGGGTCATATGGTAGCCATATATCTGACCTTTTTAGGAACTGCCAAACTGTCTTCTGTAGTGGCTCTACAATACTGGATTTTAAAGTGGACTTTTTTATGTTTTAAAATACAAGTTATTTCATAGAACTTTAAACTTGAATTATTGTAGCTAAATATTGACACATTTAGTAAAAACTATATAGTGGTATCATTGTAATGCTTCTCTTTGAGTGATATCTCTGATTTTATTTTAGCTAACAGGAGCAATTTGGTGTGCTCTCTTTACTGAACGCCTTTACAAAGCTAGGCGATAAGACTCTTAAACAGTATTTTATAATAAGGTCTTTATGGCATAAATTAGTGACTGTTCCCTACTCCAGATATGAGCCAGTGAAACACAGGATAAAATTGGAAGGAGGAAGGGGTGCTGCTGTAAAGGAGGGATATTTTGCAGAGCTTTATCTTCAAGTTGTGATGTTTTGGTTTTTTGAGAAAAACTATTTTATCTTTGCAGGGAAAGATGAAGAACGAAATTGCTGCCGTAGTCTTCTTTTTCACAAGGCTAGTTCGAAAACATGATAAGTTGAAAAAAGAAGCAGTCGAGAGGTTTGCTGAGAAATTGACTCTAATACTTCAAGAAAAATATAAAAATCACTGGTATCCAGAAAAACCATCAAAAGGACAGGCCTACAGGTAAAGGAATAGCTTGGACAGTTAGATTGGACTAAATGAAGAGGCTGATCAGCTCCTCAAATGAATGCCAGGAATGATGGGTGTGTCCAGGCCATGCCTTTCACAGTTTATCTGCAAAATACCCAACTCAGGAGCGTCTCAGTTTTATTTTTTCCTTATTCACTTTAAAATACAAGTATTTGTTGTTGGAGTCCCACTGCCTGGACTTGGGGGGCCAGTAGTATAGGCTCATGGGAGTTAGTCTTGTCTTGTGGTCATAGTGTGGTTCCTGAGTGTTTTTCTTTAAGTATCACAGGTAGTTGAGGGCTTTCCCAATTGTAGAGAACCCCTAAAACTATCACTTAAAAGGGGGCATGGTAAGGGTTGAGGGAAATGAGTTCCTTGTATCTAAAAGTAAATTGCATGTTATGTGTTAAAAGTTTTTTGGCAAATGAGAACTAAGATTATTAGACACCTAACATGTTCTTGACACAGGAATAATTTCATTTGTACTGTGCATAATTCGTTGTGGTAGAAGCCAGTGTAACCATTTTATGGATGAAGGTAACTTACCTATGATTCACAACTGGTAAATATTAGCTCTGGGATTTGAATTCAGGTCTCACTGACCCTAAATTCTTATGAGCTTTCTGTATACCACAGTCCTACCACAGCCTTGTCTCTGAGAGTGAAGGCAATTCTCACTCGCAGCTATCTTTTGTACTGTGGTTTATAAGTTACATTTACAGTTTAAAGAAGAGCAGCCTCCTGTAAAACATGTCCTGGCATGCTCACTCTTTAGTATTTTTGTGACTACTTGGGAACCTGAGTTGAGAATATTCTGCTAAACTTCAGCTGTCAAACCGTGCCCCATTTGTGGATGTGACCAAAAAAATAAAAGTGGAACAGTTGTGACTATCATGAATACAGAAATTCTTTTATTTATGCATATTGCTGCCCCCAAAGATTCCTCCACAAATCAGCCCTTCACAGTAAAAAGAACTTCCTTTCAGTCGCTGAGCTCTTGAAAGTGTAAGACTGTTCACGGAGTGTGCAGGGGAGGTGAAAATATGATTTGTTTAATTCTCATTTGCTAAAAGCCAGGTGAGCATATGATCTGTTGAAAAGAAAAGAATCAAAGTAATTGATACATTTTCCTCTTCATTTCTATCCAAAGAGGTTTCCTAGTATATTGGAAAATGTGGTGAGTGAAAGTAGAAATGTGGATGTTCTATATAAAGCACTCAAGTTACTGTTTTTTATCCTCATTTGATTCTCTTAATTTTTTTCTGCACATCTTCATTTCTGATAGAGTGAACAGCTTTTGTGAATTAGAGCTGTTCAAGCTTTTTACACTGATGTAATTGACATTGGACTAAGGCTTTTGGAAGTGCCAAGCCACCGTACTATTACTGAAAAAGGAGACACTATCAAGTAAATGCTTAAAGGTCAGACAGTGTATAATTTTATTTCCATTAATTCTAAAAACTTGAGGAAAAAAGTTAGCCACAGGATTAAATTGGCATATAATCAGAAGTATCATTATTGAGTCATTTTGAAGCCGTCTTTGAAGTAGAAAACTATTAGTGTTAATTGTGGGTTGTTTCTTTTATAAAAATGAATAGACTATAGGATTAACCAGAATTAGTAGACTCTTCAATCCGTAAAGTTCTTTTTCTTCTAAAGTTTTTATAAATTAGTATGTTTCTCTGCAGGGGGGTATGTTTCTCTTATACAAATAAGAGCAATTTGGTAACATTATCAAGATCTATAAAAATATTCACAGTCTTTGAAAAGTAAATCTCCTAAAATCTATTCTAGAAGCATAATCAGAAATGCAGACAAATATGTATGCATATGGATATTTCTTACACTTTATAATTGCAAAAAAATTGGAAAGCACTACACTGTCAACATTAAGTAAACAATGAGCTATTTTTATGCAGCTCTTAAAATCTTGTTTTTGAAGAGTGGTTAACGGGTAAATAGTCACAGTATCTAGAGTGAAAAAAATAGCATAAAAATATGTAAGGTATGCAAATTTTGTTGAAGCGAGTCTCTATTTAAGCATCTATATTTACATATATTTTTTTAAGCTTAGAGTCTACATCTCCCTCATTGTAGATTAAAAAAAAACAAACACATACATCTAAGATCTACCTTACCCTTAATTGCTTTTGATCCTGATGCACGTGGGACTTTTGAGTCAACCTACACAACATTAGAATCTGTAACATAGGACCATCTTCTAGAAAGGAATAAAGAGTATCTTACGTGGTTTAAAATATTTTTTTTTTACTCTGAATTTGCTAAATTGTTAACGGTGATGTTACGATAAGTACAGGCATAATAGGGTTGTTTAATAAAGTGAACGTTGGCATCTGGTCTGGATCTGAACTCTGGATTCATTACTTTTTGCTGTGTAATTTTGGGCAAGTTACTCAAACTCTCTCTGCCTCCTTTCTTTTTTATAGTGGAGAAAATAGTATCTAACTCACAGCATCATTGTGAAAATTTAAAAAGTTAACATAGGCATACCTTATTTTATTGTGCTTTGCTTTATTGCGCATCACAGACATTGCGTTTTTTATAAACTGAAGGTTTGTGCAACTGCATTGAGCAAGGCTGTCAGTGCCAGTTTTCCAACAGCATTTGCTCACTTTGTGTCTCTGTGTCACATTTTGGTAATTCTTACAGTATTTCAAACTTTTTCATTATTATATTTGTTTTGGTGATCTGTGATCAGTGATCTTTGGTGTTACTGTTACAAAGACTTGCTGAAGGCTCAGGTGGTTACCATTTTTTAGCAATAAAGTAGTTTTTAATTAAGCTATGTACATTTTTTTTAAGACATAATGCTATTGCACACTTAATAGACTACAGTGTACTGTAATACAACTTTTATATATACTGGGAAACCAACAATTTGTGTGACTACCTTTATTGAGATACTCGCTTTATTGCTGTGGTCTGGAACCAAACCTGCAGTGTCTGAGGTATGCCTGTACATGCAGAGCATTTAGAAAACTCTCCATTGCATGATAAACCTTCAAAAAGAGTTATTATTATTATTATTATTATTATTATTATTATTATTATTTAGAAATATGTATTAGCTGTTACCTAATGAGAACTTTTTCCACTGTTTTTTATGAAAATTGAAATTAACTAATAATTAAACTTTAAAAAAATTTAAATAGTACCTTATTCTGTTGATGTTACAGTATTGTATTTAGTAATATAATCAGTATTTGTCAATTAACTTATATTTTCCATATTTTTGGAGTCTGAAGAAGAAGTAAAATGATTTAATCTAAATTCACCCAATAATACTAGTACTCAGGACTTGTACTAAAACCTGGGTTCTATTATTGATTTCTTAGTTGTAGGCAGTAAATACTTTCATTGTAGCTAACGTTTCTCTATGTAAGCAGAATACTTATTTTAACAGGTATTTTTGCATTCATACTGAGAGCCATCTTTGAGCATTCTGTTAGTAGCTGTGAATGGTATTTCTTAGGTTAGAAAAAATGGAACAGATGGGAATTCCCTGGCAGTCCAGTGGTTAGGACTCTGTGCTTTCACTGCTGTGGGCATGGGTTAGATCCCTGGTTGGGGAACTAAGATCCCTGCAAGCCATGTGGCGCGACCAAAAAAAAAAGGAACAGTCTTTAGTGGTTTAGAATTTTTTTCTCTTTTTCGATAACTTAAAAAAAAAAGAAAACTCGAGTAACAGGTTAAGTGAAATAAGCCAATAACACTTTTGGATTATTATTTTTTTTTAATTAATTTATTTGGCTGCATTGGGTCTTAGTTGTGGCATGCAGGATCTTCATTGTGGCATGCGGGATCTTCTGTTGCGGTGCGTGGGCTTCTCTCTCATAGTGGCATGCGGGCTCCAGAGTGCGCGGGCTCAGTAGTTGCGGTGTGGGGCTTAGTTGCCCGACCAGGGATCAAACCCGCGTCCCCTGCATTGGAAGACGGATTCTTAACCACTGAACCACCAGGGAAGTCCCTGGATTATATTTTAATCTTAAGTACATGGTATGAATGGTTCTGTGTCCTTGACTGATTCGGTATTTAGAGAACAATTATAGGTAAGGCAAAGGATACCCTTCTTAAGCAAGGTAACAACAGATCAAAATTTGTCACAAGAATTTCCAAATATTATTTGAACCATTGGTTGAGGTCTTTTGTGAGTTGGAGATTTTGTTATATAGGAATTTGGCCTATTAAAACTTTTACATTCAAAGCTCTAAGTAATTTCATGCAACTTTTGTACTGCTTGCTCATTTAATGTATGTGTGAGATTGAGTAGTTTCTGTGTGAAATGAAGTAGAGCCAGTTCTAGTGATTTCCCTGTGCTCACACAGACTCTTCTTTCCACCAGGCTGGGTAGTCTTGATGATGCTGCTGCCTCTTTGCCTGTAGTTCAGATTTATTATCTATTTAGGATAGATATTCCTGGGTTCTTTGCCAGGGTTCATTTTACTTTTTTAAATTCATGTTGGTAAATACCAATAGATATAACAAAGTTTCTGATTTATATTTATTTAAAGCTATTAACATTACTCCACTTTGTTGTAGATGCATTCGTGTCAATAAGTTTCAGAGAGTTGATCCTGATGTCCTGAAAGCCTGTGAGAACAGCTGCATTTTGTACAGTGACCTGGGCTTGCCAAAGGAACTCACTCTATGGGTGGACCCATGTGAGGTGTGCTGTCGGTGAGTTCTTGAGTTTGGCGGCTGAACTGATTACCATGCTGGAACTGATTTTTTGAAATTCTCTCAGGTACTGCCTACGCATGTATTTTTATAGCCAGGAGCTGGTTGTTTGGCTTTCTCAGCTGTGAATTTTGTAAACTATTCTTCTTGGAGGTGATAGTGAAAGACTGGTTACATTCCTGTTTTACAGCTAAGGAAACTCAAAAACTGATAGAGCAGGGGTTTTTTTTAGAGCTTTACCAAGAACTCTATTGTAGAATTTAGACACCTAGACTCCCTATAGGTCAATTATATCTTCTTTCATTGGTGGTGCCCTTGTCTTTCCCCTCTTCAAATTAGGAAAGACACTAATCCCAAATAATACTGGATATTAACTTTTGGTTGATTTCTGTTTGTTTGTTTCTACTCTTGCCTCCCTCCCCCTTTTTGGTTTTTAAGTGGCTGAGTGATATTTTCATGGTTTTATTTTCATAATGGAAATTATTTCTTGTCTCCTAAATGAGCAGAATTGTAAAAGGTGAGTGTTAGGTATGAAATCTAATTGAACTTCATTCATTCTAAAAATACTCATTGTGGGCTTCCCTGGTGGCGCAGTGGTTAAGAATCGGCCTGCCAAGGCAGGGGACACGGGTTTGAGCCCTGGTCCAGGAAGATCCCACATGCCGCGGAGCAACCAAGCCCGTGCGCCACAACTACTGAGCCTGCACTCTAGAGCCCGCGAGCCACAACTACTGAGCCCAAGTGCTGCAACTATTGAAGCCCGCGTGCCTAGAGCCCATGCTCTGCAACAAGAGAAGCCCGCAGACCACAACGAAGAGCAGCCCCTGCTCCCTGCAACTAGAGAAAGTCCATGCGCAGCAACAAAGACCCAACAGCCATAAATAAATAGATAAATAAATAAATTAAATTAAATAAAATTACTCATTTTGGACCAGACATTCTTAGTTGTGGGGTTTTTAAAAAATGAAAGTGACATTCTTCTTTCAGGTAGTTCAGAGTGTAATAAGGGAGAAGAAAGAATAAGCAGATTACAACAGAGTGTGATTTGTGCTATAATAGAAGTATGTACAAAATGCAGTAGTTGGTGGCACAAAGGAGAAAGTTACTGCCTCAGGAAAGACTATAGTCAGCCCTTGGTATTGGTGAGGGATTAGTTCCAGAACATGCCCCTGCCCCGGCCACATGCACACACACACACAGGCAGAGGCAATATCCTCGGATGCTCAAGTCCCTTATATAAAATAGTGTAGTATTTGCATATAACCTATGCATAACCTCCCATATACTTTAAATCATTTCTAGATTTCTTATAATACCTAATGCAATGTAAATGCTGTGTAAATAGTTGTAAGTGCAATGTAAATGCCATGTAAATAGTTGCTTGAATTGAAAAAAATTCAAGTTTTGCTTTTAGGAACTTTCTGGATTTTTTTTCCCCAAATGTTTTTGGTCTGTGGTTGGTTGAATGCATGGATGCAGAACCCATGGATATGGAGGGCTGACTGTAGAGTAGGTGATACTTGAGCTGAGTGGGGAAGGATGAGTTGCAGTTGACTAGATGACAAGGTTGGAAGGACATTTCCAGGCAGGAGGAACAGGATGAATAGATGCATGGAACCCCTGTGAGTGATTTCCTACAGCTGTTCCTTTAGGGTTTTCTCTTTGGTTTAGAGGTACAATTCACCCATTGATTATAGTAGAGGTGCTTTTTGATGCAACCCTAATATGTTCCAAAGGTGGTCATAGCCTATGACCTGATCTCCAGCAATGAAAGTGGTGGTGAAGACATGTTGGAAAAAATGAGTGGTAATCCTGCAACAATTTTCTGGACCACCCTGGAGCTGCTTGATATAAGCTGGTGGCTTATATAAGCTTATTGCTTTGGGAAACCGGGTGTAGGTAGTAGATTCTCCAATACTTATTTCTCAGAAAAAGGAAGAGCAAGATACCTCAATTTTTGGTCTAAGAAGGTCAAACATTTTTACAGTCTGGGACTAATTAAGCACTTACCATAGGCCAGGATCAGACTTTGTTTTGTAGACTTGGTCCACTGAATCCCTGCAGAAGACCTCATTATACAAGAAATAGCTATCACAAAGTTATTATATTGAAATGTTTACTTTTTATGAGGCCCACACTGTGATCATGATTTACTCTTACTTAACACACAGTTCTTTTAAGTTAGTTGTGTAGTTTTTCAGCCCATAAAAAATTACGTGGCATTTGAAAGGGGATTGTTCCTAGTACGGTTGGCCTTCTGTATCTGAGGGTTCCACATCCATGCATTCAACCAACTTTAGTTCAAAAATATTTGAGGGGGGGAAAAAAAGTTACAAAAAGCAAAACTTGAATGTGCCATACCATGCAACTATTTATATAACAGTTACATTGTATTAGATATGATAAGTAATCTAGAGATGATTTAAAGTGTATGGGAGGGTGTGCATAGGTTGTATGCAAATACCATGCCATTTTATTTAAGGTACTTGGGCATCCACAGATTTTGGCATTGGGGGGAGGCAGGGATGGTCCTGGAACCGATCCCCCAGGATACTGTTGTCATAAAGCTACAAACAAAAGTAATAGTCTGACATAGAGGCAGGAACAAAAAAGCAAAAGAGTTGACCCAAATGTATTATCACACCATCAAATAATGAATACTTAATACAATGATCTTAAATCATTAGGGAAAAGTTTCCATATCCAAGGATGTTTAAGAAGTTGGCTAATTATATAAACATTTTGGACATATTTATTTGAAATGCTTAAACTACATCTTGGCACCTGAAGATAAAAGCTTTAGTTACATGGACATTCTACTTAAGTGGATACTTCATTTCTTGATGATGCCAGATAATAAAAAATTACTGTGCTTTAATCTTGTTAACGTAAGAAAATCTTTGCATTCAGTAGCCTTCTAATTCTTTTATATATGATCAAAATTTTGCCCCAAATTGGCTATGATGTGAGGTTTTTCACAGTTAATAGAAATTATTGATATCTTCAGAATATGAGTGCTCATTCAGTGATGATAGAAATCCCAGAAAGAAAGACCTGTTAGTGACTGGGTAGAGGTGATTGCTATAAATTAATAGAGGAGACTGAGATATTAGTGCCTTTGGACCAAAACTGGAAATATTCTGAAAATTAAAGCTGATATAGCAGTTATATAATTGAATAAATATTTGAGTCATTAAAAATAATAACTCATTGGTATACTAAAGACTAAGGTTATGAAAAAAAATTGAAATGCACTCAAAGAGAACATTCTTCATAGAGTTATTCCATCAGGATAAATATTGGAAGAGTGCAAAGTGTTATATAGTTAGAAATATTTCACTGAGTGAAATATTTGAGAAGATACTGAATAGACAACAGATCCTATAAGGAGAAGGCCTGCAAATAGCTGGCAGCTTTATTATCTACTCAATATTCTACACTTCATTTTTTGTTTGTTTGTAATTTCGATAATCCTTTCTTTTCCTGATAAAGAGCAATAGATACTATTGATTTGTTTCAAATTAACTCAGTAGGCCTGAATGTTTTAGCAGTGTGTCATTGAAAATTGGAAAATTTAAAAGTTGTCCATTATGAATTCTGAGGAATTAACTGCACATTCTAATGTTACAGTAATATAGTAAGCAGCTTCACTTACCCTGAAGAGAGCCCTCATAGCAAAATACTACCACGGGAAAATTGTAGAACCTAACTGAGCTTGAGTGTCGAAGAAACCTGAGTTAATAAAGCTGATCCTTCAATCATTAGATGTCTGCCCTTGGATTAGGTTTCTGTTTCTACAGAGGCAGGGATTTTTCTCAAATTTCTTGCCTTTCTGTTTTGCTTGAATTTTGACTACTCCATTAATGGGCAATACTGAAGGTAGGCCTAAGCCCATTATTAATACTGCTGGCATTAATATATGAATTAACCTTTGATTGTATTGAAATTTGTTGCATCTTTAAACCTGGAAAGGACCAAGGGGTAGATTTCCACTGCTACAACCCAAGGCTAAGTAATCTTGAAATTATACTTCATGAATTCTGTGTTGTGAAGAACCCTTCCCACTGTTCAGGCATCTTCTGCTAAGAAGAATCACCAGCTGAAGACTAACCACTATCCAGCTATCTTCAGCTTCCTCATTCTGCAGATAGGAAACTAAGGCCGGGAGAGATTAAATAACTTGCACCTGGTAACAGAGCTAGTTAATGACAGAACAGAACCAGAAACATGTCTAGTGCTCTTTCCACCATCCTGCAGTAACTCCTTTTATGAGAGAGACTGAAAAAGAATAGAAAAGGAAATTATGTACCATATTTAGATTGCATTTATGGCCCCATCTAGCCTATGAGGTCGGAAGATAGCACAGTTGAAAGAAATAGAACTCACCTGTGAGACTACTTGATTGCCATTTAAACTTTCAAAGGCTTTGTTGCAGTTAGGCCTTTTACTTAATTGTAGATATCATCCTGATTCAGAAATAATTTGAGACAAGAATTATCATGAATGAAATTAACTGACATCATAGTCAATTAACCCTATTTTCTGTTGATGTTTTTATATTTTTTAAGCTTAGAATCACTTTGTTTAACTTTAATTACATGCTGTGTAAGACTGCTTAACAATTCATTTCCTTTGTCCTAACACTTCCTAGAAATTGTTTCATAGTGTTTATGTTGTGCAATCTATGTGAATGGATTTGTGGGTTTCTCCTCTGTCCTCTCAATGAAAACTCCTAGTTTTACTGTGTGTTGTGCTATTTTTCCTCATTGCAGAATTTATTTTCCTTTTTTCTAGTACCCAACAGCCAAAGTTACATGTTCTGACAATTATTTTTCTTAGATCAAAGCTTTAAAAATGTTTTGGAAGGATAACGTTTGCTTAATTTAAAAAAATTAAGATGAGGGGTAAGCATTTATCATAGGAATCTCTATGAAATCAGCAGTATAATTCAAGCAAAATCCTTTTATTTTCCTCAACAGTAGTTTTTTTTTTTTTCCCTTTAACTTAACAGTTGCCTCAGTTCTCATTTTTGTCAGTGTGGATATAAGAAACACAGGCCTCTTTTTTATTTAATCGTGGTAAAAGTAAATCCCACAGGAGATGTCTGGTTGATTTTTGACTTGAATTACTAGGATCTACGTTATAAGGGTCAGTTAAAAATTTGTTAGAAAGTTCTGTATGGCCAGTTTCAATGGTACATACAAAAATGTAATCAAAACAGTGAGTTTCTCTTTGATATCGTAAACAACTATTTTTGTCAGGAGTCAGTAGAAAAGAAAATTGGAAAAGAGAATGAGGTCACTTTGTATTTGTACTTTAATAGACTAGAAGTAGAAAATTGTGGCCTGCCTGTTGGCATGAAGCTTCGTTAGGATACTATAGATGTAGAATCAAGTTCTGGGAGGGTTCCTTCTTTGCCTGGGACTGATGGCATGTCCAGACCTGTTCAATTGTTTTTATGGACATTTCTTGCTTTGTTGATGTGACTTCAAGGTGTGTAAGTTTTTTGGTTTTTTTATTCTTAGGTATGGAGAGAAAAACAATGCATTCATTGTTGCCAGCTTTGAAAATGAGGAAGAGAACAAGGATGAGATTTCCAAGAAAGTGACCAGGGCCCTTGATAAGGTTACCTCTGATTATCATTCAGGGTCCTCTTCTTCAGATGAAGAAACAAGTAAGGAAGTAGAAGTGAAACCCAATTCAGTGGCTGCGACCCCCAGCCCCGTGTACCAGGTAACCATGAAGTGGCTCCATATTGAAGGTCATGAGCAAGGATTGCAAGGGCATTCTAGGTAGTCCTGCTTATATTGCCCAAAGTTTCTGAGCTGAAATTCTGGATCACGGTTCTTGCCTTCCCACGCTAAGGGGAAGCTACTTCCTCTGAGATGAAATAGGCATCCTGAGTCATTTTATCAAAGGTCTGCTTTACTAAATAAGTGGGATGAATACATTGTAAAAACAATAGAAAAAATCATGGTGCTAAAACATTCCTAATGTTTTAAAAATCCTTATTGCATTCAAAAATAGCCACTCATTTTTTTGCAGCCTTTAACACTTCCAATTTGTACCTAACTTTCATGTTCTTTCCCTTTCTATGATTAAAGAGAAACCTCACTAAATTATTCTTTAGTTTTTCACTCAAGCCAAAACAATCTTTCTTTGCTTTAACATTTAAAGAGTCATATAGCTACTAATACAAAAATTTAAAGAAGTCCTTTGAGTTGAGCCTTATTCTGTACGTGTAGTTTTTCTAATTTTGAGTATATTTTTAAATATACCTATTTTTATTAATTTGGCCTTAATTAGACATAATTAAACATACCAGGTTTCTGGTAGGGTTTGATTTGGGCTAAAATGAGAATTTAGACCTTGATGAGTAAGAAATCAGTGTATCATGAGTATGAGAAAGTGAACCTTTAAATCCAGGATACATTTATATAATGAACATCCTTTCAGTATAACTTAATTTTTGAGTTCTTAATTTTTTTTTTAATTGTTGAATTATCCTTCCTAGGCTTGAAAGGAAGATTAGTTCTGAAGATTATCACATTCTTAGCGGTATATGTGTATGTGTCTATTATAACATACACACCTGCTTTAAAAAAAATACAAACCAAAACAAAAACTTGAAACAGTATGAAAGAGTATAGGGGCTTCCCTGGTAGCGCAGTGGTTAAGAATCCACCTGCCAATGCAGAGGACACGGGGTTGAGCCCTGGTCCAGGAAGATCCCACGTGCCGTGGAGCAGCTAAGCCCATGTGCCACAACTACTGAGCCTGCACTCTAGAGCCCACAAGCCACAGCTACTGAGCCCACGTGCCACAACTACTGAAGCCTGCGCACCTAGAGCCCATGCTCCGCAGCAAGAGAAGCCACCACAATGACAAGCCCGTGCACCACAATGAGAGTAGCCCTCACTCACCGCAACTAGAGAAAGCCCACACAGCAACAAAGACCCAACACAGCCATAAATTAATTAATTAATTAATTAATTTTTAAAAAATAGTATAATAGTGACACGTCCTCCTCTTCCCACAATGACCAGTCTTGTGCCCTTGTATGGAGGTTTTCATTACCAGTTATTTTGTATTCTTCCCAAGAGATTCCCTATATACATAAGTAAACATAATATTTGTAATTCAGGGATCATTTTTAAGACCATTGCCATAAATATTTTGGACATTTTTTTCCTCTGTATGATGTATTACATACTACAGATTACCATTGTTAAATTGCCTGGAATTCATTCAGATGTGCGCTAATTTTACCTCAAGAATTTTATTTGTTACGGAGCAAAGTAAGAATGTAAATTCCAAATTGAACTGATTGCTGCTAATTTTTTCAAGTAAATTGACCTTTAATTTTTAGATTTTCTTTTAAAATTAAATTGTATTTGTTTTCCTATATGTTGAAAGACTATTAGGATAAAATTATAACAGAAAGGCATAGAAATTGAACTGTCCTTTATGTGCTTTTAAAATAAAACATTTCTCCTTAACGTTGTAATCACAAAACATTTCATGAATGAGAAGCATAGCTCTTAAAATCATTGTGTAGAAAGCTGGTGCAGATGGTCCACTTTAATGTTTTTTAACCTATCCATTTTTCCATCTTGAACCTGGCATTACCAAGAGCCTTAAAAAAGAGGTTATCAAAGTATGGGCAAAATAATTCTGAGCTTGGGGTCTTTGTTCTCTGAGGGGGGGTCTGTGTTTTCTGAAAGGAACCTCCAGAGATAAGTCTCTACTAATTAAGAATGAAGATTATGTTATTTATTTCTCCCCAAATTGATCTATAGTTTCAACTTGCTATCAATCAAAATCCCAAAATGCTTTTTCTAGATAAAATTTAAAGAAAGGAGAATCAAGTCATAGATCTCACACTAATATTAAGTCATTATGTTTATCAAGATAGTGTGATAATGATTTAAAGATATATAAATATATTATTGTAACAGAGAGTCCAGAAGTAGACCCATGTATGTACAATTTTGTTTTTGTTTTTTTTTAAATAAAAGTGCCGAAGCAATTCAGTAGGGAAAGTCTACAAGAACTAGTACTGGAACAATTGGATAATCTATATATTAAAAAAAAAAAAAGTGAACCTAACTGCTACCTGATACCATACATTAGAAAACTAATTTGAGGGACTTCCCTGGTGGCGCGGTGGTTAAGAATCCACCTGCCAATGCAGGGGACACGGGTTCAATCCTTGGTCTGGGAAGATCCCACATGCTGTGGAGCCACTAAGTCCATGTGCCACAACTACTGAGCCTTCGCTCTAGAGCCCGCAAGCCACAGCTACTGAAGCCCTTGTGCCTAGATCCTGTGCTCTGCAACAAGAGAAGCCACCGCAATGAGAAGCCCGCGCACCGCAACAAAGAGTAGCCCCTGCTCGCTGCAACTAGAGAAAGCCCACGCGCAGCAACAAAGACGCAACGCAACCAAATAATAAATAAAAATAAATAAATAAAAAGAAACCATTAAGAAAACGAATGGGCAAAAGCATAGACTGGGACAAAATATTCTCAATACATATATTTGTCAAAGGACTTGTTTCCAGAATATACTTTAAAAGTCACTCCTATAAATCACTAATAATAATCACACATGATCCAATTAAAAACAGTGGGCAAAAGATGAGAATAAACGCTGTACAAAAGAAGTTATATAAATGACCAGTAAGCAAATGAAAAAGGTGCTCAACCTTATTTGTCATCAGGAAAATTCAAATTTAAACCACAGTGAAACACTACTTCCAGAATGGCTAAAATTAAAACATCTGACAATACCAAATGTTGGCAAGGATGTGAAGCAGCTGGATTCATAAACTGTTGATAGGAGTGTAAAATGGTATAACCACTTTGGAAAACTGGCGTTTACAAAGTTAAATATGCATCTGCCCTATAACCCAACAGTTCCACTCCTAAGTATTTAACAAGAGAAATGAAAAAAACAAATATCTACAAAGCCTCATATCAGAATGTTTATAACAGCTTTTTTCATGATTGTTTAAAAAAAAAAAAAAAAAAGGAAAACCACCCAAATACCCATTAACAAGTGAATGGGAGGAAATTGTGTATTCATTCACCCAGTAGGATAATAGCAATAAAACAGAAAAACCTAATAATAGACACAATACGGAAGGACCTAAAAAACATCTGATTGAGCAAAAGAATTTTGCCAGGGAATTCCCTGGCAGTCCAGTGATTAGGACTCCCCTATTCCACTGCGGAGGGTGCGGGTTTGATCCCTGATTGGGGAACTAAGATCCCACAAGCCAGGCGGTGTGGCCCAAAAAAAAAAAAATTGCCAGATACAAAAGAATACATGCCACATGATTCCATTTATATGAAGTTCACAAACAGGGAAAACTCAGTCTGGTGATAAAAATCAGAACAGTGGTTGCCTGTGGGATTGTGTCTGCTTTCTGACAAGTTTTAAAAGCTTATCAACACCCCAATGTAGAAAGAAATGAAAACATTCCATTTTGCTACTGGTTTGTAGTATAGGTCAATTATTAGTTTGAACTCTAAATTCTTTATTTCCCCATTATTGTAGATAACCAAGAATTAACTGTGCTAAGGTTATTCACTGTTGCATTGTTTTGTTTGCTTTTGTGCATTGTTTTTTTGATATTAAAAGACTGAAAGCAGCCTAAATGTACTATCAACAAGACACCAGTTAATTTAGTTATGGCATAGTCATTGCATTACTGTCTAGCTGTAAAATGACAAAAAAAGTTGTTATGTGCTTAGATGAATGTCTCTGAGATGTATTTATCAAGTGCAAAAAGCAGAATACAGAATTTTGTGAGTTTTTATAAATGTGTATATAGCTGTATACACAAGTATATTCATAGAATATCTCTAAAGATAATCAAACAATTGATTACTGTCAGTTGCCTCTGAGAGGGTAACTGGTAATCACATAAAGAAGAGAGACTTTTTTCCACTGTGTACAATTTTGTACCTTTTGAATTTTCTATCATGAATGCAGTGCTGTTATACAGAATATAAATTTTTAAACGCCTATGCTAGGAAGAGCAGATTAGAAATCAGAGAACTCTGAAACTCATAGTCACAGGGTGTGGCATTCTGAGCAGAGAGGTCTGAAACTGCTGATAACATTTTGAATGATGTGAACTTGATGTCCCACTTGACTTATGGGATAATCTAAGACTGTTTTCCAAAATGCTAAACTGGCTACATTAGAATCACCGGCAGTGTCATCAAAATACTTGGCCTTTCTTCCTAAAGTTTTGTTAATATTGTTCAGTAGACCAGGGCTGGGGCATGAACATTTTGTGTTTAAAAGCTTCTTAGGTGACTCTTTAGCCAGCTGTGGAAACCAGTGGTCTAAAACATGATGTGTCCTTACAAGCTTCTATTCATTCCGTGTTTTCATCTTCTTTGGTTGAAATAGCCAGAAAATATCCGGTTGCTTTAGAGTGCTGTGTTTGAGGTTATTCATTTTCACTCATTTAGTAAAAAAATGCTGATTGATCACCTGTTATATTTGAGGTTTTTAACATATTTAGACTTGATTGTAGGAATGTGCCTTAGACCTACTCTTAGGGTTGTGGGTGAGTGATTTTGTTTTTCTTTAATGAGTAATCTGGAAGGTCACCTACTTTTTATATAACACATGACTAATTTTTTCTTTTTATTAACTTACTGTTTTCTCTTCTTTACAGATTTCAGAGCTGATATTCCCGCCTCTTCCAATGTGGCACCCTTTACCCAGAAAAAAACCAGGAATGTACCGAGGGAATGGTCATCAAAGTCACTACCCTCCTCCTGTTCCATTTGGTTATCCAAATCAGGGAAGGAAGAATAAACCATATCGCCCAATTCCAGTAACATGGGTACCTCCTCCTGGAATGCATTGTGACCGGAATCACTGGATTAATCCTCACATGTTAGCACCTCACTAGCTGCTTTGATTCTTTTGGTGTCATGTTGAGAGAAGGTAGAATAAGCCTGACTGCATATTAAAAGTTCATACTCAAAGTAGTAAAGTTAGATGGGCTAAACCATCAAACTTATTTTTATAGAGAAGTTATTGAGAATAATCTTTCTTAAAAAATATATATGCACTTTAGATATATTGATATAGTTTGAGAAACTTTATTAAAGTTAGTCAAGTGCCTGAGTTTTTAATATTGGACTTGAGTATTTATATATTGTGCATCAACTCTGTTGGATATGAGAACACTGTAGGAGTGGACGATCTGTTCTAGCACCTTTGAGCATTTACTTTATGGAGAGTATGTAAGTTATTTATACACAAGGAAATCTATTTTATGTCGTTGTTTAGAAGAATTGCGTGAAATCATGTAGTTGCAAATAAAAAGTAGTTTGAGGCATGACAATGTGTGCTTCTGTTCTGTGCATAAAAAGGGAGAAAGAGGGCTTCCCTGGTGGCGCAGTGGTTAAGAATCTGCCTGCCAATGCAGGGGACACGGGTTCGAGCCCTGGTCTGGGAAGATCCCACATGCCGCGGAGCAACTAAGCCCGTGAGCCACAACTACTGAGCCTGCACGTCTGGAGCCTGTGCTCTGCAACAAGAGAGGCCGCGACAGTGAGAGGCCCGCGCACCGCGATGAAGAGTGGCCCCCGCTCGCCGCAACTGGAGAAAGCCCTCGCACAGAAACGAAGACCCAACACAGCCAAAAATAAATATAAATAAATTAATTAATTAAAGAAACGTTTAAAAAATAAAAATTAAAAAAAAAAGGGAGAAAGAGCAAAGGGGGTATCTCACTTCCATGTGTTTAATTAAATATTTAGCAAAGAAAAAAAAACAATGTAACAATTTTAACTTTTCTTTAAAAAATTAACTTTTTATTAACCATACCTTTCCCAAAGGCTATAGTATCAAAAGATTCATATAAAACATCTAAAGTTTGTTAGTAGTAGATAATTGAAAATATAAATATAATGAAATATCTTTCAACCATTAGAGTCACTATACGTAGGATTTTCCTAACCAAGAATTTGGCCTGTACAAATTTTGATATGACATCTGACTTATACGCCTAGTGCCATGGCATAAAGCAGAAATGTTCTTATAGCTACGCTAATCTCTGTGCCTTGTGCTTTTTTTTTCAACATGTTAAAAGTCTTTATTAGATGTCTAAAATAAAGCCAAATAGTACAGTACTTCAGATTCTTCAGTAGTCCATATTTATACCACTGTAATGCCATCAGTCTCATAAGTGTACTTGAACTAAAAGAGAAAAAAGATATAAGAATTTAGGTTTTTTCCCAAAGGTAAATTTTTAAAAACTAAAAGATCATTATGTTTTCTCATTACCTACATCTTTAGATTTCTAGTCTTAAATTATTTGACTTATCAGAAAAATCATAACTTGTTAATAAATCATTGGATGTCCTTGGCTGTTCCAGATATTTCTGTTGTGTTTGCTGATAAATTCTGTTGACGTACAGACTACCAGAAAAGTGCACAAATCGTAAGGATACATAGCTCTCAAAGGTTTGAAGTATGTGGAATTCAAAATGTCTGCAACTTCAACAGAAAACTTTTAAACTTTAGAGGCCTGTGGTTTTAATGTTATTGTACTCTTTGATAAGCCATATGCAACTTTTAATATATTTCTAAACCATCATATCTACTTTTTTTTCCTGAGATTTATAGTGAATGCTTATTCAAACTTGAGCATATTTTCCTAGGGGTAACTGGCATCACAAGGGAGATTAGTTTTATTTAAGTTGGAAAAAAAATTTTAATTGTTACTGTTCCCTTGTAGATCCTAGAGAGTTTGGGTGATAATGGCAGATTTCTAGGCAATCGTAAAAGTGGCAAGTTTCAAGTATTTTTATCATGGAGTTAGCAGGTAGCATTTGTTCTGTTAGTTTGCACATGTCATATAGTTATAAGGCTGTTGGGAAAACCAGAAGCATAATAGCTATACTGTTGAGGGAAATATTTTCGGTATGTACCTAGCCAGCTACACCTTTCTTTCCACATCAGATTACTATAAAAATCTCCTAAATCTCTTATTCATTAGTGTTGACAACTAAATGGCAGAGTGTCTTAGGGAAAATGCTAATTTTGAAGTTGACTGCATATTAGATATGTTACCTGTAGAAGATTCTGCCCTTTATTGACTATCCACCTCACACCTTGTTCCAAAATTTATTTAAAGCAAAAGAAATCTCTCATCAATATAGCTTTTCCAATCCATTCCTAATGAAATAAAACCATCTTTCTTTCAGAAGCTGCATCTTAAACTCAAGTCTAGTAAGTATGCAGTTCAAAGTGTGTCAAACTTTTTAACTAGTAATTAGGACTCTAGGAGTTGTAACATCTCTAAGTCTGTCTCCCTCAGTCAGACTCCAGGACTGCTCTAATGAAGACAAAATGTTGCTGCATAATTTCAGCTTGACAGTGTTATGAGGCTGTTTGAAGAAGGAGTGGTTTGTGACTGATGATAATTTGTTTTAATTCTCCATTTTATTTTATATTTGTAGCCATAGCTGCAAAGCTCTAAATTTAGAGGTTAAACTTGGACATGGAAATATCAAAAATAAAAGAAAAATATAAATTCTTTTGGTAAGTTATATTACATCAATACCAAAGTGCTTATTTCTGGGTTTTTAGTGTAATATTTATCTCAGAGTGTTTAACTTTCTGGCAAACTTCAATGATTTCAAACTAAGATGATAAAGCATTTATATTGGCTTCTACTCAGCTATCACTGTTAAAGTGATTTCTTATTTGGTGATTTGGAAGAGGAAGAAAACTTTAAAACACTTATGTGCATTTACCTTGCTAGAGTAACCATTCTATCCATTTTACAGATAATAGTAAACAGTAAGTTTTAAAAATTTTTATTACTATATGCCATCAACTTATTTAATCATAATAACCCCCTGATATGGGTACCATTATTATCCCAGGTAAGATAAGGGCTCTCAGAGAAGCTAAAAATGCCCAAGATCACAGAGAGCTAAGTAATGAAGCCCTGACTTAAAGCCAAGCTGGGCTTTGTAAAGCCCATGCTCCGTAATGCCTTGGTTCATTACCTATAAAGTCTACCAACTCTTAAAACTTGAGGAAAGGTTCGGTATCAAGCCAAGATTTGGAAAAAAAGGAACAGATGCAAAAATTAGATTGAGTGCGAATACAAGACATTAAAGTATCTTGATTAATAACTAATAAAGCCTTGACAAAGTTCCTTTTTACAAACTATTCAGATATTTTGAAAAGGCTGACTAATAACTTGACAGCCATTTTATTCACTTGAACTCTAAATCAAATTACAATATTTCTACAGCCCAATCGATTGAGGATTGAGATGACAAAGCAAACTACCAATGATTGGTCAAGGGAAAGAAGAGTTAGTGGTATTAGTATGGCCCAAGTTTATCACAGGACTTAACTTTTTTTCTTAGTATCAAACATTTGTTGATTTGACATGGTATATGATGTTCTCATGTATTCTCTGGAGTCTGTATCCCAGTTATGAAGCAGTAACACTGTAAAGCTCTATGGGAAACACAAGATCCCTGCATTAAAGATGGTATTTCTAGCCAGGCTAGAGGTTTAATGGCTAACTTCTATACATAATTTTAGTGTCATGACTGTTAAGTGAACTTCACTAGCAAAGCAGATTTATCTTGATAGTCATAAGATTAAAAATACCCAATGTTGGTGAGAGTGTGTGGGGAAGCAGTCACACGCATAGTGTTAGTACAGGCTTGAAAGAGTAATATAACCTTTTTGAAGGGCAGTTAAAAATGTAAATATGCATATCCTTTGACCAAGCAAATATACTTCTAGGAATGTATCTACAAAAATACTCAAAAACAAGGGGCTGCTACCTATGTAAAAGTGTTCATTGCAAAATGTTTGTAAACAGCAAAAATAAAAATCCAATAGATGAACAGTTAAATTTGAACATCTGTTCAAGAAAATACTGTGGAAAATGCCATGTAACCACACACACAAAAGTACATCAATTTCTAATGACATGGGATAAAATGTTGCAAGTTGGGAAAATACTGCAAGTGGGGAAAGAAATGTTACATCTAGGATGGTGCCAATATTGTCTGGAAAAATAAACACCAAATTGTTAAAAGTACTTAGGGTTCTCAGAGGCAGGGGAGGGGCAGATACAGAGAACCTCCATTTTCCTACATTGCACATTTCAGATATTTATACTATTATGACTTTGTAACTGGAGAAGTGAAAGGACAAATATTTCTTAAAGAGCACTCAATTTAAGACAAGTTCAGTGGATTTATTTTTAGCAAATACAAATACTATACATCACTGATAACCAAATTGCATATATGGACGATCTGGTACATTTCTGAGTTAAACCATTGCAGTGTGCTCACAAAATTTTATTTGCTGATCATACTGGGTCTAGAAGGAAATATTCCAAAATAAATGCTTGTAATAAAGTGGTTGTATTACATACTTCTCCAATGTTCCCAATGTATATATTAATTTCATGAGAAAAATTTTAAATAGTACTTTGTGGGAGAAAAATCCCTGTTACTAAGAAAGGGTATTAAATACCTGGAAATAAACTTTTACAACAACAGAAAGGAGTGTGTCCCACAGAGGAGAAAAATTTATAAGAATTTGACTAAAGTCAAAAATAACTGACTAGAAGAATATACCATATTTAAATTGATATAATACTATAAAAAAAGTTTACTTTTCAAATTAATATGTAAAGTCAATATAAATCATAATTAAAATCCCACTGAAATTTTAGTGGGACTTGAAAGCCTGATTTTAAGTTTACATAGAAGAATAATTCTCAATAACCAGGAATTTTTGTTTTTAAAAGAACAATGGACATGGGAGTGTTCTTCCTTTTAAGTAATTTATCAATATATACGCTAAAGTATTGGGTTGGCCAAAAGGTTCGTTCGTTTTTTTCCGTAAGATGGCTCTAGTAGCACTTAGTTGTTTTTAATTTCTTTTGAAACAATTTTGTTAGATTATATGTGACAGCTGTCATATCAGCATGCATTTAAAAAAAGACATCAAAATTGGTGAATTTTTGTATAGCCATTTTGATATTGAAGATGGAAGAAAAACAACATTTTTGGCCTATTATGCTTTATTATTTCAAGAAAGGTAAAAACACAACTGAAATACAAAAGAAGATTTGTGCAGCATATGGAGAAGGTGCTGTGACTGACTGAAACTGTCAAAAGTGAAGTTTCGTGCTGGAGATTTCTCACTGGACAATGATCCACAGTCAGGTTGACCAGTTGAAGTTGATAGCAATCGAGACATTAATTGAGAAAAATCAACGTTATACCAGGCAGGAGATAGCCAACATACTCAAAATATCTAAATCAAGCGTTGAAAATCATTTGCACCAGCTTGGTTATGTTAATCACTTTGATGTTTGGGTCCACATAAGTTAAATGAAAAAAACCTTCTTGACCATATTTCCGCATGTGATTCTTTACTTAAATGTAACGAAAATGTCCCATTTTTAAAACAAATTGTGACGGGTGATGGAAAGTGGATACTGTGCAATAAATGTGGAACAGAAGACATCATGGGGCAAGTGAAATGAACCACCACCAACCACACCAAAGGCTGGTCGGTCTTCATGCAAATAAGGTGATGTTGTGTATATGGTGGGATTGGAAGGAAGTCCTCTATTATGAGCTCCTTTCGGAAAACCGAACAATTAACTCCAACAAGTACTGCTCCCAATTACACCAACTGAAAGCGGCACTTGACGGAAAGCGTACAGAATTAGTCAACAGAAAACGCATAATCTTCCATCAGGATAACGCAAGATTGCATGTTTATTTGATGACCAGGCAAAAACTGTTACAGCTTGGCTGGGAAGTTCTGATTCATCCACCGTATCCACCAGACACTGAACCTTCAGATTTCCATTTATTTAGGTCTTTACAAAATTCTCTTAATAGAAAAAAATTTCAATTCCCTGGAAGACTGTAAAAGGCACCTGGAACAGTTCTTTGCTCAAAAAGATAAAAAGTTTTGGGAGGATGGAATTATGCAGTCGCCTGAAAAATGGCAGAAGGTAGTGGAACAAAAGGGTGACTACGTTCAATAAAGTTCTTAGTGAAAATGAAAAATGTCTTTTATTTTTACTTAAAAACCGAAGGCACTTTTTGGCCAACCCACTGTAACATAGGAGTGAATATACCAATGAAACAAGACAAGTGCAGAACCAGAAACATTTAGATACAGAAGTTTACTGTATGGTGAATGTGGCTTTTCAAATTGAAGGTAATTCACTAATAAAAAAATTAATTGTGAACTATATTTGGCTATGCAATTTTTAAAGTTAAATTCCTACTTCAAACCATAAAAAATAAATTCGATAAAGATAAAATGTAAAATATGAAACTATAAAAGTACTGAGAGGAAATATGGAAGGAGATATTCATAAACTTTTAGCTTAGGAAAATTTTCCCCATGAAAACAGAAAAGTTGGCACTTTGGAATTGAAAAAAAATTTTAATTGCATATTAAAAGACATAAATACACTTAAAAAGACAAACTCTGGGACTTCCCTGGTGGCACAGTGGTTAAGAATCCACCTGCCAAAGCAGGGGACACAGGTTTGAGCCCTGGTCTGGGAAGATCACACATGCCGCAGAGCAACTAAGCCTGTGCACCACAACTACTGAACCTGAGCTCTAGAGCCCGTGAGTCACAACTACTGAGCCTGCATGCCGCAACTACTGAAGCCTGTGTGCCTAGAGCCCATGCTCCACAACAAGAGAAGCCACTGCAATGAGAAGCCTGTGTACTGCAACGAAGAGTAGCCCCTGCTCACCGCAACTAGAGAAAGGCTGCACGCAGCAATGAAGACCCAACGCAGCCATAAATAAATAAATAAACAAATAAATTTAAATCTTCAGAAAAGTTTAAAAAAAACTCCAAAGAGGGAGAAATTTCCTACAGAATGTTTAAAAGAAAATGACTTAGTATTCTTAATATACAAAGAGCTTCTACATATAATTAAATTATTTAGCAGAGCCAAATAAATATAAAGAAATACAAATGGCTAAAAAATTAAAAGAGGTGCTAATGGCACACTAATGACAAAGGAAGTATAAGTTGAAACCATGAAATACCATTTTTCACCTAACAAATTGACATTGAAAAGACTGTGGCTTGCATTCTTTGTGGAAGCCAATTTAACAATGTCAAAAAAAATTTTTAATGATACACATTCTCTTACCCAGTAATTCAAATGCTATATATATAGAAGATAGCCTATGGAAATACTTTCACAAATGTATCAAAATTAATGTACAATGGGTGCAGCCTTTTTTTATATAATAAAAGATTATAATTCATTTATACTATGTAAGAGCATGAGGCTAATAAAAGAATGATCTATATCTGTTGTGGAAAGATGTCCACCATATTGTGTGAGGGGTAAAAATGGTGCAGAAAGTGAGGATAGTAACAGAACTTGATAGGTTTATCATGGAATGAAATAAGATGATTAATATAAAACACTCCAATACATGGCAAATATCAAATGCTCAATAAATTTTATTATGTTTACATAAGATGTATGAAGGATGAAAATAGGTACAAAAACTGAGGGCAGTAGAATCTAGGTAGGTTATCACAGGATAATGTTAACCATTATAGTTCATATATATGCATACTTGTTTTTTTAAAATAGATTTTATTTATTTATTTATTTATTTATGGCTGTGTTGGGTCTTCGTTGCTGCGTGCGTGCGTGGGCTTTCTCTAGTTGCGGCGAGCGGGGGCTACTCTTCATTGCGGTGTGCGGGCTTTTCTCATTGTGGTGGCTTCTCTTGTTGCGGAGCACGGGCTCTAGGTTCACGGGCTTCAGTAGTTGTGGCTCACCGGCTCTAGAGAGCAGGCTCAGTAGTCGTGGTGCACGGCTTAGTTGGTGCTTAGTTGCTCCGCGGCATGTGGGATCTTCCTGGACCAGGGCCTGAACCCGTGTCCCCTGCATTGGCAGGTGGATTCTTAACCACTGCACCACCGGGGAAGACATGCATACATGTTTATAAAGCATTTCATCCAGCAAAATGAAATTCCATTTGACAGGTACTTAAGTGCTTTCCATTTGATGATAAACTTATGTGTGTTCTAGTATTATCCTCACCTTACACACAAGGAAACTGAGTCTCAGAGTACTCAAGTTAAGTTGTCCCAGGTGACCTAAACTAGCAGGGCTTCAAACCCAAGCAGTATGACTCCAGGACACATGCTTTTAAGAGCAAGATAGGGGGTTGAAAAGGTACACTAAACTGTTTCTAATAGTTATCCTTAAACTGTTAATAATAGTGTGTAAGCAATATTTTTTAGAAAGCAATAGAATAGATATTTTGGTATTATTCTCTTAGCTTAGACTGGATTTCAATGAAAAAGAATAAATCACTTTATAAAAATTATTGGCCACAAGAGGGCATCAGATGTTCTTTTTCCAACTTCCAAGCTAAAGGTTGTAAATAATCTCCCTTCTCCATGAAAAGTATTAGTGGTTATAGTTTAAATCACTGCTTTTCCTATGCATCTACATACAGAAATTGCCATTGCCAATGGAGAATGTTAATTAAGTATGCCATAGTTATTATATACAACTTTTATTTATTAGAATTATTTTTGTTAAAAAAAAATGTATAGTTCATTTGGGAGAATAAAATTACCTAAAAGTACGAAGAGATCATTAAAATTACCTATAATCCTTCCAGCAAAGATAACCACTGTTAAAATTTTAGTGGATGGGGGAATGTTTAAAAGAGGGAGCTTTTACTTTAGCTCCCTCTTTTTTAGACTCCTGTTTTGTTGTGTTATGAAATATAATCATTTTATGGTCTCACAATTTGGAAATGTGGAACATCTTCTTATGTCACTGATTTTTTCCTAAAACATGATTTTTAATAGTTTCATAGTATTCATATATATTGCCTTAATTGATTTTACCAATCTTTATCCTTAGCTATTAAGCTACAGATCTCTTTTGGAAATGTTTTTTCAGTCATATATCTAAATATATAACTCCTTTGTTGGGAGTGGGTTGGGGGAGGGGGGTATTCCTTTGAAGTCCAGAAATAAATGGGCAAATTGATTTTAGAACTGCCAATTTAATTTACATACAGAAAATCTATAGATGATAAATTTCTTAGAGTCAAATTAATAAGTAAAGCTGTGAAATTTCAACAGAAAAATAGATTGACTTACACTAAATTCAACGGAAAAAAAAAACTTTGTATTTAAAATTTTTAAACTTTGTCTAAGGTGACTGGAACATGAGAATGTAAACTTCAGTTTTTATCTGAGTTAAAGTGAAATCTGACTATTTCATGTTTCCTAATATTGTCAATGTTAAAACAGACTATATTTAAAATCTGATATTGATAGTTAATGAGATCCTTGAGTAAATAATTTTGAGAAGATCATTTGTGATGCTTGACAGTCACTGTAAAATCTGGAAAGGAATACACAAAAAGCTAAGATGCAAGATCTGATATAGGGATTTGGCATGCAGATTTACTGTAAAATCCCTCTCCCTAGCACAATTAGGAGTGCCAATCAAAAAAGCTTAAGTGGGAAACCATTAAAAATGATACATCCCTTAAATATTTTAAATGTTTAAAATGTGTCAGTATACATTCAGGCACCAAATTTTTGATGTAGAGTTAAGAATTTTTCTTAGAATATTGGTCTATTTCTAGGAGCTGTTTTCTTTTCTCCATAACCTACATCCATAATATATTGATACTAATTTAAAGTTAGGTTTCTTTGCAGTCAAGTGAAAGCAACATATTTTTGAAGCAATGTGCCAGCAGAATCATTCCCTCTGATTATCATGTCTTCACTATACCTAGTACAGTTGATATATACGATTTACTTTAATTATGTCATCAGCAATACAACAAGCATAAACAGGCTTGGTACCAAACAAAGCAGACTCTCGTCAATCATACAGCCCACCAGGGCCTCCACGGGTATTGTCAAGAAGAGTCGGTGTGCCCCGAGTGGGGACCCCGTTTGGGGGGGGCAGAGGGCGTGCTTAGGCCAGTCTCCTCTCCTTTCATGGGCCTTGTCCTGGGCTGGTGTTGCCGGGAAGGGGGATCAGAGGTGAGAGAGAGCCACACCTCCTACCTCTTCCCTTCTTCTTTCCTTTCATATAGTTCTCTCAGGGCAGGACTGCCAAGGACTCAAGGTTCCTAGAGAAACACTAGACCAGGAATCAGGACACCTAGATTTCATTCCTAACTACTGGCCTCGGGAAATCAAAACCTTTCTGAATCTTGATATTTTCATAAAATGATATTGAACTAGATAACATAGCCCATGGATATTTTGGGGGTTTTGTTTGGTTTTTATCAAATTTGAACTGCTATGTAAATTTTCTTCACTTAACTATACTACAAATCTTTTGCCCATAATATTACAAAAACAAAAATGCTACAAAATTACACACATACAAAAATCAAACCTACATAAACATGTGTTTATAAAGTTCTCTTGGCTACTATATACAGTGCATCTTTACCTTGTCCTGGACGTAAGGTTGTTATCTTTTAGCTGGCAAGGCAGAGATTACGTTTCGTTTCATGTAATTATTTTACTTTGTGTTCTCTTGTTTTTGTGAACATATAAAATGTCTTCCCCTTGTCAGGAGATCAAAAGCCTGGTGGAGGCTGAACATTGGAGTACCGTAATTTTCCAAAAGGTTGCAAAGCCTGGTGGAGGCTGAACATTGGAGTACCGTAATTTTCCAAAAGGTTGCAAATCATTGGCACAGTAGTTCCTCCCTTGTGCATGGTTTCACTTTCTACGGTTTCATTTACTTGCAGCCAACCAAGGTCCAAACAATTTTCCATTTAATATTATTGCTATGAATAAACAATTCATAAGTTTTAAACGGCACACTGTTCAGTGTGGTGAAATATTGCACCATCCTGTTCCGTCCCGCCTGAGATGTGAAGCATCCTTTTGTCCAGTGTACCCAACCCGTTAGTTACTTAGTGGCCCTCTCAGTCATCAGATGGACATTCGTGTCCAGGTAACCCTTATTTTACTTAATAACGGCCTTACAGTGCCAGGGTAGTGATGCTGGTAATCCTAATATGCCCAAATGAAGCCGTAAAGTGTTTCCTTTCAATGAAAAGGTGAGAGTTCTTTACTTAATAGGGAAAGAAAAAAAAAATGCCGAGGTTGCTAAGATCTACAGTAAGAATAAATCTTCTATCCGGGAAATGGTGAAGGAAAAAAATTTGTGCTGGTTTTGCTGTCACACTTCAAACTGAAAAAGTTATAGCCAGTGTGTGGTTAAGTACTTAGTTAAATGGAAAATGTATTAAGTTTGTACAATAAGATATTTTGAGAGAGACCACATTCACATAAATTTTATTATAGCATATTTTTATAATTGTTCTATTTTATTATTATTGTTATTAATCTCTTACTGTGCTTAATTTATAAATGAAACTTTATCATAGGTATGTATGTGTAGGAAAAACACAGTATACCTAGGGTTTGGTACAACCTGCAGATTCAGGCATCCACTGGGGGATCTCGGATTGTACCCCCCCAGGAACAAGGGGGGGAACTACTGTATCTTCGCTATCACACTGTCTCCTCTCAGAATTGCAAGGTCATTCTACTGTTCTCTAGAAATGTTCTCACTTTTGACAGTTCTGGGACTCCATGAGGAAAAATGTCCTACTCAGCAACATGAAAAGAGCACAGTGCCAGTAGCCAACATTCAACTTGGAACAGTGTGTGACAGCTCACCTAACATGTGACCAACACATCTTTTTCAAGTGCAAGATAACTCATTTTCTCCATTAATAGTTTGTGCTGATTCCATAAAACTGCTCTGGGCAAAAACTCCAGAAACTTGAAGAAAGAAACCAAAGATAAATGACGAAGAAATACACCGTGATGGGAACACTTGTGGCAATAACTTGATACGAACATAGCCAAAACTGCTGCAATTATTATCATCAACAAATTATACTGAGAATCTATTATGTGTTGATCATTTAGATGTAAACATGTTCCACCTTTGAGAAGTCTGGCATCTGCTTAGGGAGAGGAGACAGATACATGAAGACAGGTGACCCTCAGCTTCCTCTGAGGTTACAATCTCAAGAAGGGAGAAGTTAGGAGAACATCTTAGAAAGGATTAGGATTACATGGTCAGAAAAGGGTAAGACCATAAACAGAGTCAAAGAAAAAGGATAACCTGGCAAAAGAAAAAAAAAAGGGGGGGGGGTGTATTTCATATCACAAAGGGCTAATTTTATTAACATTTAAGAGCTCCTCCAAATTAGCAGAATTGTAATATAAAAGAAAAATGGGCAAACCATATGAACATAGTTCTAAAAAACACAAATGGTTTTTAAACATAGGAAAAGATGCTCAACTGAACAAACAGAAATAGACTTTTAAACCATAACAAAATTTTCTTCTCAGAGATCAGGAAAGATAAAGTCAGATAAGGGCTTCCCTGGTGGCACAGTGGTTGAGTCTGCCTGCCGATGCAGGGGACACGGGTTCGAGCCCTGGTCTGGGAAGATCCCACATGCCGCGGAGCAACTAGGCCCGTGAGCCACAATTACTGAGCCTGCGCGTCTGGAGCCTGTGCTCCGCAACAAGAGAGGCCGTGATAACGAGAGGCCCGTGCACCACGATGAAGAGTGGCCCCCGCTTGCCGCAACTAGAGAAAGCCCTCGCACAGAAACGAAGACCCAACACTGCCAAAAATAAATAAATAAATAAATAAAAATTAAAAAAAAAAAGATATTGTAATAATAGCTGTCAAAATACTCTTTACTCAGTACCTCCCCTTCTAGAAATTTAAGGATATATTTACACATAGGAAAAATGATGTATATACAAATATACTACTTATAATTTTATTCATTATACTACTTATAATTTTATTCATTATATCAAAAAGATGGGATCAACTTAAATGGCCAATTGGAGACTGGCTAAATAAGTTACAGTGTAGCAAGTTGATGTAATATTATACAGTTTTGAAAACAAATAAGGTTGTTTTAGATAGGTAGATATATAAATGATAGATAATACATATATACAGAATGATCTGAGGATTTGCTAAATTAAAAAAACAAGTGTGTATAAAACCTTATTAAAAAATATATATATATATATATATACACGTATATATATGCCAGTGTAAGCACAGAGTCAGTGTTGTAGTGGAGGGCTAGCCATGAAAGTCAAAAGCTAGGCTAGAGTTTAGACTTTAAGTTAGAGGTCCAGGAGAGCTTTCAAGCAAGGGAGTGAACCTAAAGTTTTAAGCAAATTAACTTCGAATTGGAGAGTTTTAATCAACTCTTGTCTAGAAAAAAGATAACTGTAGAGAAATGGTCATCTACTTGCTCCTATTGTCAGGTAGGTCATTTCTTTCTAAAGTGGTCCATCACCTCTTCATGTCTTCCTGAGGTTAGATGCTTCCAAGTCCTCTCCAAGCAGTAGTAAATGAATAGGAAATGATGTTTCTTTTAATAAAAGCAGCAGAACTGAAACGAATCATAAATTCATACAAGCATGCTTTCACTGAATACTTAATTTGAGTCAGCTATAGTACCAGATGCTAAACAGGCCAGGCATAACAGTCATGATCCAAACTTCATCTGCCCTCTCAGGACCATTCAGGGTTCCTTTTGTGTGTGTGTTAGCCTTTTCTCTCTCCCACGCTTCACCCAAAATTTCCTAGTTTCACCTCTTCCCTCAGTCCTCTTACTACCTAGCTACCTTCGCCCCATGCTCCTAGAGTATGATCTCACCTCTACTTCCTGGAGGAAGGTGAGATCATCTAATTATATCCCGTCCACACAACCACAAACCTATTAAATCTGCCCCCAACCTCACTGACTTTCCCCCTCAACCTCTGGGGAAGATGATCTCCTTGCCCTCTTCAAGTTAATCCTGCCCACATTCTGTTTTGGCTCCTTCCTCTTTCCAGGCCCCTTCTCCACAGCCTCAAGTCTCTCCCATCCTCACAAACAAGCTAACCTTTGCCCTACTCTAGTTGCTAGTTCCTCTGGCTTCCTCCTTCCCTTCATGGCCAAGAATATTGAAAGAATAGTCTAGTATAGTTTTCAAATTGCGTCTTGTGAATCAGACGTCTCAAGAGCTGGTGGGGATCTTATGGCGAGACAAACAATAGCCGTTTCATCTTTTATATAATTTGGACTCTGTAGGATTTAATCTCAGCGAGGCATGTTTTGCATGCTATGTTTCTAGATCTTCCTTAGCTCTCATCCGCGCTTCAATCCATGGAACTAAGGATTGGCACAACTGTTCCACCAGAACTGGTCTGTCATCATGAGTGACTTCATTCCCAGAATGGTTTCTTTTTCAGTCTTTTGTGCCCCAGGGGGCTGACTGAGGTCCTCTTCTCATTCTAACCACTCTTTCCTGAGTGATCTCACCCTCTTTTGTAGATTTAATGTATTAATACACATGCCTTTGGCTTAAAAAGCCCAGAACTTCACTTTTTCTCTTTACCAGTTTCCTCAAATTGTAGTTTAGAGATCACTGCATCCACAAAAAGTAGCTTGTGAAATGATCTGTGTGTAAGAAACAACTTCATAGTGCTTTCACTTAAATCCCACAACTTAATCTGCCCTAACAACCCACTGCTTTAATACCTGTGCTCTGAAATACCTCAAAAGAATGGGAAAAAACTCTAGGAAGCAATATTACCATATAACAGAAAATTGGAAGCCTCTAGGTCCACAAATAAGAAAAAAATTAATTACGGAACATCAACTTAATAAAACATCTTGCAGCTATTAAAATGGATATATATAAATACTTCTAACAATAGCTAAGATACACATACAAGTATGATTCAACAACAAGTTGATAAAAGAAACTAACAGAGGACATTCACTTTAAAAATAATATGTATACTTAAATATACTAGAAGAGAAACAAAACAGAAAGGTTTTTGGTAGTGATGTCATTTGGGTGAAATATTTTACTTTCTTCATGCCAAGTACTAGATCACTATGACTCTATAAACCCCAAAGGAAGGGTAACCACAGATCTTACTGTCCAATCTGAGACACTTTCTAGAGCAAGAGGTCTATTGCTGTTGTAATTACAGTGAGATAACAGGCATAAGACAGAACTGTCTTGGGAAAACCGGGATATAGTCCCCTAATCCTATAAGATATGAGGCAAATATTACTATTATAACACAATAACAATGATGATGATGACAGCAACCAGTGCTTACAGAGCACTGACAAGTGCCAGCCTAAGTGCTTGACATGTATTAATTTATCATTCCCAGAACCATTCCATGAGATAGATGCTATTATCCTCATTTTACTGTTACAGAGAAGAAGTATAGAGGTTAATATTTGAAACATTAAAAAAACCCATTCATTTCACAAATATTCTATAAACAACTTGAAATAAGAACTTTAAAAACTGTTTACCTGGAAAAATAGTTTTGTCTTGTCAGCAAGATTCATAAGAAGACAATCCATAATCATTTCATCAACTACTTTTTCACTTGACAAGCAGATGTGAGGTTAATAGTGTATTATGGTCACTGCATATTTGAAATAAAAATAGTATACTCCTGAGGGTAAGGATGGGGGAGACTGAGAACCATGAAATAACTATATTGGCATAGTTACTCAGGTGCTGCTATTTTTATTGTACCACTAACAACTAAGCAAAAAAAACTCTTTGGGAATGTATTCCGTACCAACTTTCTCTATTTTATTTATTAGTCCTGCTTCACAATTTCCAGTCATCATTTCTGTTATGGATTGAATTGTGTGTCCCCAAATTCCTATGCTGCAGTTCTAATCCCCAGTACCTGAGAATGTGACCTTATTTGGAAATAGGGTTGTTGAAGATACAATTAGTTAAAATGAGGTCATTAGGGTGGGTCCTCGTCCAATATGACTGGTGTCCTTATAAAAAGGGAAAATTAGGACACAGAGATAGACACACACAGAGAGGTGACATGAAGTGACACAGAGAGAAGACAGCCATCTACAAGCCAAGGAGAGAGAACTTCCCTCACAACGCTCAGAAGGAACCAACCCCCTCCACCATAAAAACTACTAGAATAAATAAATTCCCTAAAGTTGCAGGATACAAGATTAATATCAGAAATCTGTTGTTCTTTTATACACTAACAATGAACTATCACAAAGAGAGGTCAAGAAAACAATTCCATATACAACTGCATCAAAAAGAATAAGATACCTGGAAATAAACTTAACCAAGGAGATGAAAGACCTATACTCTGAAAACTGTAAGACAATGATGAAGGAAATTGAAAACAATACAATTAAATGAAAAGAAATTCCATGTTCATGGATTGGAAAAATTAATATTGTTAAAATGTCCATACTACCCAAGGCAATCTACCAGTTCAATGCAATACCTATCAAAATACCCATGATATTTTTTTTACAGAACTAGAACAAATAACCTGAAAATTTATATGGAACCACAGAAGATCCCCAATAGCCAAAGCAACCTTGAGGGAAAAGAACAAAGCTGCAGGAATCATGCTCACTGATTTCAGACTATACTACAAAGCTACAGTAAGCAAAACAGTATGGCACTGGCATAAAAACAGATACATAGATCAATGAACAGGATAGAAAGCCCAGGATCAAACCCACACACCTATGGTCAATTATTCTGTGACAAAGGAGGCAAGAATATACAATGGAGAAAAGACAGTCTCTTCCATAAGTGGTGCTGGAAAAACTGGACAGCTACATGTAAAAGAAGGAAATTAGAACATTTTCTCACACCATATACAAAACTAAAAATGGATTAGAGACCTAAATATAAGACCAGAACCATTAAATTCCTAAACGAAAACATAGGCACACTTGCTCCTGATGCCCGTAACTTCCCTTCTAAATAGGTCCCATTTGTTTATTTTAATATTATGCTTGGTGAGGTAAGTGAAAGACAGACACTGTATGATATCACTTATATGTGGAATCAAAAAATAATACAAATGAATGTATATGCAAAACAAAAACAGACTCACAAATATAGAAAGCAAACTTGTGGTTACCAGTGGAGAGAGGGACAGCGGGAAGATAGGGGTATGGGATTGAGAGGTACCAAATACTATGTACAAAATAAGCTACGAGTATATATTGCACAGCACAGTGAAATATAGCCATTATTTTATAACAACTTTAAATGGAGTATAATCTATAAAAATATTGAATCACTATGTTGTACACCTGAAATATTGTAAATCAACTAACTACACTTCAATTAAAAAAAAAAAAAAAAAAAGGAGCCAACCCTACCATCACCTTGATCTCAGACCTTCAGCCTCCAGAACCGTGAGACAGTAAATTTCTGTTTTTTAAACCACCCAATTTGTGGTACTTTGTTATGGTAGCCCTAGCAAACTAATACAATTATACACAGAATTAATTATAAATGACTAGTCTCTTCAGGAGACTAATCATTTTAAAAGACTTGAAAACAACTAATATTATGTCATTTTTAAAAAATTAAAATCTTCCAAGATATAGTGTTTTATCTATCTAAAAATAGATAGTCTCCCTAAAAATTCTGAAATATTACTATATTCAAATTAGGCAATGATATCTAAGCATGTAAGTTTTTTGGCCTCACTAAAGGTGTACTCAAATATTTCTGAAAGTTTGTGAGGTCCAAGAAAAAACATTCTACCTACTAGTGACTTAGCATGGACACCAGTCATCTACACAGGGTTTCCTAAACAATTCAGAGGTTCCCAAGTTTGGATGATTATTGAAATAACCTGGGAGAAACAGTCACTGATCTTACCCCAAAACTACTCAGAATCTCTGAGGGGGATTTTAGAAGCTTATTTCTCCAATGCTTCTCCACTTCTCTAGGTTTGTATAATAATTAGGTTTGTTTCTGTGTTGGGTCCTATTGAGTCAGGTCACCCAGTCTTTATTTGTGCAAGTTAACTTTTTAAGCCCTGTGCAGAATTTTCCCTTACCACCCGTACACACTCACCCTTTTTCTCTTGATACTGCCTTCTTGGAAGAAACCAGGTCCGTTGTCTTGCAGAACACATAACGCACACTTGATAAATGCACACTTGCTCCTGATGCCCATAACTTCCCTTCTAAAAATTCATTCAGCATTTACTGAGCAATATGCAAGTCAGAGTTAGGAACTGGGGATAAAGGTGAATGAACCAGCTTCAAACTCATCAAGGAGGTCTATTAAGAATGTTAAATAATTAGAATGCAAAAAGGGTTTTGTACCATAAAGACCCATACTGGCAATGTAGAGGGCCCAGATGCACCCCTAATTTAACTTGAGTGAGGGGCAGGGGTGAGAATAGGAAAAATGATTCCAAGGAGACAGAGTTTGGACTGACACTTGCAGGGCACTGGGCAGGTAAACAAGGATGGGTTCCTCTCTGGCTGAGGAAATTGCACGTTCACAAAGGTATGAGACCACGGCCCCTTAGCTATGGAGCATGGCTATCACAAAGATGCACCTAGAGTGTATAAAAAATAAACCACAGAGAAATAGAATGGTCATCAGAGACCTTCTGTGTCAGGTTAAGATGATCTGGTTTTTAATATCAGATTTACATTTTAAAACAACTAATCCACTAGGACTGTGGACAACGAATGACTTTTGGAAAGACAAGATCACGACGGCTTCTAGCACTTTGTTGAGGGCTGACATCAGGTTTTCCCTCTGTAATTTCCTGTATCTCCTCCCACCTCTCTCATTCTCCATTAGTTAGAATTTCCTAGCTCAGCAGTGAAACGAGAAGCATACTGATCAAGCCCTTGATTAACTAGACTGAAATTTATTTCTCAGTTCTTCATTAACTTCAGAAATTCTACTTTTTCTGCAGTTACCTTAGGACAATTTTTTCCCCTATAAATAGTTATAAAATTTAGAAACATCATTTAAGTAACAAAACAACAAATCCCATTTGATTTATACTGCAGAAATATCAGCAAGAAATACTGAGCTGAATTCCTAGCACTGGCTTCCTGATCTTTTCAGCTGCCTTTACTGCATTTAGAAACTACATTTGTTTATGACATAGACTTAAAACCATTTTTTATCAATATTTAACAATAGATTGTTTTATATTCAATTTTGACTCAATTTCAACAGTTTTGCCATTTGGTACTTAATTAACCAGAAATATGATCTGGCCTTTAGAACTTCATGATTAAAATATGATCTAAATTAAAGGCATTAAATTATACTTAGTAGTTTGTTAGCATATTTTATTGTAATCTTGATTCTTTGAAAATCTGTGTACCACTATCAGCATCCCAGCAAACAGGGACAAATGCAAAGAATTTTCATTATATCAATTCTATCTCTTTAAAATCTTCCAACATCCCCTGTGATGTAGGTATTTTTATCCCCATTTTAAGCACCAGGAAACCGAAGCTAAGTAAAGCATCTAGTAATAAGTGGTATTCAGATATGTCTGACTCCAAAGCCTATGCTCGTCCTTTAACCTCCGAGTAGAAAACTTCACATTAGTATAAACCACTGGTTCTCAACTAGGGGCAGTTTTGCCCCCCACCCCAGCGGCTATTTGGCAACACTGGAGACATTTTTGTTTGTCACATCTGGGGGAAGGAGGGCAAGAGCTACTGGCACCTCGTAGGTAAAGGCCAGTGATGCTACTAAACATCCTGCAATGCACAGCATGGTCTCCCACAACCGAGAACCATCCATCCCAAAGTGTTAAAAGTGCCAAGGTTGAGAAACTGTAGTATAAACAAAATATTTCTCAAAATACCTTCTTACAAATGCACTGCTGGGATTTCCCTGGTGGTCCAGTGGTTAAAACTCTGCCTTCCAATGCAGGGGGTGTGGGTTCGATCCCTGGTTGGGGAACTAAAATCCCACATGCCTTGTGGTCAAAAAACCAAAACATAAAAACAGAAGCAATATTGTAACAAATTCAATAAAGACTTAAAAAAAAATGGTCCACATTAAAAAAAAAAAAAAAAAAAAAAGCACTGCTAACCCCATCCTGTTTTTTTTCTGAAATCAACAGTCAATGAAAATAGCTTTAAAGTATAACTAGATGTGTGTGTATTTAATACAGATATGTATGCGCATTTTTAAAAATTTTATTTATTTATTTATGGCTGTGTTGGGTCTTCGTTTCTGGGCGAGGGCTTTCTCTAGTTGCGGCAAGCGGGAGCCACTCTTCATCGCGGTGCGCAGGCCTCTCACTATCGCAGCCTCTCTTGTTGCGGAGCACAGGCTCCAGACGCGCAGGCTCAGTAGTTGTGGCTCACGGGCCTAGTTGCTCCGCGACATGTGGGATCTTCCCAGACCAGGGCTCGAACCCATGTCCCCTGCATTGGCAGGCAGATTCTCAACCACTGCGCCACCAGGGAAGCCCCATGTACATGCATTTTTAATTCATCTGAAAAACTCTTGAATTTACACTGTAAATTGTGACACAGTAACAGAACTTTGGAGGTTTCAACCCCAAATACATTATGTTATTTACTGTCATATAGATGCACAGGACTGGAGAAATTTCTATAAATATGTTTGATATGTTTTCATTGATGTTATTGTTCTGATCTTTACTTTGTTTAATAAAAGATGCAAAGGAGAGGGCAAAAGGAAACCCTGGCTCAGGAAAGCAGAGAGGAACAGTATAATGAAGCTTTATAAAGTAGACATTTTTTAATAAAAGGCACAATGAAGCCACACCATGAGGCAGAAAACTGCTTTCTTGATTTTATTTTTTTTTAAAGGTACACAAGGTCACAAAACCAGAGCAAGTTTTTGGCTTTTTTTTTAAACCAAATTTTGTTCTTACAAATTTCAAAATCTGCACCATTGGATATTTAAGCCAGAAACTTGAAATACAAAAAATCATTTCTGAAACTGACACTATCAATTCTCTACTTGCATATGTGAAGTGTCAAAATATTACTTCTCAGTAGTATAAGTGTATTTGTCACAGAAATTCAGTTAGGGATGAAAATCAGTGAATCAGTGAATTGTGGTTCTCTTAACACTTGTGCCATTAAGTTAGTAGAAAACAGAGTTCTTTGGAGCTTTTAGTGTTCAGGGTCAAAACCAAATCCAACTGATATTCACACCACACTCTGAAATTACAAAATAGGGTATTTTGTAAAACTGGATTTTAATGAACAGTGAGAAGCCAAATGCAGCAAATATTTGCTGGTGTTACCATCCATAAGATAAACAGAACCACAATTCACCAATTTATTTATTATCCTTTCCTGCTTCTATTAGGTAGAATTTGTGCTCAGTTATAGACCATTTCAGTGTCAAATGAGTAAAAAAAATCTAACTACAGAACACGTTGTCTTTACTGCAAGAATAGCCAAAGGCATTTGAAATATTAAAACTTGCCCAGAACATTTATACTACTAAACACAGGAATATTATAAAGATATATATACATATATATAATATATAATGTCACAAGCCACTAAAAAGTTAAAATTATGCCAACATTTTCTACAAACTACTCCTTACACGACACATCAAAGCAGTAACCACAAAAAATACGGACTTTTTCTGTTCACACTGGAATAAGGCATCTGAAAGCCCTATGTGGAGATGAAACAAGATTAGAAAAAAAACTTTAAACATTCATATAACTTCAGATTTACATGCTGCACGCACACAGAAAGACAGAGAATAGTTAAGAAGCCGTACATTACAGAATTTGACATCCAACTTCATGCAATGAGTTCTTTTCATATTTAATCAAAATGTTTATTTGCCCCTTCACTTGCTCCAAATTTCCAGAACTCAATCCTAAAAATTATCTTTTTAATAAAAACCAGGTATTAATTCATACCAATAATCTATTTGTGTTTCTTGAATTAACCTCCCCCTAAGACACAGTCTGTGTTTCCATTGTAACAACTTCCCGGCAGATAGCCCAAATTTAAAGAAAGTTATTTGGCCCGTTTATCTATAAGGTTTTTTGTTTTTGGCCTTCTAACAGGGAAATATTAGTAAGGTTGCCATAAGAAAAAGAAACCTGTAATCTACATATTCAAAGCACAGAATTACATCCTCTATGATATTTCTTTTGAAGTTATCCTGCATAACTCAGAAAGATGGTGTCAAGTCTCTTAGGTATAAAGTAGAATGGAAGAGTTTTGCTTTGAAGGTTCAGTGCCATCCTTGACTGATGTTTGGCTTCTAGTGGAAATGCTTGAATAACAATTTTTTGTTGACTTGCTTGATGATTACCAGTAGTAATTCTAGAACAAATACTTGATCTCTAGTTCACCAGAAACTACCACTGAGAATTATTTAGGAAGTTATCAGTACTATTTGACTTTTGGATTCACTGAAATTTACAATGAGTAGCTGGAGACATAAACCTAAAACTGAGTTCTGTCCTCTAAACTCAACCACATCCAGTAGGTCTCTTCAGGTCACAACAGTAGTTTTTTTTCCAAGCTTGTTTCTCAGGCTGTAGGTGGTAATGGCCCTGAACTGGAAGGAAGCGTTTCTGGAAGACATTCTGATTTACTTATAACCAAATTCTAGACGAACTATGAAGTCTAAGGGAAGGAAAGCCTTACATATGTCCACCTTTTGTAGTAATTTCTACTCAGATTGATAGCCTAATTTTCATTATATGAAAACTGGGACTAGAGAGGACCAAAATTTTTATTAGTAATGTCTGTGCTCTGCTATTTATTTTTATAATATCTTATAAATTTTATTCATATGAAACAGACCAGAGGCCTGGTATTCAAAAATAGTTATTATTATAAAATCAGAAACACAGTCAAAAGAGTGTAGGGGATGTTGAAATTTTAAAAACTTTATGAGTAACACAATCAGTTAACTTGCATCCAAAAAGATCAGAAAAGAGGCAAGACTGAAAGTATGAGGATAGAAAGGTATCACAGTGATGCATTTTTAGGAACAGTACCTTCACCTCTAAGCACCTTTCAGGCGATAGCTAGCTCATAGGCACCAGAAATTCATAATAAAAACTAAATTACCCAAAAGGCACAGATGAAAACGTTAACACAAGAATAAAAGCAATATTATGTAATGTTAAAAACCTATTTTTAAAATGCTTCCAAATATGTAAAACTATACACGAATCCATTACACATTCAGGTTCAATTTACCATTAAAAAGTGTATACAATCCTCTGCCTAATCATAAACTCATGCCAACATTAATTTATAATGTAGCATTTACCACCACAGCACCCAAAGAGATGAACAGAAACCAACTCCCTACTAAAATCTAGGGAAAAGGTTTCAGAGCTAGTGAAATAATTTACTGCAGACCGTACTACTATAAAGAAACTGGTGGCTCATTCTACTCAATCCACACTCCCTCACAATCTTAAGAAAGTACAATAAATTCACTTTCATCTACTAAAACAGTACTTAACACATTTGGCAGGTAGGAGTATTCCTTTTATTCCTTTTCCTTTCATTTCTCTCTTCTTTTTTTCTTTTTCTTTTTTTTTTAAAGATTAAGTCACTTCCACAAAACTAAGACAAACTTTTCAAAGCTCAACTTGATTTTCTGCAACTACACAAGACATGCTGGCCATACAATAGCAACTGTACATCCTCCCAAGTCTGAAACACAGAATTGATAGAGGACACTTACTAGTTTAAAGTGTATTTCATCATTCTAAGTCTATGAAGAAAATATCCTCCAGGAACTGCATTCAAGAGGGTAATTTAAGATTACATTTCTAGAACATATAATGTACAATACCATTACAAAAACAAAAACAAAACACTGAATCAGGAAAAAAAATTTTAAATTTAGAACCAATAATTACGGAATTACAATCTGTAATTGTCAAATAATAAATGAGTTGTAAATTTTTCTTATTAGAAAAATATCACCTAAAGTGGAGGACCAGCATTTACTTGGGAATTGCAAAATACTACACTTCCCTGATAGCAGGTCACTGCTCTGAAGACCACCACAGGCCTCAGGGCATTGGAACATTAATCAACAAAATTCATCCTTACGACTGCACCATTAGTGTCATCGCTATATGTAGCTGACAACAAATGTTCTAAATGAATCAGATAAATGCTCCTTTATTTAGCATACAGAAGAGCTTACTATGTCCCTGCTGCCCACAGCAATCTAGCAATTAAATACTTTAGTCATTTCATATACAAGGTTTATGAATTACTCAGAACTAGTGACTTCTAGTAGTGTTTTCTAGTTATTAGAGACTCTTCAAACACATTCAGAGTTTTCGAAGAAGCAAAAACAAGAACAAACATAAATCTACGTAAGTATTTTTGCCATGAATCTTTCTTTACCAATTTTGGCAGGGGGTTGCGGGGACACTACTGGGTCATAAATTAATTGAAAAAAGCAATATAAAAATAACAGAAATTATAAAGTACCACTTTCAGATGATTCAAGTATCAACTTGGTATGCGTGTAAGTTCACCAATTTATTTCTTCACCTATGATTTCATATTCAAAGTGCCACAGCTGACTTAAGTATTGATAGTCAGAAACCTATAAAGTCAAGCTCTTAAAGGAAATATTATTTAGATGGTGAATTTGTCCTTAGAACTTTAATGCCTTTACTATTTCAATATAACCAAACAAAACTTTTTGAAGTATTATTCTTACAGTTTTTGGTTAACTTTTTAAATATATATATATATTTTGAGGCTGGTAGCAAAAATTAAAACAGGTGTTCACATCTCAAGCGGAGAGCACAGATGAAGGGTACAGAGGCTCTATACTATGGACCCGTCCTTGCTCTGTGCTGGAATCATCACGGGCACCGCTCCCATCCTACTGAGATTAGGGGCAGCTACCTTAGCAGTTGGGAGAGTCGGACTCTGAGGATCGCGCTCAAAGTCTTCGCTTGGTACTTGGTTATACTGAGTCTTGGAATAGCCTTCCATGTTGGAAGGGGACATGGATCCCAGGGATGAGTGATTGCTGCCGAGGTAGCTTCTGGCAGTGGACGTACGGCTCTTTGGAGGAGGCACGTCTTCCCTAGAAATAAAGATCCCAATACACGTTCAAAGAACAAATTTCTAAAAACCTACAATATGTAAGCTATGAATCATGGGTAGGGAAGAGCCTCTATTTAAGCATTAAGTACATAAAATTGTGTGTGACACACAAAAAACAAGCACAATAAGGCATAATGTCATGAACTGTGTATCTGTCCCAAATTTATCATTTACAGTTTCTATCTTCACACACAATGAAATGTGTTTTTTACAAAAATGTGCGATTCTATAATGCTGTATTACAAAGAACAAACTTCAAATATTTTCATATTCCAGTATCACTAATCAAGATAACCTGGTTACAGTCACATAACACTCTACAGTCAATAAAGCACTAACACCTACAGATATTTCTACCAAAAACAGAACAAGACAAAATATCCTTTTTATTATGAAAGTTACTCATCTTAAGACTTTAGCTGAAAACTTAGCAGATTGAAGTTTGCAAAAACTGAGAATTAGGCATAAGAATTTTCACACTAAGCACTGACATAGAATATATATCTGAGTTACTTCTGTGCATTTAAAAAATAAAAGTGCCCAGACCCACCAAATGTCAATTTTCTGGGTGTTACTTTGGTCATATGTTATTATTTTTACAAGTTCTATAATCCAATGTGCACTTCTAGTTAAGATCTACTGGTTTAGAATATTTAAAAAATAAAATAAAATCACATTACCCATAGTTCTATTAACTACCTATGTCACTTGATACAATCAGATCTTTAAAAAAAAAACCCAAAACCTTAACATCTCCATTTTTTGAAAACTTTATGCCTGTACTTTTTTTTTCTTTCACATTTTTATTGGTGTATAATTGCTTTACAACGTTATGTTAGTTTCTACTGTACAACAAAGGGAATCAGTTATATGCATACATATATCCCCATATCCCCCACCTCTTGAGCATCCCTCCCACCCTCCCTATTCCACCCCTCTAGGTGGTCACAAAGCATTCAGCTGATCTCCCTGTGCTATGTAGCTGCTTCCTACTAGCTACCTTATATTTGGTAGTGTATATATGTCCATGTTACTCTCTCACTTCCTCTCAGCTTACCCTTCCCCCTCCCTGTATCCTCAAGTCCATTCTCTACGTCTGCGTCTTTATTCCTGCCCTGCCACTAGGTTCATCAGAACCGTTTTTTTGTTTGTTTGTTTTTGGTTCCACATATATGTATTAGCATACGGTATTTGTTTTTCTCTTTCTGACTTACTTCACTCTGTATGACAGACTCTAGGTCCATCCACCTCACTACAAATAACTCAGTTTCGTTTCTTTTTATGGCTGAGTAATATTCCATTGTATATATGTGCCACATCTCCTTTATCCATTCATCTGTTGATGGACACTTATACTGCTTCCATGTCCTGGCTATTGTAAATAGAGCTGCAATGAACATTGTGGTACATGACTCTTTTTGAATTATGGTTTTCTCAGGGTATATGCCCACTAGTGGGATTGCTGGGCTGTATGGTAGTTCTATTTTTAGTTTTTTAAGGAACCTCCAACCTGTTCTCCATAGTGGCTGCGTCAATTTACATTTCACCCAACAGTGCAAGAGGGTTCCCTTTTCTCCACACCCTCTCCAGCATTTATTGTTTATAGATTTTTTTGATGATGGCCATTCTGACCGGTGTGAGGTGATACCTCATTGTAGTTTTGATTTGCATTTCTCTAATGATTAGTGATGTTGAGCATCTTTTCATGTGTTTGTTGGCAATCTGTATGCCTTCTTTGGAGAAATGTCTATTTAGGTCTTCCGCCTATTTCTGGATTGGGTTGTTTGTTTTTTTGATATTGAGCTGCATGAGCTGTTTGTATATTTTGGAGATTAATCCTTTGTCAGTTGCTTCATTTGCAAATATTTTCTCCCATACTGAGGGCTGTCTTTTCATCTTGTTTATGGTTTCCTTTGCTGTTTCATGCCTGTACTTTATTGGGAGAAGGTAGACAGTCTTGAGAAAAGCATTTTGCAATGGTTCTTAAAGTAGAGCCCAAAACGGGGGAGGAGGGCACAATGTAGGTTGGTTGGCTCCACACACTTGAAATAAGTAAAAGCTGTCAAATGTGTTGAGGGGAAGAGCTATAGCTCTTTCATCCAATTCTCATAGGGGCAAATGCTTCAGATGGTTAAGAGAATTAATGCTTTAGTGACATAATAAATTGCGTATACATCAGTCAACTCCTGTGTCACTTAATTACCTGATATCATGATGAACTTCCTTTTCGTACTTTTCTTCTCTGCGCTTTTTACGGCAGCAGAAGACGATAAGACCAATGAGCACTAGCGCCAGCAAAATTCCTACAATGGCTCCTGCAATTGTCCCAGCTCTATTTGAAGCTAGAATAAAATGTTAATAAGAAAATAATTAATATTAAAAAAAGCAAAACAAACAAACAAAAAAACTTCCATCTAGTCATATTGAAGGTAAGGATACACAATGACATTGATTTCATCGCACATACTAACGTTAAGAGACAAATTAGTTAGCTTTTTCTGGTCTAGGGGAAAATCCACTAAAAGAACTTTCTTCTGAACTGTGTAAGCTATTTCAAGGATAAAAACAATAAAACCACTCTAAAAGATTTTAATATTCACAGCTATCTTGGTTGGCATATAAGAATGTTCTAAAAAGCTTGTCCTCACTTACACTGGCTAAATATGGTACAAGAGTCAATTTGACAACTCTTGCCTCTTTAATGTCACTACAATGATGAAGAAGGTTTTTATTAATAAAATGTAGTACTTTTTTCTTTCCATGCTAGAAAAGCTAGCAACCAAGCCACAGAGGGCTTTGCTCAAAGTTAGCACCCCCTTGCCCTTAATACCCACACTCACTGATGGAACCAAAGGAGGCTGTATAAAGATAACACTATCACAGCAGAAAGAAGATAACTTACGAGGAACAACATCCAGGCGCAGCAGGCATTGATCAGAGCCCACTCTGTTTTTGACTGTACAGCTGTATGTCCCAGAGTATTCGGTAGTGGCATTTTTTACAGATATAACAGGTGAAGTCATTTCTATGAAAAGAAAGGGGGTAAGGGAGCAAAACCCATTTTTGCTGAGTTTTTAGTAAAGGCAAACTCTACTTGGTTGACAATCCAGGTAAAAGTGAGACAAACTGAAGCTACATACAGAACAAACTTGGCAAGACATGTGCATGTCTCCGGGATGCGAACGACTGTGCCTCTAGTTCATTTACGTCAAAGCCAAGGTAATCATGACCCTCTTCAGCCAGGCACAGAGAATCTCTGCTGAAGCAGAGCCACATTGATTATAAAAAAACATTCTGTGCCACAAAGGTTCTTAGGTGCAGCAGTAAGATTTACAAAATGTATTTCATCCCCCGAGACAGAAGAAACATAAAAGAAAGTTAGAGGCGGTCGTATTGTTCAGCCTCTTAGTTTGAAAAACAGAGGTGGAGAGAGATCCTGCTTAAGATCGGGGCAGGGTGGGAGGGAGGAGGGTGGAGCACGGTAACCAGTTTGAATAACAGGTTAATTATAACATACAGATGAGTAATCAGAGTTAACCAATTTGAATCTTTTTGGTTAGTCACAGCTGTTGTTTTGCTGTTTTCACAGACATGCCATGGTTAAATAACCATATCTTCAACATGAATCCAGGTAAAACACTCAAGATCCAGCTCTTGTTGTAACTTAACCACTAATTTATGATAATGAACAGTTTCCATCAATACTACCATCAATTAAAAAATATACAACAAAGAAACCAATTATAATATCCTAAATGGTGATCATTATAAAAATATCTCTTCACTTATACTATATGACACCAAGTTGTCATTATAAAACACTGACTAATTCCCATAGAATCCTGATTGCTCTGTCTAGAAAAGGGAAGGTATCTGGGGATTAAAAAATATACACTTACATGCACAAACCCTACTAGACTTAAGTCCAAATCAATGGCACACGATTCAAAGTGCGTAATCAGCAGTACCTGGTAACCATGAGGTGGGCAGTTTCTGTGAGTTGGACAATTTTTGCCATTCATATCGTAATGGGAGTGAACCTTCTCTTGGTTCACATTTTAGTTTAAAGTCACTTCCAATTTCTTCTGATCCATCAATGTAACATCTTGTACCTGAAGGCTTAACTGAGAAAAGAAAATAAGTTATAACTTTATACAACAGAACGGAATGTGTGTTTCTAATGATTACTTAAACACACAGCATGTCGCACAACCACTAACTCAATAGCAGGGGGTCCTGGGTTCAGAGCGGACAAGACTGAAAGACTGCAATAGGTTGCCAACGCCAGTTTACTCAGCTTGATCCAGCACAAAACAGGCAAGAACGATCTCAGGCAAGCAGCCGCTGCACAAGGCCAGGCAGCATCTCAGGTGTGGCTCTGTGCCCCTCCATCCCATGGGGCACATGTGAAAAAAGCAAGGGTGATGCGGGCTGGGCTACGACAGACTCAAGGAAGCTTCTTCCCCCCACCCGCCATTCCTAACCTGTTCTTCTACTTGGAGCTTGACATGTAGCCCTCTGGGACTATGTGCACTGTCACATCCCTCTCTGTGTGCTGTTAACCCAACAATCAGGGGGCTGACGATAAATTATGCTGATAAGAGGGACAATTCACTTAGTACAGCAAGGACCAATTATTTCCCACATTTACAGCAATCCAAAACCACCTAGAGAGCAGTGTTATAAAAAGGCAGATCTGAGGTTATATTCCAGGTCTCTCCGGGTAACCACTTAGAGCAGCTGTTAACTCCATTATGTGGAACCCACCTCAACACTAGGTTAACACCCTGGAAGTTCATACTCCCTTGTTGAACTGCACTAAGGCATAATACACATACAATAAAATTAACACATTTTAATCATGTGAGCTGATCACTTTCAACACAAAGCACCACTCCAATCCTCTCCCAAGCAATTTCCCGCAAGCTGACTGCAGTTGATCTCACTGCACAATCCTGGTCCCAGACAGCAGCTGATCAGATTTCTATTGCTATAGATTAGTTCTGCTTCTTTGTGAGTCCTATAAATGGAAAAATACAGTATTCACTTTTGCTTCTTTTATTCATCGTAAGGCTTTTAAGACTGATCCAATTGATCTGTGTTGTTGTATATATATCAGTAGTCCGTTCTTTCTTACTACCGAGTTGTATCCCATTGCTTGTTCATTCAGGTATTGATGCACACTGTTTCCTGTCTTGGGGCTACTGTTAAAGCCTAATGAGCTAAACTGACCAGGAGCAGGTGTGAAGTCTGTGGAAACCAGATTGACCGGCGAGGAGGCGCTATGAGGAGTTGTGACAGGGGAGAGAGGGATTCTGAAGGCTCTGAGAAGAGTCTTCTAGAGGCAGAGATAAGTTCTGAATCTGATGCCATTTCTGAGGCAGGATTAGGAGAAGCGGGGATTAAACTGGAGACGAGGGCCATTTAGCAACCTGAGTACCCCCAGTAAAGGCTGAGTAGTGCAAAGTGGGTCTGGGGGCAACAATGAGGAGACAGCAGTAGGCTATAGTTTACCAGCGTTCCACGACCTTGGGAGAGCAACATTCCCCATAAACCCTGTACCTGGCTCTATTTGCATCTCTCCTCCCAGTCTGATAAATGGCAGGACTGCTTTTCTTCTGTTTTTCTGATTTTCATTCTTTCAAGTCTTGGGTGGGCTTTTATTCTTTCACTACTAAGAATAAGTGTGAATGGGTTTTACAGTTTGGCACTACGTGAACAGTTTGAACAACACTGCTTGTAAATACTGGTATGTTTTCCTTTTTCATATCAGGTAAGTAAATGTTTAACTCTATAAGAAAGTGTCAAACTGTTTTCCAAATCTGGCTGACAGGGTCTGTCATACGCAGTGGGGCATCTTTACCTAAGGTTGTCAATCATGATCTCACTTCACACATTTCCTGGTAATTCTTAAATTTAATTGGATTTCTCCCCTTGGTTACTACTTACACTTTTTAGTAAGGATCAACAGATGCATTTAACTGCGCTGTTGACTTTCCTAAGCAAATCTCTTTCTTTTTCAGATTGACCAGTTGCCCTGGACATTACATCAACTGGACTTTTGAATCAGTTTTGCGCATTATTTCATCCTCTGAGTCTTCAACAAAATGAGCCTTGTTCTCCATTTCTTCAAACTACCAATAAATCCTTTATTACACAAACTAGCAGTAAGTGAGATACTGAAGCAATGCTTTGGACATCAAACTTCTATTGGTAATACAGCGTTCTAACCCTAACACCTCTTCTTTTCTACTGAAAAATGTCCCCTCCCCAAACATATCCAATAACAGGCAGTTGTTTAAAGTGGCTGCTCAGGAAATCAGGGTCCCACTGAGTTTGAGATTTCAACATACTCTATGCACAGCAGAACGAGATTTTTACCAGCACTGGTTCTGAGCGGTGCTTAGGAGCGGCTGCCTGCTTTCCATTGGGTGGAGAAAGCGCAAGTCTTTTACATGCCAGCCCCACCATTATAAAGCCGGGAAGATGAACTCCTAATCCACGGCACTTAGCTGAATTGAAAGAAAGAGGAAACCGCAGAAGGAACAAAAATAAAGTCTTACCCACTAATGTTTCTTTGGTCTGGGGCTCCAGGATATCTAGCTATTGTCCTCAGAACATCTGCCACCATGATCACTAGCATAGCTAATAAAAAGTCCTTCTCAGTTAAGGGTACGTGGCCGTCAACTTGTATTCGGTCAGTGTCCCACCGATTTAGCAATGCTGTGCTCCGTCTGTGTATTATATCATCATCCCTCCATGCTAGCGGCTGACTGCCTCAGTCTATAGGAAACACTCTAAATCTCTATTTGGGACAGAATATGCTTGGATCATCATGTCATCCATCCAGGAATATTTTTGCTTAGTTCAAAATACCTTGACTCCTGGCAAAATCCATGCATAGATGCTAAAAATCAATGGGCAAAAGTTTGAGGAGAAACAAGATATTTGCATAGTCTTAAAGCGGCTCCCCCACTGGGATTTTTTTTTTTAACATCTTTATTGGAGTATAATTGCTTTACAATGTTGTGTTAGTTTCTGCGGTATAACAAAGTGAATCAGCTGTATGTATACGTATATCCTCATATCCCCTCCCTCTTGCGTCTCCCTCCCACCCTCCCTATCCCAAACCTCTAGGTGGTCACAAAGCACCGAGCTGATCTCCCTGTGCTGTGCGGCTGCTTCCACTAGCTATTTTACATCTGGTAGTGTATATATGCCCATGTTACTCTCTCACTTCATCCCAGCTTACCCTTCCCCCTCCCCATGTCCTCAAGTCCATTCTCTATGTCTGTGTCTTTATTCCTGTCCTGTCCCTAGGTTCGTCCTTAGGTTCATCAGAACCATTTCTTTTTTTTAGATTCCATATATATGTGTTAGCATACGGTATTTGTTTTTCTCTTTCTGACTTACTTCACTCTTTATGACAGACTCTAGGTCCATCCACCTCATACAAATAACTCAATTTCATTTCTTTTTATGGCTGAGTAATATTCCACTGTATATACGTGCCACATCTTCTTTATCCATTCATCTGCTGATGGACACTTAGGTTGCTTCCATGTCCTGGCTATTGTAAATAGAGCTGCAATGAACCTTGTGGTACATGACTCTTTTTGAATTATGGTTTTCTCAGGGTATATGCCCAGTAGTGGGATTGCTGGGTCATATGGTGGTTCTATTTTTAGTTTTTTAAGGAACCTCCATACTGTTCTCCATAGTGGTTATATCAATTTACATTCCCACCAACATGGGATTATTTTTTAATCCCAGAAGGAAAAGTAGTAATTTTATAGCGGAGAAACCTATCAGGTAAAACTGAAACCAAGTGATCATGGTTAACAATAAGACAGGACATCATGTGCCCCCTGACATTAACTGGAGACTACAGATGTCAACGCAGCAGGGATCTTAGATTTGACCCCAGCACAAAAAGGCATTAACAGGAAGCTGTGAAATTCAAATTAGGCCTGTAGTTTAGTTAATATTATTGTCCCAACATTAATCTCTTGCTTTTGGTAGTTGTATTATGATTTTATAAAATGTTAACATTAGGAAAAATTAGGTTACGGGTATACTCTCAGGAACTTTCTGGTATTTTTGCAACTTTTCTGTAAAACTAAAATTATTTCAGAATAAAAAGTTGAAAAAAAATCCCAGTGTCGACTGAGTCCCCACACATGCTGTTGTCACGTGTTCTTGTGACGTGGGTGCAGTCTGAGCGTACCATATACACACATGAAGGAAAGTTAACTGTGCATGCTCTCCTCTGCAGAACAACCCAGTCTATTTATACCAAAAGGTCTCAATAATAGGCTTTTTCAGAGTTCTCAGGGAAGGTGATGGTAATGTGTGGCCACCATATTAACCCTCTGTCAATTCCCTTTGTTATCATCACCCCTGTCCAGTTTCTTTCCTGAGTTGCATCCACATATACGTCTGGTGTATCTGAAAGAGCAGGGTGGGCCCCAGCCATGGAACGAGGGATAGCAACATACCACCCCTCACACCGAGGCAGCTAACGGTCCACACAGCGCCCGTGGCTCACCGAACGAGCTTTCATTACTCTGTGAACACCATGGTGGCATCTTCAGGTTTCCCACAAACGAACCAAAGTATCAGGCAGAGCCTCTGACAGTGAACCAAGCAAGAGGTCCACTGGACTGCCATTCAGTCTGGTCCCTAGAGGGCACTTTATTTAATCTTTCCTCCAGACTGTCTAAGCAGAATTTTCAGAAAAAAGCGAGCAAATTAGGCTTCTGTCCAGCTCTCACTTTCAAGAGAAACTTCTAATGTTTTCTCCCACAGTGGTCATGACTCACCTGGAAACACGGAAGAGATAAAGAAATTCTCCTCTGGCTCTGAGACAGCCTCCAGGTCAGAGGATTAGTCATCTCCACTTCCCTTCAGCAGCCACTGCCCCCACTCTCCCCTACCCCTCATTTTAATCCCTCTCTCCCTCCCTGATTTGACTTCAGGGTTTGCTTGGCCACGGTGAGCTAACAAAAGGAGTTACTGTGTCAATGCTTCCCACAGATCTAGGCTGAGGAATAAGATATCAGGGGTGTGAGGTTTAATGTAAAAGGCCATCCCTCCTGCCCGACAGTCACGGCTGCTGCCTCAGTGTGCCCGGCCAGAGCCTGTTCCTAAGGGATCTCTCTCTCTCTCCCTCTCACACACATTCACACAGCGCCTGTGCACACCTCTTCTGGGAACATGTGCCAATCGCATTCCTCCCAGTGTACCTGTCCCCATCAGACAGGGATTTCACAATAAATAATTCTGATAAATATGTATAGTCTGCTTGGTACAGCATGAACTAGTAAAATTTTCATATATATCCTAACTCAGTGCTTCCTGGAGAGCAGTGCTTAAAGAAGATATACACAGGGTTATAATTCCAGGTATGCCTGGGCTAAGAGTTCAGACAAATTATTAAACTTTACCTGCCTTCATATTTATAAAAAAAGAAAGGCAACTCCATGTTCGCTGAATGTAGACACAAAAGGTTAGAATTTCCAATGTTACCATATTCCTTTTTCTGGTTCCTTGTTCAGGTTCACTTGCTTTCATACCACAGACATATTCTGAATGAGTTCCATTTAGCATGGAGTGCCCTTTACCAGGACCCCCTTGTGTGCCCCCCTCAGTGATGTTGCCAGAAGACTGCCTTACCAACCAAGACAACCCCTGGAGTTGCCATTGGGGTGCAAAGAAATCCGCATTCTTATTCCTAATCTCTACCTGCTCTGATATTCATTCTTTAGAAAAGAATGCTACTCAGGATGAGTCTGGAACCCAACGTGCTTAACCTCTCTGCTCAGTTTCCAAAACAAAAGGAACAAAAGGTAGAAGTTGATGTGGTGGGGAGTTGTCCAGATTAGTTATTTCCAGGGGTATGGCAGGTGATTCCAGCAACCAGCATTTCCCACATAAAGTGGGTGCCCAAGTGTCTCCCAAACCTGACACCTTAGGTCGCAGGGGAATTTACTGTCACTGAACAGTGCTAGACAGTTGAGATTTTCTACATGGCAGCCATTGTAATTTTGGGTCAAGCCCACCACGATAAGATTTTAGAAGTATATTTATGAACAGTACCTTTCAGAGTTTCTCAATTTGCAGCGGTAAAGAGTGCTTGTGCATGACCACAGAATCTAGAGAAGGATAACAAACTCTGCGGCTTTGACTGTTTATAGAGCAGTTTATACATATCTCCTTCTTAACTACCCTGGAGAGCTGCATCTTAGTGGCCACCCGTCTAATCTCCTCACTTTAAGGATGAAAAACAGTGATGCTCACGGAGGTTAAAGGACTATCTAAGGTCTAAAGGCCTTACGCCAATGCAATATTCCAGCTACCATGTTCCGTCTTCTCCGTTCTAAATGCTCCAATTATTCATCATAGGAACCTCATTTATTCTTTGGGAAATGCAGTTCGAAAAAGCTTAAGGCACACGTCACAATTTTGAGCTGAATAAGACTGCAAAGAGATTTAACGATAATTATTTTTATGTTTCGAAAATGTAGGCTGAGGCCCAGGAAATGAAGAGGTTCTATTTAATTCTCAGGGCAAACCTGAGAACAATGGGAAAAGCCTGGATCCCCTAACTCCTGCTTTTGGGTTCTTCTCCCATATCACAGAACTCCTTCGTTTACTTTCAAATGCTTTCATGAACTTCACAAAGAAGTTGGTCGCTTATTTTTCCTATCCAAAAAAAAAAAAAGGTAGCTTTATGTTTTATGCTATTAGAGGACATCATTAGAATTATGTCAAGTATTTAAAATTATTACTCTAAAAAACCTAAGCTTTGTCTCACATAAATGCTGCCACTATAATACCGTGACCACTCACCCTGTTAATAAGCAACATTATTACAAATAACTTACCAAGAACTGTCAGCTGAATCTTCTTATTCCCAACACCGGGAGCTTTTTTCACTTTGCACTGGTATGTGCCAATATCTGACAACTGTAAATTTGTTACATTTATTGATGCATCACCAGATTTGAGATCAGTACTTGTAAAATGTACTCGTCCCTTGAGATCTTGATAGTAGTCATCATAAATTTTGTCTCCAGAATATAAAATAATCTAAAAGAAAGCCAAGATAAGACAAGGAAAAAACAAACAAGCAAGCAAACTCTCTGTCTCATTAAAGGAGCTCTGGATACACCATGGTACTGTAGGATGCAAAAAAAAAAGAATAAGAACACAGTATCATGAGGAATCTACAGTTATTCAAATCACAGGTTAAGAAAAAGGAAAGAAACCACAATATGATCCTTAAGTATGGTCACACACTGTCATTGTAAATGGGGAAACCAAGACCGCCACATGATTAAGTAATGTAGCCCTCTATCAGACAGCCATTCGGTGAGTGACCGCAAGAGCATGGATTTGTGAATTCTGATACACTCTATTTTCAGCTGCCTCAGAGGATGCAGTATGCCAATCAACTGTATAAAATCAGGTACAAACCACCACTACTCCCCAAAAAGGGCTTATGATAATTTACCCGTGGAACTTAAAAACAAAAAAAGACAACATTTTTTGTCTTAATATACTAAGTTGGAGGCACTCGAAGGTTCCAGACTCTAATGGATAAAATAATAAAATAAACCTGTTAAGATGTGTGTGCCCAGCCAGGTTAACAGGACCTTCCAATTAATCTGTGACTAAGAGCAAAGACCTTTCCTAATTCCACTAAGTTTTCTGAACCACTGTTAGGGACTTTGATGGAAATAACTAAAGGCTAGATTTAGAGGGAAAATAAATTCTGCTAAACTTGACTTGGAAGAGAACTTATAACAGTCATCTCTAACTATCACTAAAATTAATTGAACACACTTTATAATTTTTCATTCGCTAGTAAAATCCTTCACTCTGGCCATCTGAGACCCAAGGGCCAAAGAGCAGTGGTACCGAAGTCAAATAATAATCAGAAAAGACAACTACAGTCTACATCCTGCAAATAATTTTTTATGAGATGTTTATTATGAACAATAAGATCAGAATCAGTGCCATCTGTAGGAATTTCTCCAGGGCACAGACTTGGGTTCTTCTATTATCACCTCCCCTACCATGCAGACCCCACCCCCAATTCACTAAAGATCTTTTGCTTGTATAAAGTGTCTGCATTGCAGACACACTCAATACCGGTTCGCTAATAAAAGAAGCAGTCGAAGGGTCCACAGCTGACTTACTGCGTAAAACAAGCCATCACTTTGCTCCATCTTCTCCCCACACCCGCTTGACAACAGCAACGTGGAGAATTCCTCAAATGAGACAGTGTCTCTTCCTCTATATTACACTGTGGACTCTCCTGAGCCACAAAGGTCAGTCCCTCATTTTGCTACACACACACTTCAGCAGTCTTTCAAGGAGGGCCTGACAAATAAAATGTGTCTCCACTGTCAGTCATTTTTGTAAACTCACTTAATGTTTTCCCATGAAAACAGTCTTATAAACAGTAGTTAAGAAATGGGGAAGTAACATTTACCAGGCAATTTTGATTCCTCTTTACAACCCAGCAGCGATGGAGGCTCTATCCACATTTAACCTTTAACCTGAGGAAAGCAGCGGCTGTCACAGACCTGCTCTCCCAAAGCCACACAGCTGAGATGCAAACCAGATCCATTTGGCCTGGCACTGTATACTGACTGACTTTATAAACATTTCTTTACGACTTACAGGCTTACGAAATGCTAATGCATACAGTATTTCAGAGAATTCGTACCACAATCCTGAGGCAGGTGTACTTGTTCCTATTTTACACATGAGGAACAGAGGAGGTAGTACACGTTAGTGCAGAGGATAATCAAGTGCGGGCTGGGGGGTGGCGGGTGGGGCAAGGTCAGAGAGACCGGGGTTCAGACCCCCAGCTGTGTCTATTGCCAGCTGCGTGACCCTGGGCATGTTCCTTCAAATCCCTGGGCCTCATTTCCCTCCTCCTCACATGTATAATCATCCTCATTCCGGGATGCTGTTTTAAGGCTTAAATAAGTATATATAATTAAAGTATATAAAACACTGCCCAGCACACAGTAAGTGCACAGTTCATGGTAACTGTTTGCTGACTAAAGAGATCACACAGGCAATGAGGATGGAAATTTCTCCAGCCCAGTCCCCCACCGCACTGCCTGCTAGCTTAAGAATATTAAAATAAGGATTTAGCGAGCATTATAATGTAGCTGAAATTCTATGTAAGCATCCTCTTCTGCATCAATCTCTCCCTAGCCCTTCTTTCTTTTGGTCTTTCCTTTACTGTGTTTTAGGTTAGAGGCTAGGCTTCTAATCCAGAAATGGACACTTCAACCCAGTCCCTAGTTTCACACTTGTCTCACAAGTCCTGTAGGCAGCAAGGCTGGGCCTCCCACTCAGCACAGAAGTCCTTGGGTTCTCCTTACATGAATAGAAACGCAAGGCTACAGGGCACGCTGGACTTCTTGGTCTCGAGACGTACCTGGTCACAGGGCTTCACCCATGAGTCTTAAGCCAGAAGCATTTATGACCTGTGCTCTCCATTCAGGCATCTTAACCATGGAACCAGAGTCCTGGACTCTAAAGGGGGATGGGCACTGCACTGGCAAGGGAGTCCGGGGTTTGTAGGACCTCAGGTAGAAGCCTGCGCTCAGGGTGCTGGCACTGCCATGGAAAGAGAGAGGGGATGAAGAGCGAGATGGGAGGGGACAGGGTATCTGGGCTGAGTACACAGGATGAGTCAGGCTCAATTTATTTTGCTTAGGGGGAGAGAAGGAAGTTCTAGTACCAGAATCAGGGCAGAGATAGATCGTTGGAGGGGGTGGCCCTAGACATTTACAACTTGGGAAAGCACCTTAATTTTTTTCTTCACAAATACATCATGGACAGACTGCTTGTATTTGCCAAAAATAGTTAATTACCTAACTGCACTGATTCAGCCATTAAACGGCTGGATAACCCCTTCTTTAATATGGACCATAAGTAAAAATTTCTCTTCCAAATATATTATATATATTATAATATTCCTCCAAATATTTGAACTTCTTTTTCTCTCCCTGGTTTAATATAATTTATTAACACTGATTTTTTTAAATTAAATATATCAGGCGAAGCTAATATGAAGCACTCTAAATTAGTGGAATATTCTGGTACCATTAAAAGGCAAAGCGTGATATGTGTATTTGGAGATGAGGTTGAAATCGTGCCCCAAAGGGTTAACAGAAACTGGTGACTAACAGGAATTCTTGAGCTTGTCTTAGAGAACAGCACATAAGAGCACAGCTTGTTCAAAACCCCTCCATTTGTACCCTACCTTCACTGACCCAGCTCGCCTTAATTATTTTTTAACTCCTTAACCACCTTTATAGATAATGCTGATGTATGGGTCACATAGTGATTGGGGGGGCTTAAGTTGTTTTCTAGGGACTGGGAGTTGGCTTCTGTCCAGTTCAAGCCGGCTAAGGTTGGTTGGGACCACCGACCCTAAAACTGAGTTTGGGCAGGTGTCCACTGAATGACCTTTTGACGTCAGAGGGCTGAAAACTCCACCCTCAATCATGCTAAGTGCCTCCATTTCTGAACATGGATCTCAAGAAAAAGCATGTAACTAAGATATACCTGCACAGAACACTGATGACCTCACCTTTCCCTACCTCCAAACACCCTTCCCCATGCCTAAGACCACCCTGCATCTTTATTTCATATATATGTCAAGCCCTTGCCTTCAGGGAGGCAGGTCTGAGATTTGTTCTGTCTCCTCCCTTGGCTGCCTTGTGAATAACTCTTTCTCAGCTGCAAACCTTGGCATCTCAGCTCTTGTCTTTCAGCATCTGTCTTGCTGCAAGTCAGGCAAAGGAACCTGGTTAAGTAACAAGGTTATTGGGCAATTTTTCTCCTTTGTGCTACTTTTGGCTTTTCAAGCTTTCTACATTAGGCTCTTATTAATTTGTAATTAGAAAAAATTCTATAATAATACAGTCATCCCGGGGCTTCCCTGGTGGCGCAGTGGTTAAGAATCTGCCTGCCAAGGCAGGGGACACGGGTTCGAGCCCTGGTCCGGGAAGATCCCACATGCCGCGGAGCAACTAAGCCTGTGCTCCACAGCTACTGAACCTGTGCTCTAGAGCCTGCGAGCCACAACTACTGAAGCCTGCGTGCCTAGAGCCCGTGCTCCACAACAAGAGAAGCCACTGCAAGGAGAAGCCCGAGCGCCACAACGAAGAGTAACCCCTGCTCGCTGCAACTAGAGAAAGCCCGTGTGCAGCAACTAAGACCCAATGCAGCCAAAAATAAATAAATAAAACTGAATACATTAAAAAAAAAAAGAAACTAGATCTTAATTATAAAAAAAAATTAAAATAAAAAAAATAATAATACAGCCATCCCTCCGTACCCATGGTGGGGGTGGTCCAGGACCTCCTCCCTTTCCCCCTCCCCTCCTCAGATGCCAAAATCCACAGATGCTCAGGCCCCTCATACAAGATAGCACACTTATGAGATGATTTAAAGTATATGCACCCTCCCATATACTTTAACTCATCTCTAGATTACCTACAATACCTAATACAATGTAAATGCTATGTAAATTGTTGCTGGCATGTGGGAAATTCAAGTTTTGCTTTCTGGAACTTTCTGGAATTTTTTTTCTCGAATATTTTCAATCCATGAATGGTTGAATCCACAGATGGGGAACCCACAGATACGAAGGGCCGACTGCTGTTTTGTTTTTTAAGGAATTCAATGTATAGGATATTTAACTTGCAAAAATATGGAAAGCAGACTGTAATAATACGTACCTTCATTACACTGTTAGACTTGACCCTTACACTGGTAATGGAATCCTTGTGTGAAATGTAAAAATTCAATTCTACCTAACCTTTCTCAAAGCCTAGTTTACCACGCATCCCCTAACACATTATGCACATTCCTGCTGCACTGTCATACCTGCTCCACATACGTCTCCCCTGCTCCCTGGCTCACATACACTTAAGTCCAGATTTTCAGAACGTTCACAAGTTCCTCTTCTTCCTTGCAGCCTTCTTTAAGAAGTCTGGTGGACTTTTCTTCCCCTTGAAATTGGAGGTCACTTATTATCCACTTCACTCCATTACATACGTGTCCTCAATTTCCACAGCATCTGCCTGCCTCACCTACACCATAAGCTATGCCTTTCTTCGCAGCTCCCCAGGTCCCCCCACACGTTATCAGCACAGTGACAGACACCGAAGACCAGCTCCCGGCATCTGCCGAGTAAGCAGCACATACCACTTGATCCACCTTCTGATTATCAGCTGGTGATAGCAGCCACTCGATGTCCAGAGGTCCCTGGTCTTCTGGACCGAGGGTAAATTTGCACGGCAAATAGGCAGTTTCCCCTTTGGCCTTTTCAATCATCTGTTCAGGAGTAGTGATACTCAAACTTCTGGCGAAATCTAGAATATGAAACATGTATATCGACTGAGCATCTGCTCTCAGGCTGGCAGCACACTCAGCACACCTCAGCGGTTCAGAGGGAGCACGGGATGTGGGTGAAACAGGATTTTATTTGGGACCAGAGTAATGAAATTCCCACTCGGCGGTCCCCAGTTTTTAAGTTTGTGCTTCTGTAGAAATAGAATGACAAATATTAATATCCATCTTATTCAATACAATTTCCTTTCAGAACACTGGGAAGTTCCCAACATTATATGGAATACCAGCATTCTCATATGAATTATAAGAACCTAGTAAAGGATTTCTATTATCCAAGCAGATGTTTAAAACTGAACCTGGCTAGAGTCTCTGAAAGGTCAATTACGTCATACTAATTCAAGGCCACATTAATTCACACTTCCATGGTGCCAGGGACACACTTGGAACTCCCATCACTGGGGCACATGCTGATGAATTTTGACACGTTTTCTGCCAAGGCTTCTGTAATTCCAAATTTTTATTAAATTTGATTCTGTAACTTTTATTGAATGCTTAAAAATATTTCTAAGCAATAAATTTTGATGACAATTCAAAAAGAGAAGAAACTGTCAAGTTATATATTTTTAAATGTACCAAGTAATTGACCTCAATATTATCTTTAAGACATTTCTTACTGTTTGTCCCTTCTTACTTCCCTTCTGAAAAACAGACATATTTATTATATCATTTTTTAAAAGACATCATAAAATTCCATAATCTATTCTCAAATTTGTATTCTATGAAACTTCCACTTAGATCACACTAATGCTGGATGGCAATATTTGAAAACTCTATAAAAGCAAAAATAGATGTCCGGAGCCCCAAACAAAAATTCCAACATAGTTTCTTCCAACTGAGTTTGTGAGAGAGATGGCTAAAACCCACTGCAACCCCATAAGAATTGAAAAAAAAGTCTCCTCCTTGTGACTAACGACTTAACTGTAACAAAATCAGTATCTTTTACATGCATAAAAGATGGAAATTAACTATGAGCAAAATGATGCTATTTCTTACCAATAAGGGAAAAAATACCAAGTTTAATTCACACATAAAAATAGATCTGTTCACTACTTATGTCTTACAATAAAGATTACAGTTTGAGCAACCAACAACTTAATATAAAATGCAAATTTAGTCTGTAAATGAACTATCACAAAACTTTTTTTTTCTTTTTTTACTATTTACACTATAAAAGTTTGAATCACACTAGTCTGTCACTGTATGTTTTTCTTGTGATAACCCAACATTTTCTTATGGGTAAAGTCAAATGTGTAACGTCTGCAGATCTGAAGTTTCAAATGAATACACTGATTTCCATTCAGCAGCTCTACAACGTGGGCCTCTACATCACCCAACCCTGACTTCCAGGGCTGGATGATGACCTGGAAGAGGCCCCAAGCACAAAGATTATGATACATGGGGCTTTCCTCTCTCCCCCTGCTCACACCAGAAAAATAAACACAGAGCAAAATTAAAAGTAAATCCAAGTCCTAATTCTCCATAATGATGATTTTGTTGCTGGTTTTCCAATGACACATTCCAACAGAACAAACCAAAATGAAGAATTATATTATTATCCACACATGAACCTTTCCATTAGCTCTTAGAAGAGGCTTAATACACGCGGACTATCAGTTGTAATGAAATGTTAGTAAGGTTGTAGCCAATAGATTGAGAATGAAAGAAAAGTCAGGTTACATTCAAGACCATTTATATTCAGGCACCATCCTAGGCTTTTATCACATTTAAGTGCACTCATCAAACAGCAAATTAAAATTGGACACAGACTTTCTGCAGGCCCTCCCCTAAATCAGAGGTGGCCTTGTTTTGGCCAATAGAAAGTAGCCTGAGTACTGCTGAGCCAGTCCCAAGGCTAGGCTTCAAGAGGCGTTGCTGCTGCACATAGAGAGAACTGAGGTGTCAGACACCAACAGCTATAAGCACCCAACCTGCAGCTGCCCTAAAACACCAGCCCAGTCCACACCAGCTGCCTGCAGCTCCAGGAGTGACCCTAGACAGGATCATGAGCTAATACACGATTGTTCTTTTAAAGCCTCTAAAGTTTGGGTTGGTCTGTTAAACGGCAAAGATTGATATGCCATCCAAAACCACTGATTCAGCCCAAATGGACCATTTACCATCCCCCCAGAAGTCCATACTACTCCAATCTCCATTTCATGTGCACATTTCTATTTTAGATGGTATGATTTGACAGGTATCTGTATAATCGCAACTATTTCTCCTGATTGATATTCAATCCTCTGAATAAATACTTTCTATCATTTCTAATAAACTCAGTTCCATTCCTACCTCATTCACTCAGGCACTCTGCTACCTCTCCAGCCTACAATGATTTTTCCTTCCGTCTTCCTAGTAACGCTCACAGTACTTTACTTTCTGCTATCCGTTATAACCCGTTTGGCACTCAGCGTATACTATCGTCTTTCTTTTTTTTTTTTTCCTTTTATAAACTCAGGCTCCATGGTTTTTGTCCCATCTTCTAGATATCGATGAGCTTATCTTCCCATACTACCTTGTAATTTTAAGTGAATTTTTAAAATGCATGCCCTGATTCACCATTAGCTCCATCAGGGTCAGCAGAAATTGTGGATACCTTTATCCTCTGTTGCGTTCCTTGCACATTAGTAGAAAATAACTGGTGACTGGATTATAAGTTTGATGAATTTTAGAAATGTTGAAAAATAGCATTAATCTGCCAGAAGGTCCTGCTACTTGAAGATCTCCTGTCTATAGCTCCTACAATTGTCTGCATTTGTCTGGGTATGAATACCATATGTATAATGTAAGATAAGAACAATCTAAGTACAGTCCAGGATGAGAATTCCATTTCAAACAAATCAAGACACAGCCCAAAAATATGGAGGCAAAAATATATAAGTAAGAATGAAAATTTGCTATAAAAAAAACAATTAAAACTTCCTGGTTACTCTGTGCTTCTAGAGCTTTTATTTTATAAAAAAATCAAATGAAAAGTTTAGAGGCATCAGTTAGATATCAAATGAGTAACAGTTTAAATTCTCCTAATTCATGCTCTCAGTACTTATACTACAGTCATTAGAATTAAATGTAACTTCGTTTTCGTGATAGTATCATCCATTCTTTCTTCTTTGATACATTAAAAATTACTTTTCTTTTAAAGAGTATCTTAGAAAACAGTTACATGTGTATAAAAATGATCTGGATAGATATCAAACTGTTAGTTATTTTTCACAACTGAGATTTTAAGAAAGGTGAGCTTTATAATGAGATTTCCTTAATATGTATACTGCTAAAGGAAATTTTAAACAGACTTTTAAATGGCTTTCAGCATTTCTTTTTCCAAAAATGTTTAAAACATTCAACTGCTCTTCATTGTGTTGCACTAGAAATGAATTAAAATCTCAAGATGGTAGAAAACAGTTATTGGGTTTCCTAGCAACACTGAAGGGGCCTCTCTGCACGAAGGCATAGTTTTTCAAGCACTGATGTATGCATCAGTCACAAATTGTAGAAGACAAAAGGCAGACACTTGGTCTCAGGCAGTGTCTCTGGATATTCTTAACACTGCCCAATTCTATTTATGCAGCAAATTGAGTGATAGTTTAACTTGCAGACTACTTGTAAGTTCAAACATGGTCTCAAAACTAAGTCAAATAACACATCTTTTTATAATTTTATTCAAACATATTCAGAATGTGATGAAATACGCAGCACATGATCAACCACAAGTACTTGGAGGGTCCTGTTAATAAGTGCTCAGCACTGGATTATGTAAATAAACAGACTGAATCATGTCCCTTTTTGGCAGTGACTGAAATAACATCTCCCGGTTTTCTGCTTGCTTTTTCTAATCTCCAAATTCCAAATCACTTGAGTCTGTGGAACCTCTCTTCTGCCCAGTCTGACTTCTATCTGAGCATCAAAATGACATGAATTCATCAGAGTATTTTTCAGCTTTGATGTTGTCATCTTCTGCCAAGGCCTTCGATCTGTTTCCACCGTCAGAAAGGAGCAGAACTGGAGAGCATGGCAGGCAGTACTCCTCTAGAAGGCAGGCAACGTTTGCAACTGATAACCTGCCTTATTGCTTTCATTTCTTTTCAAGTTTAAGCTACACGTTAACCTGGATGGTCTTCAGCTATCTTTTCCTTCTGTCAATCTTAAAATCATAGGAAGTTGGAACGTGCTCATGAAACATTACAGTTGATTAAAAAAAGAAATGAAGTAAATGTGTGAGAATTTTCGATAAGGTTTTGACTGAGGAAAGTCTTAAAGAAAACTAGAGAACACAAAACAGAGAACACAAAAGCTATGAAGAAAAACACATAAATTTAACTATATTAAAAATCTTAGGTTAAAAAAATCACCATTTAGCTTTCAACAAAACTTGTTGAACGAAGGAAGGTTTTCTGCTATTCTATCACTGAGGAAATGAGACAAAAGGAATGATCTGAAACATGTTTGCCACATATTTATCTATACAAGCAAGACACTAAATGTGGAGTCTGACCAAAGATGGCATATGCACAGGGATCTTTCAAGCAGTGACGGGCGAGGTGTTTTCACCTGGGTGGAGAGAGGGGCTCCTACATAAGCCGTCTAGAGATCTAAGCAATCAATGAAATGCTTCGTTACAACAGAATCAAATGGCATTCAAGCAATTCTGGATGCCAGAGGTAAGCAGGTCACAATATGCTGGGGACAGCACAGGCAAAGCAAACTCACAGGCCCAAGTACCTTTGTATAAGAGAATGGAAACAGAAAGAGCCAAGGTAAGCAAAAGTGTTGGAAATATTGCAGCACCCATGGAGGGCGAGTCCAACTTACTGGACCAATACTACAGGAGGCCTGTGAAATGCAAATGTGCAAACCCACTTTGAGGAATTGAGGCTGAACTCACAAGACCTAATACGTGCAAGCATGTATCTGAAAACGACCCCAATGTCCAACAAAAGGCAGCATCCAAAAACGACTTAGACACCTAATAACAGGCAGGAGAATTAGGGTAAGAAATCCAAGCTCTCCTACCTGAGACAAAGAACTAGAGCAAACACACTAGGCCAGAACGAGCCCGCTCCAGCCAAAGTACCTGACTAAAATATGGCTTTCAGGTAGTAAAATCGACTCCCACTTACATTAATGGTAGTTCGACTAAACACTGCCACCACCAGGTTTAATCCCATTTACCTGACAGCAAAGATAGTTATCTAATCAAATTAGATCTTTCAAAAAGAATATGACCTTTAACATACACGTTTAATAATAAGTATACAAGTATAATAATACTCTGGGGGGGCTGTGCTAGCGACTGAATCGTGTCCCATCATAGTTCTTGGGGAAGCCTTAACAAACCCCCCAGGTGACTGTGTTGGAGACAGGGCCTTTAAGGAGGTGATTATGTTACATTCGGTCGAAGGGCGGAGCCCTAATTCGATAAGAAGGGGTACCTCCTTAATGCAACTCTGATGTTCTGATTTATAATACATATATATTTGGTCTGTGTCCCAGGGCCTGGCACAGAGCTCCTAGGAGCGATCAAGGTGTCTTTTGTTATGATAATGGGGACTTTTAAAGAACTCCAAAGGAACCTAAGGATGGGCTGGTTGCCTGGGGAGGCGATCATGTGATTAGAGGATTAGAACTGGCATCTGAAGTGTGTGGGTGGGCGGGGTGGCAGGCTCGAAGAACCGAGCCCTTATGAACCTGTGGGTCTGACGCTACCTCCGGGTGGATGATGTCAGAACACCCAGCTGGTGTCAAAGAATTCCTTGGGGCCCCCACACACAGCAGAACTGGCGTCAAATTAAAATCTCCCAAATGCAACCACTGTTCTCTATGTCCAGGCCACTACCATCTCTCCCACAGGCTGAGCCTGCTGTCTTCCCGGCACCCACTCTCCCTCGTTCTGACCACCTCCACGCTTCACCCGTGTGCTCTGAACAGCTGTTTCTGAAATTATACCACTGCCATGTCTGAACACCCCTGGCAGCCCCTCCCTGGTTCAGACACCTTTATCCTCCTCAAGGCCCCTCGTGAGCAGGCGTCTCCCCACCTCTGGCTGCTCAGCACCCGCTCTCCCCGCGTGCCGCAGCACTGAGCACCCACACGCTTTACAACACTACCTTCCTTGCTCCATCCCACCTTTCGGAATCACTTCTACTACTTTGGTCTCGGGTCAGGCACTTCCCCAGAAAGCATTCTTTCTTTGTGCCCAAATACGGACTGAATCCAATGGACTCCTCAGTCAGCTGATAAGGCCTCCATCACAAGTACTTACCCTGTTTTACTGAGGTTGCTTGTTCACTGTGTGTCCTTCCTACCCTATACCCTCAGTGGAATATTTCGCATTTGATTTAGAAGCCAAAGCTTCTTGATTATCATTGATTGCCTAGCAAAATTTCTGGTGCTTAGCTTAAAAAAAAAAAAAAGGAAAAGGAAAAACTCACAGGCACAAGTAGTACCTTTGTGTAAGAGAAGGGAAACTGAGGATCTACCAGAAATGAAAGATGTTTCATTTCAAAATAGTGGAGAAAAATTAACAAGGTGTAATGTGGCTAAAAGTAGGTGAAAATACGTTAAGACTTTTCTCTATTAAAGGTGGAACCACAACAGTGAAAGTGTCCTGGTCTGGAACCAATCACAGAAGGAAATCAAAGAAATCAGAGGAAGCACCAAAGGGGAGAAGATGAGTTAAGCGCACACTTGCAGAGCACCTGTGTTTGTGCACGTTTCCCTCATCTGAAAGGCCCACTTTCTCCCACTGAAAGCACCTGCAGCCATTCAAAGTACCTCTCACCTGTGGCCTCCTCCGAAGTTTTCCCAGATCCCCACAGGCAGTGTTAATTGCTTCCTCCTCTCAATTACACAACCTGCACCTCTACTGAAGGTAGTTGTTTACATGTCCCTACCCTTAAGGACATACTTTCACTTGCTTAACAGGGTGTCAGGGTTTCATCTCTGGAGGGCATGTTCCAAGCCTTAATTCAACAAGACCCCAGACCTGCCTTGGACGAAACTGCTCAGTTCCAGTGGACGGCGGGAGCTCAGAGCAGAGGGAAGGTGAAGGAACTATTTGAAAGAGGAGTGGTGATGGGAGAGAGGACCAGGAAACCTTTCGGGAAAAGTATGGGAAGGAGAGCCACGGGAAGACTGTGCATCCAGGGAAGTAAAGGAAAGGAACAGTGAAGTCACTGGAGATATATGGAGCTCAGAGGGAGCTGAACAAGCCTGGTCGTATGCTAACAGGAGCAAAGACGGATGCTTATTACTTTAATATTCACGTTACAAGAAATGTTAGCAAATGTGGTAAGAAATTAATGTGTATGCAACTTTATGTTTAGTTATATATATTTTTTAAAGCAGCCTACCTCATCAGTCACTCATTTTTTAAAATATTTTTCCTATTTATGTATCTATTTATTTATTTGGCTGCACCAGGTCTTAGTTGCAGCATGCAAACTGCAAACTCTTAGTTGCAGCACATGGGATCTAGTTCCCTGACCACGGATCCGAACCCGGGTTCCATGCATTGGGAGCGTGGAGTCTTAGCCACTGGACCACCAGGGAAGTCCCTAAGTATAGTTATATTAACATGAAAGAAATATGACATTAAGAAAAACTTTTATTCATGAATATTCTAAAATCACAACTAGGGATGAAGAAAAGTTGCTTGTCTATCTATCTCTAGAACAACATGAAGCAAAATGAGAAAAATGTTACACACCAATGTGTGGTTTCTCAGAATATCTGGAGTTGGACTCCCCTGGTGGCGCAGTGGTTAAGAATCCGCCTGCCAATGCAGGGGACATGGGTTCGATCCCTCCGGGAAGATCCCACACGCCACAGAGCAGCTAAGCCTGTGCGCCACAGCTACTGAGCCCATACACCGCAACTACTGAAGCCCGCATGCTCTAGGGCCCGCATGCCGCAATTACTGAAGCCCGCGTGCCTAGAGCCCATGCTCCGCAACAACAGAAGCCACCACAATGAGAAGCTCATGAACCGCAATGAAGAGTAGCACCAACACAGCCAAAAATTAAAAAAAAAAAAAAGAAAGAAAATCTGGAGTCATTCCAAAGATATTAACAAAAAAGAAAAACTAGGAATAAAAATAAGAATAATTTAACTTCACATTCCAGAAGTCTTGCATATTTCTTCGGTTTCTTGAAAAGGGGTATGTTATGATGACCTTCATGTCAATTGTTACAAAGAACGTATCTGATATTGACTTTTGTGAGAAATGTCAAAGTATGTCATAGAGGTTACTATTTTAAATAGAGAAGACGTTCAATTGTCCTGCTTAATTCAGAATATAGAATTCAGGAACCTTACATAAAAACACAGTAACATTCAATAATAATTCATGAGAACAATGTTAAAAAATAAACTGGAAAAATCAGGAAGTGGTATGTTTAAGGGATTGATCATGACAAGTATAATTTTGTTGTGTATGTTTGACAACAAATACTACACATCAGATGTCTGGGTTAGCAAGCAAGTCACTGGGATACTTTAAACCCTGTTTTAAATGTTGCAAAAATGCAACTGCCATGCTATTTAGACCATTTCCTTGACCCTAACACCAATCTGCCAATTTCCTTCTCACCAGGGAGTTCTTTTGGGATTAGCAATGTTTAAAATTCACCTAAATAGTGTTTCTTTCTAGAAAGGAAAAAGAAAAACACTTTAAGTATGTTAACACTGGTTAACTACCCCAACTAGGCCTTTAAATATTGCTGGGGAAGAGAAGAAAACACCAGAAGGTAGATAGAAATTACGCTCTTTGCTGTCTAGGAGTTTTTGTTTAATTCCCATGTGTTACTCAATACAGGATGTTAATATGTACTTAGAGCTAAGAAAATAATACTTACAGTCAGATAATAACAATGAGAAATGACATTAAGTATACTTACTTAATGCTGTTTTTTTCTATGCTGTTTTTAAAATATCAATTCTCAGCTCCCCACCCCAAGTGAGAAATCAAAAAGCAAGTGCCCAGGAAATAAACTGAGACGGAAATGAGGAAACCATCATCTTAACCATAAATAGTAACTAACAATGACTGAATACCTATTATGTGCCAGGCACTTCTCAAAATATTTTACACATATTAACTCTTTCAAGCCTCATAACAACTCTGAGAGAGGTACTAAGATCATCCCGATTTTACAGTGAAGAAACAGAGACACTGAGAGGTATCTACGCTACTATGGGAGCAAGATACAAATCTAGGCAGATTGGCTCCCAAGCCACACTCGTCCTGCAAGTAGAAGTCCACCAGTCAACAGCCCCGGACATAAGACATATCCTTTTAAAAATCACTACAAAGTAAAACAGTAAGTTATTAGACCCCATTCCAATCACCTTGATGGAAGGAGGGTTCAGGATTTACACTATTCCTCTCCTATACTAGATTTCCAAGAAGACAGCATTTTAGGTAGCACATGGTTCAGGAGTTTGGGTGGACCCTTTTTTTAAACAGAGAAATAAATACCAGACCAGGATCTGTTGTCAAGTTTGTCACAAAAAAGCTCTATCACTTTGGACATGTTGTTTCTCTAGGGCTCAAACATAAATAAACGGTGTTAGTAAATTATCTGTTTCAGATCTAAATATGTCCTACATATGACCATCAATCAAGCAACCAACAAGAAGCCTTCCCCCAACATCCATCCCCTCCCCTCCTTGCACAACTCAAAGGCAGTAGCGACAGTTCTCTGAGTTCACCTCACAGCAAGTGCAGACATTTCTGACATATGAGCAGACTGAATTATGCAAGCAGTTCTGCCCACAAATAGCATCGGCTCTGAAGTCAGATCTCCATTCAAATTCAAACTGAGCCTACCAAATGCTTAGCCAGGGCAAGTTTCTAGCCTTTTAAAGTATTAACGTTGGGGCTTCCCTGGTGGCGCAGTGGTTGAGAATCCGCCTGCCAATGCGGGAGACACGGGTTCGAGCCCTGGTCCGGGAGGATCCCACATGCCGCGGAGCAACTAAGCCCGTGTGCCACAACTACTGAGCCTGCGCTCTTAAGAGCCTGCGAGCCACAGCTACTGAAGCCTGTGCTCCACAATGAGAAGCCACGGCAATGAGAAGCCCACGCACCGCAACGAAGAGTAGCCCCCACTCGCCACAACTAGAGAAAGCCCACGGGCAGCAACAAAGACCCAACACAGCCAAATAAAGTCTTAGCGTTTTTTTCTGTAAAATGGGAATTAGCAGTAACAATGCTTACTTCTTTATAGGAATTAAATAAAATAATGCACGTAAAGCTCTTAGAACAGTTCCAGCACAACTTGGTATCATCCTTTCAATAAGCAGTATCCAGGACCCTCTGGTCTTCTGAGATGGCCCACACTCTGTCTGCGGAGTGTGTTTCTCTCTCAATAAATCCACTTCTTACCTATCCTATCACTTTGTCTCTCACTGAATTCTTTCTGCGATGAGACATCAAGAACCTGAGGTTCATTAAGTCCTGAGACCAGATACTGAAACCCCTACCACATAGAAGTTAACTGTGTGCTGCACACAAACAGACCAGTTGGAACCGGGTCGATGATGCTGACTCCCAATTACCTCACTACCAACCAATCAGAAGAATGTCCATGAGCTGACCATGCCCTCCTCTTTGAACCGTTACTATAAAACTCCTCATTACCTCCTCCAGGTGGGGATACATAGTTTTGAGGACATTAGTCCGCTGTGGCCCCCTTTGCCTGGCAAAGCAATAAAGCTGTTCTTTTCTACTTCACCCAAACATAAATAAATAAATTAGAGAGTATCCAGTATGACAATTGACTGTCATCTTCCAAGCCTGTCATTCCTACTAGAAATAAATTCATGTAGCGTTGGGAAAGTGTCTTAATCTTTTATCCGTCACACTAAGCAGAGCCTTCCATATAGGAAGAACTCAAAATCTGTGATGTAAATAAAGGACACTGACATGTATCTACTACGTTTCGCAATCAGAACCTCACTGGTGACCTAGGCCAAATCTGATTTACTGAAGGCTCGGGGTTGGGGGAGGGTGCAATGGGATATTTCTAACTACAGAGGTGGAAATATGTGAGCAGGGACAGAAAATGACTGCTCTTTTGAGGAACATGGCTCCCAAGAGTAGGAGATAGCAGTGTGCTGTGTGGTCAAGGAAAGGCTGTTTCAAAATAAGAAATGTAGAGCATGTTTATAACTCAAAAGGAAAGAGCAAATAGAATGGGAGGTTAAAATACATAGAACAGAACATTCAGAGAGTGAAGGATCAAGACCCCAGGAGACAACGAGACCTAGAAAACAGGGGATAAGACAACTTTAAATAAGATTTGAGGGAAGGACATTTCCTCTGTAACAAAGGAGGCACAGAGCATTTACTTAGAATAAAAGAGGCAGAAAAAAATGTGGGTAGACGGGTTTTTGGAGACTGGTTCAAGTCTGAACTATGTGAAGAGGAATGGGATTAGAATCAAAGGACTGCAGAATGGTACCACGAGTCCAACGGAGACGAGCTGATAGCTGATGAAGCTGAGCAAAGATATATGGTTTATCCCATTTTTTTTTCTAGTTTCATATTTATTTGAAATTTTCCATAATAAAAATGTTTTAAAAAGAAAACTACAATGATGTGGCACTACACACCCACCAGAGCAGACAAAATGAAAAAAGGCTATGATGAGGATGTGGAGCAACTCTCATCTCTATTGATGGGAGTGTCAACTGGTACAATTAACTTTATGTGTGTGTGTGTGTTTATTTTGTTTGTTTATTTTTTTGGCTGCGCTGGGTCTTCGTTGCTGCGTGTGGGCTTTCTCTAGTTGTGGCAAGTGGGGGCTACTCTTCGTTGTGGCGCGTGGGCTTCTCGTTGCGGCGGCTTCTCTTGCTGGGGAGCACGCGCTCTAGGCGTGTGGGCACAGTAGTTGTGGCACACGGGCTTAGTTGCTCTGTGGCATGTGGGATCTTCCCGGACCAGGGCTCAAACCCATGTCCCCTGCACTGGCAGGCGTATTCTTAGCCACTGCGCCACCAGGGAAGTCCTACAGTTAACTTTTGAAAATGTTTGGCAGCATCAACTAAAGCTACACAGATGTATAATCTATAAGACCCCAGAAAGCCAGTCATAGTTAGAGAACTGTATGTACGTGTGCACTAAAACAAATGCCTGAGGATGTCACAGCCGCATTTTTCACAACAGCAGAAAACTGGAGGGAAAAAATGTCCATCAACAGTAGAATGGGTTGGAGAAGATTAACCAAGATGGCAGAGTAGAAGGACGTGCTCTCACTCCCTCTTGCGAGAGCACCAGAATCACAACTGGTTGCTGGACAATCATTGACAGGAAGACACTGGAACTCACCAAGGAGGATACCCCATGTCCAAGGACAGAGAAGAAGCCACAGTGAGACGGTAGGAGGGGCGCGATCAGAGTAAAATCAAATCCCATAACTGCTGGGTGGGTGACTCACAGACTGGCGAACACTTACACCACAGAAGTCCACCCACTGGAGTGAAGGTTCTGAGCCCCATGTCAGGCTTCCCAATCTGGGGATCCGGCAACGGGAGGAGGAATTCATAGAGAATCAGACTTTGAAGCCTAGTGGGAATTGATTGCAGGACTTTGACAGGACTGGGGGAAACAGAGACCCCACTCTTGGAGGGCGCACACGGAATAGTGTGCACATCAGGACCTTGGGGAAGGAGCAGTGACCCTGGGGGAGACTGAACCAGACTTACCCGCTAGTGTTGGAGGGTCTCCTGCAGAGGCGGGGGGTGGCTCTGTTTCACCGTGGGGACAAGGACACTGGCAGCGGAGGTTCTGGGAAGTACTCCTTGGCATGAGCCCTCCCAGAGTCTGCTATTAGCCCCACCAAAGAGCCCAGGTAGGCTCCAGTGTTGGGTTGCCTCAGGCAAAACAACCAACAGGGAGGGAACCCAGCCCCACCCATTAACAGTCAAGTGGATTAAAGTTTTACAGAGCTCTGACCGCCACAGCAACAGTCAGCTCTACCCACCACCAGAGCCTCCCATCAAGCCTATTAGATAGCCTCAACCACCAGAGGGCAGACAGCAGAAGCAAGAAAAACTACAATCCTGCAGCCTGTGGAACAAAAACCACATTTACAGAAAGATAGACAAGATGAAAAGGCAGAGGGCTATATACCAGATGAAGGAACAAGAAAAAACCCAGAAAAACAACTAAATGAAGTGGAGATAGGCAACCTTCCAGAAAAAGAATTCAGAATAATGATAGTGAAGATGATCCAGGACCTCGGAATAAGAATGGAGGCGAAGATTAAGAAGATGCAAGAAATGATTAACAAAGACCTAGAAGAATTAAAGAACAAACAGAGATGACCAATACAATAACTGAAATGAAAACTACACTAGAAGGAATCAATAGCAGAATAACTGAGGCAGAAGAATGGATAAGTGACCTGGAAGACAGAATGGTGGAATTCACTGCTGCGGAACAGACTAAAGAAAAAAGAATGAAAAGAAATGAAGACAGCCTAAGAGACCTCTGGGACAACATTAAACGCAACAACATTCGCATTATAGGGGTCCCAGAAGGAGAAGAGAGAGAGAAAGGACCAGAGAAAATATTTGTAGAGATTATAGTCGAAAACTTCCCTAACATGGGAAAGGAAATAGCCACCCAAGTCCAGGAAGCGCAGAGAGTCCCATACAGGATAAACCCAAGGAGAAACACGCCGAGACACATAGTAATCAAAGTGGCAAAAATTAAAGACAAAGAAAAATTATTGAAAGCAGCAAGGGAAAAACGACAAATAACATACAAGGGAACTCCCATAAGGTTAACAGCTGATTTCTCAGCAGAAACTCTACAAGCCAGAAGGGAGTGGCATGATATACTTAAAGTGATGAAAGGGAAGAACCTACAACCAAGATTACTCTACCCGGCAAGGATCTCATTTAGATTTGATGGAGAAATCAAAAGCTTTACAGACAAGCAAAAGCTAAGAGAATTCAGCACTACCAAACCAGCTCTACAACAAATGCTAAAGGAACTTCTCTAAGTGGGAAACACAAGAGAAGAAAAGGACCTACAAAAACAAACCCAAAACAATTAAGAAAATGGTCATAGGAACATACATATCAATAGTTACCTTAAACGTGAATGGATTAAATGCTCCAACCAAAAGACACAGGCTTGCTGAATGGCTACAAAAACAGTAGAATGGGTAAATCAACCGTGGTACAGTCACACAATGCAATACCATATAGCAAAGCAAATGAATAAACTAGAGCTACACAATAGGAATAATTGTACAAGCATGATAGGAAGCTTAGGGAGAAAAAGTTATACTGTATAACATTTATATAAAGTGTCAACACTAATCTACACTGTTAGAAATCAGAAGACAGTGAAGGAAGTGACTGCAGGGGGCATGAGGGGACTTCTGAGTTGCGGGTTATGTAATAAATCTTGATCTGAGTGATAACTGTATAGATGGGTCTGCTTTGTGATAATGTTCTCACCTGTAAACTGGTAAATAATGCTCTAAACTGCATGCTATTCTATGTATGAATGTCATACTTCAAATAGAAGGTCTATTTAAAAATGAATTTAAAAAGAACTGAAGGAGTTAGAGGCAGAAAAGTTATTTTTATTTTGTCTTTGTTAAAAATATAATGTTCTGGGCTTCCCAGGTGGTGCAGTGGTTGAGAATCCGCCTGCCAATGCAGGGGACACGGGTTCGAGCCCTGGTCCGGGAAGATCCCACATGCCGCGGAGCAACTAAGCCCGTGTGCCACAACTACTGAGCCTGTGCTCTAGAGCCCGCAAGCCACAACTGCTGGAGCCTGCGCGCCTAGATCCCATGCTCCACGACAAGAGAAGCCACCGCCATGAGAAGCCTGCGCACCGCAATGAAGAGTAGCCCCTGCTCACCACAACTAGAGAAAGCCCGTGCACAGCAACGAAGACTCAACACAGCCAAAAATAAATAAATAAAAAGAAAAATATATATATATATATAATGTTCTGGGAATTTCCTGGTGGTCCAGTGGTTAGGACTCGGCGCTCCCACTCCGGGATCTGGGTTCAATCCCTGGTCAGGGAACTAAGACCCTGGAAGCTGCGCTGTGCAGCCAAACAGTAAATAAATATATATATATGTGTGTATGTGTAAATATATGTGTGTGTGTGTGTGTATATAGTATGTGTATATAAAACGTTCTGATGTTTTATAAATGTAATTGAAAAAAAAAGTCTAGCCAAATGGGAAAATAAGAACAGTCTCCCTAATGTATGCAGCTATGCATGTGCACTTTTTCTCCAGCTGTGCACCCCAGTCCATGAGCAGAAGCAAAGAAACTGGCCCGTAGGATTGATCCACACCAGGGATGGGAGCTGAAATCTGACTATGGGATGCAGGATTTGTGAAGAAATTCTGGTTTTAAAGTAACTGGAAGACTAGAAGCAGGGTGGAAGTGGGTAAGGGCCTGGAGATCTCACTGACAGCAAGGTGTGATGAAAATTTGACAAAGCTGGGAAATAGTGACAATAGAGTTCAAGATTTCAAAGGAAGAACCAAGTGTAAGGAGAGGACTGCCTAAGTGAAATGCACAGAAAATCACTGTGTTTGAGGGATCAAGGAAATGTGGTGTAAAGATGTTTGAAAAGTGAACTGTAGGACAAGAATCCTAAAATACCAAGATAATGCTATGATGGGGGTTGGGGGGTGAGTATGAGGCAGGGCATTTCATGGTCAGTGTGGGGAAACAACCAGAAGTTTGGCATAAGCAGTGGGCTGAAGGGTTGGTACACAAGGTGAAGGGGGAAAATGATCTGGAGAAGCCAGTGGGTCCCCAAGAGAATAATCAGAAAACCATATGGTTTTACATCACATAACACATCTGTTCAAATTAGTACCCTGCTCTGCCTTATTTACTTACTTATTTGTTTTATTTTACTCAAGAATAAGTGTCAGTCTCCCTCCTCCAGATTGAAGCATGCCAATAGTACTGGAATGGCATCTTCCTCGTATCTCCTGAAGCACCTATTACAATGTCTCACCCACATGTACAGATTATTTATTTACCCCCCAAACTTCTCCCACAGGGATTGAGATTCTGTATGAGAAACTTAACATATAACTTATAAATCAGGACCAGGGAAAGTGTAAATTATGATGTAAAACCAAAGCGGGGAGGAGTTAAGAATGTGAACATACAGATAGCTTTTCTCTAAGTATTTGATGAATTGGATTGTGGCCCACCCGTTCCCCCCACCCCTCACGAACACACAGACATACTCATCTCAGGAAAGCACTCAAATTTCATTTCTGATTAAAATTAAGTCTCGACCACAGGACAGAGAGCAGAAGCAAAAAGAACTACAATCCTGCAGCCTGTGGAACGAAAACCACAATCACAGAAAAACAGACAAAATGAAAGGACAGAGGACTATGTACCAGATGAAGGAACAAGATAAAACACCAGAAAAACAACTAAATGAAGTGGAGATAGGCAACCTTCCAGAAAAAGAATTCAGAATAATGATAATGAAGATGATCCAGGACCAGGGAAAAAGAATGGAGGCAAAGACTGAGAAGATGCAAAAAATGTTTAAATAAGACCTAGAAGAATTAAAGAACAAACAAATAGAGATGAACAATACAATAACCGAAATGAAAAATACACTAGAAGGAATCAATAGGAGAATAACTGAGGCAGAAGAACGGATAAGTGACTTGGAAGACAGAACCGTGGATATCACTGCCGCAGAACAGAATAAAGAAAAAAGAATGAAAAGAAATGAAGACAGCCTAAGAGACCTCTGGGACAAAATTAAACGCAACATTCGCATTACAGGTGTCCCAGAAGGAAAAGAGAGAGAGAAAGGACCTGAGAAAACATCTGAAGAGATTATAGTCGAAAACTTCCCTAACATGGGAAAGGAAATAGCCACCCAAGTCCAGAAAGCACAGAGAGTCCCAGGCAGGGTAAATGCAAGGAGAAACACGCCAAGACACATAGTAATCAAACTGACAAAAATTAAACACAAAGAAAAATTATTGAAAGCAGCAAGGAAAAACTGACAACATAAAAGGGAACTCCCATAAGGTTAACAGCTGATTTCCCAGAAGAAACTCTACAGCCAGAAGGGAGTGGCATGATATATTTAAAGTGATGAAATGGAAGAACCTACAACCAAGGTTACTCTACCCGGCAAGGATCTCATTCAGATTTGAGGAGAAATCAAAAGCTTTATAGACAAGTAAAAACGAAGAGAATTCAGCACCACCAAACCAGCTCTACAACAAATGTTAAAGGAACTTCTCTAAGTGGGAAACACAAGAGAAGAAAAGGACATACAAAAACAAACCCCCCAAAATTAATAAAATGGTAATAGGAACATACATATCAATAATTACCTTAAATGTGAATAGATTAAATGCTCCAACCAAAAGACACAGGCTTGCTGAATGGATACAAAAACAAGACCCATATATATGCTGTCTACAAGAGACCCACTTCAGACCTAGGGACACATACAGACTGAAAGTCAGGGGATGGAAAAAGATATTCCATGCAAATGGAAATCAAAAGAAAGCTAGAGTAGCAATTCTCGTATCAGACAAAATAGACTTTAAAATAAAGAATGTTACAAGAGACAAGGAAGGACACTACATAATGATCAAGGGATCAAGCCAAGAAGACATAACTATCATAAATATATATGCACCCAACATAGGAGCACCTCAATACATAAGACAAATGCTAACAGCTATGAAAGAGGAAATTGACAGTAACAAAATAACAGTGGTGGATCTTAACACCTCACTTACACCAATGGACAGATCATTGACAGAAAATTAATAAGGAAACACATGCTTTAAATGACAGAATAGACCAGATAGATGTAATTGATATTTATAGGACATTCCATCCAAAAAGAGCAGATTACACTTTCTTCTCAAGTGCACACAGAACATTCTCGAGGCTAGATCACATCTTGGGTCACAAATCAAGCCTTGGTAAATTTAAGAAAACTGAAATATCAAGCATCTTTTCTGACTACAACACTATGAGATTAGAAATCATTTACAGGGAAAAAAACGTAAAAAACACAAACACGTGGAGGCTAAACAATACACTACTAAATAACCAAGAGATCACTGAAGAAATCAAAGAGGAAATCAAAAAATACCTAGAGACAAATGACAATGAAAACAGGACGATCCCAAACCTATGGGATGCAGCAAAAGCAGTTCCAAGACGGAAGTTTATAGCAATACAATCCTACCTCAAGAAACAAGAAAACTCTCAAATAAATAATCTAACCTTACACCTAAAGGAACTAGAGAAAGAAGAACAAACAAAACCCAAAGTTAGTAGAAGGAAAGAAATCATAATGATCAGAGCAGAAATAAATGAAAGAGAAACAAAGAAAACAATAGCAAAGATCAATAAAACTAAAAGCTGGTTCTTTGAGAATATAAACAAAATTGATAAACCTTTAGCTAGACTCATCAAGAAAAAGAGGGAAAGGACTCAAATCAATAAAATTAGAAATGAAAAAGGAAAAGTTACAATGGGCACTGCAGAAATACAAAGCATCCTAAGAGACTACTACAAGCAACTCTATGCCAATAAAATGGACAACCTGGAAGAAATGGACAAATTCTTAGAAAGGTATAACCATCCAAGACTGAACCAGGAAAAATAGAAAATATGAACAGACCAATCACAAGTAATGAAATTGAAACTATGATTTAAAATCTTCCAACAAACAAAAGTCCAGGACCACATGGCTTCACAGGCGAATTCTAGCAAACATTTAGAGAGGAGCTAACACCCGTCCTTCTCAAACTCTTCCAAACATTGCAGAGAAAGGAACACTCCCGAACTCATTCTATGAGGCCACCATCACCCTGATACCAAAACCAGACAAAGATACTACAAAAAAAGAAAATTACAGACCAATATCATTGATGAATATAGATGCAAAATTCCTCAACAAAATACTAGCAAACAGAATCCAACAGCACATTAAAAGGTTCATGCACCATGATCAAGTGGGATTTATCCCAGGAATGCAAGGACTCTTCAAAATACACAAATCAATCAATGTGCTACACCATATTAACAAACTGAAGAAGAAAAACCGTATGATTCTCTCAATAGATGCAGAAAAAGCTTCTGACAAAATTTAACACCCATTTATGATAAAAACTCTCCAGAAAGTGGGCATAGAGGGAACCTAACTCAACATAATAAAGGCCATATATGACAAACCCACAGCAAGAGAGAACCCATCGTTCTCAATGGTGAAAAACTGAAAGCATTTCCTCTAACATGAGGAACAAGACAAGGATGTCCACTCTCATCACTATTAGTTAACATAGTTTTGGAAGTCCTAGCCACGGCAGTCAGAGAAGAAAAAGAAATAAAAGGAATACGAATTAGAAAAGAAGTAAAACTGTCACTGTTCGCAAATGACATGATACTATACGTACAGAATCCTAAAGATGCCATCAGAAAACTACTAAAGCTAATCAATGCATTTGGTAAAGTTTCAGGATACAAAATTAATGCACAGAAATCTCTTGCATTCTTATACACTAACAATGAAAGATCAGAAAGAGAAATTAAGGAAGCAATCTCATTCACCATTGCAACAAAAAGAATAAAATACCTAGGAATAAACCTACCTAAGGAGGTAAAAGACCTATACTCAGAAAACTATAAGACACTGATGAAAGAAATCAAAGATGACAGAAACAGATGGAGATATACCATGTTGTTGGATTGGAAGATGACTATACTACTCAAAGCAATCTACAGATTCAATGCAATCCCTATCAAACTTCCAATGGCATTTTTTAGAGAACTAGAACAAAAAATCTTAAAATTTGTATGGAGACACAAAAGACCCCGAATAGCCAAAGCAGTCTTGAGGGAAAAAAAAGGAGCTAGAGGAATCAGACTCCCTGACTTCAGACTATACTACAAAGCTACAGTAATCAAGACAATATGCTACTGGCACAAGAAACAGAAACATAGATCAATGGAACAGGATAGAAAGCCCACAGATAAACCCACGCACCTATGGTCAACTAATCTATGACAAAGGAGGCAAGGATATACAATGGAGAAAAGACAATCTCTTCAAAAAGTGGTGCTGGGAAAACTGGACAGCTACATGTAAAAGAATGAAATTAGAACACTCCCTAACACCATACACAAAAATAAACTCAAAATGGATTAAAGACCTAAATGGAAGGCCAGACACTATCAAACTCTTAGAGGAAAACATAGGAAGAACACTCTGACATAAATCACAGCAAGATCTTTTTTGACCCACCTCCTAGAGTAATGGAAATAAAAACAAAAATAAACAAATGGGACCTTTGCACAGGGCTTCCCTGATGGTGCAGTGGTTAAGAATCCGCCTGCCAATGCAGGGGACATGGGTTCGAGCCCTGGTCTGGGAAGATCCCACATGCCGCGGAGCAACTAAGCCCGTGTGCCACAACTACTGAGCCTGTGCTCTAGAGCCCATGAGCCCCATCTACTGAGCCCGCGTCCCACAACTACTGAAGCCCGCGCACTTAGAGCCTGTGCTCTGCAATGAGAAGCCACCACAATGAGTAGCCCATGCACCGCAACGAAGAGTAGCCCCCGCTCACTGCAACTAGAGAAAGCCTGCGTGCAGAATGAAGACCCACCACAGCCTAAATAAATTAAATAAATTTATTTTTTAAAAAATTAAAAAACAAACAACCCAGTCAAAAAATGGGCCAAAGAATACATACAGATGGCCAAGAGGCACATGAAAAGCTGCTCAACATCACTCATTATTAGAGAAATGCAAATCAAAACTACAATGAGGTATCAACTCACACTGGTTAGAATGGCCATCATCAGAAAATCTACAAACAACAAATGCTGGAGAAGGTGTGGAGAAAAGGGAACCCTCTCACACTGTAGGTGTGAATGTAAATTGATACAGCCACTATGGAGAACAGTATGCAGGTGCTTTAAAAAACTAAAAATAGAATTACCATATGACCCAGCAATCCCACTACTGGGCATATACCCTGAGAAAACCATAATTCAAAAAGACACATGCACCCCAATGTTCATTGCAGCACTATTTACAATAGCCAGGTCATGGAAGCAACCTAAATGCCCATTGACAGACGAATGGATAAAGATGTGGTAAATATATACAATGGAATATTACTCAGCCATAAAAAGGAACGAAATTGGGTCGTCTGTAGAGATGTGGATGGTCCTAGAGTCTGTCATACAGAGTGAAGTAAGTCAGCATGGAATTTCTATATTCCGTTAACGTGGAATCTAGAAAAATGGTACAGATGAACCAGTTTGCAAGGCAGAAATAGAGACACAGATGTAGAGAACAAACGTATGGACACCAAGGGGGGGAAGCGGGGTGGGGGATGAATTGGGAGGTTGGGATTGACATGTATACACTGATATGTATAAAACAGATAACTAATTTAAAAAAAAAGAAAACCCTTTCATAAATAAATAAATAAAATTAGTTCTCAGTGAATTGAGGGGGAAGGAGTAAGCCACATTTCTGTTCAACTCCAGTCTGAAGTTAAGAGGTCTAAAGAAAGAGCAAAGCACACATAATGGAATCCAACTCTTGGAGGGTATCAAAAATGGAATTTTCTTATACAACCTATCTGTTCAAATTAGCATGCAATCATTTCAGCCTTTCTAAATAAAAGTTTTGTTTTTTTAAACCTTAAAAAAAAAATTAAGTCTCAGCCTCTTTTCAATCTATGTAGTATATTATTTTCCCCATGTTCTCTAATACAGAGATGCTAATTTCAGAAGTCTCTGGCAAAACAAATGCAAATAGGGTATTTTGCACTATGGGTAAAGCAGATCTGTTGCCATAGTGAATATTTTCATCACCTTCATAAAATAACATGTATTGCTTCATTTTAAGAAATCTGCCTTTGCCTCCTTGTTCAAAAAAAACCTCAGGCTCTCTTTTCTTCCTTTAATTAACATGAAACAGGAAAAGTGAGTACCTGGCCAAAAAAACAACAAAAAAAAAGCAAAGAAACTCAGGTGAAGTGTCTTATAAAGATGAGATCACATGAAAAAAAAAAGCAAAGAGACATAATAGCAAAGCAAGCAAATGTTATCTACTTATGGAAAATACTGAAGTTAATAAAGAAAAGGTTAGTTACAATAAAAAATTAAAAAAAAAAACCCTGTTGTAAGCATGTCTAACTGTTGTTAAGATTGCCTCAATCTTGGCATGATTTCCTTTCTAATATCCCAAAATGAATTCAAATCTCCTAGCAACCATCACCAGGGACCACTCTATCCTTACTTTCAATCTCTCCATAAATGCATTTATTCCCCCCATAGGCAAGCCAAAAATATTATTTTTGTCCATATATTTGTTTTTTCTACCTTATACCTAAAATATAACTACCAAAAAAGGACAGCTGATATAATTTTGTGTGCAACAAATGCTCTGATGATTACAAGAAACTAAATAACACGAGACTTTATTTAACTTGTTGTCAACGGGAATACTGTGACACAAATAATTATTTTAGATAAAATCTCATGAGAGCAGTTCCAAAGGCACTTTCCATTTGACAAAGCTGTTTTGATGGCACACCACACCCATGCTATTTTAGTTAGTGGAATGTTCTGAAACTAAATATGGTGGAATGTTCTGGAACTAAAGCTCCAAGTTCTAGACCTGTGCTGACCAAAAGGGTATCTGCTAGCCGCACACAGCTACTGAGCACGTGAAATGTGGCCAGTGCAAACTGAGATGTGCTGTAGGTAAAATACCAGATTTTGAAGGCTTAGTATAAAAAAAAAAAAAAAAAATTAATCTTACTGATGTTCAATTTGACCACATATGGAATTAATATTTTGTATATATTGGGTTAAACAAAATATATACAAATTGATTTCACCTTTTCCTTTTCACTTTTAAATGTGACTACCAGAACATTTTAAATGACATATGTTTCTACTAGGACAGCACTGTCCCGGACCAATGCCATAATTTACTGAACTTAAGGCCTTGGCTTTACAACTTGATTCCTTATTTTAAAAAAAAAAATGTGTCCTTCCTACCCATAGTCTGTCAGGAGAGTGGATTCAAATTAGATGCATGTGAAACTATCTTTAAAAACACAGTAAGATCACTTTTCTAGCCCAGAGTTACCAGCTCATTCTAAAAGTATCAGATTTCACAGTGTACAACCAAGTAGGTTAAAGAGTCTTCTCAATTCTTACTGTAGAACTATCCAGGGCACAAAACACTTGAAGTTTTTGTCTGGTCCATTAAAGAAAACCCCCATGGGAATAGTCTGGTATTCAAGAGTTCAAAGCACTCTTCACTGGGGCATCTGAGAGACTGAGGAGGGTCAACTAGAGTCACTCTAACAATTCAGCAAAGATGTGGCTCAACACGTTTCATTTCACCGTATCTGCATATTCCTTGAGATTCCTTGACAGCATTTTTATCTGTGCAGCCAAACCATACTTCCTTTGGAGAAATCTATAAAACTCACACAGGGACTCCCCTGGTGGCGCAGTGGTTAAGAATCCGCCTGCCAATGCAGGGGACATGGGTTCGATCCCTGGTACGGGAAGATCCCACATGCCTTGGAGCAACTAAGCCCGCGTGCCACAACTACTGAAGCCCGCGTGCCTAGAGCCCGTGAGCCACAACTACTGAAGCCCGTGTGCCTAGAGCCCGTGCTCCGCAACAAGGGAAGCCACCGCAGCAACTAGAGAAAGCCTGCGTGCAGCAACAAAGACCCAAGGCAGCCATAAATAAATAAATAGATAGATAGATAAATAAATACACAGAACATACAGTTACACGATAGGGAAGTGAAAAAGTAATCATGATTAGTTATGTTGCTTCTTCTTGAAATCTAAAGTTTTATTTCTTGGAAGTAAATGAAACAAAGTCATTCCCATTCCAACCTGTAAAATATCTTTGAAAGAATGAAAGTGATTTAATAGTCTGTAAAGAAATTTGCACTGTCTCAGTATGTATAAACATTGGTTAATGTGACTATTAATCCTTTTCTCACCAACTATCAGAGGACAAACTGAACCATGCCATTGATCTCACACCTACCCTAAAAATAGACTGTTACTATCTCCTTCCCTTATCCTACCTTCCCTTTGTCAACAGGGCAGGCAATAACCTTTTCTTCTACCAGCACCCTGCCAATTAAAATAAACTGCAAATACTGCTGAGTCAAGCTAAGGCCTTTAAGGCTTAAACTTTAATTGGCTAACTCATTATTAGAAACCAGAAAGGGTGAGTCAATCAGGGGAGGGAAAGCCTACAGAAAAGACCAGTGGGAAAGCACAAAAGAGGTAAATGTTCCTTTAAGTCACCATTTTGCCACTGAATACAGAAACATTTTCAACTTCCTTCCCATTTTCTTTTACGTGGAGACAGTAATGGATTCAACAAAGTGAACAAATTACAAAGAATATCAATAAATGAGCCCCAAGAGATCACCAAACCATAAACTACCAGCTTCCTGTACAGACCACTTCACTGGGCCAAGGTGAAGTTCTCCCATCCCCCTCACACGCCACCATTTGTAATTTCAGCCCCACTGAAGAAATTATGTAGAAAATAAAGGAGCCAGGGCTAAAAAAGGCTACTGCTCTTTACTTCCCCTTAGCATCATATTCTTAACAGAAACCAATCTAATTCCAAAACCAATCTAACAATTATTCTAGAACATTAGATTTGTTTTCTTTAAAAAATGCAAGGGAGGCACTTCCCTGATGGTCCAGTGGCTAAGGCTCTGAGCTCCCAACGCAGGGGGCCTGGGTTCCATCCCTGGCCGGGGAACTAGATCCCGCATGCGCGCCGCAACTAAAGATCCCACATGCCGTAACTTAGACTGGCACAGCCGAAATACGTAAATAAATAAAAATAGAAATAAAAATGCTACGTAGATGACAGTAAGATAAAGCCATAAGCTCATTTCAGTTAGATAATTTTTAATTATTTTCCAGGTTACCTTAATAATTACTTTAATAATTTTTAAATTATTTTAACGTTCACATTCATTACTTGCTGGCCACCAAATGAAGCAAATCAAAAGCTCCCAGTCTCAATTCTTGCCTTTACTTAGTTACACCTGATAATGATTTGAGTATGAGAGAGGAAAGGCGGAAACGAAGGGAGACGGGAGAACAGGCTGCAAGCAGGGGATTAAAATGAGACTGGAGTGGTAACATAAGTTCACTCCAATACTGAACGCATGGCAGGGCTGACACACACAAAGCTGGCCTGTGCAGGACGCCGAGCCAGCCCTGCTCAACTCTTCAACGATATACCTATCCTTGATCTTCAAATACTCTTTCCCTTCCAGGTCTTTTCTCAAGCCAACAAACAGAAACTCCTGCCTAGTACATCTTTCCCCATTTATTCCCTCACTCAATGAAAAACCAATTATGAAGCTACTTCAACCATCTTAAGAGATGGTGGTTTACACTGAGGTACGCTGTATCCCTCCAGGAGTGGCTGGAGGGACACAAGTGACTTAGAAACTGGGTGTAAGCTGGGGAGAGAATACGAAAAGTCAAGTAAGGTACCCAGATTTTTGCCTGGGCATTTTGGTGGCTGAAAATGCCATTTAATGTGAGAGAGAACAGTGGTTTGGAGACAGGTTCAACTGGTGGTACCTGTGGGAAGTCTAAGCATAGCTGTCAAGTGAGTGGTTTGACATTATGGGCAAAGCTTTGGGAGAGTGAGACAGGAAGCAGACTGGAGGCTGTAAGGACATAAATGGTAACTGAAGCCAGAAACTGACATTTAAGTAGAGGGAGGAAAGTGGGCCCACAAAGGAGAATGAGAAACAGCTCAAGGAAGAAAGAGATTAGTCAATAGAGCCATTCTCGCTAAGAGGTTTAAGAGGTTGAAGGTGTGACATGTCCACTGGATGCAGCCACAGCGGCCACTGCAGTTTCACAGGAGTTGAGGGGGGTGAAAATCAGATTGCAAAGGGCAGAAGAATTAATGGATATGAAGGAAAATAATGGAGTCAACAAAGGCAGGCAACTCCTTCAAGAAATCCGGTGGAGAAAAGGAGAGACAGGCAGTACTGAAAGAGGGATATAAGGGTTGAAGGCATGTCAGGAGGGATATTTAAGCATTTTTAAAGTTGATGGTATCCCTACATAAGAGATGGGATGAGACAGTGACACCCCCTGGGAAGCCAAGGGGTTCAGAGTCCCGGAATGCGTGTAAAGAGGAATACACTGTTTTAAAGAAGAATGATCATGTGAACAAGGTTCTATGTCTGGGTGGTTGGAAGTTAAGAGTTCTAGATAAACAATGAAGACCTACTGTATAGCACAGGGAACTATATTCAGTACCTTGTAATAACCTATAATGGAAAAGAATCAGAAAAAGTGTGTGTGTGTATATATATATACACACACACACACACTGAATCACTTTGCTGTACACCTGAAACATTGTTAATCAACTAAACTTCAATAAACACACACACACACAAGTTAAGAGTTCTTATCGTCTGGCTTCTACCTTCTCCCATGGAGTCTGCTACTGTCCCCTGGAATGAAGGCCATATGTGCAACATGCACTAAACCAACTGCAAGTGCAAAGTAATCTCTCATTCTCTACTTACCTGATGCCCTCTCTTCAATCTCTTAAAATCTAGCTTTACTCTCAGTACAGGTACTGTCCTCCCTCTGGATTCGATCACTTCCCAAATGTTCTCAATAATCTCCTAATGTAAGGCCCACTGGGCTCATTTCTTCATCAGTTTCTGGGACACCTCATCCTCTAGTTCTCCTGCACTCTCCATCACTCCTTACTGTCCCCGGGTTCCTCACCTCCTGCCTACTTACTAGATGTTGATGTTCCCCAGCATCACATTTCACCTTCTTTTCTAGTCCTTCCTGCTTTTCCTGGTTAACCAGACACAGATGCCACCTATCAGCAGTGATTCTCAGTTCTGTATCGCCAATCTTTGCCTCTCTCCTGAGATCCAGTCCTTTGCTTAAGTCTTCCTACTGGGTATCTTTCACCTCCATTCCCCTCAGGCACCACAGATACAACTTGTCCAAAGCTCACTGTCATCTCCCTAAAACTTGCTTCTCCTTTCTTTATTCCCTATAGATTAGTGACATGATCATTCACTCAAGCCAGAAATCTTACTGGCTCCCTCCAACTTTTTCTTGCCACTCATTCAATCAACCAGATACCGGGTTCCTCTGCATCTCCCTCAGAACAATTTTCAGATGAAAGAGGAAGCCCAGCACCACTCTGCTGTATTTCAACAGGGACTGCTTGTGTCCAGGTCATCCCAGATGGATTAATGCGTTAGATCTATTGGTCCTACCTGCCTCCAGAACTGCTGCAGAGTTCTACACCATTCAAGAGAATAAACCTCAGTGTATAACCTCACTTCTTTAACACCTCCACAAGCTTCTCAGTGCCACTCCTGGGGGATCATCTCCTAAGCTCTCGGCACAGTCTCTGGGTCTCTGTCCACTCAAAGTGTACTCAGCAGTGATGTCATGTGGAACCTGTTAAGATGTAAACTCTCAAGCTCCACCCCACACGTCCTTATAATGACTCAGGTGCACATCAAAAAGAGAAGTGTTAGTTAGATGCCTTATACGCACTGAACCCAAGGCACATCATACCCTTTCAGATCTCCATCTGCTGGGAACGTTCCACCAAACCTTTTGCACCTTGCAAACGCCTGTACTATTGTAGGGGCATCTAGCACAGCCATAGTATACAGTAGGCCATAGATATTTGAATGACTGGATCATTTAATCAGTTAATTAATGGGAAGTTCAGTTGAGGACCTGCAGAGCCTGAGGTACTCAAGTGCATTCAGGTGGGATGCCGAATGTTAGGCAGATGGAAATAGTGGCCCAGAATTCAAAGGAGAGGTGAGTTGGCAACATTTTTAAGTCACTAGCAACAATTCTGAGTGTACAGTGATGGATAGATGAAGTCACCCAGGTTTAAGATGGAGACTGAGAAGAGGGCTATGGGTCAAATCATGGGGGAGGCTGGCATTTAAGGGACCTATTGAAGAAGGTAGTGAAGGGCAAGTTAACAGAGTAGGAAAGAACCAAAATAGGTGTCAAGGAGCTCTCAAGAAATAAATGGATTTGGCACGTGGTTATTGGTACCTCTGGCAACTGAAGCAGGTGGGTGAGACAGAATAATGAGGTCAGAGATAAAGCAGAGGCTTAACTTCTCACAATGGAATGAAGTAAGGCTAGTGGAATGATCACTAGTGGAGGACCATCTTTATTGGATGAGAAGGGAAAGAGAGCTATAACTGAAGAGAGCCATATCATATACATAGGCCTATTGGCAAAGAGGCTGAAAACGTTCAGCCGTGCAACATTTGCTGAACACTTGCTGTCTGCCAGGTGCCACAAGCTAACACCGGGACTGCAACAATGAACAGAAGCACAGGCAATGCCCCTGCCCTCTGACCTAGTGCAATGAGGTATATTGGGTAATTTTATGGAAACCCCACAACAGATAGGGTAAGGAGCCAATGTTGGGTGGCTTGCCTTGGAGAAGAGGCAACTTTTGCCCTGGCGGTGGTATAATGACAGGAATGTAATTAAGAGAGAGGCATATGGAGGGGATAAAGTTCACATCTAACAATCTTCATTTTTTTCAAGTAAAGGAAAAAACTCCAGGTAAAGCAAAACAATAAACATTTCCCACTATATCAACTGCTATAGTGGGATTCCCATTCTTGACCCAAGCAGCAACTGAAGCACAGAGAACAGGGTCCTGCCGCCACTGCACGGCTAACAAGTGGTTTGACACTGTCATCCCTAGGTGACAATGATGCTGCTGGGTCATGGGCCATTTAAGCTTACAACACCAGTCTAAGCCCTGGATCCTCATGTTCGCAGAGGGCCTGAAAATATTCAACTAAGATCAAGAAATTAAAAGGCTAATAATAAAAGCCTTCAGTACTTGGCACACGGTCAAACCAACAGCAGGTTCTTAATAAATGACAGATAACCAGTGATACAAATTTAAGATGTTGATTAGAGGTAATCACAGAGGAAAGTGGCAGCATAGTGATAAGAGCAGGGATTCAGAAGGAAATTTGTGACCTTGGCAAGTAAAGTTATACAACCACTTCATGCCTCAGTTTCTCCACTTGTACAGTAGGGATCATTATAATACATATATATCCTCTAGGGCTACAAGGTACATTAAATAAGTGTATGTAAAGCCCTCAGAACAGTGCCTGGCATTTAATAACTGAAGAATCAGGGACTTCCCTGTTGGCGCAGTGGTTAAGAATCCACCTGCCAATGCAGGGGACACAGGTTCGAGCCTTGGTCCGGGAAGATCCCATATGCCGCGGAGCAACTAAGGCCGTGCGCCACAACTACTGAGCCTGCACTCTAGAGCCCATGTGCCACAACAACTGAGCCCGCACGCCTAGAGCCCGTGCTCCACAACAAGAGAAGCCACCACAACAAAGAGTAGCCCCTGCTCGCCACAACTAGAGAAAGCCCACGCGCAGCAACAAGGACCCAACACAGCCAATAAATAAATAAATTTATTTAAAAAAAATAACTGTGTAATCAAGGCTTTATTTTTACTACTAACTGCTACTGCTCTACCACTACTGACACTACTATTACTAGTGGTACGACTTGCTACTAGGTAGGCGATAAAAACGCATCAAAAAGTGTTCCATCAGCAACCAGAGTACAACACAAAACTCTACAACCCACATAGAGACAGCTCTAGAGGAAGATCTACTAATAGCACTGCAATTTTTAATATGTAAGCCTCCACCTTGTTTTGCCAATTGTACAATCCAATCCTGTTACCACTCAAACTGAGTTCATGGCAATAAATTTCTAAGATGTCAAGAAGTATCTGAAGAAATACCCAAAGCCATACATCAATTACAGTTTTTGAGTTGCTTCCTAAGCTGGAAAATTGAAGTAAAATAGTTTAGTTGAAGACAACAGTCCTTTAAAGAGATGTTCACTGTACCATAGTGTACAGTATATGAGCAGAATGACTCTATATGTATCAAAATATCCTAGGTTGAGATTGTGCCTACCAAAGTGAGGCATCCAGAAAAAAATGAAATCCAGACAATTATCCTGATATCCCTGGGGGGGGGGGCGGGGGAATCCTCTATATGGTTTATGTTCTTCCACTTCTCTGCTCTGGATGTAGGCTAAAACATTTTTTCCCACAGAGATCACAATGTTCTCAACTTCTACTTCAGTTTAGTCCTTGACCAAAACAAGGCGTAACGTATCATGTAAAATGGTTACTGACTCTTAGCTTTTCCGGAAGCTTTACTTTGGAAATTTCACCCATGTCTAAATGATATGTATTAAAAAAGGTGGAGGTAACGCTATAGACTCATATCGAAGATTAGACTTGTCAATAGAATGTTGATCCCATGAGTAATGCTTACAGCTGGGGCATCCAACAATGGAATTAACATTTCAACAGGAAGCAGAGAGCCATCCCAACAGAAAGGGCCACTCGATCCAGCTTTAGAGCGCTTAAAAAAATTATCCTTCCGGAGGCTACACAAAGTGTGCCTCCTAGGGTCCCACTGATGGATTTTTTTGTTGTTGTGGTTGGTTTAATGAATCCTTTGGTTCTAAAATGCTTACTTTGACAAAACAATATCAGTTGGTTAAAGCACGGACATGGCAACAAATTCGTTTTTTAAAGATATCGAACGATTATGCCTCATGTCCACTCAGTTTTTTTTTTTTTTTTTTGGTCCACTCAGTTTTAAATGCCCTTTTCCCCCTCCCGAGAAAGGCGCAGTCGAACATGTATTATTACTTGGCGAATCCTTTCGAAATTCCCTGTACAAGTCAGCTTATCATCAAAATGAATCAAAACATTATAAACTCAAAACCAAGGTTACTAATTTCTCCTTTGCACTTTGCCCCGCGACTGCAGAAATCAATACTGCATTTTTGCAGGAATCTACTGATTTTCCACGGTCCACTTCGTCGAGTTACCGTCTAGTTAACAGCTCGTGCCTGGGCTCGCCTCTTCCGTGAGACCAAGAATGCTCAGCCCACAGTTCGCTCAGCGCCTCTTTCCTAGAGGTAGCTTGGACGATCTGAGGCACTGAAAAGCTCAGTGTCCATTTAATCATGGCGTTTGTAATTCGGTCTCCTGGCTTGGACTGCTCCACACCTGAAAACTCGCCGCCCAAGGCTTTTGAAACCGGGTAACCCCGATGGAAACGACACCGCGGCTAACAAGGGAAAGGGCAAGAGCAAATAAAGCAAAGCCCGCACCCGCGGCAAAGAATAGTCTGGGAGAGACGCCAGGCGCAGCCGGCACGCCGCGCCCACCCACCCGCGCCCGGGGAGCCCTCTTCACCGCCGCCCCACATCCCGGGGTTCGGTCCCCCACTCCAACGCCCCCCCCGGTACCCCACGGCCCCGCAGGGCTCCCCTCCCATTGGCCCCACCTTCGGGGCTCGCGCGCCCGGTCCGGCAAAATCACCCCGGTGCAATTCCGCGCGCACCGCCACCACTGCCGCAGCGCCCCCGAGTCGCGCCCGCCCCCTCCCCCAAGCCTCATTGTTCCCGGGTGGCCGCAGGCAGCGAGCGCCCCAGGGTTGGCCAGGCAATAAAGACCCGAGGGACCGATCTGCCCCCCACTCACCCGCGAATCCGCACAGGAGCACGAAGCGCAGAAGCGCCATGGTGGCGGCCCAGCTGTGGGCGACGACTGCAGGTAGGCGGCTCTCACCCGGGGTCTCAGTCACCCGGCTCCCCGCGCGTTCCCGACCGGCTGGCTGCGGCGGCACCTCGCAGCCCGGTCCCACCCCGCCCTCGCTCGGCAGGTGAAACACGTCACTTCCGGTAGTAGTGAAGCCCCGCGGCGCGCGCCGTCCCTGCCAGGCGCGTGGGGTTGCTATGGCAACCGGGAGCCCACGGCGGGCTGCCCTGGGACCCACGCGAGTAAGGAACTCCTGCCAGCGGAGCTCGGGCGTTGACGTGCGCCGGCAGCTACTCTCCCCAAGCCTGAACTCGGATCCCCCCCCCTCAATGCCTTCAGTTAAATTGGGTTTGTGCACGTGGGTCGGGCCAGCCCCTCTCCCCAGACGACTGAAACTGCTATCGCACCCTGGCTTAAAGGCAAGGCACGGGACAAAACTCGCCCACCTGCCCCCGGACCCTGAAAGGCAACTAAAGCAGTCAGCCCCGCCTGCACTTACCCCACCTTCCCCTCGGGGTAGTAGGGGTGGGAGCCTCCAGCCACGCCTCCTATCTCTGGATGTTTGCTGCTGGGGCGGGTCTTCCACCTAAGGCCCTAGAGGAAGCCAAGTGGGCAGCCCTGGCATTTGCTCCCATCTCGTAGAGTCCTTTCAGACTGGTGTAGAAGAAGGCTAGAGAAGGCTTTTCCCCATCTCCAGTAATGACTAAGCTAATTTGGGAAATACCCGGATTGGGCTTCTTCCCCTGTATTTAAACGTTATTCCAGCTCTGACATTGGCCAACAAGGACCAGTGAGGTTGAAAAGCGGGGCTCAGTAGGGACGATTAAAGGCTTGGGGCGGGGGCGGGTGGTAGTTGGGAGACCGGGGGATTAGAGATCTTGAATCTCGCAGAATCTCCCGGTCAGCCCTGCGATGTCGCTTCTGCCTCCTGGTGCCCTCCATTACTTGTTCTTCGTTGGTCTTTCCAGATAACGTTTATTTACATCTGCTGAGAGACTTTGGTGTTCACAACAGTTCCTTATGAGGAGTCAATTAGTGAGGAGAGAAGCAGTATTGTGCAGTGGGTAAATTCTTGGGCTCCGGAATGGGGTAGTAACTGGGCAAGTAACTTAGAAACAGCACCTACTCCAAGGGTAGCTATGAAAATTAGAGACAATGCACAAAAGTATGCTTGGAACCATGCCTGGCACATAGTAAGTGGTCAGTAAAGTGGAAGCTAATAAAAAATAATATTGGAAAATTCTTGTTATTTATTGAACTAGCAAAGAAAGTAAACCAGTTATCGGGAAGACCAAAATTGCCCAGCTACAATTTAGGCAGGTCATTTGCAACCCTGGCTGCACATTAAAATTATCTGGAGAACTTTTGTAAAATACAAATACCTGAACCCCTACTCCAGCGATCCTGATTTAACTTGTCTCCAGTGGGATCCTGGCTGATCTAAGGAGAGTCCAGAGTAACTGCTAGGGACTTCCTATTAGTTGAGGAAACAGGAATTCTACTGGATATAATTGAAGGTATAAAATATTTGGAACTTGAAATTTTACGCACCACGTTATATTTTATGAGATTAGAAGAGATTAACTATTAAAGTTCATATCTATTGCAGACTGTTTATGAGGACTTTTCTAGTATTAATCACTTCCAAGCAGCACACATTTTGTTATCAAGTTGCTACCTTGAGTGTCTCCTTCAGTAGAAAGCAAACCGACCCTCAGGGGTCATCTCAGGGGTCATCTAGAGGAAATCTTTAGCAATTACCCAAAAGGATTTTCATCTTAATCCTTTTCCTTCTGGTACTTTGTTTTACACTCCTTACCTTTTGCCTCCTTCTGTGGTAGGCATTTTCATACCTATCAATCACTTCTCTTACTCTGAATATTCCTAGAAGGCCAAAAGGCACATTATTCATCGTTTTTACTCTTGGGAGCACAGCCCATAGTAGGTTCTCTAGTATTTGTTGAACTGAATATATTTAATTCATATATTAATAAAGTGTATGTAAATATCTGTACAATAACTCACAAATCATTACATCTTAATATAGCTTTTTAGCAAGTAAAGGTAAATTTCACAAAATTAATGTTTTCTACTTCTTTAGATTACTGAACACAGATTTTTCAAATGTATCATCTCTAAGATTTGAGTAACTTTGAAAGGAGCAGTTTATCTTATTTAGTGAACTATTTTTCTTTTAGAAATTGCATTAAAACTGGGGAAAAAAGTTATTTGAATTGAAGTCATCTTTAGACTTTGGCTTATGAGTACATTATTTCGTATAAACAGTAGCTGAAATTATGCAGTAGTCTGAAACTTCTTAATGACACCTTAAATAGTCTTTGTTGTTGTCAGCTTGGAAATTATGTCTCCTGGAATCTGTAATGAGATAATCTCATTAATTCTGGAATGTACAAATTATGGATTGTTTGGTATCCTCAAACCAAGGTAACAAATAGCACACAACCATTAAATAAATTGCCCTTTCTTAGGGACCAAGCACTCCAAGACAAGTGTTGGTTGGAAAGGAAAGGTTGCTTTATTCAGGAGGCCAGCAACCTGGGGAGAAGGTGGACGGACCCCCAGGTGAAGTTATTCAAGAACCAGCTCCAAAGACTCTGCTCGACCATGAAAAGTTTTAAAGGGAAAAAGGGGGAGTTAATTGCATTTAATCATTTGGGGAGGATTTTAGAGTCTTTGTTATCTTCCACTGTGTGCAGACTTTCTTCTGATTGGTTAGTGGTGAGGTGACAGGTTGCTTTTCCAGGACTCTTGTGCTCAGCCTGGAGTTACCATCCTCCACCTGGGTGGGGGGCCTTAGTTCCAGCAGAAGAACTCAAAGATATTGTTGTGTATATTCCTTGAGGAGGAACCAGGACCCTGCTTTATTGCTGTGCTATTGTTTCTTGATTGCTCTTCCTTTGTTTCTGCATTCCCTCACTTTTCTGATTAGCAACTGTTTGAACCTGCCCTTTGGACTTCAGGAAAGGTCAAAGAGGCTGATTGAAACCTATTTCCTACAAACAAGAAATGGGGACACAGAAAGGATTTGTACCCTGGAGGGCCCCATGGGGTCCTGCTCGGTTTTGAAACTATTTGAAGCTTCATTTGGACCATTGCTGGACTAGAATTCAACTTTCTTGAGTGCATTCAGTCAGTAAACTTTCATCCATCTGCTTTTCAGCTTCCAAAAATTTGTACTTCATCTTCTGTCTTCTTTGTCCTTATACCTGGAGGCCTTTTAAAGTCTATTTACTGTGATTTTAGTGAGGTTTTCTTTGGGAGGAGTAGAGGCAGATGCATGTGTTTAATTCTCCATATTTATTCAAAAATCTGCCCTCACTTGGGGTGAAATGTTTCCATGAATATTGAAATTTTTAAAGTCTGAAGAGAATTGACATCTTTACTCTTCCCCTGAATAATACAAGGATCTTAGACTGGTTTAACCCCTATCAAATCCCTCTCCTAATTTATTGTAATCCATTGTTTTTATTCTGTCTACCTTATAATTATACATTGTCTTTTTTTTTTTTTTTATGTAGCCAGTGTCTAATTAGATTTGTCTTATGGAAAGGGAATGTTGCCCGCCACTCCAATAAACAAAGAATGTTGCCTGCCATTCCAGTTCTACAAGGATCAAGCCATCAACCACTGCAACTGCCCTCCCCCACCCAATAGTGCACCCTGAGGAGAATTCAGGATGGAGAAAAACAGGAAGCATTCTGTGCTTTGGATACTAGGCCTAGATAGTTAAGATGCATGTCTAAGGAATGATTTCAGTGAGCCCAGACTCTTGCATCTTCCCACGTATAGAAAAGCACTAAAATCACTGACTTGAGATATCTGGTTTTTTGTGATTAGCAGTAATTTTTTTTTTTAATTAATAGACTTTTACTTTTTTTTTTTTTAAGGATTTGTTTATTTATTTATGGTTGTGTTGGGTCTTCGTTTCTGTGCGAGGGCTTTCACCAGTTGCGGCAAGCGGGGACCACTCTTCATCGCGGTGCGCGGGCCTCTCACTATCGCGGCCTCTCTTGTTGCGGAGCACAGGCTCCAGACGCACAGGCTCAGTAATTGTGGCTCTCAGGTCCAGCTGCTCCGCGGCACGTGGAATCTTCCCAGACCAGGGCTCGAACCCGTGTCCCCTGCATTGGCAGGCAGACTCGCAACCACTGCGCCACCAGAGAAGCCCAGCAGTAATATTTTGATGTTTGACTACATGTGTGTGTTGTTTTTTCAGCAAAAAACTCCTATATATATCCTGGCTCCTCCCTTACCTCTTTAAAGCAGTTCCCCGTAACTATCTGAGAGACTGCTCCCCAGGCTATATCCTCATAAGGTCCCCAAATAAAACTTCATTCACAACTTTTAGATTGTGTTTTCCTTTCATCACCAGTCTACACTTTCTTCACCATTTCTTCTTGTATCTCAAAACACTTCTTTTCCCTCTTCCAGAGGTATGTCCTTTACAAATTCCTTTACTGAGGATCTCTTTAAGGTAAACTTTGTTTCTGTTTGTCTAAAAATATCTGTCTTTATTTTGCCTTCATTCTTTTTTTTTTTTTTTTTTTTTTAAAAGGAATGATGAAGATTACCCTCACTCATACTTCATAGGCAAATTATAGACTATCAAGGAGGAAGGAGGGCTTATTTATTTATTTTATTTATGGCTGTGTTGGGTCTTCGCCTCCGTGCGAGGGCTTTCCCTAGTTGTGGCAAGTGGGGGCCACTCTTCATCGCGGTGCGCGGGCCTCCCACCATCGCGGCCTCTCTTGTTGCGGAGCACAGGCTCCAGACACGCAGGCTCAGTAATTGTGGCTCACGGGCCTAGTTGCTCCGCGGCATGTGGGATCTTCCCAGACCAGGGCTCGAACCCGTGTCCCCCGCATTGGCAGGCAGATTCTCAACCACTGCGCCACCAGGGAAGCCCTGCCTTCATTCTTAAAAGGTAGAGTTCTTGATATAGAATTTGGGGCTTACTGGTCTGTTCTGTCAATGCTTTCAAAATACTATTCCACTGTATTCTGTCTTCCTTTGATGCTCTAATGAAGTCAATCTAATGATCCTTGTAGTTAATCTGGCTGTTTTTAAGAGCTCTTTGATTTGTCATTCAATTTCATTACAATTGTGTCTAGTTTGGAGTTGCTGTTTATTTATCCAGCCAACAATTTCCTGAACCTGAGAGAATTACTGTCATCCCCCAATTCTGGAAAAATCTCAGTATTCAAAATCTTGTTGAATATTGCTTTTCCCACTTTCTTTTATCATACTCTGAGATACCCATTAGATGTATTTTACACCTCTTCATTCTAACCTTCATATCTCATTCTCATATTTTTCATGTGTTTGATATTCTGAACTGAATACCAGGTAATTTTTTCAGTTTTATCTTCCAGTTAATAACTCTGCTCTTCAGTTGTGTTGAATCTTCTATTCAGTTCTCCGAACGGGTTTTAATTTCAACTACATTTTTCATTTATAGATATTTAATCTTTTTTCATATTTGTTTGTTCCCTACTCATACTTCCAAATATCTCTTATATTTCTCTAAGCATATTGAACACATTTAATATAGATTAGGTGTACAATAATTACATTATTTGAAATCTGTGTGTCTCATTTTATGTCTTTGTTGTTTATGCAGACTCTTGCTTATGTTAGGCTTCTTTTTTCATGTTTTTTGATTATTTCTACCATAGGCTTGTTATTTGTGGAACTTTATCTGTGTGAATCATTTGAGGGATTTAAGTGCTTTCCTTGAGAGAGGATTTGTATTAGCTTCTTCCAGGATATTAGGGGCATTACCAATCCAGGGAAATGTAAAAAATAATTTTTGGCATTAAGTTTATCAGATAACACAGTTAATGTAAGTTTGGATCAGAAACCAGCATGAGGAAGGGCTTGTAGTTATAAATTCTCAATGAGGCTCATCACTCTGATCACTTCAGTAGCCCTTTTAGATAAAATAACAATCCCATGCTCTGTAGATTAGCTGTATAGAGAAATCAAACCACATCTTCCTTTGTTGATCGCCCTCCAGAGTTTTTCACTTAGCTGGTTCTATTCAGTTTGTTGAATCATTTGAAAAACATTATATTTAGTTGCTTTTGTGAGATACTCTGGTGTCTGGGTAGAAAAATAAATCCTTGTTAAGGATTTCCTCAGCAACTTTTCTTCAAAATATCTAAGTTAGGGCATTTCTAAGGCCACGTTCTAACTTTCACAGGCCCTGGGTATTTTTGCTTTTGTGAACCTCTTCTACCAATAAAAAAAATATTTAAAATTGTCTTTTATGGCTGTGTTGATATAAAGACAAATTTAATCCAGGCTAGATCATATCATTATTTCTTCTAATTTAGAAGAGCTAAAGGAGGACTTCCCTGGTGGCTCAGTGCTTAAGAATCCACCTGCCAATGAAGGGGACACGGGTTTGATCCCTGGTCCGGGAAGATGCCACATGCCACAGAGCAACTAAGCCCCTGTGGCACAACTACTGAGCCCCTATGCCGCAACTACTGAAGCCCACGCACCTAGGGCCCATGCTCTGCAACAAGAGAAGCCACCACAATGAGAAGCCCGCACACCACAATGAAGAGTAGCCCCTGCTCGCCACAACTAGAGGAAGCCCGTGCACAGCAATGAAGACCCAACACAGCCAAAAATAAATCAGTAAAATAAATAAATTTAAAATAAATAAATAAAAGAACTAAAAACATTTTCACAGGCCCTGGATGAGTTGGCACTGGGCATTGCTTCTCTCTCCCTCCCTCTCTCCACCCCTAATATAAGTTGTTATGAAGATACCAATAATATTAAAGGTTTTCTTTGAAAGGAATTAAAAGGAGTCAGCTTACAAACTTTCTTCTCATCTCTGTCTCTATTTCACTTCTTTTGCCAAAAGTCCCTAACCTTATGGTTTCTTCACCTGCAGTTGCTTTTCTCTACTTTTCCTCTTTAGGCCAAAACAATACATAAAGTATTAAATTGCCCTATACTAAAGATAAGAAAGAGATAAGATATTTACCTAGGGGAGAAAGCTTATTGCTCGTTTGGTTTTTTTTAAAGCTCTTCCTTCATCTCCATGTTCTATAGTTTATATTTTGGCTTTGAGGTGTTTTTGTCTGCTTGTTTGAGTGAAAACCAAGCAAACAAACAATCAACAGGACTGGCAGAATAAACCAGGAGCTTATTCCTCTTTGGAAAATGTTACCCTAACTTTGGTGGCGACCTTTAGAAAGAAATGTAAACTTTGTGAACTCTATCATAGTTCTCAGGAAGAAAGAATTATAGTGGCTGGTGTTCTGAGAATAGGTGACTTCATATTTGCAGAGTGCTCTGGGCATTTTAGATCAAAGATGCTGAGACTACCCAGCATTAAGCCCATTTAGTTTATACCTAGATTATAAATTTAAGTATTACAGAAGTAGATGGAGCCTCATATACTTTATATTTTGCTGGTTTCTTTTTGGCTGGAGACAGCCTTCTGTCTGATAGGTAATAACAATGCTTTATATTAATAAGCTGTATAACATCTTTCATCCAAGGAGTTCAAAGAACTCAGCAGTTATGACTCATTGTTCCTTAAAATATCTCTACAACACTTGAGACAACACACACTGAAGTAAACTGGTTATGGGCAAGGAAACTTGAGTCATGGAGCCATTAAAGTGATAACAGGGCATTCCAGGAGTCACAGATGGAATTCAGAATAAGTTTCCCTCTCTTTGATTAGACCATAATGACACATATTAGCACATATTCCCTCCCAATAAAGTTAGCTCTTCAAGGGCTTCCATTGTGTTTATGACAGAGATGCTACGTCTTAACTATGAATGGGATTAACTCTTACCTACCTTTCCAAGCTCATCTCATACTCCCTATCCCCCTGTGGCTACAGCCACTTTGCAGAAACTGTTCTCTCTGCCTGGAATGCTTGACCTTCTCAAGGGGGTATCTCCTAGTCATCCTTCCTGTTTCAGATCAAGTGTCCCTCCCTAGGAGACCTCTGGATTAAATCAAATTTCAGCTTTATAGTTTCTCAAAGTACCAGGCACCTTCCCTTCAGAGCACTTGCAGTTTTATACTTGAATACGTTATGTGATTGGTTAGTGCCTATTCCACTCTCCCTTCTGTAGGCTCCAGGAGGGCAGGGAACATGCCTTGTTTTCCTTACTGTTGTTGCCCCAGCATCAAGTTTAGTGCTTGGTGCTAAATATGGGCTCAAAACATACTTGTCGACTGAACTAATTTAGATTTTAGGAAAAGTGTTCTCTCAGAGTTTGAACAGGAAGAAAATGGTTGGCATTCTAAGTCGTTATTCTAACATATCCGAATAGGAAAATATATAGACTGTTTTAACAACTTAATTCATAGTAAAACCATTAAAATTCTAGCAAGATGACAAGAGACAAATCAGGAAAATGGTGAAAGGGGGAGAACCATAAAAACTGTGATTAAGAGGAGCTACCACAACTTAACACAAAATTTATCTCTGGTCTTTGGAAATCTGAGATTAGACAAGAAAGTTAGGAGATTATTTCTGTAGCTGGAGTCCCCACTTGAACCCAAGAAGAGGACTTCCCTCTGTATTTCCCTTTGTCTCTGTGGCCTCCAGTCATCATCTCACATTCATTTGATGGGTCAGGAGGGGCTCAGATAGAGCAAGCCTGAGAGACTAGATGCATTTGAGCTGTCTGTTCCCTGGCCTTACTGAAGGGCTCATATCTGAGCGTGCAGAGCTGCTGCCAGCGAAAGCCGTAGATGTACTGACCACTTGAGTGTAACACAGAGTGGGCAATAATCTCTCTTCATGGTGATCATTTTGTAATGTATGGAAATATCAAATCACTACACTGTGCACCTGGAACTAACATAGTGTTGTAGGTCAATTATACTTCAATTTAAAAAATTATATACCTAAAAAAAAAAAAAAAAAAGAATCTTGTGAAGTCAGGTGTGTGTGTGTGTTGTTATTGTTGTTGCTTTTGTTGTTGTTACCGCTTTTTGTTTTAAACAGGGCTTGTCATAATCCTGTGTTTTGGGAAGAGGCAGTGCCAAGGATGGATCTGAAGAGAGTAGAAAGAAACAAAGGAAGGAGATCATTGAAACTATTGTCGTAGTCACAGTAAAAGCTGGTGGGGTCTGAACTCAAGTTGTGGTGGTGAGCGAGGTTTGGGAGACATTTCAGAGAAAGGACCAGCAGGATGTGAGCCTGTGAGGAACAGGAAACAAGCACAGCCATCTCAGGTTTCTAGGTCTGAGCAATCAGTGGGTAAGGTGCTATTAACTAAACAAGGAATAGAAGACAAGCAGGTTCAGTGGAGTGTAAATGTTAGGTTTTTGGCGCCTGGGAGACATCCAAGTAGAGGTGCCAGAAAGAAAGACGACCTGGCTGGTAATCCAGATTTTGGAACCTAGATTACACTCCTTTGAGGAATTAGTTTGTTTTTTATAGTGGTTGTAAATCTCATAGCAGCCATGCTAATTTCTGAAAGCCCACAAACATCCATTTAGACTATTATGTTCCTGATAGAGCAGATGAAATGTCCTTCATGAGAATGTTTCTATGGGGACTTGCATTTACAAGGCCAACGCAGGACCCCAGTAAAGCAACTTCTCTCACTCAGACATAAAACTGGGAGTGAGACTTCTTTGCCAAAACTTATTCTGTTCGCCAGGAACAATGGAGCATAAAATGTTTAAGGGCAAATCAGGTATATTATGGTGTGGAACCAGTATTGTTTGTAGTTTTAGGGAGAAGGGACTATATTTGCATTTAAAGAAGTTGAGAGGGAGAATTGGCAGATCGTTCAGGTAGGAATAAGTGATCTAGCACGGATAGATGCTGGTGCGGATGCTGTGGAAGTTAGAGTGAAAGACCCTGGTTAAAGTTGGGGGAATAGCAGGAGTGGTGGGTTAGCAAGAATAGAAAGCCTAGGGACTTTCCTGGTGGTGCAGTGGATAAGACTCTATACTCCCAAAGCAGGGGGCCCGGCTTCGATCCCTGGTCAGGGAACTAGATCCCATATGCATGACGCAACTAAGAGTTTGCATGCCACAACTAAGGAGCCCACGTGCCACAACTGAGCCCGCCTGCTGCGACTAAGACCCAGTGCAACCAAATAAATAAATAAATATATATATTTTTAAATCTTAAAAAAAAAAAAAAGAATAGAAGGCCTGGGACCACAGATCCCAGGCAGCTTTGGTGACCTTGTTGATGAGTTTGGGAAGATAATAGCTGTGATATTGTGATATATATTTGGTCATTCGGATGACCAAAATATATTTCTCATACAGATTTGGTCTTTGTCCACAGTACCTGGCTCACAGCTCCCAAAACTCTTGGAATTTTCCTAAGCAATAAGAGCAATGGGAGCACCTTTTACTATAATATTTATTCTCTTGTTCTCAGTTCCTGAAAATGCTTCAGAGGCATAAATGTGAAATGAGTGTCTTGATTTTTATAACAGGCTCCTTTCTACCATCACTGGGCTTATGTTAATGATGTGATTTATGGAAATCCCCTAAAGATGGGTACTGGTTGCCAGGGGAACTAACCATGAATAGAGGGTTGGAACTTTCAGTCCCATCCCCTGATTTCTGGGGAGGGGAGAGGGGCTGGAAGTTGAATCAGTCAGCAATGGCCAATGATGTAATCATTGCCTATGTGATAAAGCCTCCATAAAAATCCGAAAGGAGGGGCTTTGAAGAGCTTCCTCGTTGGTGAAACAGACCCTTTCATGCGCCACTGTGCCAGGCCCCAAACTCTACTAGGATGGACGCTCCTTTGTTTAGGACCTCGCCCTACGTATCTCTTCATCTGGCTATTGATTCGTATCCTTTAATATCCTTCGTAGTAAACTGATAATCTAGTGGGATTCCTAAGTTCTGTGAGCCACTCTAGCAAACTAATCAAACCTAAGGAGGATGTTATGGGAACGTCTGCTTTATAGTCAGTTGGTCAGAAGTACAGGTAACAACGTGGGTTTATGACTGGCAACTGAAGTCTGCTCTAGGAAATTAATTTGAACCCACGGTGGAGGTGGTTGGAACCTCCAATCTATAGCCAGTTCGTCAGAAGCACAGGTGATAATAAGAGCTTCCAACTGGCCTCTGAAGGTATGGGTGTGTTTTTGTGTGTGTGTGGGGGGGGCAGTCCTTGAAGGACTAACCTCTCAACCTGTGGAATCTGATGCACTATCCAGGTAGATAGTGTCAGAATTGAGTTGAATTGTAGGACACCCAAATGGTATCAGATAATTTCTTGATAGCATACACACTCATTGGAGTTGGGGAACAGAACCTTTAACAGCCAGGGATTCTGCTAATCAATAGTGAAGAAGAGAAGAAAGGTGATGTGGAGGAGTCCCAGGGGCAGTGAGAATGGGCAGGGAAAGGCTGTTCTTTGGACAACCCGGTGACTCCCTGGCTAAGACAGCCATTCATAGGTATATTGGTTATTTCTAATTTCGGATTGCTGGTAGTGAGAACAAATTATCCCAATTTACAACTCAAGCTCTAAAGGACTAGGAAACTTGTCCTGGGAGGAACTTTACTATTGTGAAGATGGGCATGCTGTAAAGGTGATCTTACCTGTCCCTACTTTTATAGGTTTAAAAGTAAGTTAAGCATCCTTGATTCAAAAGCACTTGAAAGATTTAAGAAGTCCCTCTTATCATTAAAAAAAGCTTTCTTGTCACTGCTGAGCATTGTGATTTCACTTTTATGTAAACCTTATAGTATATAAAAATAAACTGGCTAATTTTAGTTTTCTGTTTGTTTGTTTATTTGTTTTCTATTATTTCCCTCATGCTGCTGTTACTAAGCAAGGAAGGAATATAGGGAGAATCAGTGAAAGAAGATTAATTTTTCTTTTGTCAGAGAGTCAGACAAACTTCCGATTTGGCAGGAGATGCTGGGTAGGGATGGGGGTGGCAGTTGACCCTTTGTAGAAATTTAACAAAACTGAGGAAAGGACATTTAAACATATTTAATATGTACTTATTTTAAAAGTATTTAGGTAGTTCCAATTTATAGCATTTTAGTTTTTGTGCTATTTTGATAGAGATTAAGTACACTCTGCTTGACCAAGTAGAAATGCATTCGGTGCATATGTTGGACTCTGTTAACATGAGAGGAATTTTCCAAACTGCCCTGTAGATGTGCTAGGTCATATCTTTTTTGAGTTCTTTTCTCCATTATTATATGTTTCCTACTTGCTTGATTAGGAAAATAAATGGACTTCTGGTGAATGTCCCAGCATTTCCCATATGGATCTCAACAAATGGCTGTTGGTTTCCTGACATTCTTTTTCTGCAGATGCTCTTTCATGCACTAAAATTGCTTAATGGGCAGGAGAAGAATCAAATGGACAAACATTGGCAACTCAAATAGAAACTCGGATGACAACTCAAAGTGGATAATCAGGTTTGGTCTGCAGAACTGCAAAAAACCATCTGCCAAAAGACATGCCTGTGGATTCCAGGGGCCAACTTCTTAGAATGCTACTAAGACTCCAATTAATTTCTTAAGAAGCATGAGAGCCAAGTAATGGCAGCAAGAAGGAAGAGTCTAAATTCAAGTCAAAAAACAAATAAACCAAAGTAGGTTGTAATCTTCAACAGAATGAGAAAATAAACACTTAGCGTCCTGATATCCTAGGTCAGCTCCCTTTTCACTCCTTGTATTTTTTTCCTCAGGCCCCAAAGGGCTGCTGAGAAATTTTAAGTAGTGGTTCAGGGCATAGGAGCCTAAAATTTTAGGAAGAGTAATGCATTTTCCCATACGTTACCTTGTGTGGTATGGAGCATGGTGAGGTTGAATACAAAGTAGGGTCTAATGTAACCACTACGGGAGGGATTAGCAAAAAGCAGGTAGGTTTCCAAAGATGGATATAGAACTAGGCCCATTAACAGGCATTCTGATTTTAGTACTGGTTGGTTGGAGTACAGATGACCCAAATGACAGCCAGAATGGATTATCTATATGGGAACCAAAAGGGTAGTGGTTTGACTTGGGATGAGCCTGAAGTACAGATTTGAGTACAGGTTTTTATTTAGAAGGTGATCCCAGGACACACAGTAGGGAAATGGGGAAGTGAGACGACCATGGAAGAAAGCCGGTAGAAGGTATGTTGATGAGCAGATTGGCTCCGTGATTAATGGGTTAATCCCAACGGGACATCCTGGAAAATTATGTAGAGTAGGTCTTTCTTGGCATTGTTCCATATGATGGATGAGGAGGTGGGGTGTTTATTTACCAGCTCTCATCTGTCAATGGCTCAAGGCTATTCCTGGAGACATTAACTCCTTAGCATTTCCCATCTGTCCTTTCAGGACCTAGCACACTCCATAACTGGAGAAGCTCTTAAGCAGTCAGTCATTGGTTCTTCTTCTTTTTTTAAAAAATTTTTTATTTATCGTATTTTTGGCTGTGGTGGGTGTTCGTTGCTGCGCGGGCTTTCTCTAGTGGTGGCGAGGGGGGGCTACTCTTCGTTGCGGTGCGAGGGCTTCTCACTGCGGTGGCTTCTCTTGTTGCAGAGCACCGGCTCTAGGCGCACCGGCTTCAGTAGTTGTGGTGCATGGGCTTAGTTGCTCCGTGGCATGTGGGATCTTCCCAGACCAGGGCTCAAACCCGTGTCCCCTGCACTAGGAGGCAGATTCTTAACCACCACACCACCAGGGAAGCCCCAGTCATTGGTTCTTACCCATTGGAAATATGGGAACAGTAAATGTAGGATGGATATAGGCCAGGCACCTACAGCATGTGTTACATGGCTCTTAAGTTGTTTTGGCAGTTATCAATCACTTGGAGAATTTGATTAAAAGTCATAGATCCTTTCACTAGAAAAAAATAAGTGCACATATATATACATGCTTTTGCGTTCAATTTATTGGGATTGTAAAGTTCCACTTGAGGTGCCAAAGAATCTCGGTCTTTGGGGATCTATGCTGACCTATAGAAAATTTTTACCTTGTCTCAGCTTGCTGAAAGGTGAATACAGAGTGACTGGGGCCAGCTAGGGAATTATCCATCTTGGAAAACCTTGTGGGAGAACGCACTGTGAGATCTGAATAATAGACTCCATAGTTATATTGAAACACCATGTTCTAGATGGAGGAATGGAGTACATTATTAGGGGGATTCAGAGACATGAAGGGGGGGAGGCCCAGGTGTTCCTGTAACAGGAGGCATAACTAAGATGTTGTAAAAGTGTTGTGTCAGAGAGATACCTAGTGATTGAAGAGTAGTATTGCTATAGACTGGATGTTTGTGTTGCCCCCAAAATCATTTGTTTGTTTGTTTGTTTTCCTTTGGCTGTGCTGTGCGGCATGCAGGATCTTAGTTCCCAACCAGGGACTGAACCCATGTCCCTGCAGTGGAAGCATGCAGTCTTAACCACTGGACCACCAGGGAAGTCCCTCAAAGTCATCTGTTGAAACCCCTACCCCTAATGTGATGGTATTTGAAGGGGGAGCCTTTGGGAGATGATTGGGTCATGAGGGTTAAGCCCTCATGAATAGAATTAGTGCCCTCGTAAAAGAGACCACAGAGATCTACTTCACCCCGTGCACTATGTGAGGACACAGTGGGAGGAAGGTCGTCATTCAACTAGGAAATTGGTCCTTGCCAGACACTGAATTTGCTGGCACCTTGATCTTGGACTTCCCAGTCTCCAGAACTGTGTGAGATATAAATATTTGTTGTTTAAGCCACTCAGTCTGTGAGTGCAGACCAAACAGACTAGGACGAGTATCTTCCGCAGTGGGTGAATTTTGAGTCTTGGTTTGATTTTAGTGAGACCATCTAAAATTCCTATAAGAACAGCACAATAAGCTATTTTATTTTATAGTTTGTTTGTTGAGTGGATAATGCAATAATATAGCACCAACTTCAGTAACTATAAAAGGATATAAAAACAAAAATCATGACTTATGCCCTGACTGCCAGTCATCTCTAATTTTTCCAGAAACAGTAACTGTTATCAGTTTCAAACATGGTAGTGTTAATAGTGCTGAGAGCCATAGGAGGGAGATTCCCAGTTCCTAGGAAAATGAACCATTATTGAAACAGGGTCCACTGTTGCCATGATGTCATCATGACTTTGAAACAAAGGCAACATCACAAAACCATCACTAAATATAGCCCTCTCTGCTGGCTCCAGGTTAAGAAGATGGCTTTCAGATTTATTGGTAAGATTTTTTTTTCTTTTAATTTATTTTTTTTTAACATCTTTATTGGAGTATAATTGCTATACAATGGTGTGTTAGTTTCTGCTGTATAACAAAGTGAATCAGCTATACTAATACATACATCCCCATATCCCCTCCCTCTTGCGTCTCCCTCCCACCCTCCCTATCCCACCCCTCTAGGTGGTCACAAAGCACTGAGCTGATCTCCCTGTGCTATGTGGCTGCTTCACACTAGCTATCTATTTTACATTTGATAGTGTTTATATGTCCATGCCACTCTCTTACTTTGTCCCAGCTTACCCTTCCCCCTCCCCGTGTCCTCAAGTCCATTCTCTACATCTGTGTCTTTATTCCTGTCCTGCCCCTAGCTTCATCAGAACCTTTTTTTTTTTTTTAGATTCTATATATAGGTGTTAGCATACGGTATTTGTTTTTCTCTTTCTGACTTACTTCACTCTGTATGACAGACTCTAGGTCCATCCATACTGGTGAGATTTTGGACATGGCATAGACCTGGCACGTTGTGATGTGCATACTTTCTCTCATAGTGGTGGATCAGGGGTCACTGAATATCGCTTGTCACTGGCTTATGTCTTACGGAGTGCCTGGTCACCCATTGGTGGGGACATAGCACGCAGTTCCTGGGTTCTGATACACTTTGGGGGGGCTAGACCTGCAACAGTCTGGTTCATTGCCGAGATAGAGACTTTCTCTTAAATAGAAGCTGGTTAGTGTAGACATCGTAAAACAACTCTTGAAGGCATAAGAATTCTGTGTTTTTGTTTTCCAAGAAGATCTGCTGACCCAAAGGAGAGTAAATGGTGGCAACGTGTTTGACCTACATGATTTCCATGTGGTGCCTTAGTAACTGGGGATGAGTGGTGGGGAATGGGAACTCTGGTTTGGGCTGCCAGGAATATAGGTGTTTTAGAAAATTAAGCTAGAATACACTGCAATTATTTCTATTTCTTAACTAATTTAAGTAAATGAATTACGGCCAAAAGAAGAAGGAGGTGGAGGTACAGTTGCCCATGATTCAGCTTCCTGATAATCTGCCAGTGCTCAAGGTTCCTGAGAATCTGTTTTAATCAGAGCCTGACTTCCTCTAAGTAACACCACCAAGTTCTCTAAGGCTGACCTGATGGCCAAGAAGTTTCGGCCTTTGATTCTGATTGTGTGTATATGTGTGTGTGTGTGTTTAACAAGTCTGATAATTTTGTTTTCGCCTGAGTCATTTAGGAAGAAATGTGCACACAGGAAAGAAAAGACAGATTATGGGGAATTCCCTGGCAGTCTGTTGGTTAGGACTCTGTGCTCTCACTGTCGAGGGCCTGGGTTGAATTCCTGGTCGGGTTACTAAGATACCACAAGCTGAGGGGCACAGGAAAGGAAGGAAGGAAGGAGGGAAGGAAGGAAGGAAGGAAGGAAGGAAGGAGGGAAGGGAAAAAGAAAGAAAGAAAGAAAGAGAAAGAAAGAAAGAAGGAATGAAGGAAAGAAAGAAGGAAAGAAAGAAGGAAAGAAAAGACAGATGATGAGATTATGACCTGTGTTAGTTCGGGTCCTCCAAGAAGCAGATGTCCAGACACGGTTAGAAGCGCACTGAATTTCTTGGGGAAAATACCTGTGAGGGAAAATGGAGAGAAATGGAACAGAGGAGGCGGAGAGAGGCCTCAGACCACTACACTGATCTGACCCGGGTGAAGGAGAGAGGGAAGGAAGGAAGGAAGGTTGGGTAGGAAGAGTCTTGGACTACAGTTCAAAAAGTTTTGGCAAAGCCAGTGGAGAGTCCTCAAGCCAAAGTCACCAGGTGAGGAATGAGCCTACCTTTATTTCCCTACCACACGGGGCCACTGGCTGGGAGCAGCTCATGGGCAGCTTGACTTTGGAACCCACACTGTGGTGGATTCAAAGCACAGCACCTGGGAGTGTCCCCCAGGTCCCATGTAGACAGGGCTGATTCTACAATTTTGAAAATATCTGTAGTAAATTTGTGTAGGAGTTTGGAGTATTTCAGGATGGTGGGGGAGGAGAGGTGACACTTCAGGGAATAACAACAACCCTAACAACTGACATTTATATATATGTGTACCAAATATTTGCTAAGCTCTACATGTGCATCAAATCATGTAATGCTTGCAATAACATTGTGAAGTGCTGTATTAGACGGGATTCTTGTGGTTGGAAATGACAAAACTAAAATTAACTTGGGTGAAAAAAAAGAACTTACAGAAATTTACCTGCTCACATAACCAGGTTGTCTCAGATCTGGGATTAGAGGGAGGAAATGAGGTAGGTGATGTGAGTGCAGAGTAGGATCCTGTTTTTTATTGAAAAAGTCAATATTTTTTTCCATCACGAATTTTTTAATATTAATTTTGATTTTTCAATTTGATTTTTAAAAATATTATTTTAAATACTGGTTTTTTCGATTACTGAGTTTTGTTTGCATCGTCTTAAGTTTTGCTCCTGATATGAGTGCCTCATTTGCCTTACCCCAGTCCTGACCTGCTTCAGGCATGGCTGAATCCAGAAGCTCAAATGAACACATCATGATTTAGCTAGTTCCTTTGGCTCTGTTTTTTCTCAGTTTGGCTTTATTTTAGGTAGGCCCTTTCTACATGTGGCTTTTAGCACTCATAAATCTAGAGGCAGAGAGACCTCTCCCTACATACTCTTGGATCTTTGAAAAGATTCTGCTTGAATCCATCTGAAAACTAATGCATTCTGGAAGAATTTTGAATTATAGGGTATACTCCAATCCAGGAAGACATTTAATTTCTGGATTCTTACTGTCTTCTTCTTGGAAATGCAATCTTTTTTTAATCATATTTTTAGTTTACAAAATTTTTTCTTACTGGGATGCAAAACCAGTTTTAACTAACTTTGCATATTGACTAGATGAGAAAACCGAAATATCTTTCATTGAGGCAGCTTTTTATGAAATAACATATCTCTCTCTGTGCAATAATAATTATCAAGAATATTTTGTTAATTGAAGAAAGCAAGATACAAAACTATGTCTATCATATACCACTACTTGTGTGAATGTATATGAGTGTGTGTATGCATATGATTATTATTTCTGTAAAGATATAGAAAAACACTGATGTTAGTTATTGCTTCTGAGGAGGGTAGTTGGCTGTCTGGGAGACCATGGGAGGAAAACTTTCCACTGTATATCATATAGTATCTTTTGAATTTCAAACTATGTGCATACATTACCTATTCAAAAAATAAATAAATCACTTTAAAATACTCTTTTCTTTTTCCTCAATAACTATGTGATAGATACTATTATATACATTAGGGATAAATTAGGGAGCAGGACAGACAAGTTTTCTGTGCTCCTGGAGTAGATTACCAGGCCTTGATTTGGTAGAAAATGCAATTCATTATAAGATCCCTCGAGTGTAATATGGTCAAAATGGTGTGATTATGTCTGAATGTTCAGTATTGATGTGGAAGGCATTTTTCATTTTTTCACTCTTGACTTCTTTTATTCAAAATGAGACCTGGGCAGAAGTACAGACCCAGGGATGCTAGAGTTTTGACAAAGGATGCCTGAGATTAAAGGAACTAACAGAAAACCAGTGTTAGTTTATAACGGCAGTCTGTCCTGAGTAGTAAATGCAAACTGGAATTATTACTGACCCCTACCCCTAGCAATAAATATGGGTTGTTTTGTCAATAATATTAAGGGCTGCATGAGCCTTTATTTACTTTTTAAAATTATTTTTATTTATTTTGGCTGCACCAGGTCTTAGTTGCAGCACGCAGGATCTTTGTTGCGGCCTGTGGACTTCTTAGTTGTGGCATGTGTGCAGGATCTAGTTCCCCGACCAGGGATCAAACCCAGGCCCCCTGCCTTGGGAGCTCAGAGTCTTACCCACTGGACCACCAGGGAAGTCCCACATGAGCCTTTAATAAATATTGGTATCTAGAATTCCTGGAGCACCTGGGTATTGGGTCAAAGAGGAAGTATACTGATTTCATGAAGCTCCATGTTCTAGGGGCCAAAGAGTTAAGAGTACTTCAGGTTATCATGGTGGGAAATGATTCTCTAGTTATATGGGAGCATAGGTGCCTTCATGAATTTGTAGGGTCCCTCCTTACTACTCTAGGAGGCAGTAGGTGGTCATGACAGTGATAGCAGAAGCTAGGCTAGGTGATGGCAATGTATGCTCCCTCAACTAGGAGACCTTGAGAAGCACTGGAAAAAGCAGTGATTTAGTGATAATGAGTAGAATTACCTCCCGTTTACTTCTATGCTAAATCCCATTAGGTCCAGTTTCTGGGATTTATAACTTCGACTCCAGAATTTATTCAATGAATGCATCAATTTCTGGAGGAGCTCAGGGGCAAATAATAATTGACCTCTATGAACATAGTAACGGTAATACAATTTCCAGAGTCTATACCTAACTAGGTCAGAATCTGCAGTGCTTCCAAAATCAGCGTCAGGAGCTGATGGAGGGATATATCGATGTGCAGGAACCGTAGTACTGAATGAAAATCCCATTACCAAAGGTAGGAGAAGGTGCTGTCATGTTGCCAACTCATCCACCAAATAAAGAACTGCTCAGCTGCTGTGTGGCTAAATTGGCTTCTTCTGGTAATTTCTTCCCTGGACCACCTCCCTTGCAAGTCTGGAAAAATCAGTTTTTCTACCTTCATCTTCATCTTTATTTAATATCATGGACTTTGCTGATATGAACACAATTGCTGTTAGGTTGGTTATTCAAGTCTGTTTGAACTTGTTAGATGAAGTATATTTAGTTTCAGTGTTTCCTCCACTTATGGTTTTAAATCACCATAGGTTATTCTCTAACATCTATGTTACTACATCAGAAAACTTTAGACACAGAGAAAAGCTAAGAGATCAGTCCATCTTGCTCATTTTGCAAATGTGGATGCTGAGATTCAGGGGGAAAAGAGGTATTAATTTATTCCTATTCAAAGAAGAATTATTTTGCTAAAATTAGTTGACAATTTGGAAAAATACATTTAGTTAGTTCACTTTACAACAATATACCCAAATGGATTAAAGAATTTAAAAAACAAAGTAATAAAATAACCAGAAGAATATATATATCTGTGTTTGTGTGTATATACACATACATACATAGGCTAGAAAAGATCTTTACTAGTTTTGGTAAATTTTATTGAAATATAACATAAATATGGAAAAGTGCACAAATCATAAGTGTGCTGGATAAATTTTCACTGAGTGAAAACTTCTGTGTAATTACATAAAACCAAAGGAAGAAAACATAAGGGAAATGATTGATAAAGTTGACAACACAAATCATTTAAAACATCTGTATGTAAAAAAAAATGTCAGACAAAATTACAGGTGAAAATGACAAACTGGGAAAATGTTTGCAAATATATGACAAGGATAATTACTTTAATATTTATTTTTTCAAAGTAAGAAAAAAATTATTAAGAAATGTGAATACCCCAGATAAAAATGGTAAAGTATACACAAGAAGCAATTAAATATATGAAAAAAAAAAAAATAATCCTCTTTAGTAACTAAAGAAATTGGCAATACTGAAAATCATATAACATCCCACAATGGAGGGTGCTGGGAACAGGCTTTTGTATGCATTTCTCATAAGGGCATAAATGGGCTTTCCTGTAAATGTGGGGTGTAAGGTGAGGGTGATGGCTGTGTGCAATTTGCAGTAGGTATTGTGAACCAGAACATGTATAGATACTTCTACTCAAGAATTCTACTTCTAGAATTGAAGTCGAATTATTAACTTCTACTATTCTACTACTTCTACTCTAACACTACTTCCACTATTAACTGCTTGGAGTTAATAATAGTAAAACACAAGAAACAATTTTAAATGTCTAAAAATAGGAGTTGGTTAAATAGTAGAGCTATATGATATAATCTTCAGCCATTAAAAAAATCACAAAAGAGGGCTTCCCTGGTGGCTCAGTGATTAAGAATCCGCCTGCCAATGCAGGGCACATGGGTTCGAGCCCTGGTCCGGGAAGATCCCACATGGCGTGGAGCAACTAAGCCTGTGCGCCACAACTACTGAGCCTGCGCTTTAGAGCCCGCAAGCCGCAACTACTGAGCCCACGTGCCACAACTACTGAAGCCCGCGCACCTAGAGCCCGTGCTCTGCAACAAGAGAAGCCACTGCAATGAGAAGCCCATGCACCGCAAAGAAGAGCAGCCCCCGCTCACCTCAATTAGAGAAAGCCCAGGCGCAGCAATGAAGACCCAACACAGCCAAAAAATAAATAAATAAAATAAATAAATTTATAAAAAAAAATCACAAAAGAATATTGTATAACATGAAAAAAAATTTGCAGTAGGTTACGTGAAGACATCAAACTGTAAAACTGAATGTATGCTCAGAACCCAGTTTTTAAAATAAATGATATGTATATGTGCTGAAAAAATACTGGTAGATCTTACATCAAAATGTGAAGAGGTTTAAATCTGAATTTAGAAATGTGGATGATTTTTATTTTTTTCTTTGTGCTTTTCTATATCCTCCACATTTTCAGTAGAGAGCATTAATTAATTTTGTAATCAGAAAAAATATTATAGGTAATAAAAATAATTTTAAAGTGTTCTATAAAGTCCACATCCTAGGCAGTAAAAATTTCCTTTTATGTGCTAGTTGCGCATAAAAGAAAAAAACTGATTCATTTTATCTTTGTCTAAAAGTGTTAAGAAATTTCATACTCATCTTTAAAGACTAACATGTTATGACTGCCTCTCTCTGGTGAAATCCACAATCTTGACAAGCATTCATACAACATCAGGATTAATCAACAATAACCACTAATAAACAACCAAGGTACTAGTCTTGACAAACAATGGAGATAATATATTCTCCTAGAACACTAACTAGATAAAATATATCGAATTACCAAATGTATCAAATTACCATGATTGTCTGAAGGGTTTCACCGAATTAACAAGCATATAAATATTAACTTTTATTGACTTGCCAAATGGGATTATCTGCCAAATTTATGCCCTAGAAGGGATTATATAAATATTTTCCCTCTTTTCTTATGCAAAAATGTTACCACTCCCTCCTTGTACCAGTAGAGATGGAAGATCACCTCTGAGTAGATCATTATGCCTTTTGTATACTAGGAGGACATGAGTGATGCCCAGAAGAAAGGTAAAAGAAGGACTTAGTTTAAAGCCAGCTGCTGAGCTGAGAAGTTGAGGGAAACCATTGGCATCAGGAGCCCAGGGGTCTTCTGGGAAGGGAGAGATAAATACTTCAATCCTTGCTCCCCAAGTTTTCTCCCTCAGGTTTGATTTCAGGTAGATTCACGGATTTGGACTAGGATGGTCCTGACCAAGGCCCAGGTGCAAGTTATGCAGCAGGGCCTCTGAAGTAAGGTGTGGGAACAAGGAGCTGGCTCTGACCTTAAACCAAAAGGAGAAGTAGGGCCTTGGAAGAGCTAGCCCTGCTGTCTGTCCTGAGCCAGCTCTTCTGGGGCCTCCTTCTCCTTGAGTTGCTATTGTTGTGAAATGAAGAGCTGAACGCTCTGGACTCCCACGTGGGATTCTGGCCTTTGAAGGAAGGCCTGCCCTCGAGGACCTACTGAGAATTTTAAAAGGGCTCTGTTCCAGCAGCTCTAACTGTAAGAACCTCAACTTGGGTGTTCTGGACAGAAACTCTGAAGATGGAAGCCATACTCACTCCCTTGCAGTAGTTAGGCTCTTAGGACTGGGCAAGAGATACTGATGCCCTGGGTCCCACACTGTAGAGGGCCACACATAATCACAAAAACATCCACAAAAAAAATGTTTAAAGAACACATGGGTATCTGCTATAGACTGAACATGTGTCCCTCCCAAATTCATATGCTGAAACCCTAACCCCCAATGTGATGATATTTGGCATCAGGTCTTTGGGAGGTCCTGAGGGTTCTGCCCTCATGATGGTGTTACTGAACTGCGTTCATTTTTGACGTGCAGCAAGCCAAAACAGTGGGATGCCACGGTTTGAAGCCAAGAGAGGATGTATTCTCAAGGTAACCAAATGAGACAGGAGAACAAGTCTCAGATCCACCTCTTCCAAGGCAAGGTGCTCGGGGTATTTATGGGGTAAAGAGTAATGAAGCAGAGCTGTCTGAGGCGTGGGGAGCACGGGGCGGGCATGGGGAAAGGTGATTGGAAAAGGTGATTGGAATAATCATTATTCTGCGCAGGCGTACTAAGCTACAGGCCTGTGCACATTGTGAATTGGAGGCGCTTAGCACCCTCTGAGGGTGGAGTTCTGGTCCTCTGACGTCAAAAGGTCACCGAACGGACACTCGCGCTTGCCCAGTTGGAAGGTCGGTGGTCCTATCCAGTCTTAACCAGCTCAGTTCTATCTAGACACAGCTGACTTCAAGTTCCTGGAGAATAACTCTGGCAAGCATCATACTGTTTAGGCTATCTGCCTCTCGGAGGACGTGCAAGTCTCAAAATGACCTTGATTAGTGAAGGCAGGTGAAATGGCAAGGGGATTAATGCCCTTAGAAAAAGAAGAGGAGAAAGGGGAGTTCTATCTGTGCGCGCACCAAGGAAGACATGGTGAGGATGTAACCAGGAGGAGGCCCCTCACGGAGAAGCTGACTGTGCCGGCACCCTTAGCTTGGATTTGTAGCCTCTAGAACTGGGAGAAATAAATGTTTGTTGTTAAAGCCGCCCAGTGTAAGTTATGCTCTTGTAGCAGCCTGAACTGCCTGAGACAGCACCTTTATCCTGGGCACGCGGGTCCAAGAGGCCCGTGACCCTCAGATTCACTCCGGTGGCTATCATTCAGGCCCCAGGGAAATGCTTCTCCTGCCTCCTTTCCTTGAAACTAAAGACTACCCGTGACCAAATGTGAAGGCTTGAGGTCTGCTGCTGCCGGCGTCAGAAAAACACGCTGCCTTACAGTCCGAGGAGGATTAGCAGAGCAGGAATGCCAGGTAAGAGAAAGGACAAATTGTCAAGTCCTTCCCTTCAGATAGCACAAATGCAGTAGATCCGGGCTTAATGGATGTGTCTTTTTCCAGTTACTGGGGAGCTTCCAGTTTCTTGCTTCTGTTCATGTTCCCAGTTGTGAGTACCTCTCAATTTGGTGCTCACATGGTATTTGGAACAGTGGCAAATGAGGTTAAAGAGTTCATGTTACTCTTACATGTACATATTGAAGTGGGATAATGATTCTTTACGTTGGCAACTCAATGGACAGTGAATGCTAGAATTACGCTTAGTTTAAAAAATTAATACAATGCAATGAAATTTCCAAAAGGTAAATAAAAATTCAGCACTTAAAAATCATTTTGATTTAAAATCGTGATATTGTTAAATTCTAATTTGTGTTAGAATTGTAGTTTCATTTCAATACATCTTTGAATATTTTTGAAAAATATAGAAATTTTTATTATTTGATTTTTTACCTTTGATTTCCATATTTTGATGAAAGTACTTATCCAATTTTCTACACTTTGTACTTTCATCATCAAATTTTGAATACTTTGAATATAATTACATTTTTTAAATTCTTGAGATCATTATTGTCAATTGTCTACAAATTATGAGAGTATGTTGAGTATAATATCAAAATGCTTGGTTTGGCTGCAATAAGGATGAAAAAATTGGATGAAATAAGTAGTAATGTATAAATTAAATATGTCTCTATTTGGTTCAAACATTAAGCAAAGTCTTAGGAGTACCATTATTTCTCCTTCTCTTACTCTACCTTCTTGTATGCATAGAAAAAAAAAAACCATAGGATAATGATGAATTATCAGTAATTTCAAACAAGCTCAGTTTTGCCCTCATTAACCAGAGGTTTCATATCAAATTAATTTTAAGAGTTTGATTTACTAAAATTACTCTGCCAATTCTCCACTTATTTACATTCCTCTTTCCAAAATGAATACTATGGCAAAGAACAGAAAGGAAGCTTAGTGTTGGAAATTCAAATAACACCTTTAGGATGCATATATGATGTGCAAGCAAAAGGAAGTAAGTTCTGTTATATACATAGGTCATCTCTTTAGTGTATTATTTTTCTTGGCACTCTTGGAACCCAGTATAATCTGCAGTAACATAAATCTGTCGACAACATTCCTGGTGGGAATGTAATGTGTGAGGCTTTGATAGAAAATGTGCAGGGTATATTCAGAACTTTATAAATAACAAGATAGCAATTGGGTAGCTAACTTATGTTGAGCTCTTCTTATCTATCAGCACAGTAAGAGTTTTATGTACATGTTCTCATTTAATTCTCACAATGGAAGGTACTAATATGAACTCCATTTTATAGAAAACCAAAGCCAAAGAGATTAAGTAATTTGCATAGATCCCACAGCTAGTAAATGGTGCACGTGAGATACAAACCCAAGCAAACTTTCACTTTTGAGGATGGAGTTAGGTCCTGGGGTTGTCTTGCTTTGTTTCCAGTCCTGCCTCCACCACTTACTAATTGTGTGACTTCAGGAAAGTTATTCTCTCAGCCTAGCTTTTCTTATCTGCAAAATGAGAATAGCAACAGTATTAACATTGTAGCATCACTGTAATAGCTCAAAGAGACAATATGACTGAAGTTCTTGGTAAAGTGTCTGATACAGAGTAAGCTCTCAAATGTTAGTTGTAACTGCGTCATAAACTACTAAATCATGGTACCTAAGAAATATTTATGCTCATTGATCTAGTAATTCTACATTTTAGACTCTATTCTTTTTTTCTTTTTCTTAAATTTACTTATGTTATTTTATTTATTTTTGGCTGAGTTGGGTCTTCGTTGCTACGCGTGGGCTTTCTCTGGTTGCCGCGAGGGGGGGCTGCGCTTCGTTGTGGTGCGCGGGCTTCTCATTGCGGTGGCTTCTGTTGTTGCGGAGCACGGGGCTCTAGGCACTAGGGCTTCAGTAGTTGTGGCGCGCGGGCTCTAGGGCACAGGCTCAGTAGTTGTGGCGCACGGGCTTAGTTGCTCCGTGGCATGTGGGATGTGGGATCTTCCCAGACCAGGGCTCGAACCCGTGTGCCCTGCATTGGCAGGCGGATTCTTAACCACTGCGCCACCAGGGAAGCTCCCTAGACTCTGTTCTGAGGGATAATCCTCGATAGATATGCAGACAAATTTATGTACAAGGCTGTTTCTTGAACTTCTATAAAAATGAGATTTTAGGAAAAACTTAACTGTGTAACAAGAGGGAAATAGTGAAATAAATGAACTCCATATAATGGACGATGAGCAGACATAAAATGTTTTAATAAAATGTTTAATCACATGGGGAATAGTTTATTACATATATGAAATAGATGGATAAAGAGAAATGCAAACCCATAAATATTACATTATCTCAATTTAAAACTATTTGTTAATTAAAGTAGGAAGTACTTAATTTTTTTAATTGAAGTACAGTTCATTTACAATGTTGTGTTAGTTTCTGGTATACAGCAAAGTGATTCATTTATACATATATATTCTTTTTCATATTCTTTTTCTTTATAGCTTATTGCAAGATATTGAATATAGTTCCCTGTGCTATACAGTAGGACCTTGTTGTTTATCTATTTTATATATAGTAGTTTGTATCAGCTAATCCCAAACTCCTAATTTATTCCCCCCCTTTGGTAACTATAAATTTGTTTTCTATGTCTGTGAGTCGATTTCTTTTTTAAAATTAATTAATTAATTAATTAATTTTTGGCTGCGTTGGGCCTTCGTTGCTGCATGCAGGCTTTCTCTAGTTGCGGCGAGCAGGGCCTACTCTTCTTTACGGTGCGTGGACTTCTCATTGTGGTGGCTTCTCTTGTTGCGGAGGATGGGCTCTAGGCGCTCAGGCTTTGGTAGTTGTGGCATGTGGCCTCAGTAGTTGTGGCTCACGGGCTCTAGAGCACAGGCTCAGCAGTTGTGGCGCACAGGCTTAGTTGCTCTGTGGCATGTAGGATCTTCCCGGACCAGGGCTCGAACCCATGTCCACTGCATTGGCAGGCGGATTCTTAACCACTGTGCCACCAGGGAAGTCCCTGTGAGTCTATTTCTGTTTTCTAAATAAGTTCATTTGTATCATATTTTAGATTCCACATAAAAGTAATATATCATATTTGTTTTTCCCTGACTTACTTCACTTAATGTGATAATCTCTAGGTCTATCCATGTTGCTGCAAATGGCATTGTTTCATTCTTTTTCATGGCTGAGTAGCATTCCATTGTGTATGTATACCACATGTTTTTATGTTTTAACATCTTTATTGGAGTATAATTGCTTTACAGTGGTGTGTTACTTTCTGCTTTATAACAAAGTGAATCACTGCAAAGTAAAGGAGCTGTTACAGTGGAGGATTACTGGACTGAATGTCAATATTATGACATAGTATGAGTGTGTTTCATGTTTGGTAATTGCAATCATTGTTGCTTTTGTTGTGGTCATCCGTGTACAATGCTTGGTGTCAGTCTATTTATCTCTTGTAAAAATAAAATACAGTGTATGTGTGTGAAAAAAAAAAAAGAAATGGTTACAACAATGAAAAAAAAAACAAAAAAAGAGCAGCATTAGCATCTTTACCTGAGGTCAGGGGCCTGGAGGCAATACGTCAAGGGTGTGGGGGACACTCGTAAGGCTAAACTATCAACAATAAGCATTGATGGGTATGTGAATCTGTACAATCTTCCTAGAAAGTATTTTGTCATTATGTTTAAACAATTTTTAATGTTAAAACCCACTGATTCAGAAGTTCTATAATAGGAATTTAATATAGGTGCTAATTATATATACAAAGACATTCACTGAAAAAATTTTATATTTTCAATGGAAAAAAATCTAAAGAACACCAACATGGAATTAGTTTTAAAATTCTGTCACCACCACCACCACCACAATAAAAAATGTATACTGTGCAGCCATTAGGTATATTAGCGTAGAATTTAACGTAGAATTTGAAAAGTTTACAAAAGAGCTTGTGCTATGACCCCGTTTGTGTAAAGTGTCCAGGGAGTCTCTAGGTAGTGGGGTGAAGGTGAATCACTTGGGGAGGTTTTCAAACCATGCAGCTTTCCTCAACCCCTCACCCCAGGAAACTGTGATATGTTCCTCTGGGAGCCTCAGCTTCCCTTTGAGAATCATTGCAAGGGGTGGGGAGGATAGACAATTGCTGGAGGTGCACACATACTTGTTTGTGTGTAGAATGTGTGTGCTTGTAGGATGTTGATGGGATGTTCACCAGAGTGGTAGCAGGAATTGACTTTGGGTGGTGAGACTTTCAGGTGGTTTTTGGTAATAATAATACTTTTAATAATTATGATAAAAATACTGTTTATTTAACCATTCACCTGTTCAAGAACATCTGGGTTATTTCAAGTTTTTGGCTACTACAAATAAAGTTGCTATGAATGTTTATATACAACAACAACAAAAAAAAACAAAGTGAATCAGCTATACGTATACATATATCCCCATGTCTCCTCCCTCTTGGGTCTCCCTCCCACCTTCCCTATCCCACCCCTCTAGGTGGTCACAAAGCACCGAACTGATCTCCCTGTGCTATGCGGCTGCTTCCCACTAGCTATCTATTTTACATTTGGTAGTATATATAAGTCCATGCCACTCTCTCACTTCGTCGCAGCTTACCCTTCCCCCTCCCTGTGTCCTCAAGTCCATCTCTACGTCTGCTTCTTTATTCCATATATATGTGTTAGCGTACGGTATTTGTTTTTCTCTTTCTGACTTATTCACTCTGTATGACAGACTCTAGGTCCATCCACCTCACTACAAATAACTCAATTTCGTTTCTTTTTATGGCTGAGTAATATTCCATTGTATACACATCTTTATCCATTCATCTGTTGATGGACATTTAGGTTGCTTCCATGTCCTGGCTATTGTAAATAGAGCTGCAATGAACATTGTGGTACATGACTCTTTTGAATTATGGTTTTCTCAGCATATATGCCCAGCAGTGGGATTGCTGGGTCATATGGTAGTTCTATTTTTAATTTTTTAAGGAACCTCCATACTGTTCTCCATAGTGGCTGTATCAATTTACATTCCCACCAACAGTGCAAGAGGGTTCCCTTTTCTCCACACCCTCTCCAGCATTTGTTGTTTGTAGATTTTTTTTAAATTTTTATTTATTTATGTATTTATTTATGGCTGTGTTGGGTCTTCGTTTCTGTGCGAGGGCTTTCTCTAGTTGCGGCAAGCGGGGACCACTCTTCATCGCGGTGCGCAGACCTCTCACTATCGCAGCCTCTCTTGTTGCGGAGCACAGGCTCCAGATGCGCAGGCTCAGTAATTGTGGCTCACGGGCCTAGTTGCTCTGCGGCATGTGGGATCTTCCCAGACCAGGGCTCAAACCCGTGTCCCCTGCATTGGCAGGCAGATTCTCAACCACTGCGCCACCAGGGAAGCCCCTGTTTGTAGATTTTTTGATGATGGCCATTCTGACAGGTGTGAGGTGATACCTCATTGTAGTTTTGATTTGCATTTCTCTAATGATTAGTATACCACATCTTCTTTACCCATTCATCTCTTGATGGACATTTAGGTTGCTTCCATGTCTTGGCTATTGTAAATAGTGCTGCTATGAACATTGGGGTGCATGTATCTTTTCGAATTAGAGTTTTCTCTGGATATATGCCCAGGAATGGAATTGCTGGATTATATGGTAACTTGAAGTAGGAATTATTAATTGAGTACCACATATGTGCAGGCAGTGTTCTGGGCACAGGAGATATAGCAGTGAACAGATTGTCACTATCCTTCTCCAGGAGGACATTCATCCCAGTGGATTATATACACAATAAGAAACCAGAAGAAAATGCTTACTTATAGGGCCTACCACTGTGTAATGGAATATAGACTGCCATGATTGTTTACATCTTTTCTTTACATTTTAAAATATATTTTATATGTTGACATTTTACACTGTTCACATTTTTTAAAGAATAACCGGTACTTCCCTGGTGGTGCAGTGGTTGAGAATCTGCCTGCCAATGTGGGGGACACGGGTTCGAGCCTTGGTCCGGGAGGATTCCCACATGCCGTGGAGCAGCTGGGCCCGTGCGCCACAAGTACTGAACCCTGTGTGCCTGGAGCCTGCGCTCTGCAGCAAGAGAAGCCACCGCAGTGAGAAGCCCCCTCACTGCAACAGGGAGGGCCCCCGCTCGCCGCAACTAGAGAGAGCCTGTGCGTAGCAGCGAGGACCCAATGCAGCCAAAAAGAAAAGAATAACCATGTGTTGCTTTTATAGTCAATAAAGCAATAAAATGTATGTAACAGAAAATATTTCAATAATTACATGCATACTATGAAAAATCTTTTGGTTACTTGTTGCTTTTTAAAAAATCATTTTTTATTCATACACATTTTGAAATATAGAAAAGCACAAAGAAGAAAATCACAACCATAAATGTTCCCATCATCTAGAATAAATCACTAAACACATTGTATGTGCTTCTAGTACTTTATCTTATTGTTAAAAATTACTCAGTTATTATTATAAAATCAACATATACATGTTACCAAGATTTTATGTAATGCAGAAGTCCAATAATGAAAGTGAAAAAAATAATCAAATTCTGTCTTTAAGAAATAACGCAGTAGTAAACCTTACTTAAAACATTTTTCAGTTACAATAAGGAGGAAGAGTGAAAGATAAACTTCTCTACAAGTGAGGTAATATAACCCTATTTCTAAATACAATTTAATTCAAATATACAACATAAGAAAAGTGAAACTAAAGGAATTTTTGAAATTCAAAATCAGGACATGGTTGACAAATTGAAATTATAATGCAGTAATCACAGTTCAGGCATACAAAAATGGACTTGGGCAGCCATTGAGGATCTGTTCTAGGTCACATCTCTGCACCCCTGAAAACTTGAACTTTCTTTGAACTGTACCAGACCCAAGGACACCGCCAGGCGTATTCAGAACACCTGCCAGCTGCAGCCTTATGGTTTCAAGGTCTCCCCTCGTAACTATGCAACCATTCCAGACCCCAACCAACCCTTACTTAACAAGCATCCTTACTTCTTGCCAGCTTCAATTATAATTCTTGATAAACAACTCATGTAACTAACTATAACCTTGGGGCTTTTGCCTTTATTAGTCTCCTCCATTTTGTACTCAGGCCGAAAACAATTCAAGTGCTTCTTGAATTTGTGTCTCCTGGGCTGCAGTCCTAACAAACCCCAAATAAATACCTCTTTACTTCAATGGGGTCTCTTTCTAAGATGTTGGTTAAAAATGTTGTTCTTCACTAAAAGAGAGAATATTTTCTAAGAAGTTCCTATTAGCAGGGAATCTATGAAAAATACAAGGAGATTGGAGTCCTGTTTATTTTTTAATAAAATCTTTACATCTTAGCTGATAGTAATTAATATCCTGCTATTGACCTTAAAAAAAAAAAAGGAGCCAGAAAAATGAATTTATTCAGGAAGAGCAGAGGAATTTCATGTCAGAACAAGCAAACTGCGGCAAATCATAGGCAAGTCTGGAGAACAGAAAAGTGGGGCTTGCTTTTAGAGAGGAAAGGAAGAAACTGGGGAGGGCTGTGGTGGTTCTTCATTGGCTGCAGGTGGGGGGCAGCTTGCTGTTGCTGGGGTCTGCAAGCTGGGGTGAGTCATATGCATGAGAGCTCCTCCTTCAGGGCTTCCCAACTTCATTGCAAATGAGGTTTCCTTTATTTTCATACCGCTAAGAAAGATCAAGGACCTTACCACTCCTGCAATTCCTCCCAATGTTGTTTGTTATCTACACTATTATTATTGTTGCTGTTATTATTATAGTTTATACGTTGTATGATTTCTAACATTTATTTTCCAGTCTGTAGCAAAATTTCCATAGTAAGTGTCATTCCTCCATTTTCACAGAGTTAATACTCACTGTCAGTTTTTTCACCACGAGTTCTCTTTCTGAATTCTTTGCTTTAATCTCTTAACTGGCTGATTTTTTCTTAACAAGTAGTTCCTTTAATGGATCTTGCATTGCCTCATGTTTTTCTTTTATGAAAATATCTACTGATTACTTTTATTCTTGAATAACATCTTGTCAGAGTAGATTATTCTTAGGTTACCCTGTATATTATCCTTGGGTCATATTCCATTTCCCTTTTTGAGGATAAAACAATAATTAAAACAAATTATCTACTGCTGTGCAACAAATTACGTGAAATTTTAGCCATTTAGCCATTTACAACGAAACTTTGTTATCATACGCAATTTCTGAGGATCAGGAACCTGGGGGAGGCTTAGCTGTGTGGTTCGGGCTCAGGATCTCTCATGAGGATTCATTCAAGCTGTGGGCTATGGCTGCGGGCATCTCAAGCGTTAGCTGGGCCTAGAAGATCTACTTCCAAGATGGCTCTCAGGTGATTGTTGTCAGGAGACTCTTCCTTTCTAGATGGTTCTTCATCGCCGTGGCCTTTGCGTAGCAGCTGGCTTACCCCAGAATGAGTCATCCAAGAGAGAGTGAGAGTGCCACCAGGGCAGAAGCCGAAGTGCCTTTTATAACCTAACCTTGGAAGTGACATGTCACCACATCTGCAGGATTCTGTTGGGCACACTGACCAACCCTATTAAAACGAAGGAGTGGACTACACAGAAGTGTGAATACCAGGAGGCAGGGATCATCGAAGGTCTTCTTGGAGGCTCGCTACTACTGCTGTTTTCCTTCCGGCATTGAGTATTATCATGGACAAGTCAGAAGGCAACCTAAATTCTCTCCCTGGCTAGTAGTTTACCTATAAAACCTAGATGCCTGAAAAAAACTTGTTTTTGAAGCCCATCAGTTTGTCTATGAGTTGAATGTTCTATATCAAATTTTCTTTGGAGGTGATATTTTGTTCTGCATATTCAGTTTTTGGCCATTTCAGGGATATTTCTTGAATTATATCCTTGAATAAAATTTTTCTTGCAAGGGGGAGTTCCCTGGTGGCCTAGTGGTTAGGATTCCAGGCTTTCACTGCTGTGGTCCGGGTTCAGTCCCTGGTTGGGGAACTGAGATCCCGCAAGCCACGCGGTGTGGCCAAACGCAACAACAACAACAACAACAAGAGCAGCAACAAAAGAGAGAGACTTGAACAGAGATCTTTAAAAAAATTTTTTTTAAATGTTTTTCTTACATTTTTAAGTTCTCTTCTTCAAGAACATCAGTTATACTTAGATTACCTTTATCTTCCATATCTATTAGCCCCTCTCTAATTGCTTCTATCCTTGGCTTTTTCATTCTGCTTTCACTGTGATGATCTCTTTTAGTAAGGTAGTTTTTTTTTTTTTTTTAAAGATTCTATACTTTAATTTATTATTTATTTATTTATTTTTGGCTGCATTGGGTCTTCGTTGCTGCGCACAGGCTTTCTCTAGTTGCGGCGAGTGGGGACTACTCTTTGTTGCGGTGTGCGGGCTTCTCACTGCGGTGGCTTCTCTTGTCGCGGAGCACGGGTTCTAGGCACGCGGGCTTCAGCAGTTGTGGCACGTGGGCTCAGTAGTTGTGGCTTGTAGGCTCTAGAGCGCAGGCTCAGTAGTTGTGGCACACGGGCTTAGTTGCTCGGCAGCATGTGGGATCTTCCCGGACCAGGGCTCGAACCTGTATCCCCTGCATTGGCAGGCAGATTCTTAACCACTGTGCCACCAGGGAAGCCCAGTAAGGTAGTTTTTACTTGTGGTTATCTCACCCCTTGACATTTATTATCAATTCATTAGTTGTATCTTAATATTTTTTTGGTTCTCATTTTTTTTTTTTTCCTTTTGGACTGCAATATTTCTTCTTTTCAAAATATCATTGTTATTTGACCATTTTACCTGAGGTTCTTGATTTATGCATTTTATGTTTTCATTAAGCTGTTTTATAGTTTAATTGTAAGACATTTTCTTCTTTATAATATGTGGCCCTAACAAAAGTGAGAGAATATAGAAATAGTATTAAATAACTCATTGCAACATTCAATTCTCTCAGGTCACTAAAAACAAGTGATTTTTTTCTCAGGTCTTGTGAACATGAAGAAGGAATGGATAATACTTAAATAACTATATGGTCCTACCAGTTCTGGAATGTCAGTAAGAATCCGGAGAAGACAACCTAAGTTCAGGTTTACTAAAAGGAAATTACCATAATGTATAGCACTTTTTCTCCCTAACAAACTTCTAGAGATTATCCATAATCTTTCATTGGAATTTTGCCATGTTAAATATTGTTTAAAATAAGCAAACCATCAGGAGGAAGTAGTATGGGGTATCATTTTGATTCCTAAATCTTACAGATGTAATTGATTTGTCCCTTGTCTGTTTTATGTCCATTCACAGTTTTATGGAAATCAAAGTTGGCAAGGTATTCAGTCAGAACATCTGAAACAACTATTGCCACTGATGCCCCCATCAGTAATTTCTAAAATATATTTCCAGAATTGTTTTATGTATATAAACCCAAACATGTATATGTCTGTTAAAATGCTCGCACATACACGTAAATGGACACATACTAGAGACATTTTTTTGTACCTACTTTTTAAACTTATTTATATTGGAAATCTTTCCATATCAGAACATAGAGATTTAATTCAATTAAAAAAAAAAAAACCATGATTTAGTTAGCTTGTTCTCTGCAGGTAAATATTTATTTCCTTTCATGCATATATAAACACTGCTGCAATTAGCATCTGCAATTAGCTGCATATACCTATTATACATATGAAAGTATGTCTATAGGACAAATTCCCAGGAGGAATTCATAAAATTCCTCATGTTGGATAAATATGACCCACCAGGCACCTTTCTGTAAGAAATATTTCACTTTACCTGTGTTTTTTGAGCCTGGGCAACTCAAATTTTATAGGAGTTTATCATATTTGGGGTCTTCCTTAAGAATGCCTGAAAGCCCTTGAAAATTGTGGTTTTTTTCTTTTTTATGATAATATTTAATTGGTACTTTAAAAAGAAACACATTATTATTGTACTGGAATTATGTAATTAATGAACTAGGTACAGTTTATTAAGTCTCCTGGATACTTGGTTCACCCCAGGAGTGAGTCATATTCGGGCCTGTGCAAACAGCTGTTTCTGAGTATAGCGGTGTCTGCCATTCATGTTGTTCTAGGCCAGTCTAGGTCCTCAAGTGAGGGGCTGTATATAAAGACTAAGTTAAACACGGGCAGAGCTATTTATTGCGTGGAATATGCAATATGCCACGAGAGTGGCATATTCCCCTTCTTACCAATAATGACAATATCAGTACATTGCTTAGCTCATGCTACAGACTGAATGCTTCAGACTGAATGCTTCTCAACATTCCTATGTTGCAATCCTAACCACCAATATGATGGTAAGGTAATGCCCTTATAAAATGGACCTCAGGGAGTTGCCTGTACCTTCCACCATGTAAGGACACAATGAGAAGATGTTTCTCCACAATGCAGGAAGCAGGCTCTCAACAGACACCACATCTGTGAGCATTTTGATTTTGGACTTCCCGGCCTCAAGAACTGCAAGAAATAAATCTGTGTTGTTTATAAGCCACCCAGTCTATGGTATTCGGTTACAGCAGCACAAACAGATTACGACAGTTTAAAATAAGCACTCAATCACATCATGCCCATTTGTTCCCTTACTGGTGACCTCATCTTGATCATTTGGGTTTAGATTCCAAGGCTTCTTTTCTTTCAACTGCACCATGCTACCCACAATCTGATTTCTGTATACTGTACTCAAACTGTCAGAATTGATACTGTCATTAAAGCAGTTGAAAATAGTATTAAATGATATTGCAATTCAAAAAAAGAGAAAAGCACTCAATAAATGTTAACGAAATGTTTTACATGCATTATGTCATCATTACCACAACTCTATCGGGTAAGGGCTATTTAAATTCCTATTTGATAAATATACAAATGTTTGTCAGTATTTTTTTTTCTAATTTTTATTTATTTATTTTTGGTTGCGTTGGGTCTTCGCTGTTGCACAGGGGCTTTCTCTAGTTGTGGCGAGCGGGGGCTACTCTTCGTTGCCGAGTGCAGGCTTCTCATTGCAGTGGCTTCTCTTTGTTGTGGAGCACAGGCTCTAGACGTGCAGGCTTCAGTAGTTGTAGCATGTGGGCTCAGTAGTTGTGGCTCGCGGGGTCTAGAGCGCAGGCTCAGTAGTTGTGACGCACGGGCTTAGTTGCTCCGCAGCATGTGGGATCTTCCCGGACCAGGGCTCGAACCCGTGTCCCCTGCTTTGGCAGGCGGATTCTCAACCACTGTGCCACCAGGGAAGTCCTGTCAGTATTTATATACCTAGTAAATGGCAAAGTTGGAATCTGAACTTAGGCCATCTGACTTCATAGATTAAAGAAAGGAGATGTTGCCTTCTCGAGCAGACACTGGGGCCAGAACAGCATACCTCTGCAAGTTCAACAGCAGTGGCAGCAACTTCAGCAAACATTGGCATCACAGACGCTACTCAGCAGATTGGAAGTGACCAGAGTCATATCTAGTAACTACGGTGAGTTGAAGTAGGAGAGGGAAAAAACTGGTTCTAAGAACTAGACCAAGTTGATCATGAAAGTAGTCTTTAGTGCCCTCTAGAACAATTCTGGAGGAATAGGAGAAAACTGGAGTTCTCAAATGATACATAAAGAGTAGATATGGGGAAATGCAAATTTGTGGCTGCCTTTGCCCATAGTTTTTCCCTAGGCCTGGCTTACCTAAATGTAAATACATGTACAAATATATTGTTCCTGATACATGTGAGAACCAAGATATCTAGACCATATATGACCCCAAAGGTGTTGACTGTCAACACCTTCTCAGTATGGTGTTGGAAAAACTTGTAACTGAAAGTAAGATAAACATCTCTCTGTACTTGTTCTCTTGATTGTCCTGGCTCTGATTCACCTGCTAATTCTTTCGAAACTCTCTCGTTCCAGTCTTTATCCTAGGCTGTACCACACAGATTCATGCTGGGCTGGGAACTTCCCGCTATGGGGCTAAATACAGAAACTGTATAGAATTCTCAGTCTACAACCATTCAAAATTCAGTTGGAAACACTCAGACTTTTCATCCACATCATGCTAATTGTTCCAGATATTTCTGCTTGCTACAGTCAGCTCTGTGTACGTGGTATGACCCTCCTTTTTCCCTCTGCAAAATGGCTTTCTTTTTGCTTCCACTGCTATTTTTTATTGATGGCCTGCTTTTAGAGGGAAGTTCCAGGTGGAGTGCCTTATGAGAACTCCCATTACTTAGAAGGAATTTACTTTGGTTATTTGGGGCATTATTCAATGCCATTGCCTTACTCTCATCCCTACCCCATTATTTACAATGATTACATAACCTGAAACAAGAAATACATTTGCATATGAAGAACAAATTAACAATGAGGATTTGGAGTCTGCTTTAGATTCCAGGCTAGACCTTGTTCTTCCAGACTGTATGACTATGGGCAAGATACTTACCCTCTCTAATCCTCAGTTTTCTTGATTGTAAAATGGCAATTCCAAAAGGCTCCCCTTCCTATTTCTTTTGCATGTTTTAAATGCTTACAAAGAGACAGCGCTATATGTTATTATTTTGAAAGATCTTTTTTATTTGGGGAAAGTAGTATTGGGAACTAACATTTTTATTAGTGGTTGTGAGAAAACTTTAGTTTCTCTAAAATTTACAGTTCTTTGTGTTTTTTGTTTACCAACTGCTTCTGACAAAATTTAAAAAAAAATTAAATTTTCTCAGAGATTTCACTATCTATCAAGTGATTTTCAGTCTGGTAATGATTTTCTCAAGCAGACTTCTTGAATTTTTTGGAGTTTTTTAAAAAAAGTGAGAATGGGAAATTTATTAAAAAGGTGAATTAAGAACTAACGGCAGATTTTTTGTGTGGTAAAATATATGTAACATAAAATTTGGTATTTTAACCGTATTTAAGTGTACAGTTCAGTGGCAGTAAGTACATTTACATTGTCAGGCAACCATCACCACCATCCATCTCTAGAACTTTTTCATCTTCCCTGTCGGCTGAAAAAAAACACGCAACTTAAAAGCCGAGAGTTAGGGACTTCCCTGGTGGTTCAGTTGTTAGGATTCCACGCTCCCAGTGCAGGGGGCTCAGGCCTGATCCCTGGTCGGGGTAAGGTCCTGCATGCCACGCAGCACGGCCAAAAGAAAAAAAAAAAGTGGAGAGTTGTGTTTTATTAGGGGATCTTACTGAGGGCTATAGCTCAGGAAATAGCCTCTCAGCTCTGAAGAACTGTTCCAAAGAGGTAAGGGAGGAGCCAGAATATTTAGGAGTTTTTACTAAAAACAAACAAACAAAACATGTATTTGAACATCAAAAGACTACTGCTAATCACAAAAACCAGACATCTCAAGTTAATAATTTTAGTGCTTTTCTATGTATTGGGAGATGCAAGAGTCTGGGCTCATTGAAATTATTTCTTTGCCATGCATCTTAACTATCTAGGGCCAGTATCCTATTTTTCTCCAGCCTGAATTCCCCTGAGGGTGCACAGTCGGGGCAGAAACACTTGTTGTACTGGAATGACAGGCAACATTCTTTTGTCCACATCCCCAAATGAAACTCCGTAGCCATTAAATATTGTAGGAACTCCCCATTCTCCCTTCCCTCCAGCCCTTGGCAACCACCAGGCAGATATCTGTAAGAGGAGATATTTTAAGGAGAAGGAAAACAGGATGGTGCTTCCATAGCTTGTGGCAGGCATTGCACTTTTGCCCCAGGTCTGTGTCATTTCTCAACTATCCCACTGGGTAATCGGGCTTCTCCACATCGACCTCACAGAGGAATGCCTAGTTTGACCAGAGCTCGGTGGCTCTAGGGGCAGCCCCATTCCCTCCTGCTGCTTTTGAGAAATCAGTCCTAGTCTTGATATCCTGTTTTTAAGTTTTACTCAGCCTCTGTCTCTTCCTTGCAAACCTTGAATTTCGGGCTAGGGACTTCAGCTGGTTTGACACCCGCCTGCGAATGTCAGCTTAGTTTCTACCCCACCAGGAATTTACCATTCAGCAACCAACCCTGTTTCCTAATACTGACCTAGTAAAGGCCCTCTAGACCTCGGTGCTTATCTGTAAACCGAAGAGGGTGAATTAGGTAATATCTCGAAGATATTTTGCAGTGCTAAAGTTGTTACTCTCTGGGAGTTCCCTGGTGGTCTAGTGGTTAGGATTCAGGGAACTGAAATCCCTCAAGCCGTGCTACAGGGCAAAAAAAAAAAAAAGAAGTTATTACTCTCTAGTTAAGACAAATCCTAATGTCCTAAGGTAATAGGCTAGATGAGATTCCCCTATAGAAATTCCCTCTCATACAAGTATTAGTAATACTTTGATGTAAACAAAATGCTGAAAGCATTGATTGCTTTGAAAGTTCAGCTAATGGTCAGCAAAGGTTCACTGAATTTAGGAGAAAAGATAATCTGTTAGTTCAAAGAATTTCATATCCTGAATATAATCCTGAAAAAATTGGTCATCTCCTAGGGGCCTTTGGATGGACTTTGTATGTTGTCTTTGCATAAAATCGTTTTGACTTTCACTGGAATACAGCCTTAGCCCAGGTGACTGCAAGTAGCTTGCTATTTGATATGGCAATTTGCATTTCAAAGCTAATCAGTATTAAATAATGGCTGGTAAAAGAAGAGTAAGAGGGTCATTGTGTGTGTTTTATTATTGTGTAAACTCACGGGAAAACAAGCTGAGAGGCTGAGAGAGCTCACTCAGATTCTAGCAGATAAGAAAGTGGCTTATGTAAAAGGTCTCTTAATGGGTGAGTTACGCATTTGTTTCTGGAGGGGGGCCACATGACTGCTAGGCTTTACAAGGAAGTAAAAACAAAATGTAGAGAGAATAACCGTATTTATTTCCCATGCAGACCCTATACTTAAGGTAAAAGCACTTCTTAAATATTTAGGTTTCTATTCCTCTGTAACTAGATGGTTACTTTTCAGGATCTTTAATAGTTCAAATTAATTAATTCAAATCAAGCTTGATTGTAACTCTAATTCAGTGGTTCTTTAACCCCAGCACATTAGAAACATCAAGGTAAAAGAAAAATATGGTGCTGTTTTCCCACCCCAGAGAGTTAATATAATTGGTTTGGGCTGTGTCGTGGTCCGAACGCGGGTTGGAAAGGAATTTCCAGACACAAGGCAGAATGTAAAGAAGATAGAATTTATTAGAGGGAAGCGTCACTGCCAGAACAGAGGGCTGACTTCCTAGTAGTCTGGGGGAGTCCGAACATGTGCTATTGATCAGTTTTTATAGCCAGAAAACAAAGGAATGGTCTGAGGTGAAAATTTCGTTTACTGATTGGTCGAGGCACATATACCTTCCTTCCATAGGGTGGGAGTGGGACAGGGCATATGCCTTTCCTTATTTGGGACAGGTCCCGTTGCCCAGGTGGGCGTCACCCAGGTGGGCTCAGGAATTTCGTAACCATAGCAACGTGGTGGGGAGGGCGATTAAGAGTCTGGTAGCGGGTGTAATGCTGAAACTTTTTCAGGCGGGGTCATCCTTTGTCCTTGAGGCATCATTGTCCTTGGAGCACCACAGGGTGAGGCCTGGTCATTAATATTGTTTTGATAGTTCCCAGTTGATTCTCCTGGGTTGAAGGTTGAGACCCACTATTCTAATTTACGTCCCGAGCAAACCTTTCTTCTAAAAAATAAATAAATAAATAAAGACCTAATTGACTTTCCCAATGTGGTCTCAATTTTTGATTGCACACATCTATTAGTCAAAAAAAAAAAATTAGAGCACATAAAAGTACCTGTGTATGTGTGTGTGTATGTACTACTGTACTAATATATGCTCTATATTACAAAACAGAAAAGTAGACATTTATGTAAGTATGGAAACCATTGTTCCACAGGATAAAGTCCGAATTCCTTAGCATGGAATTCAAGGTTTTCTCCAAACAGAATTTTTCTCTCTCTTTTATCATTGTTGCATGCCATCCTGTCAGTTGATTGATTGATTGATTGATATATTTCCAACTGTCTTAGGTCCACTTCCCTGGGAAATAGACTCTGAGATGGAGATGTGCATGAAGAAAGTTATTGGGAAGTGAAGGAAGTAGGATTAGGCAGAAGATGGACCCTTCAGAATGGCCCCATCTTGAGGCAAGGGGGTTAGGCTTCATATTCCCACCCTCCATCCAACACTGAGTAGTTATGTGTGTGGGTTGCCCATGGAAAGGTGGTTCTTTTTGAGAGCAAATCCTAGAGAGCCATCACCCACCCACCTGCCAGCTGCTGGGGGAATGAATGCCTCAATCCTAGAGGGGATCTGGGATGCTCACCATAGCATTCACTTCACTCCCTGCATTCATGCCTTAATACACTTCGTTCCTTACCCTGGAATATTTTACCCTCAATCTCTGCACACAGAAACCTATCATTTCCTGGAGGCCAAACTCAAAATGCCACCACCTCCTTGAAGTTTCTCTATACTTCCCTGCTGAGAGTAGTACCAGGAAACACAGTAGAGAGAGCAAGGACCTTGGTGTCACAGACACCTGGGTTTGAATACTGGGTTTTAGGGACCTTACTTGGGTAAATTACTTAACTTCTTTGAGTCCAACTGTAGCTATTGAGCCCTCTCTGCAGAAAAAAAAAAAAAAAAAAAAAGAATTAACTGAAACGCTCACTCAACCAACAATACTATGACCTTGTCTTTCTAACTTTTACTTTCTCTCCTCCAGATTTCTGTAGCTTGCTTAAATGATTTAAATGACAAAATAATTAGGATGCTGTAATGATTTTTCACATTAGTTTATTCAGTTTAAAATCCTACTCTTTAAGGTAATGTTTCTACTTTTATGAAAAATGGATTTTTTTCAGCTTCATAAAAATCTGATAATAAATTAACAGATTTTTTGCACAACAACTTCATGGTGGTATGATTTATGTATGTAACAATGGATTTTTGAAGAAATCTTAATTAGGAAAATAAACTTTCATCATATATATACACACATGCACATATATGCATGACTTTTTTTAAGAAAGTATTGGTTCATGAAATTTAAAAATGTGCAGATACATGCAGTGCATCTTAACACTGGTCCATTATGCTAATGTATGTATTAGATACATATATATTAACATGTAATATAAATATACTAATATTATAATGTTCATTAACTTCTTTTGTAAAGATCAATTATTTGTTGAGCACCGATAGCAACTATAATACAGAAAACTTTAAAATTTGTGCTGTTAGAGAAGCAAAGATAGATGAAATGGGATCCCTACTGTGAAGGAGCTTAACGTTATTTAACTGATGAAAAAGTAAACAATAATAAATATTTCAAACAACATTTTTTTAAAAAAAGTAATTAATTATTTATTTTTGGCTGCGTTGGGTCGTCGTCGCTGCACGCGGACTTTTTCTCTTCGTTGCGGTGCGCGGGCTTCTCATTGCAGTGACTTCTCTTGTTGTGGCTCGTGGGCTTCAGTAGTTGTGGCGCCAGGGCTTCGTTGCTCCGGGGCATGTGGGATCTTCCCGAACCAGGGAATCAAACCCATGTCCCCCGCATTGGCAGGCAGATTCTTAACCACTGTGCCACCAGGGAAGTCCCACAACATTTTTTTTAAAAGGAGATCTGTAGGAAATGGTTTAGATCATTTATGTAATTGGTACTGACATTGCTGAACATACCATAGAATTTCACAGGCCAGGCTGGTCTGGAGACGTTCTCTCAAAGGATGGATAGGATTTAGATAGGGCGTAAACTCCCTGATGAGTACTGACCTGATCTGGTATAACCTGTAGCTCATACACTGCTTAATATATACTTAGGCCCTCAGTTAAAAAAAAAAGGAACAGACACACGTAATTTAAATAAATGCTGAGTGTATAAATTGGATAGTTGGAGAGGAACGGGGAAGGAAGGATTCCAGACCGATGGTAGAGTTTGAGGGAAACCACAGAGGTGACAGAGTTCAGGTCACACAGGGAGGTAAGAGTGAAAGTATTTGGTGGAAGTGGAGCCTCTTACAGGAGCAGAAAGGTCAAGGGGGTCAGTAGCAGAAGGGAGGGTGGGGGAGAGTTTGGTAGACCTTAAATAATACGTTCTCCTTGTGTGAAACAGGAGAATGCATAAGGTGGTGCTAAGGAAACACAGAGCTGAGCAAGCTGGCTTTCAAGACCCAGGATTTATATGGGTTAAGTCTGAATTCCTCAACCAGACTTCCATTCTTAAATTTCTCAAGTCTCTCTTCACTCCTTAATCTCATTTTCCTGTTCCTCTGACATTCCCACGTGGTCACTATACACACTTGCAAATCCCCCAGTTAGAATTAATCTTCTCATATTCTCAAAGCTCTACGTTTAATCCATGGTTATAGCCCTTGTGAGTTTGCCTTTTGAGGAAACGAGTGTCTCAGGCACCAGATTGCATGCGTGTAGAGAGCACAGATCACATGTGGTTCACCTTTGTACTCACCTCCTTCCAGCACTCAGTACAGGTGAGTATTGAGTGAAGGTTATTTGAAAGAGAGATTTCTTACTAGAAGCTAGTGAAAATGCTGAACGCCATTTCCTCTTATCAGCTGACATTAATACACATTACAAGTAGGCCCAACATAAAAAGGTGCTTAATGAATGGTAAAAGGCAGCGTCATATAAATTCCTCTGTTTAAAGAATTATTTCTACCCGAATCACAAGATGTTTTTGATCAAACTAACATAAGCAGTTATGTCAAGTCTTAGAAATGTTTGACAGGGGTGAAAAAGAATTATGACAAAGGTCAGTTACACTAGGAAAAAAACTTCTCTGACTGAAAGAACACTTTTACAAATGGTAATAAGTAAACCTCTTGCTACTAGATTTTATGAACTTTCTGCATTGGTTGTATTAAAGAGAAGCAATATTGTAAATCAACTGTACTTTAATAAAAAAAAGAAAAGTAATTTTTTTATAGCTTGATTAAAATAAATAGAAGGAATGGTCATGAAAATCATACTTGGCTTTCTGTTGTTTATGAAGGTCATGTTGTCAGCTGTTTGGGAAGAAGGGCTGGACTTTATTCCATGGGTTAATAAATGTTATCAACATTTTACAAGACAGAAACTTTTTTTTTTTTAAATTTATTTATGTTTGGCTGCATTGGGTCTTTTTTGCTGGCGCCGGCTTTCTCTAGTTGTGGTGAGCAGGGGCTACTCTTCGCTGCGGTGTGTGGGCTTCTCATTGCGGTGGCTTCTCTTGTTGCGGAGCACGGGCTCTAGCGTGTGGGCTTCAGTAGTTGTGGCACGCGGGCTCAGTAGTTGTGGCTTGCGGGCTCTAGAGCGCAGGCTCAGTAGTTGTGGCACACGGGCTTAGTTGCTCCGTGGCATGTGGAATCTTCCTGGACCAGGGCTCGAACCCGTGTCCCCTGCATTGGCAGGCGGATTCTTAAGTGTGCCACCAGGGAAGTCCAAGACAGAAACTTTTAATGAAACTAGTGTTTTTATTGCCTAGTTCATAGTTGGTTTCGAATGTCTGTCTGTTTTGTGCTTACATTGATTACTAAGTGTACTTTCATGTCAGGGATAGAGAGAGAGCCACCAGATGGAGGCCAAGAAAAACATAAGCCTGGGCTATTCATTAATGAATAACCAGCAGGAATGTATGAATAACACAATGCACAATAATCTACTTATGTTGAAAAATGTTTATTGATCATTCCCAGAGGGCCCAGGCTATGTGACTGTGTCATTCATACTTTAAAAATTCTCTTTGGTAAATATGCAACTGCAAGGAATGCCCTATAGAGCTCAACTCCAGGGAATATAATGAAAATAGTGCTTTCTGGAGTTGGGGAACATGGCAGCCCTGCCCATCATAGAAAGTGTTCAGTAGTGATTCCTGAATGAAGGAATGACTGAATTCAAAGGTATAATGTTAGTCTAAACAGTGTGACCCATAGATAAACATGGCAGTGTCAAATTAGCCATCCCAGACACTTAAGAAAATGTGCCTCCCCAGGAAAGTGAGTTAAAAAAAAATGTCCACATAAAATCACTTGCAAATATGTTTCCTGATGGAAATACCAGGGACAAGTTCAACATCAATATGAAAGTTTAGAAAATTACTTCTGAATATTGGTGCTCCCCTTCTTCACACACTGCCCTCTTCCACTCTGCCATCCCTGGGGTCTGGAGCTGCACTTTCGTGTGAGTAAGAAGCATTAGTGGGTCATAAGAGCTATTTTTAATACACAGACATGTGAGAGAGATGTTTGGTAGAGGATTTGCTTGCCAGCAACTGGATTCGTGAAAGTCCAGGCTTCGAGCCAGATTCTGGGGTGAAGTAGAAATGAGGACTAGACAGAAGAGCTGATAGGCTTTTCAGACTAGAAGAGAGAGACTGCAGATGTAAAATTAGGGTTTAATTTGAGTAGTAATTTAGAGTAGGTGTTGATTTAGGAAGATCTAAAAGATACAGAATTAATGGAAAGGTTAATGATGGGCCTCTTGAAGTAAAAGAATGATGACATTATGGAATACCCTTAACTCCTAATCATTATATATTTTAATACCTAGGTGCTAAAAAGTAGTAGCTAAACATAAACAGTGGTACATTTTTAAATAGTAGATTTCTTCCCTTCTCTGAATTTCTAACCTTATTTCATCAACATGAACCTAATTTGAACGTAAAGGAACTTCATACTAAGCAGCGAAGCAGAGACTATTAATTTTTCAATTTATGAGTAGAGGAGTACTTATTGAGACTGGAGAATTATTATTTGTGTGCTTATTTAACGTATTTATCTGTTTAATTGGTGCCTTGTTCCACAGACAGTTTAGGCAGAAATGATGGGTAATTTAGGACAACATGGCATCGATGTAAAACTACCTCACCTACTCATCTCACATATCTAAAACCCAGATGGGAAACTAGGATAATCCCCCAAGTCTCACTGCATATAAATAGATGTTACAAGATTCATGCATTAAGTCAGTCATAAAAAACCACTTAGGCCCTCACTCATTGTTTATTTACTTAAATTTTAGACATAATTATACAATAAGCGTAGTTATCTGGGTTTATGTAGCCCACAGGAGACTAGAGCAGTGCATTGCTGCACATTTCCTTGGCATTAACAATTATACAAAGGACTTTCACATCCATTATTAGCTGCTTGAGGCAGATACAGCGATAACATCAAGAAGTGACAGTTGACTGCCTGACAGCCCCGAGAAGACAGAAGAATTCTAAGCAGTTGGCACATAAACCACAAGAATACACTAGTCTACTGCCATGATGACGGGGGGTGGGGGGGGGGGGAAAGGCAGGCATCACTCTCCCCAGGGGGCATCATCACTACAGTCCAGACTCAGAACCCCAAAGAACACAGAAGTCATCCAGGCCAGCCTCCCAGTCAGCGCATGGTTCATCTTTACAGTTTTCCTCTCAGGTGGTTAGACAGCCTCTGTTAATGTGTCACTACTGGTGAGATTCTCTATAGTTGACCAGGAATATGGTAATGATTAATTTTATGTGTCAGCTTGGCTGGGCTGTGGTGCCCAGATGTGTCATCAAACATCATTCTGGATGTCTCTGTTGGATGAATTAACATTTAAATTGGTGGACTTTGAGTGAAGCAGATTGCCTTCCATATTTTGGGTGTGGGCCTCATCTAATCAGTTGAAGGCCTGATTAGAAGAAAAGGCTGAGCTCCCCTGAGACAGAGGGAATTCCACAGGAGATGGCTTTTAAACCATTTTTTTTTCTTTTGACCACAATGCATTTCATGCGGAATCTTAGTTCCCCGACTAGGGATTTGACCCATGGCCCCTGCAGTGGAAGTGCAGAGTCCTAACCACTGGACTGCCAAGGAATTTCCATCCATAGGAGATGGCTTTTAGAAGTGAACTACAACATTGGCTCCTCTCCGCGTCTCTAGCCTGCTGGCCCACCCTGCAGATTTTGGACTTGCCTGTCTCCATAATCACGTGAGCCAGTTGTTAAAATAAATCGTTTTATGCCTATCTGTCTATCATCTATCTATCTATCTATCTATCTATCTATCTATCTATCTATCTATCTATCTATCTTTCATCTGTCTATCTATCTCCTATTGGTTCTGTTTCTTTGGAGACCCCTAAATACAGAATCTTTGAAATTAGAATGTAATACATTGTGTAGCTCTGATTGTGTCATTACTTTGTTAAAAATTCTTGATGGAAAATGTTCTTTGTAGCATTGTTTATAATAGCAATAATTAACCTAAATATACATCAATAGTGAATTGGATAAATGAATCGATATGATGGGACATACTCCACACACTAGAATACTATGATTCCACAGAAGATGATTGAGATAGAGCTACATCTATGTGTAATGACATAAAAAGATGTCTAAGATATATTGTTAGTGAAAAATTGTAAGTTACAGTGAAGTACATATGATTCCATTTATGTGGAAATAGTTATATATGGTATAGTCCTACAGGAAACTAGTATAATTAAAAAAGCTAACACTGCTAACACTGAGGGCTTTCTATGTGCGTGCTTCCTATGTTCAAGGAGCTTTACGTGTATTAATTCTTTTCATTCAATTCAACAAATATTTATTACATGCTGTGCTAAATGATAGGCATTCAACAGTAAATGAGATCAGTGATTCTCAACCTGGGGTGATTTTGCCCCCCAGGAGACACTTAGCCATGTCTGGAAACATTTTTTGTTATCACAAGAGTTTGCATATATGGGAGTTGCTACTAGTGAATAGAAGCCAAGGGATGCTGTTACATATCCTACAATGCACAAGACAGCTCCCCAGAGCAAAGAATTATTCAACCTAAAATGTCAACAGTGCAGAGGTTTAGAAGCCTTGAACAAGACAAAATCCCTGCCTTCATGGATTTAGCAATTGTTATTTAATTCTCATAACACCTCTGTTAGGTAAGCACTATTATTATCTGTTATTATAGATGAGGAACCTGAGCCACAAAAAGGTTAAGTAAAGATACAAGCTAAATTGTTCATGGATACGTCTGGGAATTGGGTTTGGGGGTGACCTTTCACCTTGTACATAATATATTTTGATATCTCTGTTTTTTAAATAATAAACTTGATTTACTTTAAAAAATTATTTTTCTAATTAAAATTTGAGTTGAAAAGAATTTAAAAATGCTTTATCACTCCCAATTGCCTGTTTAAAACAATGTAATATCCTCAACTTAGATTTCCAAGCCCGCCATGGTCTGGTTCCATCTACTTTTCCAACTCCCTTGCTTTCTGCCCCACACATGCCACATTCCAGCTGCAGTAGGTTAATATCTCTTTTTGGGAGGCCTGTACTTTGGTTTGCTTATCTTTCTATTACCTGTGAAGCTAAATCGGATCTTGCATATAAATTGTGAACCAAAGTGAATTGCAAAGATGAGTTCCTCTTATACTGAGTCAAAATCCACTTCCCAAAAATAATTTTTACCTGTTGGTCCTGGTTTTCTGCTTTTGGTATTTACAATTTATATCTAAGGCATTTTCACGAGACAACACTACTGACGTTTCAATATTTATCTTCTCTAAGTTTTCTCTTTGTAAGTGAAGCCTCTCTAATTCTTTCAGTCATTTCCCTGACTGGACCTTATTTCAAGACCATTTACCATCCTAACTGCTCTAGAATGCTCTACTTTGCCGATATCCTGCCTAAAGTCAGCATTCAGGGGTGAAATGAGTAGTTAGAAAGCAAACAATCTCTTACTGCTTATTTTTTCTGAAATTTGCACAGGTAAGTAGACTTTCATTACACTCAGTTACTTGGTGGTTGTGTCACACATCACTGAGTCACAGCTCACCGTGATAATAAGAGATGTTTATCACGGGGCTGAGTCATCAATAAAACATTAAGTCATATTCAGCACACTCTGCTTAAGAAAGCAGGGATTGAGACACAGATGTAGAGAACAAACGTATGGACACCAAGGGGGGAAAACTGTGGTGGGGTGGGGATGGTGGTGTGCTGAATTGGGCGATTGGGATTGTCATGTATACAGTGATGTGTATAAAACTGATGACTGATTAAAAAAAATAAAATAAAAAAAAAAGAAGGCAGGGAAATGTTTAATGCAATTTATATTTTTATATACAACAGATACAAATTCTTTTCAAAATTGATGTTTGGGATTAACATATACATATTACTATATATGAAATAGATAACCAAAAAGGACCTACTGTTTGGCACAGGGAACTATACTCAGTATTTTGTAATAACCTATAAGGGAAAAGAATCTGAGAAAGACTATATATATATATATATATATATATATATATATATATATATATACACACACACACACACATATAAAACAGAGTCACTTTGCTGTACACCTGAAACTAACACAACGTTGTAAGTCAACTATACTTCAATAAAGAAAAAGAAAAAAATACAATTATATACAGATTAAAAAAAAAGATGCTCATGCAACTATCTGAAGCACTAAATTCTACAACCCCCCACCCCAACTCCTCCAAGGATCTGAGACAACATTTAATTGTGCCATGAATCAGAATGAAACAAGAGAAACCTTTTTAGAGCACAGCGAGAATCCTGAAGATTAAAGATAGACTGTGTATGCCAGTGATTTCAAAGCTTGTTTTGAAATAACCCCCGAAGATTTAGAATAAAAAAAAGTTACATGGTTTGCCAAAGGTCACTTAAGAAATCAATGACACAGTCCTAAATGCCAGGTCAGGGTTTGAAATGCTCAAAATAAAATGGTCTTTAAATAGTTTACCTCTAAAAAATTGAGCATTTAGGAGATTATGTGTTTGTGTGGACAAATAATTGGCATGCACTCAGCTGGGTGTTATGTCTCCACAAACCCTTTATTTCTGTAGTTGACTTATCTATGAAATGCTTGGTTTTTCATCTCATGTTAGAAGCTATTCTTTCTACAACAATTTGAAATATATAATAGCTAACAGTGAATACCTTTAGCAGTACTTCAAGCAACCAAAATTTTATCATTTACCTTCTTTTTTTTTCTTGTTTTTGGCTGTGGTGAAGCTTGTGGGATCTTTGTTCCCCAACCAGGGGTTGAACCTGGGTCCTTGTCAGTGAAAGTGCTGAATCCTAACCACTGGACCACCAGGGAATTCCCTCATTTACCTTTTTCATCTGTTCTCTTCTAAGCAACAAGGCTCATCTTCTAGCAGTAGTCTGATCATGTTACTGCCCTTCTCAAAAGCCTTCAGGGGCTCCCAAATGTTTTTGAAATTAAATGAAGATTTGGAGTAATGGACTTCAAGACCCTCTTAGGAGTTGACCTTCCTTTATTGTGAAATTACAAAGCTGTAATTTTCCTTGTGTGTGGTGTTTCCACCCAGGCAGGAGAGATTGACTACTTTCCCCCAAACAAGACTCACCACCTCTGAAATTTGAGGATGTGCTTGCTATGTTAGTTCATGCTTTGCAAGAGCTCTCTCTAGAGTTATGAATTATCTCAAATGGCATTAAGTTTAATAGTTCAAATGAATTCATTTAAGCCACCTCTTCACAAACTAAAAATGCAGTGGAATCAAGGTTCAGAGAAGGTGTCTGAGGACCCTGCTTTACTAGGAAGAAAGTTCTGGAATGAACACCTATTTTCTGACTACTCTTATCAACCCTCTGTGTATTAATTTTTCATTATGTCCTCACTCTGAACCTCTTCCTGCAAGAGACTGAATACAGAGAACATAGTAAAAATAATAGTTAATGCTTGTTGAATGCTTCAGATATGTCGGGACTCTTTATCCCTAATCTTCATAGTAATTATACCAGGCAGAGATGGATCCACTTTTTATTTTATTTTATTTATTTTTAAAAATTTATTTATTTATTTATTTTTGGCTGCGTTGGGTCTTCGTTGCTCTGTGTAGGCTTTCTCTAGTTGCGGCGAGCAGGGGCTACTCTTCGTTGTGGTGTGCAGGCTTCCCATTGCCGTGGCTTCTCTAGTTGCAGAGCACGGGCTCTAGATGCACAGGCTGCAGTAGTTGTGGCGCATGGGCTCAGTAGTTGTGGCTCATAGGCTCTAGAGTGCAGGCTCAGTAGTTGTGTTGTGGTGCACGGGCTGAGCACATGGGATCTTCCCGGACCAGGGCTTGAACCCGTGACCCTTGCATTGGCAGGAGGATTCTTAACCACTGCACCACCAGGTAAGTCCCTGATCTACTTATTTTAAAGCTGTAAAATTGGCTGAGAGAAGTTTAGTAATTGCTCAGGGTCCCACAAGTATCAAGTGCCTAGGAAGGGAAACAAAAGAAAATTTGCAACTAGTTAGATACCAGTATACCTTTCGGGGAGGGTAGAAGAGGGAGATTTGTGGGAGGATGTGTGGTAAAATATCCAAGAATCATACATGGATTCTGTTAGGAAAAAATGTAAGAATTTTGGATTAAGAGGAAAATGTGAAGGAATGGGTTTTGGGGGTGAGTTTTCCTGACTAAACCTGAGTCAGATTTATTTTGAAATTAGAACCATTTGAATTTTTTAAAAAACAAACTGATAGAAAAGAGACTAGATGGTGGATAGGAGGTTTTACCATGTATCCTTAGGCACAAAATTCAACTTGAAATGAAAAACGGAAATTTATGTGTATGTGTGTGTATAAAAACAGGAAGCTAAGAAATCTATTCTGAAAGTATGTCACAAAATTATGTTAGTTGCTATATGATGAGGGTCATAAAGTGAGGTAGAGGACTATGTATTGAAGGATTAATCTGTATGTTAAACGTTGAGAAGTAGTATAAAATGATTGCTATGTGAAAATAGAAATCAAATAATAAGGCAAGCAGTTTTTGTTTGTTTGTTTTATTTTTATTTTTAAGGCAAGGAGTTTTTATCCCGGATAAGACTATATTTCTCTAAGTCGTGGAACCTAAAGTCCATCTGAAAATAGAGTTGGAGGGAGGGCGAAGAGACTAGACCTGTTGCTAGGAAAACAAGGCAGCAACAAAATTTCCTTTGTCTCTTGCTCCGCTGCCAATAAATATTAGCTGACCTTTCTCATTGTCATCCCCAATTTAATTTTTTAAATATTCTAAATATGCAAGGTAAATTTGAGAAAAATTTGGCCTCTTGCTCCAGTGTAATTTCCATTCTCAGTTCCTGTGAACCAGGGAGTTCTCTTTTTTCTTTCTCAGGGATAAGGCTTGAAGGGTGCCTTCAATACATGCTCATGACCAGTGTAAGATTTATACAGGGAAGAAATTACAAGTAAATAAAGTTGCTAAATAGTCCAGCTTTGTCTGATTTAGAAACAAATCTCAAATTTTCACTAGCTCTCTTCATTCAGCCAAGCTACTTCCTGCACAGGTTCCTCCTTTACCTGGCAATAGAAATCTTTTTTATTTCTTCTTCCCATTACTTCTCACTATGCCTATTTTGAGGTGCCACCATACACAGCTTGTGGTTGCTTTACTTTCAGGCCAGCTGATCTTACCCAGAGTGGTCATCTTAAGTAAGCAGTTTCTTCTAAATCTGTTGACTTCCTCATCATTCGTTCTATAATGAATCCCACTGTTTCATTAGACTTTACAGGATTTATCTCCTCATCTTTACAGAAATAATTTGTTCTTAATTGAGTATGATGTAACAAAAAGAGAACTACATGGTATGTTGAGAAACCTTGGTGATTCTCAGTGTGTCCCCTGCCCACCCACCCAGGTGACTTCACATCCCATGTTTGCATCATCAGCAACATGAAGGAATAGGATTATATCAGTTGTTCTCAACTCTGGGTGCATATTAGAAGCATCTGGGGAACTTTAAAAAATACTGCTACTTAGGACTTCCCTGGTGGCACAGTGGTTAAGAATCCATCTGCCAATGCAGGGGACACAGTTTCGAGCCCTGGTCCGGGAAGATCGCACATGCCGCGGAGCAACTAAGCCCGTGTGCCACAACTACTGAAGGCCACGTGCCTAGAGCCCATGCTCCGCCACGGCAATGAGAAGCCTGCGCAACACGACGAAGAGTAGCCCCCGCTCGCTGCAACTAGAGAAAAGCCCGCGCTCAGCAATGAAGACCCAACGCAGCCGAAAATAAATAAATAAATTTATTTAAAAAAAAAATACTGCTACTTGGCTATACCAGATAAGCTAAATCAGATTACCCTTGAGGTAAGACCTGGGCATTGGTATTATAGTAAATGGTCAAACCAACATTAGAAGCCACTGGATGACTGATTTCGTGGGCCTTTCCAACTTTATGCTTCCCTTATTCTTATGCTTACTGACTTGGACTCCTTCTCTTACCTAATCTTTATAGATGGTAAAGGAGGAGGGCTTTCTTTATTTGATTAATTAATAGTTACAGATGTGAGCTATGAAGTCATTATGTGACATTTTAACCATACTGATTTGAGAAAAATAAGTACAGTAGAGAGAGGAGTTTGTGTCCCAAATCTCTTAAGGTTTTCTTGAAAAGGTTAATTTCTGGCAATTCCCTGGTGGTCCAGTGGTTTAGGACTCCTCACTTTCATTGCTGAGGGCCCAGGTTTGATCCCTGGTCTTGGGGAACTAAGATCTCACAAGCCCTGTGGCGTGGCCAAAAAAAAAAAAAACACGTTAATTTCCATTTCCATAATTTTTTTTAATGTCCCCTATACGCTAAATGTACAATTAAGATGCCTTCCATGGTGTCTTTACTGAGGGAGATAGTCCAGAAAGAAGAAGAAAACCAGGGATTCACAGAGGTATGCATGAGCTGCAGTGGAGCCGAGAGAAAGGGCACCTGTCCCACACTAGGGCACAGGGGAGACTTCCCTACAATTCTGTGCCTGAAACTGTGAGTACAGGTATCTAGAGGAAAAGGAGGTGGACATTGGAGAGCGGGGTAACAGGGAAGATGTGATGTCCTCTGAGAAGTGCAAGGAGTTCAATGTACTGCCGGCAGTTTGGCATGATAAGGATAGAGAACTTATTGGGGAGCATACTGTGAAGACCATATTTGAACTTTATCCATGTAATTATCTCTCCTCATTTCCCTAGAGCTTAATGCAATCACTTAACCTTTCCCCACCACTACAGCATTAATGAGATGTTTTCAGAAATGTACATTATTCTATTTAAATAAACTGAATAATAAACTCTATAAGAAAATAATTCAAAACATGCTTATAGCAGATTCCTGGTTTGGTTAAACTTGTATTCACTTTGTTAGACTTTTATACTTTTCATTCATTCCTCTTTGACCTAATATCATTATTGCACCAGAGTTTATTTCCTTAGCTTAAATTACAATTCCTTACTTCCTGTTCTAGTAACTATTCGGCTAAATAATAAATTGTTTTTCTTCACCGAAATTCTTCTTGTAAGTAGAATCAGGGTGCTTTCCTACACATACATATTTCAGCCTAAACCAAATAACCCTTAAGTAGGTACACCTGAAACTAACACAACATTGTAAATCAAGTATATTCCAATTAAAAAAGAAAAACCAACCCTTAATCAGAATGACTTTGCCATCATTCTGTAATTTATCTCCCCTGTCTCCTAGCCTCTTCTTTACTTGGAAAAAGTAAATCATCTATGAAACTTTCCATCATCACTCATTAAGCTCATATTGATTTCTGCCTCCCCTAGATTTGTGCTCCTTGATTTATTTTTAATTTTTAAATAAAAATACCCCAAATTATTTTTTTATTTTATTTTTTTTTGGCCACACCGTGTGGCATGCGGGATCTTTCTTTTTTTAAAAAAATTAATTAATTAATTAATTTATTTTTGGCTGTGTTGGGTCTTCGTTTCTGTGCAAGGGCTTTCTCTAGTTGTGGCAAGCGGGGGCCACTCTTCATCGTGGTGCACGGGCCTCTCACTATCGCGGCCTCTCTAGTTGCGGAGCACAGGCTCCAGACGTGCAGGCTCAGTAGTTGTGGCCACGGGCCTAATTGCTCGGCAGCATGTAGGATCTTCCCAGACCAGGGCTCGAACCCGTGTCCCCTGCATTGGCAGGCAGATTCTCAACCACTGTGCCACCAGGGAAGCCCCCCAAATTATTTTGTATTATTTCTATTTTATTAATTTCAACTACTTAAATGATAGTAATATAGATAACAATTAGGATATTGACCCATATTAGCCAAGAAAATCTTAAGAATTGGAGAAATAGAAGTATCAATAGTCAAAATGCTCTATAAATAAACTTGTATTAGTATTAGAAATGACTTATAGATCAGTGCAATAAAATTAACAGTCTATAAACATATCTAACCATAATTAAGTGTTTAAAAAAGATGATAATTCAAATTTAGTTGGATCAATGGACTGGTATCTAAAAGGCCTTTGACAGATCCTGGACTGGTATCTAAAACATCTTGACAAATCCAATATTCTTTCCTAATTAAAAAAAAAAAAAAAAGCAAAAGAAAAGAAAAATCCCAATAAGAAACCCAAATCATCAGTGTAATAGGAAAAGATGTAAATTTCTTTGGCATTAAAATTTTATATGTGTGTGTGTGTGTGTGTGTATACACAATATACCAAAGCCAGCATCATTTTAATGAAAGATTTAGGAGTTTTTGTAATGAAAGACAAAGAACCCCATCATCATTACCAATTCTCCTAGTTGAGAAGTACTGACCAATGTAATTAGACATGAGAAATTAAGAAGAGGTGTGAATATTTGAAAGAAGGAGACAGAATTATCATCATTGGCAGATGATAATATATTAAAATCAGAGAAGTAAAAATTATTATTAGATACAATGAGGTAAATCAGTAAGGTGGTTGATTTCATACACACACAAAAATATCCAAATCAATAGTTTTCCTATATATAAAAAAGATTGGTTAGATAATATAGTGGAAGAAAGTTACCAATTGCTGTAGCAACCAAAGAAGAAAAGACACCTAGAGAAAAAATTGACAAGAAATGAGCAGAAACTAGGTAAGAAAAGTTAACACTTGAGAGACAACAGAAAAAGATCAGAAGAAATAGTCTGATTAACTGCTGGAGTTGGGCATTATATCAAGGGCATGTTCAAAATTGGTTAAGATGACTGTTTAACTGTTTTCTAAGGAGGGCAAGTTTTGGTAACTGGAGGGCCTTTTGTTTGGCTGAACATCAAGACGTGTTTGAGGAAGCAAGTGGAGGAGAAAAACTGCATTGTTTGTAAGCCACTCCCTATTTCAGCCCCACATCAAGCTAATAATAAGAACAGACTTGTCTACTAGGGATTTTTATGTAGGGTGTGTTTTGCAAAACCTGTTCTTCACCTTTCTTATGGAAACTCCAGTTATGTTTTCCTGTTCACTAAGGATTTTGCATGAGAAGATTTTTTAAGAGCATCAGAGACATGCTGAATTCATGTATCCTGGTAGTCAGAGGCATGGGACAAACATAAAGGCAGGTATGTGGATACGGCGCTATCCCCCTGGTCCCCCACCAACTTCTAAAATTAGGGGACAGGGAGTTCCCTGGTGATGCAGTGGTTAAGAATCTGCCTGCCAATGCAAGGGACAAGGGTCCGAGCCCTGGTCCAGGAAGATCCCACATGCCGTGGAACAACTAAGCCCGTGTGCCACAACTACAGAGCCTGCTCTCTAGAGCCCATGAGCCACAACTACTGGCCCCCCGCGTGCCACAACTACTGAAGCCCATGTGCCTAGAGCCTGTGCTCTGCAACAAGAGAAGCCACGGCGATGAGAAGCCCCTGCACCGCAACTAAGAGTAGCCCCCGCTTGCTGCAACTAGAGGAAGCCCTCACACAGCAACGAAGACCCAATGAAGCCAAAAATAAATAAATTTATAAACAAAAAATAAAATTAAAAAAAAATAAAATTAGGGGACATCTGAAATCTAGGATATCTTGGAAAAATGTTTGCAATGTTTTTGACAAATTCTAATAACCTATGCAATAAGAATTTAGTTAGGAAGAAACAAATCAAAAACTAAAAAGGCAAAGGCAATTAAAAAACTACAAGATACAAATGGTCAATAAGCATAAGAATTTATACAGCTTTACTAATAACCAAAGTAAAGCACATCCAGAGTAACACAGATATAAATGATCACCTATCAGATTGAAAACACCTATTTCTCATCTATATGAAAATGATCTTCAAATGATAAAAATTGTGAGAAAAAGAGATTATATATTGATGTTAGGATATGAATTGCCACTATTCTTCTATAAGGTAATTTATAATTTTATTTGAAAATCAAATAAATAAAGCATTATCTTTGACCCATCAATCACAATTCTGAGAATTTACACTAAATTAGATACCTGCACAAAAAAGTATGCAAAAGGATATTCATTGTAGAATTGTTTATAATTATAAAAGTTCCAAAGAATTCAAACAGTCAACATAGGGTATTTGTTAAATGACTTACGGTGCAAGCGCAGAAAAGAATACTATGCACCCATCAACAATGGTGTAGTAAATATTTATTTACTGACATGGTGAGATTTTCTATGATCTATTGCTAGGTGAAAAAGAAAATTTATACAACAAAATCTACATGTTTAGACATTTAGGAGGTAAAATTGTTAATCTACCTTAATGATTTAATGATTTCTATGCTTCTCTATGTTTTCTCTCTTGTAATGAAATAAACATGATTAACTTCTATGATGATAATGATAAAGAAAGACTTATGCCCCCATCAGATCTCTTCTATTTTCCTATTCCCTGAACAATATTGGTCTGATATTCTTCCTTCACTCAAGTGTGTAACTTTAAACCCTATTCATTTAAAGTGAAGCAACAGCTTCTCTCCCTCCCTGTCAGGGAGCTACATCTTTCCTTGTATTCTTTTGGCATGAAACAGCTGGAAGGAGGGTGGGCCAGTGTCTTCTCACCAGCCCCAATGGTGTTTACAGGTAAGAACATTACTATTTTGGCATCTGTTCCAACACAGTCACCCTAGGCGATTCTCCTGAACCAAAAACTTTGTGTGCAGGGGCGGGGGCGGGCGGGCTGTTAGAAGAGCCAGTAGAGCAGAAAAAGAAGCGCTGGATGAGAGCTCCTGAGAATGTATACCTATACACTTTTAGACAGAAGACCTGAAACCAATCCGGTACACAGACTACGGACAATCAGACCATTTCTCTTGCAACTTTTCAATGTATTTTACAAACCAAACCAGTGTTTGCAGATACGCTTGAGTTTAAACCCAAGTGAGATACTATTTAAGATGCCATTCAATGTACCTGTTGAAAAGACAGAATAAATGCTGTTGGGAACATGGGAATTGAGAAAGGCAAGGCACTTGGGTCAGCTAAGCCAGTTTTCCAGCCATGTAATTTGATGTTTTAAATGTTAACACGTCTTTTCACCAACAAAAAAATTATGGGGTAACCTAGACACAGAGAAGTCACTCAAATCTTAAATGTAGGATACAGAGAGAGGACAGAATCTTAGCAGAGAAATACTTTAGCAGCATCTGGGTCCTTTGAAGTACTTTAAGTGTATGTGCAGTAGAATTTACACTATAAGAGAATGTAACTTGCCATAAGTGTTTGTTCTTATGTGTGTGCAAACTTGTGCAGATGATGAAGGAATAAAGGTGTGTTTGCTCCAATCTGTGTTCCTTTGAGTCAGACTGTTTTTAGTGACATTAACCCTGAATTGCTAATGAATCTCACCTACTTTCCTGATTTGTTAGTAAATGATTGGGCTAAAAATTTATTTTAAAAAAGCCGACAGAAAGGTAGCTAATAAAGTACTTGAGTTGGCCCAGCAGATCATGAAATTTGCCATATTGACTGGTTACTAGGTTCAGAGTAGGTTTTCTAGAGACTTATTGGGGAGGCAGGAATGGAGCATGATACATACCTTTATTTATGCCTTTTACTGTCACTAAGAAAAATGCTGGTTACTACAAAAGTGTCTGGATATTTCAATATTTTTCTGCAAGTTTTATATTATACTTTCTGTACTCCCCATTTCCTAGCAGGGAAGGAAAGGATAGAACTGAGTGATAAGCTAGACAATGGGAGTGGTTTAGTGGGCCATAGTGTCTTTGTTTTGTGTTTCCAGCATTTGCCTACCCTTAAGGAAATCACAGTACGTGGCATATAAGCAGGGCAAAGGATTCACTACTTAGCACTTAAATCAGCAAGTCACCTTAATTGGCATCCCTGTGGTAGCTGTAAGGAAACTCCAGAAGATTTTCTGTGAATGAGATGAGCTGGACACATTAGCTTGCTTCCAACTGAGAGACATTTTGTCTACTTTCTGAGGGCTCTCCAGATGACTTTTAAGATGCTCCTAGGCCATCCCAGTTTCCATAATGATGCTTGCTGTCTACAGCTAGCTAAGCTTATTTCATTATGATTTGTCGAAAGTTAACTGAGAGAAGGAGTAGCCAAGAACTAAGAAAATAGGCATAAAATGAAAGAGGAAGAAAAAATTTGAATGGGTACAATTGGTGGCCTAACCAGGAATGAAAATGGGCTCCGGAGTGAAATGAAAGGAATAAAAATAGGAACACAGTTGGGTAAACAGATCAAGGCAAATATGGCTCTTGAGCCCATTACGTTTTTAAAATTGAGAGTGATAAACATATTGAATGTCCTTTATTCTAGGGACCTTTTCCCAAAGGACAGAATTCGGGTTCTCAAGGAGTGAGCTCTCTGTCTTTCAAGTCTGTCCCAGTCTTTTTCACAGTGTCAGAAGAAGGGTGCATGAAAAGTTGACAGTACTCTAATTCCCTACGTGGCACTAGTAAGTCTAGATCCTGCTGACTAGAGCAGTTCACTCCCAGAGGACTGTGACCCCATAAAACAACGGGCATTGCCTGAAAGGGAGGTATTGTTGGTAGGTAAGCCAGCGTCCTAGGGGCTGGGACTTGGCCAGCATCTCATATGACAAACACGCTGCTGATTCACTTCTGTTTGTTTTCCCAGACAGAAAGGATCACAACACATTTTAGGGCCAATGCAAAAACTTTGCCTTCTTGCGTTGTATGTATTGTAATGTATTATTAGCTTGCTCTCAATGGTGAGATATTCTAAATTGCTAAACAAGACAACAATATCCAACTTAAAAAACAAAACCAAAAACAAAACCCAGTTAAAAGCTCAATTGGCCAAGAGGTTATTTAATTATTACTTTTGTAAAGTGATCATCAGTGTTGGTTTTTTTGTTTTGTTTTGTTTTGTTTTTGCAGGGGAAGAGGGGAGACTTGGGGTGTTGCCAAAGGAGAAAACATTCTATACTTCAGTAAATATTTTCTTCGCTTCCTTTCACCAGGCAGTTCTGATTTAGTGGGACACATACTAGATTAAACTTGGATAGTAACTGTGCTACTTTGGGCAAATCATTTAATCTTCCTGAGCTCCAGTTCATTCATTTATAAAATGACGATAACAATACTTCCACTGACTCCTGCACAATGTGGTTAAAATGATTAAATGAGATATTATATGAAAGCATTTATCAGCTGCAAGGCATGACACTGCTGTGAAGTCTGGAGGGGTCATCTTTGTTTTCCTTGGAGCAGATGCTTGTCCTGGGGCACTGGGGAAGTAGGGGAGACCCCACACCAGTTCTGTCTCATCACCCCAGGTCTGAAAGGCTGGAAGGAGAATCAAGGGTGGATCTTTAGTTGACAACTCCCATTTCTCCATTAATATGCAGAGAGAAATAATTTTCAGCCTTCTCCTTTCCATGAAGTAAGAGTCCTTTCCTCTAAATGTTAGAGAAGCTCATTAACTACCTGGGCTTTTCTCCAGTTCTGCTATTTGATCTAGACCCGTGTTCTCCCAGTACAGTAGCCACTAGTGACTTGAGGTTTTTGAGCTCTAGAGATCTGGCTGCTCAAAACTGTGTGGAGACAATAGTCCAAAAAAATGTAAAATATCTTAATATTTTTAACATTGATTGCATGTTATCATGTTAATCTAGATATTTTGGGTTAAATAAAATATATTAAAATAAATTTTACTGTTTCTTTTGACTTTTTAAAATGTGGCTACTATAAAATTTATAATGCCATATATGGGTCACTTTGTATTTCTATCGGCTAACAATGCTCCAGACAGTCAGAGGGGAAGGAAAGACATGAGTCCTGATGGCCTTATTTACATGGTTCTTGTGTTTCTCAGTCTCTATCTGCCCTAGTGCGGGTCTCTCTTTCCTTATGAGTCCAGTTCTTGGGCAGCCAGTTCATTCGAGAAGAACATGAAGAAATCAGAGATCAATAGGAAGTCCATTCCATCACCCTGACAGCACATGGCACAGAGTAGCCACCTAGTATGCATTCATTCATTCATTCAATTTTGCATTAAATAAAAATAGACAAATTTGGTAAGCTCATATCTTTTTTTTTTTTTTTTTGGCCACGCCACTCGGCTTACAGGATTTCAGTTCCCTGACCAAGGATTGAACACAGGCCCACGGCAGTGAAAGCGGCAAATCCTAACCATTAGACCACCAGGGAACTCCCTGTAAACTCATATCTTGAAAATTCACTCTTATGAATTCTGTAAAGGGAGCAATACTATGATCGGGTTTTGTACTGTCCTGTGTCCAAGTCACTTATTAAAATCTTATTTTATAGAAGGGTATTTACCTGCATTTCTTATCTCCCTTCTGAAGGTCTAGAAGCCTTGAAGTCATGGAATGTGTTTTACATACCTTTGTACCTAACGGGTGCAACAGCCGGTGTTGTTGAATATTATGGGTAAAATAAATAATATAATGAGTCAATTTATCTTTCTGACCAAAATGAAAATTTGAACCTAAAATGCTGTGTAATTAATTTGATGTTGATGATATATGCATTTTTAAAAATGTGGCTTAAGATACGTTGAATTGTCTTTTATCTGTCAGAAAAAAAATCTTATTTTTAAATCGCCTCTTGTGAGTGGATAAGTTCTTCCCAGATTGATTCCTGGCAGATGAAGAAACACTTATTCCCAAAGTACAATCTCCACTGACTTTTGTCATCTCAGCAGCCAATTAAAAATGGTCCCAGGAGCAAACTGACAAACCCTGTATGAAATCGGAAAACAATAAAAGAAGAACAACCATCCCATTAACCTGGCAGAGCGGGAATGAAAGCTCAGCAGGGGAATGGCACAGGTTGGGGGTAGGGAACAGCCAAACAACACAGTGAACACGCAGCAGGCTCCTGGCCCAGCAAACCCCTGGAGTCTGAAGAGCCTCCACCAGCATAGAAGGGAGGCTTGGGGGAAGGGCTGGGATCAAAGAGAAGCAGGGGAAAGAGCCAGAGCAGTGTCTGCTCTTTGAGCAAAGATAATGGAATCCTCTCTGGGGTGAAGAGAATGAACACACGGAGAGATTTAAAAATACAACAAACCCAGAGCTGATCGGACTCCTTTATTCCATGCCTCGAACTCGTCAGGATTGTCCTCCATTCAAAATCTCTCTATATTGAATTACAGGGTTAGAAAAAAATAAAAGGGCGTCCTGTTGAGTGTTTTGCAAACTGTGGGTTGCACCTCCTTAGTGTGGGAAATCAACTCAGTGGGTGGAGATTTGTGTTTCAAAAATGAAATAAAATGGGATGGAAAGTAGAAGGACTTGTAAGTACTAGGGATAAATATTGCTTTATGAAACTTTTGTCCTGTGTGTTCACGTGTATTCATGTACATGTGTGTGTGTGTTTGGTATCAGTAAAATATATTTCTCTTTGTGGGTATCAAACTGCAAAACTCAGTGAAAACTGATCTAGTCTATCCCTCTGCCTTGTTGTGGAATACTAAAATCAATTGTAGAAAACGAAGCCTTCAGGAATAGAGATTTCATAAATCTCCACGACTGATCCTCAGTTGAGGTATTCTTCTTGCATGCCGCAAAGGTAGAAAATGTCAGACTTCATGCAGCCCCTCAACAAAAGCAGTCAAGTCTTTACGAAAGAGCTCCAGGATCAGGCATTTCATTCTGTTGAGGCTAATGCTGTTTGTCAGAAACTGTGGGCAGCCTCCCTTTTAAGCCCCCAATTAAGGAGAAGCAATGAAAAAAAAAATGGTAATAGCATGCCTCAGACATGAGGCTTCCTCTTGGCCACTACTCATTAGAGAGCCCACAAACCATGGATTCTATTTAGGGAAAGTCTGGGATGGTTTGGGGGAAAAATGAAACATTCCCCTTTCTCCTTACTCCCAACTTCGCCCTCAGCTTACTTATCTCACCTTGATTTATTTCTTGAAATTTTAGTCAAATTTAGCCTGCAATTTACTTTTAAAAAAATTTATTTATTTTTTATCATTTTATTTAATTAATTAATTTATTTTTGGCTGTGTTGGGTCCTTGTTGCTGCGCGCGGGCTTTTCTCTGGTTGTGGTGAGTGGTGGCTTCTCTTGTTGCGGAGCACGGGCTCTAGGCGCATGGGCTTCAGTAGTTGTGGCACGTGGGCTCAGTAGTTGTGGCTCGTTTGCTCTAGAGTGCAGGCTCAGTAGTTGTGGCACACGGGCTTAGTTGCTCCACGGCACGTGGGATCCTCCCAGACCAGGGCTCGAACCCGTGTCCCCTGCATTGGCAGGCGGATTCTTAACCACTGCGCCACCAGGGAAGCCCCTGCAATTTGCTGTATGATTTAAAAACTGACAAGAATGAATAGAGAAAGGACCAGAAAGAGAAAAGAGCAGAAACTGTCTAAAAGATTCTGGCAAAATGTGACGACATTCCCGGATTCACTCTAGAAAATCACCAGTGACAGAGTGACCTGATTGATTTCCATTTCTAAAAGTCTCAAGGAATTAAAAATAAAACCCAGCATCGACTGATGAAGCAAGGGCCAAGAACAACAGACTTCGTTATTTCCACAAAGCATCAAAGAAGATGAAAGGGGAGAGAATTGTGAGGAAAACAATTCACTGAAAGAAGTCCGGAGTAAAGTTGTGTAACAATAAAAAGGCAGAACTCTTCCCACCCATACACAAAAAATGTACTAAAGGTTTTACAATGCTGTGGCCACTAAAAACATCTTTTAAATATGAGCAAACTTCTTTATCGCCGCAAGAAATCAAAGTAAACCATCTGAAACCCAAGCCGTAGGAAATCCTGCTGTTCAGGTGAAGTATCCGCTGGGACACTGAAATAGCACTATCACTTTCAGAGCAGGAGGGCTGCCTGTCTCAACCTTCCTTGATTCAGTTTAGTGAAACAGACATTCCCTCAGCTGTATCAGAGACATGGATTTTAGCTGTAATTATGGTCTGCTAATCTGGTGTAGCCTTAGTCAAACGAACAGAATCAGCACATTATCATTAGCGTGGCAACACAGTCTCTCTCCCTTGCTTGGAGGGAATTGGTCTGGGAGAGAGAAGACTATTGAAAAGTCGGCCAGGTCTTGCGAGCTTTGCCTCTATCTAATCTTTGAGGAGCTCAGTTTCTCCAGATGAAGAAATGTGTGCCTCCCTCTCATCTCACAGAGTTGCTGGAAAAAAACCACAAAAACGGCAGTGTTTAAACATGTCATAACTGGGCACTGAATTGCCATGCGTGAATTTGTACCATTCCATCCCCTCCCTCCCACCCATCCTGGGAAACTGGCACGGAATGGGGCTCATTCTCTGTTTTTCTGTGCTTTCTTTCCCAGGCCTTCTCTCCTCTCAGTTAAGCAAGTCTGAAGCCTTGGGAACATGCTGTCATATTTTAGCTGCAGAGGAGTATTTAAGGTTAAGTTGTTGGTTACTTTCAGAGTCCTTAATTCTTAACCCAAAAAAATGAATCTCTAGTAGTGGGAATTTCCAGTTAGCTGAAAGCCAGATATTAGAGATAATTTTAAGGAAAGAGCTTGCCAATATTGCTTCAAATCATACCATGGCAGCAACACTTACCTCATTTATGAGCCGCTTACTTACTGTGCATTTGTCTTCTTCCTTCTTCCCTCCCTACCATCACCCTTCCTCCCTCCCTCCCGCCATCCCTCCCGCTATCCCTCCCTTCTTTCCTCCTTTCCTCCCTTCTTCCCTTCCTCCCTTCCTTCCTTCCTTTTTTAAAAAATAAATTTATTTATTTTATTTTATTTTATTTATTTTTGGCTGCATTTGGTCTTCTTTGCTGTGCGTGGGCTTTCTCTAGTTCTGGCGAGCGGGGGCTACTCTTCATTGCAGTACGCAGGCTTCTCTCTCACTCTGGTGGCCTCTCTTGTTGCGGAACACGGGCTCTAGGCACGTGGGCTTCAGTAGTTGTGGCACGTGGGCTCAGTAGTTGTGGCTCTTGGGCTCTAGAGTGCCACAGGCTCAGTAGTTGTGGTGCATGGGCTTAGTTGCTCTGCGGCATGTGGGATCTTCCTGGACCAGGGCTTGAACCCATGTCCCCTGCATTGGCAGGCAGATTCTTAACCACTGTGCCACCAGGGAAGCCCCCTTCCTTCCTTTTTTAAAAGACAATATTTTTTTCAAGCAGTTTTAGGTTTACAACAAACATTTGTGTGCAGGTTTTTGCATGGATATAAGTTTCCAACTTTTTTAGATAGATACCAAAGACTGTGATTGCGGGATCATATGATAAGAGTATGTTTAGGTTTATGAGAGACGGCCAAACTGCCCTCCAAAAGTGGCTGTACCGTTTTGCATTCCCACCAGCAGTGAATAAGAGTTCCTGTTGCTCCACATCCTTGCCAGCATTTGTTGTTGTTACTGCTCTGGATCTGGGCCATTGTAATAGGTGTGTGGTGCTATCTCATTTCTGTTTTAATTTGCATTTTCGTGAAGACATGATGTGGAGCAACTTCTCACATGCTTATTTGCCATCTATATATTTTCTTTGGTGAAGTATTTGTTAAGGTCTTTGACCTGTTTTTAAATTGGGTTGTTGTTTTCTTATTGTTGAATTTCAAGAATTCTTTGTATATTTTGGATAACAGTCATTTATCAAATATGTCTGTTGCAAATGTTTTCTCCCAGTCTGTGATTTGTCTTCTAATTCTTTTGATACTGTTTTCTTGCTGAACAGCAGAAGTTTTTAATTTTAATGCAGTTAATAATAATCAATTATTTATTTCATGGATTGTGTCTTTGGTGCTATATCTAAAAAGTCATTACCCTACTCAAGGTCATTTAGGTTTTCTACGTTATAGTCCAGGAGTTTTATAGTTTCGTGTTTTAAATTTAGGTCTGTTATCCATTTTGTGTTAATTTTTGTAAAGAGTGTACTGTCTGTGTCTAGATTCCTTTTTTCATATGCTGATGTCCAGTTGTTCTAGCACCATTTGTTTTTCTTTTTTTCCAAAATTTAAAGTTTTCATAATTTTAAAGATACCAAAATAAACATTAACATGTGGATGACTAGGAGAAATGTTTGGAAAAGCTATAACCTAATATTAGAATGCAGAATACATAAGGTCTAAAATAAATCAATAATAAAGGTAACAAAATCATGTTGGATAATGAGAAAAAGTTTAAAGTTGGTCAGTCAAAGAAGAGAACAGTATGGACTTCCTGGTGGCCCAGTGGTTAAGAATCCGCCTGTTAATGCAGGGGACACGGGTTCGAGCCCTGGTCCGGGAAGATCCCACATGCCGCGGAGCAACTAAGCCCGTGAGCCACAACTACTGAGCCCGTGTGCCACAACTACTGAAGCCCACATGCCCAGAGCATGTGCTCTACAACAAGAGAAGTCACTACAATGAGAGACCAGCACACTGCAATGAAGAGTAGCCCCCGCTCGCCTCAACTAGAGAAAGCCCGCCCAACAAAGACCCAACACAGCCAAAAATAAATAAATAAAATCAATAAATTTATTAAAAAAAACACAAAAAACAAAGAAGAGAACAATAGATGTCTATTAAATGCAAATATTATTGGTCTATTGAGGGGATAAACATTTAAATCATACCATGAGTTGAAATATCTACACAGATACTCTTCTGGACCCGGAATGTTCCTACTCTTCTCAGTGTGCTTCAGCTACCTGGTCTAGCACCATTTGTTGAAGAGACTATTTTTGCTTCATTGTATTTCCTTTGCTCATTTGTCAAAAATCAGTTGACTGTATTTACGGGGGTCTATTTCTGGGCTCTCTATTCTGTTCCACTGATTTATTTGGGTATCCTTTCGCCAATACACACTAGATTTGTTTACTGTAGCATTATAGTAAGTCTTGAAGTTGAGTAGTGTCAGTCCCCCAACTCTGTTCTCCTTTAATATTGTTTTGCATATTCTGGGTCTTTTGTCTCTCTATGTAAACTTTAGATTCAGTTTGTTGATATCCATGAAATAATTTGCTGGGATTTTGATTGGAATTGCATTGAATCTATAGATCAAGTTAAGAAGAACTGACATCTTAACAATATTGAATCTTCCTATTCATGAACATAGAATATCTCTTCATTTATTTAGTTCTTTGATTTTATCAGAGTTTTGTAGTTTTCCTCAAATAGTCTTGTACATATTTTGTTAGATTTGTGCTTAAGTATTTCATTTTTGGGGTGCTAATTTAAATGATACTATGTTTTTAATTTCAACTTCCACTTGTTCCTTCTTGGTTTGTAGGAAATTGATTTTTGTATATTAACCTTGTATCCCACACCTTCCTTCATTTTCTATCAAATATTTATGAATGTCTACCATGTGCTAATCCCTCTAGCACAGTCCCTCCTCCCGAAGCTCAGAGTTTAGTGAGCAAGGTAGAAAAATAAATATAAAAATTAAAAACATATGTTATTAGTCTAGTATCATTTCAGGGGTTTTACAATTAGCTACTCACTTTTGGTCTTCTGGGAAGGAGACTCAACAGGAGATGAAATATGTGTTTCTTGTGTTGTATCTTCCTGTATGTGCTCTTCAAGGACTGTTGATCTTCCCACACCTTCGAAATATTCTGTGTATATAAGTTTTTGAAATTACATACTTGAATTCATTTATTTTATTTTTTATTATTATTATTTTTTAAATAATCATTTTTCTCACTCTGAAGGCCTTTTAAAAAATTAATTAATTAATTTTATTTTATTTTTGGCTGCATTGGGTCTCTGTCGCTGCACGTGGGCTTTCTCTAGTTGTGGCGAGTGAGGGCTACTCTTCGTTGTGGTGCATGGGCTTCTCATTGCGGTGGCTTCTCTTGTTGTGGAGCACAGGCTATAGGTGCGTGGGCTTCAGTAGTTGTAGCACGCAGGCTCAGTAGTTGTGCCTCGCGGGTTCTAGAGCGCAGGCTCAGTAGTTGTGGCACATGGGCTTAGTTGCTCCGCGGCATGTGGGATCTTCCTGGACCAAGGCTCGAACCTGTGTCCCCTGCATTGGCAGGTGGATTCTCAACCACTGCGCCACCAGGGAAGCCCTGTCCTAAGTTTTTAAAAGAACTTTCAAAACCAAACAAACTGAAAGAACTTCATGATGAACTATTAATTTAAAGCTTTTTAATTAAAATAGAGAAGATATTTTAGAAGAGACTCATGAACGCTTTTTCTGAAAACTAAACTTTTGTCACATTCTTTCCTTAAAAATAAATTTACCTGTTGAAGATAAACAACAAACAACCCCCCCACCCCCCAAAAAACATATGTTATTATAAGGGACATATGAAAGAGGTCCTTCTAACTGGGCCTTGGTGGTCCAGGGTAGACTTTTTAGAGAGGTATGAAGTGAGTCTTAAGGGATAAACCTTACATGAAGTGAAAAAGCAAGAATATTGTAGACAGAAGATGACAGAAGGGAGATAGATGAGAAGCAGGATGGGTTTTCAGGGATCTACATGTGACTGAGTAGCAACAGATAGGGCTGAAGAGATTAAGTGGGGTCATGCTACTGTGTCTCTTGTCGAGGACCTTGCTTTTTATTCTACAGATAATAATTTGTTTCACGTAATTTTAGCAGCAGAATTTTTTTCCAAATTAAATCTTGTGTGGCACGCCAATATAAAATTAAATTAAAAGGAAATTTAATTAGTATGCATTATTTTATAAATTAAAACAATGAAAATACTGACATTTGTTTGAATAAAAAATTGATATAGAGATTATGGATGACAGTTATGTCTTATGTTAGCCTCAGCATTGCAGTTCTTTTATGTCTGAGTTTTGTTTGTTGTACAGTGGCAAGATAATTTTGATTCACAGAGATAAGTAGTTGCAAATTGTGACAGTTTTAAAATGTTATCTCAGAATCTCAGGATACTATTTTAAAGATGGAAGAGAAGGTTTTGTTCTTAGGTCTACACAAAAATGAAATTCGGGTTCGAGTGACTATGAGGATGATGGCACCAACACCCAAAACTGAATATATACCAGAGGGTAATTTCCAGGAAAAATTCAGTTTTTGATATTTTGTGTTTAAGCTATGTTATTTCAGAAGATAGGAAGCTTCCAATAGCCGTGGACATAACTGGTTCATTAGAAATCAAACATGAAATATATGCATTTTAAAGTTGTGAAAACTCTTTTTCCTCTGACATCTTACGGCCTGCTTTTGATAAAATTTTAATGGTTCATTTAAGAAACTCTTCACTTCTGGAAATTCAGGCAGCTGCTCAGCCTGTGGTTCAGAATTCTGCTGCTTCATCATTTCAGATTTCTTGACTTGCCTACAGATGCATCTAGACCATGTCATTTTATATTTAGCAAAGTTAGAATAGTTCACAGAGACTCTTGTGTCCTTTCTGAACGCTACAAATATCTAAGCTAGGTCATGCCACTACTCTTCTCCCTCAGTCAAGTCAATTAAAATGTATGTATTTAATGAATGGCTTGTTACAGAGAAAAATGTTCTTGATGTTTCTTGGCAGTATGGCAACGTCACCATTCATTTATTCATTTACTTAGTTTAATCCAATAGAAATAGATTAGATGCTAGGTTCTTCCTTGATTTGGAAGATAAGTGATTGTATTAATTTACTATGACTGCCGTAACAAAGTACCACAGACTAAGTGGCTTAAATAGCAGACATTTATTTCTCATAGTTCTGGAGGTTGGAAGTCCAAGATCAAGGTGTCTTGGATCAAGGTGACTGGTTTCCTCTCAGGCCCTCTCCTTGGCTTGCAGATGGCTGCCCTTTTGCTGCCTCTAATTATGGTCTTTCTCTGTGTGAACCTCCTTGGTGTCTGTGTGTGTCCAAATTTCCTCTTCTCATAAAGGCATTAGTCAGATTGGATTAGGGCCCTCCTTAATGGCCTCATTTTAACTTAAGCATTCCTTTAAGTACCGTATTTCCAAATATAGTCACATTGTGAGACACTGGGGGTTAGGACTTCAATATACAAATTTTGGGGGGCACAATTCAGCCCAAGTTATGATTAAATATTTTTCCTTTGGTATTATAAAAAAGACAATAGATTTAAGTTTTCTCCATAGCTTCACGGCTTCTTCATTTTTGTTTGTATTTTTTTTTTTTCATTTAAGATAGGAAATACTTTATTCAAACCCATCAGAGAAACGGATAGCTTGAGTCTGTAACAAAGTGTCGGTTTTTAAAGCATCGGTCAGTAATTGTATATGAGTACATACAAATTAATTGATCAGACCACAACTTTTCAATGTTTAAAACAGAATAAACTTCCCTGTAAAAGCAGCACCTTTGTGACATTTTCACTTTAGTATTTTTCTCCTTCTTCTCCCTCTCCTTCAACAGAATTCACATCAACCTCCACATGATCCTTCTCAAGGGCAGCCATGTCCTCACAGGCCTCGGAAAGCTCTCCTTCCTCTATGTCCTCACCCACATACCAGTGAAAGGCACACTTGGCATACGTCAGGTCAAACTTGTGGTCCAGGCGAGCCCAGGCCTCAGCGATGGCTGTGTGTTGCTCAGCATGCACGCAGCCCACTGTACTTTGGCCAGGTCTCCACCGGGTATCACAGTAGGAGGCTGGTAATTAATGTCAACTTTGAAGCCAGTGGGGTACCAGTCCACAAACTGGATGGTGCGCTTGGTCTTGATGGTGGCAGTGGTAGCATTGAAATCTTTGGGAACCATGTTGCCACGGTACAACAGGCAGCAAGCCATGTATTTACCATGGTGAAGGTTGCATTTCACAACCTGGTTGGCTGGCTCAAAGCAAGCGTTAGAGATCTCTGCTACCAGCAGAGGTGATAGGGGCGTATGTAGCCAGAGGGAAGTGGATGTGGGGATAGGGCACCAGATTGGTCTGAAATTCTGTCAGATCAACATTCAGGGCTCCATCAAACCTCAGGGAAGCAGTGATGGAAGACACAACTTGACCTATCAACCTATTCAGGTTAGTGTATGTTGGGTGCTCAATATCAAGCTTTCTAAGACAGATGTCATAGATGTCCTCATTGTCTACCATGAAGGCACAATTAGAGTATGCCAGGGTGGTGTGGGTGGTGAGGTTGGAGTTGTAGGGCTCAACTACAGCTACGGAAACCTGGGGGGCTGGGTAAATGAAGAACTCCAACTTGGACTTCTTGCCATAATCAACAGAGGGATCTTCCATCAGCAGGGAGGTGAACCTAGAACCAGTTCCCCCACCAAAGCTGTGGAAAACCAAGAAGCCCTGAAGACCTGTGCATTGGTCAGCCAGTTTCCAAATTCGGTCCAAGATGCAGTCAGTGACCTCCTTGCCAATGGTGTAGTGATGTCGGGCATAGTAATTGGCAGCACCTTTCTTGTCTCTGATGAGCTGCTCAGGGTGGAGGAGCTGGGGGTAGGTGCCAGTGAGAACTTCATCAATGACCGTGGGTTCCAGGTCCACAAACACGGCCCTGAGCACATGCTTGCCAGCAGTTGTCTCACTGAAGAAGGTGTTGAAGGAGTCATCTCCTCCCCCAATGGTCTTGTCACTTGGCATCAGGCCATTGGGCTGGATGCCATGTTCCAGGCAGTAGAGCTCCCAGCCGGCATTGCCGATCTGGATACCACCCTGACCAGCATCAATGGAAATGCACTGGCGCATAGTTGCTGTTTTGTGGCTGCCGAGAAGATGGCAGAGAGGAGGAGGCGAGGTTGTTGCTTCTTCCAGAGCAACTCTTAGGTGGTCGATGTAAGAGAACCTGCCTTATTTGTATTCTTGATGGGACTCAGAACCACTCTTCCCCTTTTGCATGGGAAAAAGGGAGGTAAATCTTCTCTTCTGGAAAGTGTCATAGGTAATGCAATATTTCTCAATCTTTTTACTGTCCCAACACATAGACACATAGGAGGGATGTCACATAGCCACAACAAATGAGTGGCTTACCAAGAGCTTGAGTTGTGGAATCCCTATTTAAAAGCTGTGTGACTTTGTCCAAAGTCTTAAACTTCATAAGGATACTGTCTAAGCTACTTTAACAGAGATCTCTATAATACCATGACTTAAGAAGAGAGAAGTTTATTTTTCTCTCCTGTATCAGCTCACAGTGAAGTAACACAGAGTGGGATGGGCAGATCAGTCTGTCCTTAAAAGACAGTTTCTGTCTCTGAGTCCATAATGGCTGTTCCACCTCTTCCCATCGTATCTGCATCTCAGCCATCAGGAACAGGGAAAGGAGAAAGAAAAACACACCTGTATTTCTTTTAATGTCAAGGCTTGGCATATAAGTTGTCTTATAGCCCATTGCTAACGAGTCATATAGATGTATTTAGTTGCAAAGATGGTGGAGAAACGTAACCTATAACTAAGTGGCCATGGGTGCAGCTAAAACATGGGGTTTTATTAATAAAGGAATAGAAGAATAATGAATATTGTTTTGTGTCTTGGGTTCCTGCAAAAGCAGAGCCTAAGCAAGGACTTGGATGTAGCTAGTTCAAGTGCATTTACCTAAGATGATGATATTGATCCCAGGAAACAGAGTGAGGGAGTGGGCAGAGTAGGGCAAGGAAAAAAAGCCAATAAAGGGTATGCTACCCAGATGGAAATCACTGTGGAAAACTGAGGCCCATTTACTCTGGGGATCATCTCTAGAACCACACAGAATGTGCCTCAGAATTGTTTCAGTGAAGGTTGAGGAGGCTGGGGCATTTATCCACTGACTTCCATCCCTCATCATTTATTAACTCCCCTGTACTTCCAGTCTGTAGCCCTGCTCAGACTGTGTAAGTTTCCGTGGTGTTGAAGGATACACCAAAGGACTCCGCAGCACCCCCTGGAGCTGGAGCATTGCAATATTCATGCAACTGTTCACACTACTGGCACCAATGTCAAATGGGCCAAAGCGATTTGGCCCAGGGCATCTTAGGTGTCTGCTCCTGGGTAGAACTAAACCTCTTGGCCTTTGTCCTAAATATGTCAGTGATAGGTGACTGTAAAAGGGGAGAGAAACAAGGCTCCCTCAGGTTACTCAAGGAGGAAAAAACCTGGTTTGGTCTCTTAGAGATAAGGAAATGACAGCAAAAAAACCTAGATGGCTGGGGAGGAGATTTTGTGCTGGGAAATTGTGGGAGCTAAGATGCTGCTATGAGTTATTTGGTGCCAGTCCTGGAAGACCTTGAGTACCATCCTGGGACGTTTAAACTAGATATAGTATAGACGTGTATAGGTTCTGGATTTCTAAAAATAAATGCTTCTGTAACGTATAGGGTGGTTGGGAGAGCCTAGAGGTAGAAGACCAGTTTTGAGATGATTATAGTGATCTAAGCATGAGATGATGAAAGCTGAGATTAAGGTGAGGCTAGTATGGAGAACCAGGAAGAAAGGTGTAAAAAAGGTAGAGAAGGATATGAGGGGAAAAGAAAGCAGGGGTCAAAGAAGGTAAAAGTAAGAAAGTGGAATGACAAAGGAGAAAAAAGGAATGGAGACTGGTGTGAGAGACAACGACTACATTGTTTCCATGAAGCTTGCTTTAAAATGTGAAGAATTAAAATGTAAAAAATTCAAGTAATAAGAAATTTTCTAACCAGAAAATATCGCTGGATAATCATAGGAAAAAGGAAGAGTATGGTGACAATTCAGATCATCGTGAAGTTGATGACAGATGTCAGGAAGGTACCAAAGTCAGATTTTGACATTTTGTACCAGATAGGCTTTAGAGTTGGGTATTAACCCTTCAATTTGTTCTCAAGTCTCCTTACTTGGTCCAAATCATTCTAGTTCAGAATAAGTATAGGACTTAAATATGGAAGATTATAAGTAGCATTTTAATCTAAATTATCCAAATCTAATTCCTTCCTGAAAATACACTCTACTCAATATATTTATGCTAATATATGGTTTTAAAAGCACCCAAAGGGGGAAAGGTTATCATTATTAAATGACAAAAAACCCTCTTGTTTCTTACTAAGGAAAATAAAAGTCTTATTACATTTTGAAATACTGAAACAACACATTTTAGGCTAAACTACATATGACCAATTGCTCCTTTTAACCATTTTAGGAAAATACCTTTAAAAAAAATACTTTCAAAGTTACAGATGACTTGCAAGAAAATTACAAAAGATTCTTAAATATCTTTTATCCAGATTCACAGATTAACTGTTTGCCACATTTACTTATCACTGCCTCTATTTATAATATATATTATTATTAATTTTCCCCTGAACCATATAAGAGTTACAGATATCATGTCCTTTTATTTCTAAATACTTCAATGTGTATTTCTTTTTTTTTTTTTTTTAATTAATTTATTTAATTAAGTTAACTTTTTTTTTTTAAACTTTTTCTTGGGTTTATTTATTTATTTATTTATGGCTGTGTTGGGTCTTCGTTTCTGTGTGAGGGCTTTCTTCAGTTGCGGCAAGTGGGGGCCACTCTTCATCGCGGTGCGCGGGCCTCTCACCATCGCGGCCTCTCTTGTTGCGGAGCACAGGCTCCAGACACGCAGGCTCAGTAAATTGTGGCTCATGGGCCTAGTTGTTCCGCGGCATGTGGGATCCATCCTCCCAGACCAGGGCTCGAACCCGTGTGCCCTGCATTGGCAGGCAGATTCTCAACCACTGCGCCACCAGGGAAGCCCCAATGTGTATTTCTTAATAAGGACATTCCTTCACGTAACCACAGTCCAATGATAATATTCAGGAAGTTTAGTACTATGACTTAATATACTTTCAATATTCAAATTCTGCCAGTTGTTCAATAATGTTCTTTAGAGCATCTTCCCTTGCCTCTAATATCCAATTTAGGGTCAACCATTGCATTTAGTTGTCATATTTCTTTTAGTCTCTGTGTTACTTATCTATTGCTGCATAAGAATTACTCCAAAATTTAAGCTAAAAATAATAAATATTAATTGTATATTAATCTTATATCCTGCAACTTTACTGAATTCACTTATTCTAATAGTTTTTTGGTGGGGAGTTTAGGGTTTCCTATATATAGTATCATGTCATCTGCAAATAGGGACAGTTTTACTTCTTCCCTTCCTATTTGGATGCTTTTATTTCTTTTTCTTGTCTGGTTGCTACGGCTAGAACTTTCAATACTATGTTAAATGGAAGTGTCAAGAGTGGGTATCCTTGTCTTGCTCTTGGTTTTAGAGGAAAAGCTTTCAGCTTTTCACCATTGAGTATGATGTTAGCTGTAGGTTTGTCATATATGGCCTTTATTATGTTGAGATATGTTCCCTCTATACCAACTCTGATGAGAGTTTATGTCATAAATGGATGTTGAATTTTGTCAAATGCTTTTTCTGCATCTATTGAGATGATCATGTGATTTTTATCCATCCTTTTGTTAATATGGTGTATCCTGTTGATTGATTTGCAGATATTGCATCCCTAGAATAGATCCCACTTGATCAAGGAGTATGATTCTTTTCATATATTGTTGAATTCGGTCTGCTAATATTTTGTTGATTATTTTTGCATCTATATTCATCAGAGATATTGGCCTGTGATTTTCTTTTTAGTAGTGTATTTGTTTGTCTGGTTTTGGTATCAGGGTAATATGACCTCAAAGAATGAATTTGGGAGTGTTCCCTCCTCTTCAATTTTTTGGAATAGTTTGAGAAGGATAGGCATTAGCTCTTCTTTATATGTTTGGTAGAATGCCCCTGTGAAGCTGTCCAGTCCTGGACTTTGGTTTGCTGGGAGTTTTTTGATTACTAATTCAGTTTTATTTTTGGCCATGCTGCACAGCATGTGGGATCTTAGTTCCCCAACCAGAGATCGAACCCACGCCCCCTGCATTGGAAGCACGGAGTCTTAACCACTGGACTGCCAGGGAAGTCCCTACTAATTCAGTTTTATTACTTAGAATCAGTCTGTTCAGATTATCTATTTCTTCATGATTCAGTCTTGGAAGATTGTGTGTTTCTAGAAATGCATCCATTTCTTCTAGGTTGTCCTATTTGTTGGCATATAACTATTCATTGTATTCTCTTATGATTTTTTTATATCTCTGTAATATCAGTTGTAATTTCTCCTCTTTCATTACTTATTTTGTTTATTTGGGTCTTCACCCATTTTCTCTTGGTGAGCCTGGCTAAAGACTTATCAGTTTTGTTTATCTGTTCCAAAAAACCCAGATCTTGGTTTCATTGATCTTTTCTATTATTATTTTTTTGGTCTTTATTCTCTGATCTTTATTATTTTTCCTTCCCTCTGCTGACTTTGGGATTTGTTTGTTCTTCTTTTCTAATTCCTTTAGATGGTAGGTTAGGTTGTTTATTTGAGACTTTTTAAATTTCTTGTGGTGGGCCTGTATCCATATCAGCTTCTCTCTTAGAACTGCTTTGGCTGAATCCCATAGATTTTTTTTTTTAGATGTGGACCTTTTTTTTTTTTTAAGTCTTCATTGAATTTGTTACAATATTGCTTCTGTTTTATGTTTTGGTTTTTTGGCTGCGAGGCATGTGGGATCTTAGCTCTCCAGCCAGGCATCAAACCCACACCCCCTGCATTGGAAGGCGAAGTCTTAACCACTGGACCACCAGGGAAGTCCCAAGAATCCCATAGATTTTAGAGAGTTGTGTTTTAATTTTCATTTGTCTTGAGGTATTTTCTGATTTCCTCTTTGATTTCTTCATTGACCCATTGGCCTTTAAGTAGCATGTTGTTTAGTCTCAATGTCTCCCCATTTTTCATCCTGTAATTGATTTTTATTTTATTTTATTTTATTTATTTATTTTTTAAAAAAATAAATTTATTTATTTATTTATTTTTGGCTGCGTTGGGTCTTTGTTGCTGTGTGCGGACTGCCTCTCGTTGCAGCGATCAGGGACCACTCTTTGTTGTGGTGCACGGGCTTCTCATTGCAGTGGCTTCTCTTATTGAGGTGGCTTCTCTTGTTGCGGAGCACGGGCTCTAGGCTCGCGGGCTTCATTAGCTGTGGCTCAAAGGCTCTAGAGCACAGGCTCAGTAGTGTGGTGCACGGGCTTAGTTGCTCTGTGGCATGTGGGATCTTCCCAGACCAGGGCTCGAACCCGTGTCTCCTGCATTGGCAGGCAGATTCTTAACCACTGCGCCACCAGGGAAGCCCCTGTAATTGATTTTTAGATTCATACCTTGTGGTTGGAAAAATTGCTTGGTATAATTTCTAAACTCTTAAGTTTGTTGACTTGTTTTGTGGCTTAGAATGTGATCTATCCTGGAGAACATTCCATGTGCACTTAAAAAAAGAATGTGTATTCTGCTGATTTGGATGGAATGTCCTGTAGATATTCATTAAGTCCAACTGGTCTATTATGTCTTTAAGACCATTATTGCCTTATTGATTTTCTGTCTGGATGACCTGTCCGTTGATGTAAGTGGGGTGTTAAAGCCCCTTACTAATATTGTGTTATTGTCAATTTCTCCCTCCATGTCTGTTAGTATTTGCTTTATATATTTAAGTGCTCCTGTTAGGTTGCATATATATTAGTGAGTGTAATATCCTCTTCTTGTATTAATCTCTTTATCATTCTCTAATGCCCTTCTTTATCTTTTGTGGTAAACTTTGTTTTAAAGTCTATTTTTCCTAATATAAGTATTGCTACATCAGCTTTCTCAATGTTTCCATTTGCATGAAATATCTTTTTCTATCTCCTTACTTCATTCTGTGTTTCTTTAGTTCTGAAGTGAATCCCTTGTAAACATCGTATCAATGGGTCTTGTTTTTTATCCAATCAGCTACCCTATGTCTTTTGATTGGAGCATTTCATTCATTGACATTTAGAGTGATTATTGATAGATATGTACTTCTTGCCATTTTGTTACTTGTTTTCCGGTTGTTTTTGTAGTTCTTCTCTGTTCTTTTCTCCTTCTTTTAGTTTCTTCCCTTGTGGTTTGATTATTTTCTTTAGTGATATGCTTGTGTTCCTTACTCTTTAGTTTTTGTGTGTCCGTTGTAGGTTTTTTTTTTTTTTTTTTTTTTTTTTTAATGTTTATTTTATTTTATATTTTTCTTAAATTTATTTATTTATTTATTTATGGCTGTGTTGGGTCTTCGTTTCTGTGCGAGGGCCTTCTCCAGCTGTGGCAAGCGGGGGCCACTCTTCATCGCGGCGCGCGCGCCGTGCCTCTCACTATCGCGGCCTCTCCCGCTGCGGAGCACAGGCCCAGACGCGCAGGCTCAGTAGCTGTGGCTCACGGGCCCATTTGCTCCGCGGCATGTGGGATCCTCCCAGACCAGGGCTCGAACCCATGTCCCCTGCATTGGCAGGCAGATTCTCAACCACTGCGCCACCAGGGAAGCCCCGTTGTAGGTTTTTGATTTGCGGTTACCATGGGGTTCATATATGTTGACCTATAACTATATCTACTTGTTTTAAACTGGTAGTCATTTAAGTTCAATCACATTCTAAAAGATCTACATTTTTTCTCTCCTCTCTCACATTTCATGTTTTTGATCTTATATTTTACATCTTCATGTCTATGCCTTAACTGTTTATTATTGTTATAGTTGATTTTACGATTTTTATCTTTTAATCTTTGTAGTAGATTATTTAAATGGTTGATCCACAGTCTTTACTATATATTTGTCCTTTCCTATAAATTCTTACTTCTTGTTATAGCCTTTTCTTTTCCACTTAGAAAAGACCCTTTAACATTTATTTTTAGGTTTGGTTTAGTATTGATGAACTCTTTCAATTTTTGCTTGTCTGAGAAGTGCTTTAACTCTCTTTCAATTCTAAATGATAATCTTATTGGGTAAATTATTCCAGGTTGTAGGTTTTTCCCTTCCAGCACTTTAAATATATCATGACACTCTCTCCTTGCTTGTGAATTTTCTGCAGAAAAATCAGCTGTTAGCCTTATGGGGGTTCCCTTGTATATGACTTTTTGTTTTTTCCTTGCTGCCTTTAGAATTCTCTCTTTAACTTTTGCCATTTTAATTATGATATGTCTTGTGTAGGTCTCTTTGGGTTAATCTTGTTGGGACTTTCTCTGCTTTCTATACCTGGATATCTATTTCCCCTTTTGGGGGAGTTTTCAGCCATAATTTTATTGAATATATTTTGATCCCTTTCTCTCTCTCTTCTCATTTTGGGACCCCTATAACATGAACTTTAGTATACTTGATATTGTCCTAGAGGTTCCTTAAACTTTTCTCATTTTTTAAAAAACTTTTCTCATTTTTAAAATTTGTTTTTCTTTTTGCTGTTCTGATTGGGTGATTTTCATTATTCTATCTTCCAGAGTGCTTATGTGTTCTTCTGTATCACCTAGTCTGGTGTTAATTCCTTCTATTGTGTAATTCATTTCAGTTATTGTATTCTTCAGCTCTAACTGGTTCTTTTTTATATTTTCTAGTTCCTTGTTAAAATTCTCACTGTGTTCATCTATTCTTTTACCAAGTTCAGTTTGCTGTCTTATTACTAATGCTTTGGACTCTTTATCTGGTAAATTATTTATCTCTGTTTCATTAGTTGTTTTTTCAGGTTTTTGTTGTTGTTGTTGTCGTCCCTTCATTTGAAACAAATTCCTCTGTTTCCTCATTTTTCTTAACTTTCTGTCTCAAGGAAATTAGGCAAAACAGTTACCTATCCCAGTGTTGAAGGGGTATCCTTGTGTGGGAGCATCTCTATACAGTCTATGTGTGCTCAGTGGCTTTGGTAGGAGAGCTAGATCTGAAATGAGCATGTCATGTCTTCCCCCAGAGTGTGCTAGTAGCTAGCACCTTGATGGGAAGTGGGACTGGAGATGGAGGGGCTAGGGCCAGAACCAGGTGTGAGCCGGGACTTCTCCTGTGCTCAGTGGCTGACACCATCATATCAGGGGTGGGGTCAGGTCCCAAGGTGCTGGAGCAGAAGCCCTGAGGGTCAAGTATGAGCTAGTCCCATTCCCTCTAAGTGTGAGCTCTCCCTCTTGTAAGCATTGGTACATTTGCCTCAGAGGGGAGCAGCACTAGAGCAACAGGGGCCAGAGTGGGCACTCAGCATGGGCCAGGGTGCATGCTGGGGTGGTCCTGGCACACGAGTCAGAGCTCCAGACTGCTCCTGATCTGCTGCTTCTGCAAGCACCAGCAATGGCCATCCCTGCCTTGTTCAGATGCTGTGCTGGGTCTGAGCAGGTTCTGCCCCCATCAGCTGCACAATCTCCTTGGCAATGGCAGCCTTCAGTCTACTGGGGAGCGGTGCCAGAGTAAGAGGGCCTGGGAGTGGGTGCTTGGCGTGGGCTGGGGCATGTGCTGGGGTGGTTGTGGGAAAATGGCCAGAGTCCTGGGCAGTTTCAATCTGCTTCCTCTGCTTTGCTTCCGGTGGGTAAGCAAGTGTGTGTGCACTCTTCATGAGTGGAATCTAGGTTTCTAACAGCCCTCCTGTTATTACCACTGGTTTTCAAACCAGCCAAGAGAACTTGTCTTCCTGGTGTTGGACCCCAGGGCTGGGGTGCCCAATATGTGGTTTGAACTGCTCGCTCCCCAGGGAAGGTCTTTAAACCCATGTAATCCCCTTCCTCATCTGTGTCCTCTCCTAAGGGTGCAGTTCCCGACCTGATCTCTTTTCTTCCTTCCTACCTGACTCCGTGTGGATCTTTCTTTACAGCCTTGGTTGTACAGGAGTCTTTCGGTCAGTCTCCAGTTTGGTTTCAGTGAGAATTACTCCACATGTAGATATATTTTTGATGTGTTCATGGGGGGATGTGAGCTCCATGTCCTCCTGCTCTGCCATCTTGGTCTCCTCCAATAACCAACAAACATTTATTGTCTCACAGTATTTGCTGGACAGGAATCCAGGTGCAGATTACCTATGTATCTCTGCCTTATGATCCTTCATAAGGCTGCAGTCAAGATGTCTGGTAGGGCTGTAGTCTTATCTGAAGGTTTGACTGGGGAAGGATCCACTCCCAATGTCACTCATGTGATTTTTGGCAATGTTTAGTTGCTCATGGGTTGTTGAACTGAGGTCCTCCATTTTTCACTGGCTGTTGGCTGGAGCTCTCTCTGTTCCTTGCCACATGGACCTTCCATAGAATAGCTCATGTTATGAGTGATTGGCTCATGGCAGCTGGCTTCCATCAGAGCAACTGAGAGAATAAGAGACTGAGCAAGACAGAAGTAGTCTTTTTGTAAACTAATATTAAAAGTTGCATCCACTGCTGTATTCTATTCATTAGAATGAGCCAGTAGGTCCAGCCCACACTACAGGGGAGGGGACTACAAGAGAGTATAAATATCAAGAGGCAGGGATCATTTGGGGGTCATTTTGGAAGCTAATATTCTTTTATTTTATTTTATTTATTTATTTTTTTATTGAAGTATAGTTGACTTACAATGTTGTGCCAATCTCTGCTGTACAGCAAAGTGAGTCAGTTATACACATATAGACATTCTTTTTTTAATATTCTTTTCTATTATGGTTTATCACAGGATATTGAATATAGTTCCCTGTGCTATATAGTAGGACCTTGTTGCTTATCCATCTTATATATAATAGTTTACATCTGCTAATCCCAAACTCCAGTCCTTCCCTCCCCCACTCCCCTCCCCCTTGGCCATGACAAGTCTGTTCTCTAGGTCTGTGAGTCTGTTCTGTTTTGTAGATAGGTTCATTTGTGCTGTTTTAGATTCACATGTAAGTGATATCATATTGTATTTGTCTTTCTCTTTCTGACTTCACTTAATATGATAATCTCTAGTTGCATCCATGTTGCTGCAAATGGCATTACTTCATTCTTTTTTATGGCTGAGTAGTATTCCATTGTATATATGTACCACATCTTCTTTATCCATTCATCTGTCGATGGACATTTAGGTTGATTCCATGTTCTGGCTATTGTGAATAGTGCTGCTATGAACATAGGGGTACATGTATCTTTTTTAATTATAGTTTTGTCCAGGTATATGCCCAGGAGTGGGATTGCTGGGTCACATGGTAGTTCTATTTTTAGTTTTCTGAGGAACCCCCACACTGTTCTCCATAGTGGCTGCACCATTCTTACCAACAGTGTAGGAGGGTTCCCTTTTCTCCACACCATCTCCAGCATTTGTTATTTGTAGACTTTTTAATGATGGCCATTCTGACTGGTGTGAGGTGGTACTTCATTGTAGATTTGATTTGCATTTAGAGGCTAATATTCTTTTTAAAATTTAATTTAATTTAATTTTATATTTGGCTGCTTTGGGTCTTAGCTGTGGCACTTGGGATCTTCGTTGAGGCATGCGGAATCTTTCGTTGAGGCACATGGGCTTCTCTCTAGTTGTGGCACACAGGCTCCAGAGAATGTGGGCTCTGTAGTTTGCGGCACGTGGGCTGTCTAGTTGAGGTGCACGAGCTCAGTAGTTGTGGCGTGCGGACCTAGTGGCCCCGTGGCATGTGGAATCCCAGTTCCCTGACGAGGGATTGAACCCATGTCCCCTGCATTGTAAGGTGGATTCTTTACCACTGACCACCAGGGAAGTCCTAATATTCTTTTTTTTTTTTTTTTTTGAATTTTTTTTTTTTTTGAATTTTTATTTATTTATGGCTGTGTTGGGTCTTCGTTTCTGTGCGAGGGCTTTCTCTAGTTGCGGCAAGCGGGGGCCACTCTTCATCGCGGTGCGCGGGCCTCTCACTATCGCGTCCTCTCTTGTTGCAGAGCACAGGCTCCAGACGCGCAGGCTCAGTAATTGTGGCTCACGGGCCCAGTTGCTCCGCGGCATGTGGGAGCTTCCCAGACCGGGGCTCGAACCCGTGTCCCCTGCATTGGCAGGCAGACTCTCAACCACTGCGCCACCAGGGAAGCCCCCAGTCCTAATATTCTTGATAGCTGTTTCTTCTCTCCAAACTTGGAAGTTTTCTCCATCATGCTCGTATTTTCTCCACCTGTCAGAGTAATTTTTCAAGCTCTCTCTACCATATATACGTGCCAGTACTGATACTGTACAATCCTGCCAGGTAGTGGGCACATGAATCCTTTTTCTAGAAGACTGGGAAGTTTTCTGAATCTGTCCATGTCTCGGGGGTTTTCAGCATTTGCTGGTGTACTCCTCTGTGCCTTCATCTCCTCGGTCTCTCCCAGCTGTGTTTGCTTATGGAAATCATTCAGTTGACACCTATCATATGAGTGAGAGGCTATGGTCTTTCTATTAATCCTCGACTTTACTCTTGTTATTCTTCTTGGAAGAGGACAGTTCTGGCTTTTCATGAACAGTTGTGAGATTGTGAAGAATAAAGCAATTATTTTTTTAACCAGTAGACATTGCACTAGTTCAGAGTTTCCTAAACTGTTTTAGTTCACAGTACCATTAGTGTCTCAATAATTTTTTCCCACAACACCCCTTGGCCAAAAGAAATACCTAACAGTTCCATTTATTAAGTTATTAGGTTTAAACACCTTAATAAGTATTTATGTTTTAACAACCAAGCAGCCATTTATAAAGCAAATATATATACATAAAGAAAAAGTAATGTTAAATTTCATTCTTGAATAGACACAATTACTAACAGGATGTTTGTACCTCTTGGGCACAGTCCAACTTCACTAACCTTGGAATGTCTGGACACTGCCACTCTCATTTCCTGTTACCCATTGATTTTCAAGTGGTACTTGCTTTTTATTGCAGCAACCATGGAAAGCCCAGCTTTGCAAATAAAGAAATGTCTTTGAAAGGAATGTAGCATGATCTAATGAAAATGTGAATCACCTCAAGATAGTAGTAGTGTCTGACAGGTGCTACTGTGTCGTCCTTGAAAGTTTAAAATACCCTGTTAGCCACACCTGCATCTGTCTATGGCCATACCACCCTGGATGAGCCCAATCTCGTCTAAAATACCCGGTTGGGTCTCCTGAGTTGGGTCTCCTGGGTTATCTCAGGGCATAGTTTGGGAACTGCAGTGCTAGGTGAAGGAAGATAAAAAAGACATATTCCATGTAAGGAGCCCAATTATAGTACTGCATATAGACATGTGGTCAACTAGGTATTCTGTAAGGCAGAGGACCACAATCAAGATGCAGTGGACATTTTTAAAAAATCTGTTTGGTATCTGAATCCCTGATACGTGGCCATGTTTTTGCTGGACTTGTTCTGTGATACGATTTTCGCCGTGGTTTTGGTGGTGTAGCTTCCCTTTTTATTTGCCCATTCTGAACATAGTTCTCTAGTCTTCCTGAGGACATGGAAAACCCGATATCCTTCCAATAAATTTCTGTCTCTGTTTAAGACAGCCCAACTACTCTTAAAGGTGGGACAAATAAAAAGGAACATGACCAAAGATTTCTAGTAGTAGAAGAGAGGCAAGATTATAGAGAACATATTGCACTGATGTCACCAGACAGAACAAGGAGAGGAATTACTGAGATGTGCCTTCTGGAGGGTCTGGATGGTAAATAATAATAACCAGCCCTAAAAGGCAGAAAAAGCTATCTATGAGGATGGCTTAGGTAATGTGGACAGATTTGAGAGAGGGGAAGACTTGGAAATTTGCACAGAATGCATCACACCCTGTTAGGTGAGTTTCAAAATGACACATTTATGGTGAGTAAGGAAGTTTGTAAAGTTCATGTCATTAGAGATATGCTCAGAAAATCTTCAGACTCCCAGGAAAGGTGGGATGATGCACACTAAAGGGGAGCTAGCCAAGGCAATATTAAATAGAAATCAGGTCTGTGATAAATGTTAGGCAGATGAGAGGATGAATTTTAGGTACAATTATCCAACTAAGGGAAATAAGGATGGACACGATTTGCTTAGATGATGGATGCTTTTGGTAAACCCAGAAGTTGTTAAATCTATATTTCTCACTAGCAGACACTCCATAAGGCCAAATCTAGAGGAGTGTATTAGGAAACTAAATATATGGCTCAGAAAGCAGAGGGAAAGGAAAGCAGAGTCTACCTGCATCAACTTATGAAGCAAGTGAAATGAGTGAAACTTAGGAGGGCCTGCCTGAGAGAGGAAGTGAACAACATCAGGAAATGGAATCCTAGAAGCATAGCCATGACTCAAGAAAAAGTTGTAGCAGGAAGAATTGTTCTGCTGTTTTGCAGTAACACAAGTTCCTCAAGATGAAAAAGCAGGTTTGGAGGTACACTGAGCAGAAGACATTAGTCTTTCCTTGCTTCAATAAAATAGAATAGAAGATGCATTTTTAGCCTATGAACCCTCAGTGAAATAAACTGAATCCATAATTTTGAAATTGACAGGTTGTTTGGCTTCCATGAGATGAAGCAGATTCTGATGTGGCTCATCTTATCCCTTGGTAAGTGAAATCATGATGTCATGTACACATGCCATTGTTAGGTACACACAGGCTTGTGGGATTTCCATGCTCATAGGAAAGCTATGTGGTGGGAGTATTTGGCACAAGAGCCTCTCAAATATTAGGCAACACTATAATTTATATTACTTATTCAAAAATAATTACTGATTAGAGCAATACTCTTAAAGGCACATGAATATCGTTAATGTGAAATTTCATATGATTTCTCAAAACTCCGTTTAAAAACAATTGCCTAAGCTGTTTTAATTATGCTTTAGTGTTCTAACCTATCCACCCATCTTGTTGACCCATATGCTTTATGTAAACTGTTCCATCTGTGTTCTTTTAAATCAAGTTCTTGTATACCAACTCTTTCTCTCTACCATGGAAAGAAGGTAGTTTCATTCAGAAGAGGAAACTCTTACCTTGTTGCAGTACTAGGGGAATATAATGCTTTTATACTACTGAAATTGCGAGTTATGAGATAATCAGTTGTGAATTTGGATCAAGATTCAATGACTGGACTCATTTTTTCTTCCAGAATGATCAAAGACAGAGAAGGAAACCAGGAGGTTGAAAAAGAGCCCCGGTAAGTTAAAGGAAGTTATCTGGTAACAGATAAATACTGATGCCATGAGTCAACCAACACACGTGAGTCTTCCTCTGGGTACTTGGCGTAAAACATTTCAGAGAATCATCCTTATCCCTTGAGCAAATGGACGTGGGCAGAGCTCTTCACATCTGATAGCAACCTGCATTCCCAATATTATATCCTACCATTTCCTCCTACGTAGCCTAAGCAGCCACGCTATGGAGTTCCTCATGATTTTCTTTCCATGCCAGGATCTTCTGGGACTCTTCTTTGCTCCTGCAATGTTTCTTTAACAATATCCTTAGTCTCCTTCCTCTTTAGTGTGGAGTTATTTGTTCTGTCATTGCTGTCCTCACAATGCCTGTCTCATAACTCTGTAAAAGCATAAGGTCTGTTTTATTACACTATTTCTGTTTCTGTTGCACCTTCATGAGCAGAGTCCATTGCTTAGTCATTTTTGTTCTGGCCGCATTGCAGGAATACTCACATTGTCAAATTGCATCCTATACATTAGAATATGAATGGGCAAACTCATTGTTTAGAATATTTTAAGCTTAGGTTCATGTGTTTGTCTTGATTTTCATGTTTATAGTGATGTGTCATTTGGTTTAATTTAAGTGGTCTGTGGAGACAGTCACTCAAATTCACTGAATGTTTTGTTTCATCTATTAAAAGTTGCATTTTTCTACATGACTTCTAAGATGTCTTACATTCTTGGTTTGTAATCAGGCCTTTCAGTGTGACCTTGGACCAATTACTTAATCTCTTTATTAAATGAAGAAAATACTTCCAAATTCAGAGGGTGGTTTTGAGGATTAAATGGGACAACATCTAGAATGGATTTAGATTGTTTCAGTAAATAAACGTTTATTGAGCAACTGCATAGGTGCCAGGGGACTGTGCTAGGTATTAGCACTATAGAGATGACTAAGATACAATCTCAACTCTGGGGAAGTTACAATCTAGAAGCCTTGCTTGGTACATAATATGGACTCAGTAACTGTTTGTTCTTCCTTTTTCTCTCTGGCCTGTTATTTAATGCTGGAATTTATTGCTGTTGTTTTTATTATTTATTTATTTATTTATTATTATTTGGCTGCGCTGGGTCTTAGTTGTGGCAGGTGGGCTCCTTAGTTGTGGCATGCCAACTCTTAGTTGCAGCACGCGTGTGGGATCTAGTTCCCTGACCAGGGATTAAACCCGGGCCCCCTGCATTGCGAGCATGGAGTCTCAACCACCGGACCTCGAGGGAAGTCCCTAAAGCTGGGATTTGGAATGGAATAGGGAGACAGCTTTACATTTTGCATTTATTTGTCACATGATCTTTAAATACAACAGTGAACCTTACTTCAAGAGGTAAAGCTAAAGTACACGTCATTTCTTTTTTTTTTTTTTAACATCTTTATTAGAGTATAATTGCTTTGCAATGGTGTGTTAGTTTCTGCTTTATAACAAAGTAAATCAGCTATACATATACATATATCCCCATCTCTCCTCCCGCCCACCCTCCCTATCCCACCCCTCTAGATGGTCACAAAGCACCGAGCTGATCTCCCTGTGCTACGCGGCTGCTTCCCACTAGCTATCTATTTTACATTTAGCAGTATATATAACTCCATGCCACTCTCTCACTTCGTCCCAGCTTACCCTTCTCCTTCCCCGTGTCCTCAAGTCCATTCTCTGCGTCTGCGTCTTTATTCCTGTCCTGCCCCTAGGTTCTTCAGAAACATTTTTTTTTTTTTTAGATTATATATATATATGTGTTAGCATACGCTATTTATTTTTCTCTTCTGACTTACTTCATTCTGTATGGCAGTCTCTAGGTCCATCCACCTCACTACAAATAACTCAATTTAGTTTGTTTTTATGGCTGAGTAATATTCCATTGTATATATGTGCCACATCTTCTTTATCCATTCATCTGTCGATGGACACATAGGTAGCTTCCATGTCCTGGCTATTGTAAATAGAGCTGCAATGAACATTGTGGTACATGACTCTTTTTGAATTATGGTTTTCTCAGGGTATATGCCCAGTAGTGGGATTGCTGGGTCGTATGGTAGTTCTATTTTTAGTTTTTTAAGGAACCTCCATACTGTTCTCCATAGTGGCTGTATCAATTTACATTCCCACCAACAGTGTAAGAGCGTTCCCTTTTCTCCACACCCTCTCCAGCATTTATTGTTTGTAGATTTTTTGATGATGGCCATTCTGACCGTTGTGAGGTGATACCTCATTGTAGTTTTGATTTGCTTTTCTCTAATGATTAGTGATGTTGAGCATCCTTTCGTGTGTTTGTTGGCAATCTGTATATCTTCTTTGGAGAAATGTCTATTTAGGTCTTCTGCCCATTTTTGGATTGGGTTGTTTGTTTTTTTTTGATATTGAGCTGCATGAGCTGCTTGTATATTTTGGAGATTAATCCTTTGTCAGTTGCTTCATTTGCAAATATTTTCTCCCATTCTGAGGGTTGTCTTTTCATCTTCTTTATGGTTTCCTTTGCTGTGCAAAAGCTTTTAAGTTTCATTAGGTCCCATTTGTTTATTTTTGTTTTTATTTCCATTTCTCTAGGAGGTGGGTCAAAAAGGACCTTGCTGTGATTTATGTCATAGAGTGTTCTGCCTATGTTTTCCTCTAAGAGGTTGATAGTGTCTGGCCTTACATTTACGTCTTTAATCCATTTTGAGTTTATTTTTGTGTATGCTGTTAGGGAGTGTTCTAATTTCATTCTTTTATATGTAGCTGTCCAGTTTTCCCAGCACCACTTATTGAAGAGGCTGTCTTTTCTCCATTGTATATCCTTGCCTCCTTTGTCATAGATTAGTTGACCATAGGTGCGTGGGTTTATCTTTGGGCTTTCTATCCTGTTCCATTGATCTATATTTCTGTTTTTGTGCCAGTACCATACTGTCTTGATTACTGTAGCTTTGTATACACGTCATTTCTTAATAGTGAAAGGGATGATGTCATTTGGAAAGAACAAGGCCGGATAAGAACAGCGTCAGTCAGATGGGAGTTGTGTGCTCTCAGAAGAAGAATGTTGTGGGCGTGACTGGCTCAGTGCTCTCTTAGCCTGGGAACAGCATTTAAGATTTCCTCATCTTATAAAGAAAAAATCATTTCTGTTTCATTAGCAAAGTAAACACAGTGACCAGATGTCCTAATGCAGCAGTTTTATACATGTGTTACACACCATAAAACAATTGCTTAAGAAGTTTATGCTGTTATTTTCAAAACAAGCCATGCAGTGGGTTTGGCTTCCAGGAAAACTGCCCACACATTTTAAATATGTACACTGGACAATGAGTTTTGACACTTCTATCCTGCCCTACTGGTTTGCCTCACTTCACTTCCTTTAGCATCTTGTCTCTGTGTCAATCATTTCCATCTATCTAAAGTCATGGCTCCATGACATGAGATTCCTTACTGAAAATGAGCAATCCAGTGATTTATTCACAAAGATGTACTAAACTACTTACAATTTTTAAAATACTGAGATAAGAAAATCAGAAAATGCTGAACGTTTAAAGCATCAACTCTTTGGCCATTGTTGTGGAGTTTGGCTAAGTGTGTTAACATAGTGAGTTGTACCAATAACATATGATGGACAATTAACTCTCAAAGTAGGGGAAGGAATTCTTAGTAGAAGAATCTCCAAAAGCATAGAGATAAAACAAAGAGTGTTCAAGGATGTCAAGAATGTAGTTGGAATGTAAACTGGGCAATGAAGCTGGTACCATTGGTTGTGCCTGCATGTAAATAGTCCTTTATGTAGTTCTAAGGAGTTGGGACATTGTTTTGTGTGTGGGAGCCATTGAATGTTTTTAAATAGGGTAGTGTTAAATCTTGAATTTCTATTGATTGGCATTGGTCAGCCTGCCCACCTGTCTGTATGCCCACATTGCCTCTGTGCTGCTATAGAAGTCCGTCAGGACTTCCAGACTTACCAGCCCAAGTACCATTCATGGTCTCCAGCTTCAGCAGGTAGGACTTAGAGCCCTAACTCTGGAGCAATATGACCTTTAGGATGTGTAGCTGGAGGAAAATCTCTGTGGTCTTAGCAGAAAGAGCATGAAGACTGTCCTGGAGCCTCAGCAAAAGACCACAGGGTTGCTGCAGTTTTATAAGGTAGAAAGAAATGTGCTTGCAGCGCTTATCTTCATTTGCAGTTGTGAGGATTCTGGTCCCATGTGAACATTATGCCATTCCTTTTTTTTTTTGGCTGTGCCACGTGGCATGCCCGACCAGGGTTCGAGCCTGAGCCCCCTGCAGTGGAAGTGCGGAGTCCTAATCACTGGACTGCCAGGGAAGTCCCCCTTGTGAATATTATGAATTGAATAGTGTGTCAAGTGGCACCAATGCAAACCTGATTCTTTAATAGCAAGCCAAAACTTTGTTTATTCAGAAAATTGAAGTCATTGTTTACTACCCATTCTGGACCTACTAATTTAAGGGAAGATGCTGAGGAAATGTCACAGATGCATGTGAGTAAGGGAGGTCATGGTAGACTCCCCAACAGCTGCTCCTATTTTATTTATTTTTTAAAAAATCACTCATTTAATTAATTAATTTTTAATTAATTAATTAATTTTAAAATTTTTGGCTGCATTGGGTCTTCGTTGCTTCATGTGGGCTTTCTCTAGTTGCGGCGAGAGGGGGCTACTTTTCATTGTGGTGCGTGGGCTTCTCATTGCAGTGGCTTCTCTTGTTGTGGAGCACAGGCTCTAGGTGCGCGGGCTTCAGTAATTGTGGCGTATGGGCTCTAGAGCGCAGGCTCAGTAATTGTGGCTCACGGGCTTAGTTGCTCCCCAGCATGTGGGATCTTCCTGGACCAGGGATCGAACCTGTGTCCCCTGCATTGGCAGGCAAATTCTCAACCACTCTGCCACCAGGGAAGTCCCTCCTATTTTATTGAGAAACAAAAATGCCATAAGGAGAGTTGACCTCAGCCCAAGAATTGGGCATGTCTTGTCTAAAAGAAGTGCTGTTTTCTTGCTAGTGACTGGTTTACAAGTGGTATGTAACCCCATTCTAGTCAATGAGATGCAAGAAGATGTTTCCAGGAGGTGTTTCAGAAAGTTCTCTCCTCCTTTTGAAAGTGCTGGATGAGAAATCAGTCTCTTTATCTCTGGCTGATTGTGAGCAGGGAGCACATAGCTAGGAATGTACTGGAAATCATCTTAAGTCTTCAAAGTTAAGTCAGGTTAAAGCTCTGGGCTGAGAATAAAGACAGAAAGAACCAAAGTCTTGATGTCATGGCTGAGCCTTGGAAACAACCACCCCTGAAGCCCATTTCACCTCTGGCCTTCCAGTTATGATAACTAAAACATTTTTTTAAACCAAAATGTTTAAAAATTTTTTTTGCATTCCTTTTCTACTTTATTGTGTTATGTCATTCCTCCTCTTAGAACCATGCATGTCAGCTCTGCTGCTTTCTTCCCCACTCATCCCCTGACTCTTAGGTCATTATGCTATACTTACTTAGGAAATTGACACCTGACGGATGTGTCTTCTCTACTGAAATCCCGCCATCGTCCTGGGTAACTTTAATATCCTCCTGTGTAGTGTCCAGCATCCTTACATCACGGATCGTGGATCCCTACTCTGATGACCTTTACCTCCATTCTGCTCCAGCACTCATTTCTGAAGTCACATTATCTTATTTGCTATTCAGTTTTTTGACCCATGAAGTTCTACCCCTGTAACTTCTCCCACCTGTCCCACTTCCTTCCTTTCAACTAATCCTGTTTTCCACCTCATCATACCCTTTCAGCTCTGGCTTCTTTCCTGGTTTCCCATTTGTTAGTTCCTTCTTAGTTTCACTTTCCTTCATGAACTGGCCCAGAACCTGTGTTTCCACGTCCCTATTTATTACCCTCTTATCAGCACCCTACTTCTCTCCTTCTCTCTCCCCTTTGGCCTTCTACTAATTTTTAATAGTTCTTAGCTTTTGAGTGATCTGATCGTTATTTTTACAGCCAGTACTTCTGGGCAAGGTGTTGCTGGAGAAAAAGTACTTAGACTGAATCCATTTAAGTTTGTTATTTTCAATTCATCCGGACCTAAGTACCATTTAGTGGTTTTTTTTTCCCCATACTTTTCCCTGATGTTGACCATTCAAAATATTTACCTACTCTTTAAACCTCTGTCCATTTTCTCACTCCCTCATTCTTAACATGTCCTGGCTGCCTGCTTCACATAGAAAATAGAAGCCACCAATATAATTTATCTCACATAGTCCTATCGCCAACTTTGCAGCCTCTTTCTCCATCTTTCCAAGTTCTGCTTCTGTTTCAGAGGAAGAGGTGCTGCCCCCCTCCCCTGCCCCCAACACTTAGTGGAGAAAGACTCTTCCATGGATATTCTTGACCTTATCAAGTTTTGCCAGCTCTGGAGTTTTAACCAATGATTAGATCCACGTGCATTCCCTGTGTTCCCATCCCCTCAGTGCCTGCTTTCTCTGGTCTGTTCTCATGGGGACTGGCACATGCTGGCTTGGTCCTGGCAGATTGCAAAGTAGCCATTTTCTGAGATGCACTTTACCAGAGCAGGGGTTCCACAGGGGCCCCCATCCTCACCAGCTGATGGCAAGGGGATTAGCTGTTGAAGCGTTCGTAATCAGCTGCCCCAGGAGAGCCCCAAGCAACGTGTCTGCTCACTGATTGTTTTCCCTTAACTCTCTGTGACTAAATTCTTACCTCATGCTCCTGCTTAGCTCCCTGATCGCCACTGAGATTAGAATTTCTGGTTGGTGTCATTGGTTCGGTTGCCTTTTATTGCAAAACAGCTATTGTAGTCATCATAAGCAAAAAGAAATCTTGTTAGAAGTATGTTGAAAGTTCCAGGAATCATTGAGAGACAGGGAAACGTTTGACAAAAGGCCAAGAAGCAGGGCAACTTTAGAGAGTCAGAAAGGAAGGCAGCACAACAGAAGTCTGGCTAAGAAGCTGTGGCTTTGCTACAGAAACTGTCACTATTTCTGTAACTGTGAGTGGGTTCTAACTGTCCTGTTTTCTTTGTGGTACTTATTCAAAATTCAAAGTCTTGCACAAAAGCTGTAGATGGCCTGAACCTGACTGAGTCGCTCGTGCCGTGGCTGCCAGGGCAGACATGAAGATGATGGTAGGGAGGGAAGGACCAGTTTCCTTCATGTTCCATAGTGCGGGGTGAGGCGCTTCACCCAATCCCCAGCTGCCCTTTTGGATTTCCAACATCTGTGAACATCCTTCTTCCCATACGCACAGTTATGAAAAAGATGTTCCCGTGTAATAAAATACCTGCAGATGAACTCATTCTCTCCCTAATGGGACAAGAATCCTGATTTGTTTCACTTGGTTACAAATTCAGTGGTTCAGTTTTTCACTTCATTTACTTGAAAAGGGGAATACTGCCATTTTATTTATAGCACATGTAACTACATTTAAAAATGATGGCATCTCCATTGTCTCTGAAAACAACCTTAAGAAATTTAGAGCCATCACAGTAAGTAAGCAGCAGCATATTTACGTAGAAATATGATAAAGTACCTCCAAACTGATTTCCAACTAATTTTCTTCTTTTTATTTCATCAGACCTTGGGGGAGTTCAATGTCGAGGTAAGAACATTGTCTCCATTAAACCATGGGATAATCCAAGGATTAGTGAGTTTCTGTGAATATAAATAGTAAGGTACCAGGCCACCAACAAACACACACCCAGTTTTCTCAATTTCCTCCAGTACTGATTTCCTTTATGTGTTGACAGTTCCTAATCTGCTCTTAAATGTGAATTCCAAATAGCAGAATCATGGTATGAAAAACACAAGGAGAGGATATAATATTTCAGAGAAACCTTCTAAATGGTAAACATGAGTGCCTGCTCTTTTCCCCCTCTGCTTCTAGCAAAGGGGCTGGGGACCCCTGGAAGCATTGGTAGAACTGGTATTTTCTTCACACTCTATTATCAACATTAAATCACATGGGATTGGCTTGATAGCTTGTTTACTTTCTGTTACAGTCTGGCAAATTCAAGTGAAATGCATTTAATTAAAAGTTACATTTCTCTAGACTGTTCAGACTCTAGGCCAGGACGCCTATAAAGAATTACACATTCCCGCTTGCTAGAATTTTCTCTATCACCTTGGTTATGAGTGCTGAAAGACAAAGCCAAATGCTTTTTTTAATTATTATTATTATCCCATTGCTTCTTTTTATTTATTTATTTATTTATTTATTTATTTATTTATTTATTTATTTATTTATTTATTTATGGCTGCATTGGGTCTTCGTTGCTGCACGCGGGCTTTCTCTAGTTGTGGAGAGCGGGGGCTACTCTTTGTTGCGGTACGTGGGCTTCTCACTGCGGTGGCTTCTCTTGTTGCGGAGCACGGGCTCTAAGCATGCGGGCTTCAGTAGTTGTGGCTCGCGGGCTCTAGAGTGCAGGCTCAGTAGTTGTGGTGCACAGGCTTGGTTGCTCTGTGGCATGTGGGATCTTCCTGGGCCAGGACTCAAACCTGTGTCCCCTGCATTGGCAGGTAGATTCTTAACCACTGCACCACCAGGGAGGTCCCCCAAATGCTTTTAATAGAAGTGCTCAACAGGCTTCTTGGGGCTTTAAGAATTGAAATCGCCTGGTTTATTAGTTGTTACTCTCAGGTAGATATGAGTGGGTATGAAGTCTTGTTTCCCTAGTCTTCAAAGTAGAAAAATAGTGTTCCATACCATTTCATGAATATTCAAGGATTTCCTGAGTAGAATGATCATAAAAATTTATTAATATAACATTTATTATTATAACATTAAGTTAGTAATTTTGCAATTCAAATTGTTTTATGTCATTTATTTGCATTGCTATGTTGGAGTTTTCACAATTTACATCCCTTTAGTAGATGCAACAGCCTTGGAAATGTGCTGCTCAGATCTCCTGCTGTGGAGTATGTAATTTGTGGATAGCCCCTGCTGCTGGCCTCTGAATCCATCATTGTATTTCTCCAAAGGCCACACTTTCCACAAGCTGCCCTCCACCCATGACAGCATGCCAGGGACCCTAAGGCAGGTCAATTCCTGCAAGAAGCAGGATTCCTCTATAGGGCGACTTTGGCTTGAGGACTCCCTGTTGGCCTGGCCAAAGCTTCTTAGAATGATCCTGTGGTCTGAATCTCTACTTATCCTCCCCTTCTTCATTTCCTCTCTCCTTTACACACACCTGCCATAGGTAAGTGGTAAACTACTTACCTATGACCTTCATGTCATAGGAGTTAATGAAATCCCTTTGTTATTTTTTCTTTAAATGTTTTTATTGTGAATTATAACATGCATTTAGGGATGTGCAGAAAATAAAACTGTACAGTGTAATGGATTATCGTTTAGTGAATGCTCATGAAACCACCAGTAAGGCTATGAAATAAGACATTTCTGGAACCTAGAAGGTCCCCAAATGCTTCCTCTTAATTATTACTTCTTCTCTCCCACATGAAGGAAACTACTCTACTAATTATTATGGTAACATCCTCCTTATGGTTTTTTTAAAAATTATTATTTACTTTTAGTTGCATTGGGTCTTTGTTGCTTTAATGCTGTGGACATTCTTGGATCTGTTTCTTGGTGTATGTGGCATAAATTCATTTGGTACATCCTAGTATTTGAATTTCTAGTCATAGGGCTTGTGTACCTTTACCTTAGAGAGAATAGCGAACTGTCTTCCAAAGTGGTTGTACAAGTTTACAGCTCCACCAGCAGTGCCTGAGTATTGCCATCACTCTACCTCTTCACCAATACTTGCTACTGTCAATCTGCTTTAAAGATAAATACAAAGCCAAAACTGAGAGAAATCACACCTGTTTAGGGACACTAAGAAATAATACTTTAGAGAGTAGTTAATGCGAAGATTAAGAGCATTAATTTTGAGTCAGAGAGACCTGGGTTTTCCTCTTTAATGGTATTTGGGGAGATGTTGTAGGAATAAGAGGGATACTTAGAACAGTGGCTGGCATATGCTAAGGAATCATAAATATTATTACCAGTATTAAATATTATTACCATTGTTATTACTTTTCATGGAAGAAGAGATATTTGGAATAAATAGAATTTTGAAAGGAAATATTGATCAGTTTGGTAGAAAGGGAGGGAAATCAATTCTAGACAAAAAAATCTCAAAAACAAAAGTATCCATGGGAGATGCAGTGATTTGGCTGAAATTGGAGGATGATCCTGAAAATAGAGGCTGTGAATTTAGGGAAGAACCTAATGATGAATGAGGTATTTGGATCCCTTGTCTTCTACTCTGACACTTGAGGAAGATTCTGTTTTTCAAATTTGCCAGTTGGTTCTGCATACTGAACTCTTTTTGTTTCTATTTCTTCTTTTATTTAAAATTTTTTTTACCTTATGGCACATTGCAAAAATGATCACAGATTCTTCCCCTTCCATCAAGACATGGAGCCTATATCTCCAACCCTTGAATCTGGACCGACCTTGTGACTTGCTTTGGACAATAGACTGTGGCAGAAGGTGAAAGAGGTTTTCCACAATTCTGCTTACCTTCTTGGAACCCTTAAATTATCATGGAAACAAGCTCTCACTAGCATGCTGTAGATGGGAGACCATATGGAAAGGGGAGACAGGAATCCCATCCATCTTAGACAACACCACAACAAAGCAGCCAGATCCAGTCAATTCATAAGATGATTATGGACACATGAATGAGCCCACCTGAGATCAGTCCAGCTCAGCCCAGCCTAGAAGAACCACTCCAATTGTTGACCACAAAATTGAGGCTGTGGCATTGGAGAAATGATTCTTGGCAGACTACTACCCCCAGGGCACTGCACAGACAATGGACCGAGGCACATAGTCTTTCTGCAAAGAAGGCGTTTTTTCTTGTCCTGGAGTTTCAGCCTAGGGGGCAGGCTTCAGGTTTGGCACACACTAATGGCCTATGACACTGCTCTCAAGGAATGTAGACTGTGGATGCCATCTTGGCGCTGTCCTCTGCCTTCTTCCAGTTCGCTAGTATCATCCAGAAGAGAGCTTATACACTCATCTGGAGCCCTGATTTTTGCAACTGCTACACCTCCAGGGGACACCTCCAGATTTCCTGGCTCTGGTGGCTAGTGGGGCATATACCTGCAGTCCCACAGGACTGTGTATGTTTGCATACTTTTTTAAAAAAAATATTTGTTTATTATTTATTTAATTTTATTTTTGGCTGCATTTGGTCTTAGTTGCAGCATGCAGGATCTGCGTTGATGCATGTGGGATCTTTCGTTGCAGCGCGCAGGTGCTTCGTTGTGGTGCGCGGGCTTCTCTGTAGTTGTGGCGTGTGGGTTTTCTCTTCTCTAGTTGTGGCACACAGGCTCTAGGGTGCGTGGGCTCTGTAGTTGTGGTGCGCAGGTTCCAGAGCGTGTGGGCTCTGTAGTTTGTGGCATGCAGGCTCTAGTTGAGGCGCACGAGCTCAGCAGTTGTGGCACGTGGGCTTAGTTGCCCCGTGGCATGTGGGATCTTAGTTCCCTGACCAGGGAACATTCCAGGAATACAACATTCACAAATGGTTCAACATTCATAAATCAGTCAATGTGATAGACCACACTGATAAAATGAAGGATAAAAAGCACATAATCATCTCAATACATGTGGAAAAAACATTTAACAAAATTTAATATCCATTTATATAAAAAATACTCTCAACAGAGCATGTATAGAAGGAATGTAACTTAACATGGTAAAGGCCATGTATGACAAACCCATAGCTAACATCATCCTCAATGGTGAAAAGAGGAAAGCTTTTCCTCTAAGTTTAGGAACAAGACAAGTTTACCCGCTCTCACCACTTTTATTCAACATCGTATTGGAAGTCCTACCAAAGCAATTAGGCAAGAAAAGGAAATAAAAGCCATCCACATTGAAAAAGAAGAAGTAAAACTGTAACTATTTGCAGATAACATGGTATTACATTTAGAAAACCCTAAAGATTCCACCAAAAAAAACTATTAGAACTAATAAATGGATTCAGTCAAAGTGCAGGATACAAAATCAATATACAGAAATCTGTTGCATTTCTATACATTAATGATGAACTATCAGAAATAAAGAACACAATAACATTTACAATTGTATCAAAAAGAATACAATAACTAGGAATAAATTTAACCAAGGAGGTGAAAGGCCACTGTATATTGAAAACTACAAGATGTTAATGAAAGGAATTGAAGAAGACACAAATAGATGGAAAGCTATTCTGTGCTCATGGACTGGAAGAATTAATATTGTTAATATGTCCATACTAGGGACTTCCCTGGTGGTCCAGTGGTTAAGATTCCACACTCCCAGTGCAGGGGGCTCAGGTTTGATCCCTGGTCAGGGAACTAGATCCCGCATGCTACAACTAAAAGATCCTGCCTGCCACAGTGAAGACCCAGCACAGCCAAATAAATAAATATTAAAAAAAAAAAAAATGTCCATACTACCCAAAGCAATCTACAGATTCAATGTAATCCCTATCAAAATTCCAATGGTACAGGGAATTCCCTAGCAGTCCACTTTTTGAGACTCAGTGCTTCCACTGCAGGGGGCCTGGGTTCGATCCCTGGTCAGAGAACTAAGATCCTGCAAGCTGCATGGTGCAGCCAAAAAAAAAAAAATTCCAATGACATTTTCACCAGAAATAGAATAAATAATCCTAAAATTTGTATGCAACCATAAAAGACCCTGAATAGCCAAAACAATCTTGAGAAAGAAGAACAAAACTCGGGGCATCATGCTCCCTGATTTCAAACTGTATTACAAAGCTATATTACTATATTACGACAGTATGGTATTGGCCTAAAAACAAACACATAGATCAATGGAACAGAATAGAGAGCCCAGAAATAAACCCACACGTATATGGTCAATTAGTACAACAAAGGAGCCAAGAATACGCATTGGGGAAAAGATAGTCTCCTCAATAAATGGTGTTGGGAAAATTGGGCAGCCACATGCAAAAGAATAAAACTGGACCACTATCTTACACCATACACCAAAATTAACCCCAAATAGATTAAAGACTTGAATGTAAGACCTGGAACCATAAAAGTCCTGGAAAAAAACATAGGTGGTAAGCTCCTTGACATAGGTCTTGGCGATAATTTTTTGGAATCTGACATCATAAGTAAAAGCAACAAAAGCAAGCAAACAAGCAAACAAAAACAAAAAACCAAGTGGGACTACCTCAAACTAAAAAGCTCTGCACAGCAAAAGAGACCATCAACAAATCCTACTGAATGGGAGAAGATATTTGCAAATCATTTTTTTCTGATAAGGGACTAATATATAGAACACATAAAGAATGCATACAATTCAATAGTAAAAATAAACAAACAATCTGATTAATAAATGGGCAGAAGATCTGAATAGACATTTTTCCAAAGAAGATGTACAGATGGCCAACAGGTACATGAAAAGATGCTGTACATCATTAATTATCAGAGAAATGCAAATCAGAATTACAATGAAATATGACCTCACACCTGTTAGAGTGGCATTGTCAAAAAGACTAGAAAAAACAAGTGTTGGCAAGGGTGTGGAGAGAAGGGGACCCTTGTGCACTGTTGGTAGGAATGTAATTTGGTGCAACTACTATGGAAAACAGTATGGAGATTCCTCAAAAATTAAAAAATAGAACTACCATATAATCCAGCAGTTCCACTTTTGGGTATTTATCTGAAAAAATAAAAACACTAATTCAGAAAGATATATGCACTGTCATGTTTATTACAAAATTATTTATAATAGCCAAGATATGTAAATAACCTAAGTGTCCATTAATGGATGAATGGATAAGTAAAATGTAATATATATATTTACACACACACACACATACACAACAATGGAATATTATTCAGCCATAAAAAAAATATAATCTTGCCATTTGAGACAACAGGAATGAACCTCGAGTGTATTATGTTAAGTGAAATAAGTCAGACCGAGAAAGTCAAATACCGTATGATCTCTCTTATATGTGGAATCAAATAAATACATACATACATACATAAACTAAGCTCATAAATACAGAGAACAGATTGGTGGTTGCCAGAGGTGGAGGGTGGGAAAAATGGTGAACTGTTTTGTTTTTTTTCACATTAAATAGATTGAGTAAAAAAGGTCATATCTCTCAAAAAAACTGAAGTGGTTGTTTTAAGCCATTAAATTTTGGGGAGCTCTGTCATATAGCAAAAGTTGAGTGATACAAACATAATTTAGAGTCTCTTTCAAATTGCTTTACCACTTAACAGTTTTCAAAGCGACCAATTTTTCTGCTTGCGGCATTTGCTAATTCTCATGATGCTGGTTCATTTCCTCATGCATATTATAATTTTTTACAGTGACCTGTTTGCAGTGAAAAATTTTGCTGAGGACCTCTGTGATTCCTAGGTTATGAATGTAAAAGATCAGTTTTGATCTGATAGGGCTCTTCTAAATGAGCGCTAGCTATTTCACTGCTCTGGACAAGTTATAATATTAATTTCTTGTCTGTAAATTTTGCACTATACAAGTGGTTTAAATTTGTATTTAGATGGCAAGATTTTTCCTGTTGCTTCAATTAGTTGGATAATTTTTCTAGATCCACTTTTCATAGGCTAAGAAGCTCTTTGTCGTTCTGACTATTATTTGGGGGCTCAACTCCAGCTCCTCTAACCCCCCTGAAGCCACACCCTCTATTATCTCATGGGTATTAAAATCTTAGCCCTAGGTTCCAGGGGAAGTTTTTATTTTTGGCCTCTGGACTTAGCTCTTTTCTTCTTTGGAGCAGAGATAAATTAAAGACAAATTAATTTTATTTTGTCCTTCATTTCTGTGTGTTTGTATCCATGTTTATTTCCTTGCTTGTCAGATCAGCCTAACATGTTTCTGTATGTCTGGGTAGGATTCTGTAGCACTGATTACTATCTGCTGATTATTTGCCACAAATTCAGCATGTGTTCAATATTGCTCCTTCTCCATTAACTTCATTCAGCCTTTTTTTGATTTGAATTTTATTTTATTTGGTTTTTTTTTTATACAGCAGGTTCTTATTAGTTATCATTCAACCTTTTAAATTATCTGTCTTGTCCTGTCTCGCCTGAGTAATTTACAAACTCCTTAGGGGAAGATACCATGTTTTGTTCTTTTTGTATTGTGCCTGTCTTTGAAAGATCTAGCATAACTGTTCAATGAATGTTTTTAAAAATTCACTTTTAAATTATATAATTCAAAATCAGTTTGTGAGATGACTCCATGGGAAGCTTTAGGAATATACATTAACTGTTGAAAGAACTATGTGTCCCACCAAAACAGGATTCAGGCTTTGGAATGGAAGTAATGAGGTTTTGTTTAGTTTGTGAGATAAAATACTCTTCAATAAAATATTGAGGAGTATTATTAATGTGAATCATGCCCCTGCTGTCACAAGAGCAACAAGGTCACCTCTGTTCCCTGTTTTACATTATCTTAGAGTAAATCTTTTTACTCCAGCCGTTGCTATGGGTACCAGCAGTGGCAGGTGAAACCGGATTGCACTTTGTCTTAGCTGCGTGCTGTGAAACTGTTACTTTCTGTCTGGCTTCCCTGCCACAGCCCTGGGGAGATGCCTGTGGGAAGCTGTCCAGCCATTCTGCTGCGTGGACAAACCCAAAGGGGAGGCAGTGCTAACATCCTAACCTTGGGGCTTCCCTGGTGGCACAGTGGTTAAGAATCTGCCTGCCAATGCAGCGGACACGGGTTCGAGCCCTGCTCCAGGAAGATCCCACATGCTGCCGAGCAACTAAGCCCGTGCGCCACAGCTGAGCCTGCGCTCTGGAGCCCGTGAGCCACAACTACTGAGCCCACGTGCCACAACTACTGAAGCCCGCATGCCTAGAGCCCGTGCTCCGCAACAAGAGAAGCCACTGCAATGAGAAGCCTGCGCACGGCAGCAAAGAGTGGCCCCCACTCGCTGCAACTAGAGGGAGCCTGTGAGCAGCAACGAAGACCCAATGCAGCCAAAAATAAATAAATAAAATAAATAAATTAAAACAAACAAACAAACAAACATCTCAACCTTTGACCAGTGGAGGATGGGAGACAGGGCAGTCATCTGCTCTTTCATCCCTCAGGGGAACAACTCTGACTCACATTCCACACGACTTCTCAGTAGGAGCAAGGTCCCCTTGCCCACGGTGACAACCAGTTGATAATACACTGTGGTTGATCTTTCTCTTGCCAGTTGCACTCTGCCAAGTCCTTACTCTTGTGCCTTAGGATTATTGCCTGCAAATTACTTTCACTATCACACAGGCTCTACTTTTTGGGGGGAAAACCCAGGCTGAGACAACTAACCTGACATATAGAACAATTAAGTTTCTTGGTGAAGAGACCTAACTTCCCCAAGGGGGAGGTTCAACTTTATCAACTAATTGACAAATCTTATTTTGAAACATATGGTTGGTTGAGAAAAAATTGGCCAAGTTCAAGAGTAGGGCTTTTAGGATCCCAGAGCATTGGCGAGATCTCCAGAAGGGCAACTTCAGCTCTGGTGGAGGGATCCTTAAGCAACAGATGTCAAGGGGAGTTGAATTGGTAGGGTGAAAGGGGGGTGGGGTGGGGGACAGGCCCTGCAGAGCCAAAAAAAAGCAGAGCGTAGAACTTCAAAACAACCTGATGTGTTGTTCTTCCATATTTTGAGCTCTGTATTCTCAACTATCCTCTTCTTTTTTTCCCCTCAACTAAAAATAATGCATTTTAGCATGATTTAAAAGATGCATTGTAACCATGTGGATCCAACTGACCACTGAATCAAGATTCTGGTGTCCAGGAGCGTGAGGCTAGATGGCTAACACGTCCTGCAGAATGCTACTTCAATAAAGCTGATTCTTCTTTGACTGATAAACCAGTATTTGACAATAAGACACTCTGGAGGTCAAGGCCAAAGACCATAAAATTTCCCTGGGCTGGGCTTCCCTGGTGGCGCAGTGGTTGAGAGTCTGCCTGCCAATGCAGGGGACACGGGTTCAAGCCCTGGTCTGGGAAGATCCCACATGCCGCGGAGCAACTAGGCCCGTGAGCCACAATTACTGAGCCTGCGCATCTGGAGCCTGTGCTCCGCAACAAGAGAGGCCGCGATAGTGAGAGGCCCGCGCACCGCGATGAAGAGTGGCCCCCACTTGCCGCAACTAGAGAATGCCCTCGCACAGAAACAAAGACCCAACACAGCCATAAATAAATAAATAAATAAATAAATTTAATAGTTGCTACTCTAACTAGCTCCTCTGACATCTGTCTGTAAAAAAAAAAAAAAAAAGAAAGAAAAAGAAATGTTCCCTGGGCACTTTAATCCTGGTTGTGTTTCCTGTCTTGACCAAATTGCTGATGGTGCATGTCTCCATAAGCTGGGGAAGTTTTCGTGTGTCCCTTTCACAGTGGCTCTGATAAGTCCAACTCACAGTAGAGGACACTGGTTTGTCAACCACAGCTTTTTGGTGGTTATGCCTAAGGGAGCTTGAACAGGGATTTAGGAAACAGAGAAATTTTGGGGGCTTCCCTGGTGGCACAGTGGTTAAGAATCCACCTGCCAATGCAGGAGACATGGGTTTGAGCCCTGGTCCGGGAAGATCCCACATGCTGCGGAGCAACTAAGCCCGTGCACCACAACTACTGAGCCTGTGCTCTAGAGCCCGTGAGCCACAACTACTGAGCCTGCATTCTAGAGCCCTGGAGCCACAACTACTGAGCCCGTGTGCCACAGCTACTGAAGCCCGCACGCCTAGAGCCCGTGCTCCCAACAAGAGAAGCCACTGCAATGAGAAACCTGCACACCACAACGAAGAGTAGCCCCTGTTTGCCGTAACCAGAGAAAAGCCTGCATGCAGCAACAAAGACCCAATGCAGCCAAAAATAAAATAAATTTATAAAAAAAAAAAAGGAAACAGAAATTTTGTCTGTCTCTTAAGTAAATATTTATCAGAAGAACTGGTGTATGAATTTATGATATCAAGAAAAGTTAACTTTATATGAAACATGACTTCTTTCATGTTTAAACAGCTTAAGCAGATTGCTATATAAATAATAGATGGTAGTGAAAACAATGAGAACGACAAATTATCAAGAATCTACCTGTGCTAGGCTAGATACTGTGGCTGGATATTTTCCTCATACCATTTCTGGTCCTCAGAATAATTCTGCAAAGTAAGTATTATTCTCCTTATTTTCCAATGGAAGAAAATGAAGCTCAGAATTCCTCACCCAAGGGCATACAGCTGGCAAAGGGCAGTGCTTGGATTAGAATAACCATCAGCGTCATAATATTAAATTGCTGGCATTTATTGTGTACACACTGTTGATCACATCAGGGAGGAGCATCATATATATATATATATATGTACATATACATATATATATATATGCACACACATATATATACACATATATATATACACATATATATATATACACATATATATATATGTTTTTTATTTAGTTCCTGTAGTAACTCCTTGAGTTACTCATATTATGTCCATTCTATATATAAATTAAGAGAATTTTGAAGGTTAAGTGACTTCATCAAGGTCATGCAATGGATATTTAGCAGCTCTGGAATTTTAATTGGGACTTACAGGTCTCTAACTCCTTCACCCATTCCACTAAGCCTCTAGAAACAGACTTCTTATGTCCTGCCCTATGCTTGCCTCAACTGACATGTTTCTATCAAGCATGTGACAGGCTAAGTTCCACTTCCCACTATTTCCCCCAAGGGTCTGACTAAAGCTGCTCTCTTCAAGGAACTGCTAACATCTCTAGCTTAAGCACTGTGCAGAATAACTGATGTGAATCTTCCTCCAAGGCCTCTCTTATGCACGGTTCATTTTCTCAAATAACAAGACCAAGAGGTGGCCCTGCAGGGTCAACAGATGAACATTGGTAACTTCAGTGCCACAGTGAAGAGACTGGCAAGATTTAATGGAAAATAGGCACATTTTATGGTAAATCAGTTCCATTTGTGAGGTTTCCTCACAAGTATTCAAGGAGACATGACAAGCTGGAAAACTAGATTGACGATGGATTCAGGTGTCTGCTGTTATATTTTCCTTCCTCTGGACACAGCATGTTTGTTTCTTAAATAGCGGGATTATAGATCCCCAGGATTCAAGGTATGGAGAAAGAATTTCACATGTAGGTTGCATAGCAGCTTTCTGGGTTTTAGCAAAGCCTCTCTGACACTTCTGCATTCAGAGAAGAACCTAAGAACAATACAAAGCAGGGAAGCAGCAGTCTCATTTTTTGTTTCTAGAGTTAACAACAAGGTGTCAGACAATTTTCTTACTTTCTATTTGGATTCTCAAAGCACCCAGCCTCTCCGATTACACTCACCCCTTAAACTGTCTCACCTAAATAGAAAGTATGACTTTTGTGAGAGTTCCTTAAAATAATTGTAAAGCATATTAGCTAGTTCCTAAAAAGCAGAACAGTACAGTGACATAAATCTACAGCACACAAAAATACAGTTTTCATATACACTTGCATACATAAGCTAAAGAGGAAAGTGCATGGATAGAAGTGGAATCCACTTAAAAAAACTGTACTATGTTGAACAAGGCTCTTGACTTCTGTGAACAGTTTCCATGGCTGTAAGTTGGGGTTATATCTTCTAAGGAGCTCTAACATTTTTTCAGGTCCTAGGTTTTTCTTTATTCTATTCGACACAAGTGCAAGATCACACTATAGCTAATACCCAAGGAGAAAAATGAGGAATTCCTGATTATAATCTTCAGCTACTTTATGAGAAAAAGTTTATTCTCCCCATTCCGTGTCTCTTATATGGTTTATGGTTTTTCTTCACTGCCTTTTCTGCCAGCTTTCCTGAAAAGGGACACCAATGAGTTATTATCATGCAGTCTCCGTTAAGAGACCCTTCCCCAGGAAAACAATCCACTTGCCCCTAGCTAGCCTTTGATTTGACAATACCATTAATGTCACTAGAAAAAATTCTCCGCCAATGATTAACAAAGTCCAGACTCAAAAGTGAAAGAGCAGATCCCAGGGGTTGATCTGATTTTTCAAATCAAATGTGAATTGAAAAGTGGTCTTTCATAGGCTAATTTCTTCACTTTCTTCTTGTATCCCAAACAAGGGGAGGGAGTGTGCAACCTGATCCTGTAAAAGGAAAAGGAGGCAGGACGCAGCACACTCTTTCCCGTGCCCCAAGAAATTAGAGGAAAGGGAGCTCTAGTATATGTTGAGTGTCCTCCTTTACTGCGGTAGGGCATATGTAGAGAAGGCCTTACCTTCTTTATTTTACAGATAAAGACACTGACATTCAGAGTGGTTGAATATCTCAAAAATTACATAGCTAGGTACTCATGGAGTAAGAATTCAGTCCAGGATGTGTCTTCTTTTCCTGTCCTACCATGCTAGTTCCACTGTGCTAGCAGGAACAGGGGCTGGCTCTCTGAACAGCCCACTGTCTGTCTGCAGTAATTGTTGACATTAAGTTAGGTTGTTTTTCTATTTTTGAGTTCAAGGATTTGAGTTGCATTAGTAAATGTTTTATAAAGTAGTCCTATAAAAAATAGTGCTATGGACATCCTTATTAAGAATTGGTGCTAACCGAGGTTCTTTGTACCTATCAATTTTTCATGGCTTTATAAGTAAATGCTCTCAGAGAAGGTGAGAAAATGTGGACCTGTAACAGAGGGTTTTGGGACCCCAAGGATGTACATCTACCAGGAAGCAGCGTATGATAATAACCTTCATACAGGGCTTTGCACAAAATATACCATTGGTGGAAATTAAAAAATAGTCTTCTCCTAAACTCTTGAAAAGGGTGAGTCAGTGATGAGAAGGCATCATCTACACCACATTTTCTTTAGTGCTAATCAGAACATGTTGGTTAAGATTTCTGAAAATCAAATTGCAATCAAGCAGTGGGTGTCTTCGTAAAAGGCAATATCTGTTAGGCTGAAGTACTAGCAACTGCAAGAACATAGCAAAGAAGGACAAGGTGTGGGTAGATGGATTTTTTTTCCCCTTTATTTTCACAATTTCCTTTTCCAGATTGCTCAATAACGTCTACTGGTAGCTGAAAACTCAGCTCAGAACATTAAAACAAAACAAAACAAAACAAAACCCCAAAATCCCCACTGTTCATGGCTTTGAAAACAAATGCTGCTGAATAACTCATTTCTGAATATATATTTCCAAGGCATGCTGCAGCACCATCTCAGTTTGCCCTAATTTTTTTATGCCTGTGAATATTGAGTATCATTGCTTGTATAGCATTTGCCCACCCCTTTGCCTGCAACCCACCAAAACAAAATAAATATACCTTGGAAAATCCAGTTGAATGTAGTTTGGACTTGACGTTTCTATTAATATTTTTAGTTCTACCAGGTGAAAAGTAGTTATGTTACTCTCTCCCTCTTGCCCTTCGTTCTTCTCTTCCATCTTTCTTTTCTTGTTCTCTCTCTCTTCTTTTAACTTTTTATTTATATCAAAGATATAAATGTATGAAGTGTAAAGAGTCAAATAATTTTGAAAAGCAGCAATCCTCTATTTCTTCCTTGCCCATCTTTTTCTCCCAAGAGGAAGAACCTATATTCACGCATTTTAACTTCTGAATTTTGTATTTACCTTTGTGTCTCTAAATAACATGCTTATTTGGAGAAACCTCTTGATTTTTCAGCTTTTATGTGTTATCTGTCAGTTTCTCACTGTTTGGGATAAGGATTTAGTTCTTTTTCTTCTCCCAATTCCCACCACACCTGTGTACCTTTTCCATGAACTCATCTTTCCACACAACTATGTTGCCATTTTGTTTGGGTTAGTATTCAGTGTTCACATTACTATAAGGAATATTCGCAGGTTTGCCGTGTAGTAGATCATGATTACCTTTTTCTCCTTGAGTATTCTTTTGTTCATACCACTGTGACCATCATCCCAGTGTAATAAATGATGTTCACTCTCACCGTCCGCATGCCCCAGTTTGGAAACCACTCAACACGTCTTTGCTAATTATCTGAGGTATTCCAGACATTACACTGTACCTGAAGAAATTTCTTGTAGGGGCTTTTGACCAACTGGAGTTAGAACTGGTTGTCATCTGTGCCAGGGCACAGCTGTCATTCTGGGATCTCTATTTATGTCATCTGGTGGAGTCCTGTCAGCCCTGCATTCTCTGTCTTCCTCTTTCTTGATTCCTTCCTTCCTATTCATGGGCCTGGGAGCTTCCACTTTCTACTTTATACACTTCTGTAATTTTAGATTTTTTTTTTTTTTCAGTACAATGACCTATAGGTGGAAGAAAAAATTAAGTGAGATAGCATAACACTTGACTCTTTATAAAATTCCAGCATCTTAGCTTCCTTCTTTATTCTTGTCCACCCCTGCCCTCATTCACATGGCTGAGCACAGATGAATGGGCTCCTGAACGTTAACAGCCTGAAGGGCTGCAGAAGTCAAGTTTCCTTTGTTGTGAATACAGCCCAGAGCAGCTGGTAGAGATGATTACAGACACCATACCAGCAATGAGGTCATTTTCTCTCTCCCTGTGTCCTTTGAAGAGGGCACACAATCACTGAGCCCAAAGAGTGCTAGAGTGGAAATCCAGTTATCCCTACCAGGCCTGGGGGGTTGTCCTATAGACCTTCAGTGAATATCTGGTTAAGATAAGGGGGCCAACTTCATGACCTATTATGTCCTATTACATCCTTAGAGATATTTAAGGCAGATTAAATTTCCTCAAGCCATAATCTAATAGTTATAATAAAACTCTTGTGCCCCAGAATCTCTCTCTTTCTTTTTAAATTATATTTTAATTTTTATGAAAATAATCATGTACATAGTTTAAAATGTCAATTAGCTTATTATGATGAAAAAAAAAACCAGTTACTTGCTCCAACTTCCCCATCCCATGAAGACTATACCTGGGAGGCAATATCATATTCCACATATTGGTTATTTCTCCTTTATAAAAAAATAACACACTTTTCCTTCTCTTTCTTGATTTTCCATTTTAGATGTTATCTAATTATTTCCACTACAGAATATTAGGATTTACTATCTTTTATGTCATTCTGCCTTCCTCAACACACAGTTCCATTCCTCCCCATTCCCGATATATTTAAGTCACGATTTTGGGTTAAGTCAATACCCAATGTTCCCTTCATTATGACTGTGTAACCGTTTTGAGAAGTGAGTCACATAGCGGTTGACTCTGGATCTTTCTCCGTGGGTCTTTTGCATTTCTGCACATCTTATGAACAGAGGCACTGGCAGCTAGTGTTTGAGATGATCATTTCATTTCAAGGATGTACGTGTAGTGAACAGCCTTGGAAGACAGCGCTAGTGTTTCCCTCCAGGGTGGAGGACAGGTTTGTTTACTGTTCAGTATGATAATGTCTTTCTCTGGGGCAAAGGTCATGTATGTTTGCTTTCAGTCTATTATAAAAGACTGGGGTTCCCCAAACTCAGAGTTTCTCAGCTGTGATTGAAACCCACTGCATGTGCAGCCCCCACCTAGGCCACTCTTTGTCACCCCCATGAGACTTGAAGGGCAAGGCGGCCACAGTGACCATGAAACTCATGCTGCTTGCTGTTATGTGAGTAATAAAATCCTTTGCCTCTGACAAAGGAGTCTCGTGTCTTTTGCTGGTGTCCATGAAACTGGCAGGCTAATTTGTTGGTTGCAAGTAGGGTAAAGTGGCTGACTCTTCCCAGTTCTTTACAATAGTAAACTCTGGCTTCATTGTCTTTCTTGTACTGTTTAGAAATTTCTCAGACTTAGTACTTGCTTTCGTTTTTGTTTTTTCTTTGCTAAGTTTGAAAACCCTGATGAGATTCACTGACAAAAGCACACCATGGTTTCCATGGTATTCCTGTCAAAGATATATGACCTGGTCCTGAGACACACTGTGAGCATAAGCCTATAGAATGTGATGCCTGTACTCTAAAAACTGGTAAGCACAGCAAAGACTGAGAAATAACGTTTTAGGTTGAAAGGATCTGAAGAGACATAAGAACTAAATCCAACACATATTCCTTGGGACACCCCTGGGTGAGAAAGGGAAAAGAAGCAGTTTTAGAGAGTTGGCAAAATTTGAGTGTGTGAGTGTCCTTGTTTTGGGGAAATATACACTAGATTATTTAAGGGTGATGGGACATCATGTGTGAAGCTTCCTTTTAAAAGGTTCAAAATATGACTGATGATAATGGGTATGTTATGCTCCCCTACACACACAGACACTCACACACAGACACACACACACAAAGACATACACAAACACACACATATACACAAACACATACACACATACACAGACACACACACAAACACATACACAGACATACACACAGACATGCACACACATACATGGACATACACATATACACACAGACACACACACACACACGGAGACACACACACACATACACACACACACACAAACACACACAGACACATAAACACAAACACATGTGGCAGGGTGGGGGGGGGTGTGTGAAGAGAGAAAGAGAGTTGACAATCATGAATATTCAGTAAAATGTTAACGTCTGGGAAATCTGCATTAAAAAATGCAGGAGGTCTTTGATCTAATTTGGAAATTTTAATGTAAGTTATTTCAAAATAAATTAAGGAGTGGGGACACTAAAATGTTGGTTGGAAGCTCTACGTTCATGCAAAGCTCATCAAGTGTCAGGTTTCATCGTGGAGCCATCAGGCAGGAGCTGGTTGTCTGGTCTGGGGACTCCTGGCTGTCCCTACTTATAGGGCCAGACAGTTTCCCCAGAGGACTTCTCCACTATCTTGCATGACGTAGCATAAGTCAGCTTTCTCAGGGCCCAGTGTGGGAAGAGGACTAGAGATCTCATTTCAGAAGGTAGGCACATTGAACATCTCTGTTATCAGTAGGGAACCTACTGTCTTCTGTGATATGTGGTCACGTGCCTGCCTGGACAGAGGGAGGGAACTAAAATGGCTGTTAGTTTTTTATTCAGACTTTTAACAAATTCTCCTGTATTCAGCCCTACTTGCAGACCCAACGCCTTCAGAAACCCCTGATTTCTCTATTGTGGGAAGTGTGCTGGGTTCCTGTGGCGTGATTCAGCGTCTTCTAGTTGGCGCTTTTGTTCTTCAGGTACTTAGCAGAGCAGACAAAGCTGAAACTTAAGTCATTTACCACTAGGTTATTAGCTTTCCATCTTCCGGTATCTTGTGGCCAAGAATCGTCTGCTATCATTACCTCCCCTGCTCCCTCTGTTTTTGTGGGATTATGCCCTTAAAAAAATAATTTTTGTTAGTTTAGAGGGGTTTCAGGAAGAAGCAAAAACAAATTTTTATTTGCTTTTGTTTTTCTATCTGCTGCAATTCACAGGAAGACCTTTTATTACTTGAGCATTTTTTTGTTGTTGTTTTAAATTGAAGACTAACTTCCTATGAGTGAGGAAATGGATGTACTGTGTCATCTTTTGGCATAGATGTCAGGTCAATACTGAAATGCCATTATATATTAGGAAAGGAGAATAAAAAGTTTTTCTTTTTTTTTAAATAAAACTGAAGGAATTATTTCTTAGATATTGATTTTTTTTCAAACTGAACTTTTTTTAAGTTTGTCTTTTCATTCTTGGATTTCTTTTTCTTCATATGCAGCTGATGTTTGGCTAAAATGGACGGAGAAGAAATATTCTGTCCTTAGAATATTTTTACATTCCATGAGGCATTTACAGTAAGCTTCTATTTCAATACCCTGAATGGAAATAGCCTCCTTATTTTTCTTTCATAATTTCTCTGGAGTACGAATAATAGAGAAACTGTTGACATATCTAGAAAGCTTTTACAAACATATGTTTAACCTTAATTTTCATCTCTGAGAAAAAGGTCATTAAGTCTGTGGTTCCCAAATGGTGCACCAAGGCTGTCCAGGGGGCTGCCCTGAACTCATAGGTGAGATATTTTAAAAGTCTGATGGAAACACAGCAACATCTGTTGGCCACCATGTGACTTACTAGCTCAAGGTAGCTTACTTTCAGCTTTAGATTATGCTACACTGCTTTTATAGAAGACGTATCTTTACGAGGATGAGTGTTCAGTAGTTGCTGTGGTAAAAAGAAGATAGCACATGATAACCGAGTGGAACAGGAAATGAGGCTGATGCTTTCTAATCTGATTCTGAAGTTCGAGTGTACAGTGCGTGTATGAGGGTTCTCCAAAGAAACAGAGCTAATAGGACATACGTCTGTATATGTCTTTTGATATATAGAAATAGGTTTATTGTGAGGGGTTGGCTCACATGACTATGAAGGCTGAGAAGTCCCATGGTTTGCCTGTCTTTAAGAGGGAGGCCCAGGAAAGCCAGTGGTGTAGTTCTAGTTCAGCCCTGAAGGCCTGGGAACCAGGGAGTCAATGGTGTAAGTTTCAGTTTGAGTCCGAAGGTCCAAGAACTAGGAGCACTGATGTTTGAGGGCAGGAGAAGATAGATGTTCTAGCCTAGGCAGAGAGCAAAATTTGCCCTTCCTCCACCTTTTAGTTTTATTCAGTCTCTCAATGGATTGGATGATACCCAAATTGAAGAAGGTAACTTCTTTACTCAGTCTACTGATTCAAATGCTTATCTCCTCCTGACACACCCAGAAATAATATTTTACCAGCTCTCTGGGCATCTCTTAGCCCAGTTGACACATAAAGTTAACCATTACAGTGCCTAACAGATGCATGTACATCACTGGTAAATGTAGTGGTTTAAAAATGTGTCCAAAATTATTTGATAACCTTTCTTTTAAGAGATGGAGACTAATTCCTCTCCTCTTGAGTATGGGCTGGACTTAGTAACTAGCTTCTAAAATATAGACTATGGCAGAAGTGATGGTAAGTGATTTCCAAGTCCATGTCATAAAAGGCATTGCACCCTCCTCCTTGCTTGTTCTCTGAGGTCACTCACTTTTGGGGATGTCAGCTGCCGTGTTGTGAAGACACTCCAGCAGCTCTCTTAGGTGCCCACGTGGTGAGGCACTGAGCCTGTTTTCCAGCAGCCAGCAGGGAACTCAGGCCTCCTGCCAATCGCCATGTGAGTGAGCCATCTTGGAAGTGGATCCTCCAGCCCCTGTCAAGCCTCCAGGTGGCTGCAGCCCCAGCTGACATCCTGACGGTAACCTCAGGAGGGGTTCTGGACCACAGTCACCTGGCTAAGCCCCTCCGGGATTCCTGGCCCACAGAAATGATGAGATAATAAATAAGTGCTGTTTAAGCCACTAAAATTTGAGGGTAATTTGTTAGGCAGCAATAGATGACTAGTAGAATAATTGTGAAATCATGAAATAAAATATTTTTTTTCTTTCTGTTTATTTTTTTCGAACAGCTAATAAGTTCTTGGAACCTAAATAATTCTTTTTTTTTTTTTTTTAAAGATTTATTTATTGATTGATTGCTGTGTTGGGTTTTCGTTTCTGTGCGAGGGCTTTCTCTAGTTGTGGCGAGTGGGGGCCACTCTTCATCGCGGTGTGCGGGCCTCTCACTATCACAGCCTCTCTTGTTGCGGAGCACAGGCTCCAGACGCGCAGGCTCAGTAGTTGTGGCTCACGGGCCTAGGTGCTCCGCGGCATGTGGGATCTTCCCAGACCAGGGCTCGAACCGTGTCCCCTGCATTAGCAGGCAGATTCTCAACCACTGCGCCCCCAGGGAAGCCCCCTAAATAATTCTTAAGTTGTTAAACCTAAGTACTCAGTAAACCAGCTTTGGGCTTTTCGTTTTGTCTGGGACACGACGATGAAGTTACTGCAACGCTGAGTGTGCTGTGCACTGTCAAAGTTTGGAAAGCTCATCGTTAAGTTAACGACAGTTTATAACATTTGTTTCCTTTAATTTATTTAGGAAGATACATAATTTTTATCTGTTTTTGGAATGGAAAAGTTTATTACCTTTTGTTATGAACATACGTCAATGGAGCCATGAAAATGGAAAAATAATTACATGTAGAATTAACTTCCACCTAGGAAAGTGATCATTTGAGAGTAAATTGGATCGTCTTCAATAAACATAAATGAAATTGTTGGCTTATAGATATCAGATACATAGCGCCTAATACAGAATTTGAGAATAAATTAACTATACATACAGTGAAAAGTGGATATTGCCATATGTACCTTCAATGCAGCAGCCTGTTCACTGGAAATAAGAAGAGATGAAGCTCCCCCTAGTGGTAGTTGTTGATATAGTTTAGTGGCAGAAAAGAATTGTAACACAAGTTCCTTCCTATACTTTGGGACAGTGTTTAAAAGATACTCAACCTGTTTTTTAACGTCATTGATACTGTTAAATCCTTGGTTATGACTTTGGAGTTGAAGTTTTTTGAATGCAAGCACAACACTCATGAATTTTTTTAGCCAAATTCAGCAGCATTGGGTAGCTTTATTTTATATAGGAAAAAAAAAACTATTCATGTTTTTACATTTAAAAAAAGAATAAACTCAATGAAGGATAAAATTTTCACAAGGCAGACTGCATCATTACTATTAGCAACCTACAAGCGTAAGGTGCTCCTCACATTAAATGAATTAAATTGGTTGTAATGTAGCAACTTCCAACTTTCTTGTCTGCGTTGTAAGCAAATATTTAAAACATTAACTTTGTGCTAAACACTTAACTGTGTAGAGGGGTTTGGGAAGAGGCAGGGAGAGATTCAGAAAAGTGAACAAGTGTGGGACGGTTCTGTGGGTGATGGGGTAAGTGGGTGCTTTGAGAGTCCACGTAAAAAACCTCACCTGGGTCCAAGGGAACAGGCAAGGTCTCCAGGATGAAGAAGCATATACAGACTGTGAGTTAGAGCCGACCCACTAAAGCTGTTTTGCTGAATTGATTTATCTTGGCCTTTCACAAAATGTAGATTTTAATAAACTGTTGCTTGGACTTCCCTGGTGGCGCAATGGTTAAGAATCCTCCTGCCAATGCAGGGGACACGGGTTCGAGCCCTGGTCTGGGAAGATCCCACATGCCACGGAGCAGCTAATCCTGTGCGCCACAACTGCTGAGCCTGCGCTCTAGAGCCCGCGAGCCACAACTGCTGAAGCCCGAGCGCCTAGAGCCCGTGCTCTGCAGCAAGAGAAGCCACTGCAGTGAGAAGTCCGCCCACCGCAATGAAGAGTAGCCCCCGCTCGCCGCAACTAGAGAAAGCCCACACACAGCAACGAAGACCCAACACAGCCAAAAATAAATAAATAAAACAAATAAATCTATTAAAAAAAAAAACAACTGTTGCTTGAACTAAGAATATGTTGCTCTAATAAAAGGATAACAACCGTGCTTTGTGAATTTGCTAATTACTCTACTGTTTGTACTTATAATGGGAAAATCTATTTTGTCTCTGAGAACTGTGACATTATCACCTCTCAGAACAATGAGTCATTTTTCACTGGGAAGACGTCTCCAAGTATTTATTTAACCTTGTTTTCAGAATTGCCACCCATCTATTCTTCAAGGGTGATTAATAATTTATGCCATGTAAACAGAGGAAGACTGATTTAACCCACAATGCAGTTAACAAAAAACCTAATTTTAAAAATGCAAAATGATCTCAACTGATCTTTAACGTGAATTAAAAACAATTAGTGTACACTTTTGTGGACAGGTGTAGGTGATAGACATGCATGAGCTTGGTGGAATTGTAGGACCCAACAGCATGTCATTTACTAGTTTAGCTCTGCAAATGACTGTACCCCACAACAGACTGGACCTGTATTGCACCCCTTTTCCTGCTTCCAGAGGTATATTCATCTCTAGAAAATCAGTGGAGAAACGCTTACAGAAAGCTGGTAAAGTGGGAATAAACATCTCTGAAGAATACAAGTTTTTTTACTTAATTGATCAAAGAAAAGCCTTAAAAGATTTTGTATTGCCTTTACTTAGATAATGACTACTCTAATAGAAAACTAAGTGAATTTTAAACATTCAACAACTAGTTTGGCAATTATCTATTTGTTCCTACTTATTTCTTATAATCTGGAGTCAGAATTCAAAATTCCTTAAAGTAAGTAGGTTGCGAATGCAGCAAGTGAGGAATAGCTTTGTACAGGGCAACTTGGACACTGTTAGATTATATCTAAAGAAAGTTTATTTTCTATGTATACTTTTTCAAAAAATAAATTTATTTATTTAATTTATTTATTTTTGGCTGCGTTGGGTCTTTGTTGCTGCGTGCAGGCTTTTCTCTAGTTGCGGCGAGCAGGGGCTACTCTTGGTTGCGGTGCACGGGCTTCTCATTGCGGTGGCTTCTCTTGTTGTGGAGCACAGGCTCTAGGCATGCGGGCTTCAGGAGTTGTGGCTCGCGGGCTCAGTAGTTGTGGCTCGCAGGCTCTAGAGTGCAGGCTCAGTAGTTGTGGTGCACGGGCTTAGTTGCTCTGCGGCATGTGGGATCTTCCCATACCAGGGACCGAACCCGTGTCCCCTGCATTGGCAGGCGGATTCTTAACCACTGAGCCACCAGGGAAGTCCCTCTATGTATACTTTTGATTGCAGGTGAAGAAATCCGACTCAGCCTTATGTAAACAGGAAGTCGATTTATTGGCCTGTGTGACTGTTGTGAGGAGGAACTGGCACCAGGTACAAGTAGGTCAAAGCGAAGACAAAGTGATCATTCCCTTTCTTCCCACCTCTGCTCGCTCATCCCTTGGCTTTCTCTGTGTTAACAAACTGGCACTGGTTTGATTAGACTGTATAACCCTAGACCCCCAGGAGAGAGTAAGGTCCTAGCTTGTGTTGTTGCCCATAGGTCAGGAGCAGAGGACTGTCTGAGAACTTGTTAGAAATGCAAACTCTCAGGCGATCCCACATCTACTGAATCAGAATCTTCATATTAAAAAGATCTCTAGTTGATTGGTGTGCACATTAAAGTATTGGGCCCCTGTGGCTAGGAAAAGGAGTTTTTATAATTGGCTTGGCCTGGGTCTCTTTGGCGTCAAAATGAATATAGGGGTATGGGAGGGTGATGGGCAGCTCCACCAGAATCAAGTGACTGGGGTGAAAGATCCTAATCCTGAAGTGGATGAATGGGCAGCAAAAAACAATGCATTATCGCTGCAACTCATGAATGATGATTTTGGTCAGAAGAAGGGACTGGCTTAAGATCAATCTTATTTTTGAGAAAATATTGAGAACAAACTGGGGACTTCTAAGGTTGTTTCTAATGGAAAGAAGCTGTAAAGAAGAGAGCATCTATGTATATATTTTATATAGTATACACATCCGGTATATCAGGGCGGCCGTTACAAGATAAACTTGTGAGTTTCAGTGTGAAATAAACCAGTGCACCAAACTTCATAACTTTATCTGCCAGAGGAAATTATTTTATATCTCTAATGGACTTTTGTCATCTTTATTGGCTGCCTAGTACATATCCCCTCTGTCTCATGTTTGGGGAATTCCCTACTTTATGTGGCCTGTAGGGTGGCATAGCCCACTTGCTGCTCTCTGGGGAAAATGCCAGTTACATGCAGGCACGTGGCTTAGGCTCTGTCAATCGGATGTTTCTACCCCAGACACTGAATCAGGAGCTACTGACCCATAGAAACCCAGGGACTATGGAGAATTTTCTCTTAGCCTCGATAGTGGTTGCAATAGAATTAAATTCCCCAGGCTACGGTGGCAGCAACACAAAGTAGTCAAGGCAGCGGCTGAGATAGCTTTAATACATAAATACAGGGCTGTAGTTTCTCATGATGGTTCTTTCTGTGCAGCTCTCAGCCGTCTATGCAGCCTTTTTGGAAATTCAATGATTGTGCTGAAATTAGCCAGAATCAGCATCTTGCTTGTACCCAGGCTTGGCTCTGTGGGCTTGTGATTCGAGTTATTGCACAGGGCTTTGCCTTTAGAACTGCCTCTGCCTTTGGTTTAATGCTCAGCTTTTAAACTGAGCATTTGGAATTCCTAATAATTTTAACACGGAGACCTGCATTTTATTTTGCCCTGGGCCCCTCAAATTGTGTAGGTGGTCCTGCTGTACCTAACAATGCTGATTGCTAATATTTCTTTTTCAAAAACACAAGTTAGTGAGACCAGGATGCCTGAACTGGCTGAGAATAAATCAGGAACAAAGAGAGGTGCTCCCATATACTACTTTTTTGGCAGTTGTAGTCTTCCCATGTGCTACAGTTATTTGTGAATCCATATTGTTTCTGCTCTTGCACTGGTAATTTCTGAGAGTACAAACTGTGGTCCGCAGCATCTTATTCCTCTCTATCTCCCATCTCTCTATCTATCTATCTATCTATCATCTATCTATCTATCAGTCTATCTATCGGTCTATCTACCTATCTACTTACAGTTGAACAACACTTTTTTTTTTTTTTTAATTAATTTATTTATTTTTGGCTACGTTGGGTCTTTGTTGCTGCGTGCGGGCTTTCTTTAGTTGCAGCAAGCGGGGGCTACTCTTTGTTGTGGTGGCTTCTCTTGTTGCAGAGCACAGGCTCTAGGCGCGCGGGCTTCAGTAGTTGTGGCACGTGGGCTCAGTAGTTGTGGCTCGCGGGCTCTAGAGCGCAGGCTCAGTAGTTGTGGCGCACGGGCTTAGTTGCTCCGCGGCATGTGGGATCTTCCCGGACCAGGGCTCGAACCTGTGTCTCCTGCATTGGCAGGCGGATTCTTAACCACTGCGCCACCAGGGAAGTCCCGAGCAACATGTTTTAAATTATAAACTCATTTGATCCTCATCTAAGCCCTGTGGGTGTTGTTGTTGTTATTATTGTATACTTACTATTGCTGAAGGACTGTGGCTCTGGGAGGTCATCTGTCCAAGTTCACTCCCTCTGTTATAATGAAGTTAGGGTTAGAACACAGGGTGATGTGCATAACTCCTCTTTCCATATGCTTTGCACTTTCTAAGCACGCTCTGTAATCATCTCGGAAATGGGAACTTCCATTGCACAGATGAAGATGTTTCAGAGATTTTGACAGACTGCTCAAGGTAGAGACAATAATTATCAGACTCAAAGTTTGCCTTAAGCCTAACTCCATGGAATTTTCTACAGTGGTAGGAAAAAAAAAAAAAGAGAATTGAGGTACATGTACAACCAAACTGTTGTAGTTTACGTTCCTAAAAATTTTTGAAAATTATATGTTTATACTACCAAATTTTCTTAAGACAGGAGGGAGGTCTGGAAGATACTAGCTGCTTCTTTTTATCTCTGCAATTTTATTTGTTTTGAAAAAGGTTTCTTCATGTGCATTCTGGCTGCCACAACATCTCTACAAACATAGTTAAAATAGTTTCAGCTTGTCTGATAATACAGATGTTTCTGAAAACCTAGCCAGCAGGTATGCTCAGTATTTTGAGAGTTCACGGCAACAAAAAATAATGAAGAGTTATATACACAGTCAGGTTGCTCAAGTATTTAAACAAGGATTTGATTATCTCATTAGCTCTAACATAAATATTTCCAGCTAATGACTGAGAAAAATTTCTATATGGAAAAACACTAATTTTTTTTTTTTGGTAAGAAAGTGAGATTTATGTGGGGAGGAAATACACTGATAAAATGTCAATTTTCTGAAATTAAATATAATTTGAAACCTGCTATGTAATGTTTATACGACATGACTCAGAACTCATTTAACCTCTATATGGATATAGGAAATTGAATGGTTTCAGAGTTCCTTCACAGAAACATATTTGTTTTTTTTCATGTTGCCCTGTGATGACATTCTCTAATCTCTTGAAATGAAATAGTTTCATATGGTTAAAAAATGTGGTCTCTGTTTTAAGAAATACTGTCACTTTTTAAGCTGATAATTTATCTGATGTTATTACTAAGGAGCAATCTAAAAAAGACTCTGGGATAATAAGCAAGACTTGCTCACAAATAAAAATCAACACCCTCCATCACAAAAGGAGGGGAGTAATTGTTTCACTCAGCTACAAAATCAGAAGATTGGAAAACTGTCCGCGATCAGAGGGAATTTACTCATCCCTGGTCTCTCTTCTTCCTCATGGAAAGAGATTTTGGTTGGATGTAGTGGAGTGAATCAGAAATCTGGGCTGTGTAGATTCAGGCGGAGGCCAGCATAGATTTGTAGACTTATCTCTCCTGTGACTTTTGATTAGCGTGTGTGACCTCTGCAGTCTCACAGGGCCCCATACTCAGAAGGGTCTTGTGCTTGTTTCAATGCTGTACTTTTGTTATCTTGAAATTCTTAACCTTCTTTGGACAAGGAACCCTTCTTTTCGTTTTGCACTGGGCCCTCACCTCTGTAGCCACAGGCTATGGCCAGTCCTGCCTCTGAAGCTGCTAAACCTGTTTAACTTCCTCTAAGTGGCAACTCCAGATTGTCAACACTCCAGGCCACTCCCCACTTTTCACCTCTCAGCACAGGTTTTGCTTCCTGCTTCACTAGGTGTGAACCACCTCAGTTTCCAACGTGTGTCCAAAAAGTTACTTGCATCCTTACCTCTTGTTCTTTTTCCTGGTAAAAGGCAATCCTTTCATCTGGGCTATGGAAGCCTCACCTCTAGACGCTGCTCTATCAATTATTGTCCCCTCTAGTTCTTCAGTCTTTCTCTCTTCATTGGTTTCTTCTCCTAAACGTATGAACATATGCTTTATAGGCAGCCTGCTGCTGAGCACTGGTGAAGTGGTTTAATCCCAGGCCACTTCCACGGTGTCCACCTACCTGATGGAAACAGATCCTTGTTGGGCCACAAGATGTGGATGAGGCCACCCCTCGGTGCTGGTTCGGAGTAGCGCTAGTGGAGCTAGTCTACTTACTAGCCTTGTGGTCTTGAGCAAGTTACTTAACCTCGTTGTGCCTCTATTTTCTTGTGAAAAATGAGGCTAAACATAGCATCTACTTCGAAGTGTTGTTAGGACAATAAAATTAAGTGTATTTAGAACATTGCACATAGTCGGCACTGTTTCCAATGATTCCACCCTCTTCCGTCAGCTCCACAATCTCTCTCCTGCCCCTTTCTTCACATCAGAGAATAGTGTGTAGGGGAAAATGGAATACTGCTCTGCTTATCAGAGCAATCATTAGACATTTGGAAATAAGCGGAAAAGACAGGCATTGTGTTCTTTCAATATCAGACTTGTCAAGCTCATAGGAACAGGAAATAGAATGATGGTTGCCAGGGGCTGGGAGAAGGGGAAAATGAGGAGTTCTTGTTTGATGGGTACAGTTTCAGTTCTGCAAGATGAAAAATTATGAATTCTTATTAATCCCTAAATTACTTAGCATGTAATAGATTTTAAAGCAAAGTATGTTGAATAATAAATGTGCTTGAAATTATGCCAGAAACAGAGCATGAAAGAAGGTAATCGTGGGGATGGGAAGAATGCTGGTGAGTATCTAAAAGCTTCTGGTTCCTGTTCTAATATAGCCTGAAACCCAGAGAGCCAAGCAACCCTTTAAAGGACAGTCCCAGTTTACATATATTTCCTGATATAATTACTAAAAGTGCCCCCTTTTACTCTCAGAAATGTCCTCATTTGGTTGACAAAGTATATATACACTAATTCAAATTTAGTTCATTGAAAAAATACATTTCCTATGTTGATAAACTCATGTGATGTGAACGAGTACAAATATAAATATTGTGAATACACACACATTAACCTTCCATCTAAAACAGAAAATGGGGCTTTCCTGGTGGCGCAGTGGTTGAGAATCTGCCTGCCAATTCCGGGAACACGGGTTCGAGCCCTGGTCTGGGAAGATCCCACATGCCGCGGAGCGGCTGGGCCCGTGAGCCACAATTACTGAGCCTGCTCGTCTGGAGCCTGTGCTCCACAGCAAGAGAGGCCACGATAGTGAGAGGCCCGCGCACCGCGATGAAGAGTGGCCCCCGCTTGCCACAACTAGAGAAAGCCCTCACACAGAAACGAAGACCCAACACAGCCAAAAATAAATAAATAAATTAATTAAAAAATAATAATAATAGTAATAAATACTCCCTCACTCAACCTGATGTGGTCTCTCCCCGCTTGGAACCCTTAGCCATTTGTTAAAAAAAAAAAAAACTTAAAAAAAAAAAAAAAAACAAAAACAGAAAATGAATGACAATTCCCTGGTGGTCCAGTGGTGAGGACTCAGCACTTTCACTGCTGAGGGCGTGGATTCAATCCCTGGTCAGGGAACTAAGATCTGCAAGCTGCATGGAGCGGCCAAAAAAATAAAATAGAAAGTGAATTGTTTCCGCGTAAGTGGAATGTTCTTTTCCTTTTTCTTATTTTTCATGGTAACAATGATGGTGATGAACATATTATCAGAAAAAAACTTCATGAAAATAAGTAATTCCCTTTATTTGTTTCAATTTCTCATTTTAAAACTAGTGTTTTAAAAGTAGTAATAAGTCACGGCTATGCATGTTGAACATTTTGATTTATATTTTTATTATATTTTATCTTTAGTTTATAACTATAATTTATAACTACTATGAGTATAACGGGGTATTGAAACAGGGGCTTTTAAAGGCACTTTTCATGATCTTTCAAAATGAGAGCAATAGAATATATATTTTAAATTATACAAAGGCCAGGCAGAAATGCTTGTACTGATATATAAAGATCAGCTGAGAATAAGCTGGTAAAGACATGCTTAGGACAAGAAAGAAAAATGTAATTGTATCTTAAGGGTTTGGTTTACTAAAGCTAAAAGCATTATTGGTTTTAGTATTTGTTAATGTTTACTGAAGCCTGGTTTGGTTATTTTAATAAAGAGATTTTTTTCTTCTTGGAATGAAATGGGAGGAATTAACGGTTAAGGTTAAATCTAGGTGAGCTCAGGATGGAGCTACCATTTGAGCCCCAGGCTAACTTTGGTCTTTGAAGTTCAGAGTGAGTGACTATGGCAAGATATAGTTGTATGGTAGCAGGAAATTACAGGACATCTTTTTAAATTACAGAGATAGTTTTGGGTGCATCAGTGGTGAAATTGTGAAAACAAACAGTAGTCGTAGGAGCAGCACTAGTAATTGTAGCTGTCATTTATGATGCGCTAACCTTGTGTCAGGCATGGGGCTCAGTATTTCATATGACATGTTTTAATTAATCCTCACAACAGTGTTATGGTATGAGCCTACCCTTAACTTTGTTTTACAAGTGAGGAAACCTAGAATCGATCAGTGGTGGAGCCTGGAAAGGAACACCTGTCTGTCTGACTCCTGAGCCCAGGCTTTTAATCAATGCTAAGCTGCACCTCTGACAATACAGTGAGTGTCATAACAGCTGCCACTTATTGAGTACATACTATGTGCCCAGTGCTTTAAAATTACGTTTAATCCTCCCAGTATAAATATCTTTCAGTTTTCCCCAGAAGGAAACTAAGGCTCAGAGTGCCTGAATTAGTTTTCGTTTGTGCTAATTACCATAATTTAATGGTTTAAAACAACACAAATGTATTCTTTTACAGTTCTGGGGGTCAAAAATCCTACAATCAAGGTTTCAGCAGGGCCACATTCCTCAAATGTCTGCTTCTATCATTACAGCTCTGTGTTTAACTCTGACCTTTCTGCCTTCCTCTTATTAGGACCTTGTAATTACAATGGGCCCACCTGGATAACCCAAGATAATCTCTTCACCTCAAGATCCTTAATATAATCGCATCTACAGAAGTCCCTTTTATTATATAAAGTGACATTTCCAGGTCCCAGCGACAAGAAGGTGGGCATCTTTGGAGGGGTCTTTTATCCTAATTTCCCCCAAGTCTCAGAGCTAATAAATATTAGAGATGAGATTTGGATCTAGATGTTTTTAGGCTCCAATGTTCACACGATTTCTGCTCTACCACATTAATGAGGATCCCATCAGTCATTCAAAGAAACATTTATTGAGATTATAAAAAGAGCCAGACACTGTGGTAGGTACTGGAAAAATATGAAGTGCTTTATGAGTTTGAGTCATCTTCATGTATGTGCCTTACTAATCTCTGTATTTTTCTTTTAAAAAATTAAAAAAAATATTTACCTCAATATATCTAAAATATTATTTCAACATGTAATTCATTAAAAATATTTTACATTTTTATACTATGTCTTTAAAATCTAGTGTTTTATACTTAGAACCCACCTATTTGGACACCAAATTTTCATTGCAAATATTTGATCTGTATTTAGATACAAAATTTGCAGTCAAAGAAATAGATTCACATACCTAGTTGTTCTAAATACACTTAAAACAAATGTTCCAAACACATTTATGATTTTTTGTAACTGGATTGATGTATTTTTAAGTTAAAACTGAAATGAAAAAATTTAAAACTTTTAATCTCTATTTTTCAATAGTCCATGAGATTAAAGATTAATAAACCTAGATAATAAGATAAAATAACTCCCTGAATAAGTATTACTAAGCTCTACTTTATTGCATTAAAATATGTTTTTACTTATTTCTCCCTTCCAGAGATTGACACTAGATCAAAGTTTTAGATACTGTACTTTAAAAAATTTAATTTTTTTCCTCAGATTTGTGAAATGGAAATCTTTGCTGGACAGAGCACAGATATGAGCAAAACATCCGGTTCTGTTTGTTTTTCAATATTTGTGAGATTTGCTTCCCTTACTGCTAAAAAAACAACACAATGCTTGGTGGTCTTCTCTAGATTTTAGAAGGGACATATATACCTACCCCAAACCTTTAACCAAGTAGCCTGAAAGGCTGCCTGCCAGCTTGGAATGGGCTCCAGAGCAAGAGAGGGCTGTTTACCTGGGTCAGCAGATCTGCTGTGTCTTTTAAGACCCAGGGGATCCAAATATCCGTGGTAGATCTGTATGAATGAAGTCTATGGCTGGCACTTTTAGGGGAATTGTAATGCTGTCTTTGACAGATAACTGGTTTTTTGAAAAGAAGCTCTTGGTTTTCTCCTTGCTTCTAATAGAGATTAAATTCCTGGCCATGGCACCCTAGGTGTTCCTAGGACCTGCATTGCCCAACAAGGACTGGGTGATATCTGAGCCTAAGCCATACACTTCGGTGGTTCAGCAGCCCTTTAACATCAAGTTGAAAGGGTGTATTTCAGTTCCAAAAGACCAAATTAAATTGAATAAACAGGTGGTTTGTACTTCCAATATGCTGCATAGTCACATTGCCCCTCAACTCTGATCACAGAGGAACTTTCCTTAGATGAGTTGATAAGGAAGAAAAAGAATGAGCCTATTTACTGATGGCTATGCACCTGCCAGAACTGGATTTTGGCTCAGTTACAGACTTAGCGGTAACCCTAAGGAGAGTGGGGAAGAGAAATCCTCCCAGTGTACAAAACTTGGACAAGGACATTTCCAAGACTGGACAAGAGATTCCAAGCTCTCTCTGCTCCAATTTGCTTGGAGCAGAGATAGCTTGACAAAATGACTCTACATCCAGAATATTTTCTGAGAATTATATGGAATAACACTAGAGGATTGGTGACTAGGACACTTAAGGAACTGGTAGGTAGATCTATCTTTTGGATTATGGGAAGATTTATGCCCCATGTGTATGTTTATGTGAGGTGTCCCACCGCAGAAGAGGAACTCAGTGATTGAGTAGACAAGAGGAATTGTTATTCTATTTTTTTCTAGTTACCCCAGTACTTGCTTAATGGGCTCATATACAAGGTAGATTGTGACTATAACCAAGGGTCACAGATTATGCATGGCTACAATGAAATAGACTTTCTCATACCATAGCTGACATGGCAGCTGTCATGGTTGAGTGTCCAATTTGCTACCGGCATCAACCAACTCTGAACTGCTGTATGTTATCATACGCCTAGGACACCGGCCAGCCACTTAGCTGATTACATTGGACACAGAGAATCATAGAGGAGAAGTAATTTATTCTTGGTAGACTAGATGATTTATTCTGTATTTCCACTTGCCTTCTCTGATGACGCTGTCTCTGTGCCAATACTCTGGAGACTTACCAAATGCCTTATTGTGTTAGCTTTCTGTTGCTGCCGTAACAAATTACCGTAAATCTAGTGGCTTATAACAACACCTGCTTGTTATCTCAGGGTTTCTTTGGGTCAGAAGTCCAGGAACAGCATGGTTCAGCTTGTGCTCTGTTAGAGTCTTCCAAGGCTAAAATCAAAATGTTGGCAGGATTGACATGTACACACTACTATATTTAAAATAGATAACCAACAAGGACCTACTGTATAGCACAGGGAACTCGGCTCAATATTCTGTAATAACCTAAATGGGAAAAGAATTTGAAAAAGAATGGATACTTGTATGGGTATAACTGAATCACTTTGTTGTACACCTGAAACTAATGCATCATTGTTAATCAACTATACTCCACTAGAAAATAAAAATTAAAAAAAAAATGACCACTGAGGGTGAGAGTGGATGTTGGCAGGGACATGTTCCTTTCTGGAGGCTTTAGGAGAGAATCCATTTCCAGGCCTGTTCAGGTTGTTGGCAGAATTTAGTTCCATCCTGCTGTAGGATTGAGGTCCCCATTTCCTTGCTGATTGTCAGCTGGCATCATGCAAGAGGCTGCCCACATTCCCTGGATTATGGCCTCCTTCGAAGTCAACAATGGCCCTTCGAGTCCTTCTCATGCTTCAGATCTCTCTGTGCATGTCTCTGTCACATCTCTTCTTTTGACTCTTCTGTCTTCCTCTTCTGCTGTAAGGGCTCATGTAATTACATTGGGCCTGAATAATCCAGGAAAATCTCCATATTTTAAGGTCAGCTAGCTGATTAATAACCTTAATTACATCTCTGTCTCTGTCTTTCTCTGTCTCTCTGTCTCTGTCTCTCTCTCTTTCTATATATATATTTGTCCTAAAGTCAGAATACATGGATCTGAGAATGAAGAGTGCAAATAAGATTGGTATCTCATACCCTTACATCAATGTTTTGGTAACAATAGTTTGCTGCCATTCCCACAATAATTCTGGCTTAATTTGTCTGAAAGTTTAAGTAACCAAAATAAGAAAGACTTCCTAGAGACACCTAGAGACCCAAATATGTTTCTACGGATTTGAAATTGAGGTTTTCCCACCCGAATAAGAATATTTCACCAGAGGGCATAACAATAGTATCATTGAATTGAAAGTTGAGAGCAGCACCTGCCCGTTTTGGCTGCTCATGCCACTGAATAAATAGGCAAATATACAGGGTTGCAGTGCTGTCTGAGAGTGAAGAATTAGTTATTAAAAGGGACCAGGGGGGAGACCTTCAAGATGACAGAAGACTAAGACGTGGAGATCACTTTCCTCCCCACAAATACATCAGAAATACATCTACATGTGGAACAGCTTCTACAGGACACCTACTGAACGCTGGCAGAAGACCTCAGACCCCCCAAAAGGCAAGAAACTCCCCACGTACCTGGGTAGGGCAAAAGAAAAAAGGAAAAACAGAGACAAAAGAATAGGGACGGGACCTGCACCAGTGGGAGGGAGCTGTGAAGGAGGAAAGGTTTCCACACACTAGTAAGCTCCTTCGCGGGCGGAGACTGCGAGTGGCAGAGGGGGGAGCTTCGGAGCCATGGAGGAGAGCACAGCAACAGGGGTGCGGAGGGCAAAGCGGAGAGATTCCCGCACAGAGGATCGGTGCCGACCAGCACTCACCAGCCCGAGAGGCTTGTCTGCTCACCCGCCGGGGCGGGCAGGGCTGGGAGCTGAGGCTCGGGCTTCGGTCGGATCCCAGGGAGAGGACTGGGGTTGGCGGCGTGAACACAGCCTGAAGGGGTTAGTGCACCACGGTTAGCCGGGAAGGAGTCCGGGAAAAAGTCTGGAGCTGCCAAAGAGGCAAGAGACCATTGTTTTGGGGTGCATGAGGAGAGGGGATTCAGAACACCGCCTAAACGAGCTTCAGAGATGGGCGCGAGCTGCGGCTATCAGCGCAGACCCCAGAGACGGGCATGAGACGCTAAGGCTGCTGCTGCCGCCACCAAGAAGCCTGTGTGCGAGCACAGGTCACTCTCCGCGCCGCCCCTCCTGGGAGCCAGTGCAGCCCGCCACTGCCAGGGTCCCGTGATCCAGGGACAACTTCCCCGGGAGAATGCACGGCGCGCCTCAGGCTGCTGCAACGTCATGTTGCCTCTGCCGCCGCAGGCTCGCCCCGCACCTGTACCCCTCCCTCCCCCTGACCTGAGTGAGCCAGAGCCCCCGAATCAGCTGCTCCTTTAACCCCGTCCTGTGTGAGCGAAGAACAGACGCCCTCAGGCGACCTACATGCAGAGGCGGGGCCAAATCCAAAGCTGAACCCCAGGAGCTGTGGGAACAAAGAAGAGAAAGGGAAATCTCTCCCAGCAGCCTCAGGAGCAGTGGGTTAAATCTCCACAATCAACTTGATGTGCCTGCATCTGTGGAATACCTGAATAGACAACGAATCATCCCAAATTGAGGCGCTGGACTTTGGGAGTGACGATATACATGTATATATATATATATATATATATATTTTTTTTTTTTTTTTTTTCCTTTTTCTCTTTTTGTGAGTGTGTATGAGTATGCTTCTGAGTGTGATTTTGTCTGTATAGGTTTGCTTTTACCATTTGTCCTAGGGTTCTGTCTGTCCGTTTTTTTTAAAATATAGTTTTTAGAGCTTGTTATCATTGGTGGTTCTATTTATTGGTTTCATTGCTCTCTCTTTCTTTTTTTATTACATTTTAATTTTTTTAACAGTTATTTTTTATTTTTTATTTTAATAACCTTTCTTTCCTTTTCTTTCTTTCTTTCTTTCTTTCTTTCTTTCTTTCTTTCTTTCTTTCTTTCCTTCCTTCCTTCTTTCTTTCTCCCTTTTCTTCTGAGCTGTGTGGCTGACAAGGTCTTGGTGCTCTGGCCAGGTGTCAGGCCTGAGCCTCTGATGTGGGAGAGCCGAGTTCAGGACATTGGTACACCAGAGACTTCCCAGCTCCATGTAATATCAAACAGTGAAAACTCTCCCAGAGATCTCCACCTCAATGCTAAGACCTAGCTCCTCTCAACAACCAGCAAGCTACAGTGCTGGACACCCTATGCCAAACAACTAGCAAGACAGAACACCACCCATTAGCAGAGAGGGTACCTAAAATAATAATAAGGTCACAGACACACCAAAACACACCACCAGATGTGGACCTGCGCACCAGAAAGACGAGATCCAGCCTCATCCACCAGAACACAGGCACTAGTCCCCTCCACCAGGAAGCCTACACAACCCACTGAATGAACCTTAACTACTGGGGGCAGACACCAAAAACAAAAGGAACTACGAACCTGCAGCCTGTGAAAAGGAGACCCCAAACACAGTAAGTTAAGCAAAATGAGAAGACAGAGAAACACACAGCAGATTAAGGAGCAATGTAAAAACCCACCAGACCAAACAAATGAAGATGAAGTAGGCAGTCTACCTGAAAAAGAATTCAGAGTAATGATAGTAAAAATGATCCAAAATCTTGGAAATAGAATGGAGAATATACAAGAAACGTTTAACAAGGACCTAGAAGAACTAAAGAGTAAACAAACAATGATGAACAACACAATAAATGAAATTAAAAATTCTCTAGAAGGAATCAATAGCAGAATAACTGAGGCAGAAGAATGGGTAAGTGACCTGGAAGATAAAATAGTGGAAATAACTACTGCAGAGCAGAATAAAGAAAGAAGAATGAAAAGAATTGAGGACAGTCTCAGAGACCTCTGGGACAACATTAAATGCACCAACATTTGAATTATAGGGGTCCCAGAAGAAGAAGAGAAAAAGAAAGGGACTGAGAAAATATTTGAAGAGATTATACTTGAAAGCTTCTCTAATATGGGAAAGGAAATAGTTAATCAAGTTCAGGAAGCACAGAGTCCCATACAGGATAAATCCAAGGAGAAACACACCAAGACACATATTAATCAAACTATCAAAAATTAAATACAAAGAAAAAATATTAAAAGCAGCAAGGTAAAAACAACATATAACATATAAGGGAATCCCCATAAGGTTAACAGCTGACCTTTCAGCAGAAACTCTGCAAGCCAGAAGGGAGTGGCAGGACATACTTAAAGTGATGAAAGGGAAAACCTACAACCAAGATTACTCTACCCAGAAAGGATCTCATTCAGATTTGACAGAGAAATTAAAAACTTTACAGACAAGCAAAAGCTAAGAGAGTTCAGCAGCACCAAACCAGCTTTACAAGAAATGCTAAAGGACCATCTCTAGGCATGAAACACAAGAGAAGGAGAAGACCTACAGTAACAAACCCAAAACAATTAAGAAAATGGTAATAGGAGCATACATATCGATAATTACCATAAATGTAAATGGATTAAATGCTCCAACCAAAAGACACAGACTGGCTGAATGAATACAAAAACAAGACCCGTATATATGCTGTCTACAAGAGACACACTTCAGACCTAGGGACAAATACAGACTTAAAGTGAGGGGATGGAAAAAGATATTCCATACAAATGGAAATCAAAAGAGAGCTGGAGTAGAAATTCTCATATCAGACAAAATAGACTTTAAAATAAAGACTATTACAAGAGACAAAGAAGGACACTAAATAATGAGCAAGGGATCAGTCCAAGAAGAAGATTTAACAATTGTAAATATTTATGCACCCAAAATAGGAGCACCTCAATACATAAGGCAAATGTGAACAGCCATAAAAAGGGAACTCAACAGTAGCACAGTGATAGTTGGGGACTTTAACACCCCACTTTCACCATTGGACAAATCATCCAAAATGAAAATAAATAAGGAAACACAAGCTTTAAATGATACATTAAAGAAGATGGACTTAGTTGATATTGATAGGACATTCCTTCCAAAAACAATGGAATACACTCTCCTCTCAAGTGCTCATGGAACATTCTCCAAGATAGATCATATCTTGCTTGGGTCACATATCAAGTCTAGCTAAAATTAAGAAAATTGAAATCATATCAAGTATCTTTTCCAACCACACTGCTATGAGACTAGATATCAATTAAAGGAAAAAAAACTGTAAAAAATACAAAGATATGGAGGCTAAACAATACACTACTTAATAACCAAGAGATCACTGAAGAAATCAAAGAGGATATCAAAAAATACCTAGAAACAAATGACAATGAAAAAACGACGACCCAAAACCTATGGAATGCAGCAAAAGCAGTTCTAAGAGGGAAGTTTATAGCAATATAATCCTACCTTAAGAAACAAGAATCATCTCAAATAAACAACCTAACCTTACACCTAAAGCAATTAGAGAAAGAAGAACAAAATAACCCGAAAGTTAGCAGAAGGAAAGAAATCATAAAGACCAGATCAGAAATAGATGAAAAAGAAATGAAGGAAACAATAGCAAAGATCAATAAAATTAAAAACTGGTTCTTTGAGAAGATAAACAAAATTGATAAACCATTAGCCAGACTCATCAAGAAAATAGGGAGAAGATTCAAAGCAATAGAATTAGAAATGGAAAAGGAGAAGTAACAACTGACACTGCAGAAATACAAAGGATCATGAGAGATTACTGCAAGCAACTTTATGCCAATAAAATGGACAACCTGGAAGAAATGGAGACATTCTTAGAAAAGCACAACCTTCTGAGACTGAACCAGGAAGAAATAGAAAATATAAACAGACCAATCACAAGCACTGAAATTGAAACTGTGATTAAAAATCTTCCAACAAACAAAAGCCCAGGATCAGATGGCTTCACAGGCGAATTCTATCAAACAATTAGAGAAGAGCTAACACCTATCCTCCTCAAACTCTTCCAAAATATAGCAGAGGGAGGAACACTCCCAAACTCATTCTACGAGGCCACCATCACCCTGATACCAAAACCAGACAAAGATGTCACAAAGAAAGAAAACTACAGGCCAATATCACTGATGAACATAGATGCAAAAATCCTCAACAAAATATTAGCAAACAGAATCCAACAGCACATTAAAAGGATCATACACCATGATCAAGTGGGGTTTATCCCAGAAATGCAAGGATTCTTCAATATGCGCAAACCAATCAATGTGATACACCATATTAACAAACTGAAGAATAAAAACCATATGATCATCTCAATAGATGCAGAAAAAGCTTTTGACAAAATTCAACACCGATTTGTGATAAAAACCCTCCAGAAAGTAGGCATGGAGGGAACTTTCCTCAACATAATAAAGGCCATATATGACAAACCCACAGCCAACATCATTCTCAATGGTGAAAAACTGAAACCATTTCCACTAAGATCAGGAAGAAGACAAGGTTGCCCACTCTCACCACTATTATTCAACATAGTTTTGGAAGTTTTAGCCACAGCAATCAGAGAAGAAAAAGAAATAAAAGGAATCCAAGTCGGAAAAGAAGAAGTAAAGATGTCACTGTTTGCAGATTACATGATACTATACATAAAGAATCCTAAAGATGCTACCACAAAACTACGAGAGGTAACCAATGAATTTGGTAAAGTTGCAGGATACAAAATTAATACACAGAAATCTCTTGCATTCCTATACACTAATGATGAAAAATCTGAAAGAGAAATTTAGGAAACAGTCCCATTTACCATTGCAACAAAAAGCATAAAATACCTAGGAATAAACCTACCTAAGGAGACAAAAGACCTGTATGCAGAACACTATAAGACACTGATGAAAGAAATTAAAGATGACAGAAACAGATGGAGAGATATACCATGTTGTTGGATTGGAAGAATCAACATTGTGAAAATGACTCTACTACCCAAAGCAATCTACAGATTCAATGCAATCCCTATGAAACTACCAATGCCATTTTTCACACAACCAGAACAAAAATTTCACGATTTGTATGGAAACAGAGAAGACCCCGAATAGCCAAAGCAATCTTGAGAAAGAAAAATGGAGCTGGAGGAATCAGGCTCCCTGACTTCAGACTATACTACAAAGCTACAGTAATCAAGACAGTTACGGTACTGGCACAAAAACAGAAATATAGGTCAATGGAACAGGATAGAAAGCCCAGAGATAAACCCACGTACATATGGTCACCTTATTTTTGATAAAAGAGGCAAGAATATACAATGGAGAAAAGACAGCCTCTTCAATAAGTGGTGCTGGGAAAACTGGACAGCTATATGTAAAAGAATGAAATTAGAACACTCCCTAACACCATACACAAAAATAAACTCAAAATGGATTAAAGACCTAAATGTAAGGCTAGACACTATCAAACTCTTAGAGGAAAACATAGGCAGAACACTCTATGACATAAATCACAGCAAGATCCTTTTGGACCCACCTCCTAGAGAAATGGAAATAAAAGCAAAAATAAAGAAATGAAACTTAAAAGCTTTTGCACAGCAAAGGAAACCATAAACAAGATGAAAAGACAACTCTCAGAATGGGAGAAAATATTTGCAAATGAAGCAACTGACAAAGGATTTACCTCCAAAATTTACAATCAGCTTATGCAGCTCAATATCAAATAAACAAACAACCCAATCCAAAAATGGGCAGAAGACCTAAATAGACATTTCTGCAAAGAAGTTATACAGATTGCCAACAAACACGTGAAAGAATGCTCAACATCACTAATCATTCGAGAAATGCAAATCAAAACTACAATGAAGTATCACCTCACACCTGTCAGAATGGCCATCATCAAAAAATCTACAAACAATAAATGCTGGAGAGGGTGTGGAGAAAAGGGAACCCTTTTGCACTGTTGGTGGGAATGTAAATTGATACAGCCAGTATGGAGAACAGTATGGAGGTTCCTTAAAAAACTAAAAATAGAATTACCATACGACCCAGCAATCCCACTACTGGGCATATACCCTGAGAAAACCATAATTCAAAAAGAGTCATGTACCACAATATTTATTGCAGCTCTATTTACAATAGCCAGCATATGGAAACAACCTAAGTGTCCATTGACAGATGAATGGATAGAGAAGATGTGGCACATAGATACAGTGGAATATTACTCAGCCATAAAAAAGAAATGAAATTGAGTTATTTGTAGTGAGATGGATGGACCTAGAGTCTGTCATAAAGAGTGAAGTAAGTCAGAAAGAGAAAAAGAAATACCGTATGCTAACACATATATATGGAATCTAAAAAAAAAAAAAAAAAAAGAAGATTCTGAAGAACCTAGAGGCAGGACAGGAATAAAGTCGCAGACCTAGAGAATGGACTTGAGGACACGGGGAGGGGGAAGTGTAGGGTGGGACGAAGTGAGAGAGAGGCATGAACATATATACACTACCAAATATAAAACAGATAGCTAGTGGGAAGCAGCTGCCTAGCACAGGGAGATCAGGTCGGTGCGTTGTGACCACCTGGAGTGGTGGGATAGGGAGGGCTGGAGGGAGACGCAAGAGGGAAGAGATATGGGGATATATTCATATGTATAGTTGATTCACTTTGTTATAAAGCAGAACGTAACACACCATTGTAAAGGAATTATACTTCAATAAAGATGTTAAAAAAAGAAAAAAAAGGGTACCAGGGCTGCTGCTATATTGGGAGTGGGTGAGACAAGTGTCTTGAACCCAGGAGGTCACTTTGCTCCCTATCACGTCAAGTGGTAAAGATGCATGTTAGACGGCAGTAATCCCGTACACTCAGGCACCAAGGACTGCAACCCAGTAGGAATAAAGTTTGGGTTATTTCACCAGATGCTGGCTTAGAACAAAGGAGCATGGAAGATGCTGTGGAAGAAGTAAGTCTTACCTTGTCAACCATAGCTTTATGACCAGCTGTAGAACTGTGTTATCTATTTCTGTTTCTATCCTTGCTCTCTCAGTTAGTTATTTCATTATTCCAACATATATTCTACTATTTTATATAGGCTGTGCTGATATATATATATATATATATATACACACACACACACACACATATATATAAATATATACGTATGGTATATATTTATATGGTGAAATTATAAAATTTATTCCTTGTTAAGGAGATACCTTCATTTTCAATTATAGGAAAGGTAGTGGTATTATGTTAAGAATTAGGTTTGTTGTTGTTGTTTGCAAGTTTAAGTATAGAAGAGGCTATTTGTTGATTTTGGGAAACTAAGTGGAGTACACCCTTTTAGGCTTTGTTTTTGTCAGCATCATTAGATTACCCTATTTTAGTTTGGGAAATTTTCAATATTATTTTGGGGGGTAATATTCCCCCAGATAGAAATCAGAAATGAATTTTCCCAGTTTCCTTTTGCACTTGGGGCATAGGCACTGGCTTCACCAATGAGGTGCTTCACATTTTGACATGGAAGAGTTCACCTTGAGGATTGTGTGCCATACAGAATCCACTCTTTCCTGGTAAGGGAAATGGCGGCATGTGGCTTTTAGGGAAATCTGTGGTGGAGATTCTGGTTTTTAGTGTTTAGTATCAGTGGTTTGAACTGCAGTATTTGTATCCAATAATGCCGTCTGAGAGATCACCAGTGGGGCAGTCCTACTGGTTTGGGTGCTGTTTTTGCCTGTGGAATTCCCAAGATTGATGCTTCGGCCTTCCCAGAGGTTGTGAGAGTCACATAATATATTTTATTTTTATTTTTTGTGGTTGCTCTTTCTCTCAGCTCACTTACTCTATGCTCCGTGGAAAGTATCATATGGCAAAGAATTGAAGCTTCTGGCCAATAGCTGTATGAGTGATGAGTGAGCTTGGAAGTGAACCAGCTCCAGCCAAGCCTTCAGACAACTGTAGTTCTGGCTGACATCTTGATTGCAACCTCATGAGAGACTCTGTGCCAGAATCACATAACTAAGTTCTGACCCACAGAAACTGGGATAATAAATACTTGTTGTTTTAAGCCATTAAATTTGGGGATAATTTACTAGATAGCAATAGGTAAATACAAGCAGATAGAGTGGAATGAGAAATTCCAGGATGATTAAGGAGACATTGTGCAATGCATTGCTAGAATAGTTGATTCCCTAGGTTCTCTGAACTTTAAGATCTTTGCATGTGGTGGCTAGCTTACTACTTATCCGTATCTCCTTTCCCCTGCCTGGATCTGATGCCAGCACCAGGGGGAGCAGAAGCCATGAAGCTGGCTGTGTGTGTCTTCCTCCCTAGAGAGCTCACAGGCAGACCAGCTCTGCGTGCTGCACTCTAGTGTGGCAGTGTCCATGCCATTGGCTAACGCCTGGCCTCTCTGGCACTATCTCCACTGCTGCAGGCCTAAAGAGCTTGCTGGTGTACAAGGAACTCATCAAACATTATCAAGAAAAAAGGCGTTGTTCCATGTTTCTATAAAGCTAAGAATATTGAGCATTTGCCCAGGACGTGGAAGACTCCAAGGGCAGTAGCCTGCATTGTGAACTAGCCCTATCTCAAGAGATGGAGGGTGGAGACATGATCAGATTTATATCTTGAGAACATCAGTCCATCACTCTGGCTGCATTCCCTGTTTTTCACCCCATTCTTTCCATCTTTCCCCAAATAGTCCTCATATATTATTCCAGGAGGATGAATTGTCGCTACCTATAGAAGAGCCATTTGCTAATTTACCAGTGACCTCATCTCAGTTCTCTTTCTCCTTGAGTTGTGTGTAGAAGTCAGCACTGCTGTGGGGAACTGGTTCACTTTCCGATACTATGTGAGCAAATTCCTCATCTCTGTGAATTTCTCAGACATTCTACCAAAGAGTTTCTTGTCCAGCCTTCTTTGTTCTCTCCCTCTTCAACTCTCTAAGTACAGTAATTATAATGAGAGTAAAATGGATGACTAACGTTTCTGCTGTTTTGAGTTTGAGTTAATAAGGAGTGTTCAAATACAGCTTTTAGGAAGGGGAGAATGGGCCATTCGACTGCCTGGCAATACAGATTTTAGAGTCACCTGCATTGACATGATATTTGAAGCTATTTGTGCATAAGATTGTGGGGAAGATAGTTGAAGACAAAGCAAGAAAAGAAATAGATGTTTCATTTAACCCACATATTAGAATTGCCACATAATATCCACCCTTTACCAGAGCTACTAAAGAATTACAGTAATACCAACTGATTTTCAATTGTACCTTTAATTTCTTCCCACGTTTCTAATATAGGAGCTAAGTTGCTAAGTTGCTAAGTATTGACAAAGAAAAGGAGAAGTAGAGAGTTATATAATGCATTTTCTGGGTAACTGATTACTGGAAAAATCAATTATTGTTAGTTAAGCAGTATTTTATATATTTTATTAAGGTTGAGTAGGAGTGAGGTAACATTACTGTAAGCTAACTAGTCATTGTTCAAAGATGGAATAATCTCTGGTATTGTAAAATTTACAATTTTAATTTCCTCATATAGAGAAGAGCACAAGTGATTCTTATTCCTTAGGAAGTCTGCTGCTGTGATAGCATAATTTCAACATTCAGGAAGAGAGAAAGCAGCCCTAAATCCCTCTGAAATCAAATTAAGTCAGTGGAGGGTTGTATGAAGAAATGAAAAGAAGGCAAACAGAACTTATCAAATGTGTTGTTCATGAAAATGTTTTAGAAAGTTTAATATGAATGAAATTCTTGTATAAATTCACTTCTTAAATTTTATGTACACAGCATACATTTTTTGGGGGGGGGGAATTAAGAAAAACTTCAGAATGAAGAAAAAAGTTTAAAACATTTTTGTTTATTTTAATACAGCAAATGTGAGGAGTTTAAAAGTCTATGTGGTTGAAAGTTACAGTGATAGTACAGCTGTGGTAGGCAGAGTAATGGCCCCCAAACAGGCTCATGCCTTAATGCCTGGAACCTGTGAATATGTTACCTTACATGGCCAAAGAATCTTTGCTGATGCGATGAAAGGAATAGACTTTGAAATGAGGAGATTGTCCTGCATCACCTGTGGAGACTCAGTCTAATCTAATGCATATATAAAAGTGGAGAACATTTCCAGGCTGGGTCAGAGAGACAAGACAGAAGGAGGAGAGATTTGAAGACTGGGAAGGACTCCACCCACCACTGGTGGTTTTGAAGATGGAGGAAGGGGACTGAGAGCAAAGGAATGCAGGAAAGGGCTCTCAGCAGACAGCTAGAAAGGACATGAGGATGTCAGTCCTACAACTACAGGGAGCTGAATTCTGCTAAAAACCTGAATGACCTTGGAAATGGATCCTCCCCTAGAGACTCCAGAAAGGAACACAGCATCTGATTTTAAGTTGTTGAGACCCAGGTCAGATTCCTGATCTCCAGAACTGTAAGATAATACATTTGTGTTGTTTTAAACCACTGAAATTGTTGGAACAGCAATGGAACGCTAATTCAGCAACGTTATTTGAGATATGCATAACTATTAAATAAATGGCCTTTAGTAAATCTCCCAGTCCAGACAAGTTTGTACTAAAGCCCCTAATATAACTTTTAGATGGAGCTGGCTTTTAACTTCCAATGAAAAACAAAATCCAGTCCAACTCCTAAAATACCTAACAGTGTTTTGAATTATAGTTTATCTAAAGAAGATAAAGTTGGAATCATGTTTTCAGTTGTTATTACGTTATTAAAAATAATAAGCCAGATTGCTCCTTTAACTTTCTCATACCTACTACAAAATATTTGTGAAAGGAAGAATTTGCTCTCAACATTTCTGTAAAATGATGGTCTGGATGGATGCTGTGTTGGTAATACCTGCAGATCTGATGGTTTTCTTGGCTGTGCTAAGAAGGCTATCACATAAGGTCACTACATCTTCCCTTCAACCAAAGTATAAGATTTCAGTTTAACACAGTAACATGTTAATGCATGCAGTGTGGTATTGTGGAAGGAGCACTATTCTTGGAATCCAAAGACCTTGGTTGAACGCCAGCTTCACTATATATTGTGTCAGACAAGTCAACAAATCTCTCTGAATGACCGTTTCCTAGTTTGTGAGATAGGAATAATATCTACCTTAGGGGCTTCCCTGGTGGTGCAGTGGTTGAGAATCTGCCTGCTGATGCAGGGGACACGGGATCGAGCCCTGGTCCGGGAAGATCCCACATGCCGCGGAGCAACTGGGCCCGTGAGCCACAATTACTGAGCCTGCGCGTCTGGAGCCTGTGCTCCGCAACAAGAGAGGCCGCGATAGTGAGAGGCCCGCGCACCGTGATGAAGAGTGGCCCCCGCTTGCCGCAACTAGAGAAAGCCCTCGCACAGAAACGAAGACCCAACACAGCCAAAAATAAATAAATAAATAAATAAATGAAAAAACTAACTAACTAAATAAATAAATAACAGAGATTACTCTTAAAAAAAAAACTACCTTAAAATTTTGTTGAAATAGAATGAAATTTCTTTTCAAATCTTATACTGTCATTATAATGTAGAGTATAATATGCGAACACCGAGGACCAATGTGATATTTTGGGACTTTCCACTAAGGATTGAAGAAAATGGGACCAAATATCTTACAGAAAAGAAGAAGTTGGGTGGAGTGGGAGGAGATAAAGTGGAGGTAGTAGGAATATTTCCAGTAAAACTGACCAGAGCAGCAGAAGAGGTGTTGGCAGACCAGGAGATGGAGACCTAAGTGGAGATGCAGTCTCGGATTACATCAGACCAATTCCATCAGCATCAGTTTTCCTGAGATATCCAGGAGAGAGGGACCCATGCTTTGAGTCCTTTGCTCAGTGCTGGTTTTCCATGTTAGCTTGGAAGCTTCTGGCAAGGGCTTATTTAGACTCCAGGGGCTCTAAATTCAATTTAGAAGCAAAGGACTCCCGATGTACCACCTGGTCTGGACCTTATTGATTCCGAGGGTGGGCAGAGCTAAGCGTGTCTATAGCAGTCATCATCATCAGAGGCCTCCAGGACAGACTGTGGATGGCAGAATGGGATAGGAACTGAGGGAAGTGCAACTGAACTCTGGGTCTTTAGTTATCAAAGGGATCACATTAATACCTATTTCTCAAAATTTCATCACCTGTGCCCTTACCTGAATAATGCAGTACCTTCCTGCAGTTGTTTTAACTCTTCAAAGAAATAGATCAAATTTAAAAAAAAAAAAAAAAGATGATTTTGTTTGTGGAAACTGGAGGCACTCAAAATCTCAGGCTGGGAAACCAGGGTCTCAGGATGTAGGTCTAACAAAAGAAGTGAGGGCAAAAAGCTATATGCTTTGAGTTCTTTTTTGGCTTTTTAAGCTACATTTGCTTAATTCTTTCCTTTCTCTTTGCATACTTGATTTCATCACTTTTCTAATCTGACAGAAAAAGTTTGGCTTCCAACAACTTTCAAGTTTTACATAAAATATGCTCAGCCAGCCAGAAAGTCTCTTATAATCAGGTCAAAAATCCCTGGGCCAAGAGCTGCCAATGGCCAAAACTAGAAAAATTCGAGCAACCAAAAAAGTGGTATTGAATTAAAACTCAAAGTATAAAATAAATATCTATGAACTCATGCTAATATAGTGATTAAATAAATAAGGAAAAAAGACAAATCTCCTGTGCAGAAAAATTCCAAATAATTGATGTAGATACTGTGTCCTTAAGTAGATGGAAAATAACTTTCTACTTCTTAAGTATGCGTTTCATATAGTGACTTCCTCCCAAATACTACAATATGAAAAGGGAGAAAAAGAGTAACTTTACAGTGGGGAAAACAGAAAAATACTACCTCAACCAGGTGATTAAGATTAACAACAGTGGGACTTCCCTGGTGGGGCAGTGGTTAAGAATCCGCCTGCCAATGCTGGGGACATGGGTTCAATCCCTGGTCCAGGAAGATCCCACACGCTGGGGAGCAACTAAGCCTGTGTGCCACAACTACTGAGCCTGCACTGTAGAGCCCGTGAGCCACAACTACTGAACCCACATGCCACAACTACTGAAGCCCGCGTGCCTAGAGCCCGTGCTCCGTGACAAGAGAAGCCACCGCAATGAGAAGCCCGCGCACCACAACAAAGAGTAGCCCCCGCTTGCTGCAACTAGAGAAAAGCCCGGTGGATCAACGAAGACCCAAAGCAACCAAAAATAAATAAATAGATAAATAATTTTAAAAAAGATTAACAACAGTGGTAAGTCATGTTGATAGTAAGGACTCTTGATATTTTGTAATGAGAATGACAATTTACCTCTGTAGTCTTTCTCCTCAAAACCAGTAACTCCAGTCTAATCATTAGAAAAATATCAGATAAATTTCAACTGAGGGACATTTTACATAATATGTGACTTTAAAACTGTCAAGGTCATAAAATATAAGGAAAATATTAATATAATGTACCATAAGGGTTCATTAATTGCAAAAAATGTACCATACTAATGTAGGATGTTAAAATAGGGGAAAGAGGGTGTAGGGATATACTATCTTCATAACTTTTCTGTAAATCTACAACTATTCTAAAATAAAAAGTTTGCTAAAAAAAGGCCTTGAAGAAGGGATTGATGAACTAATTTTGGCTCAGATATCCACCTTGAACCAATGAGGTGAGGACAACAGTGATGAAGCCGAGCTCCAGGACATGGTAGCTTACTGTAGCCATAGTCATGTTGGGGGGTGTGTGTGTGTATGTGTGTGTGTGTGTGTGTGTGTGTGTGTGTGTGTGTGTGTAAGGGGGCAGGAATGTTAATGAAGAAATCCAGGATAACAGTGCTGGGCAGATAATTTAATAAATGCCCATTAAATTTGATTTCCTTCCTTATTCACATACTTTGCATGGTTACTTCAGAGGTCTGTGGGATTCTTTCATTTTTCCACTCCCACTCCCTCTTCTCTCTCACGCTAGGTTGGTGTCTGTTGCCCTCACCATGCCAATGTCCTTGGTATCCTCCGTGATATCACTGCCAAGGGAATTGTCCAAGGCACTGACCCTGAGGGTACCAAAATACTGCTAGAAAAAATTTAATAGAAACTCTGGGAGATAAAGGTAAGAAATTAAACAGAAAGTGGAACAAAGCTAAAAAAGATGCATAATATAAGAGACAGAAAAAAAAATCCGAGACCTGGAATTCCAGAAAAAAAGGACAAAGAGAATGGAATGGAGAACATTGTCAAATAAAAAGTACAAGGTAATTTCTTAGTGCTAGAAATAACTAAAGACAGCACTGAGTTCTCAGTACAATGAATGAAGACTCATCCCTAGACACATCACTGTGAAAATTCAAATTACAAAGGGTAAAGAGAAGACTCTCAAATTTTTCTTGAGAAAAAAAATGTGACCTACAGAAACATGACAAATCTGGGATCATATTTTCCATCAACAATGTTGAATGTTGGAAGACAGTGAAGAAAGAGCTTTAAACTTCTAATGAATAATGTCTTAAGAGTCATAAAATTTTTCCTGCACCCTTGAAAGGGAGGTTATTTGAGGTTGGATTATATCCAAGAGAGGAAGAAAATTAAGACAGAAAAAATCTTGGCATCCTTGAAATAGTGGAGCCAACTTGTCTCTAGAAGAACAGTGAAGGGAAACCGCTGAACTACAGTTATGCAGCAGGCCTGGAATTCAGCCAGTCTACACTGAGGCAGCAGGAGAAAGGCGGATTCAATAGAACACCTATTATTTTATATCAACTGGTGCTGGCATAAAGGCAAGGAAAAAATCACTACAATTAGAAAACTGAAGACAAAAACTGTGAAAAACATATCACAATAATCAATCTACACAGCTTGGATCAGCAGAGAAGTACATTTAGTTCTTAATACTCTTATTGACTTTCATCCTTTACACCAACTTACAGATAAAGCATCGAAGAATTAATCATATGTATCTACTATTGAGCTTGACATTGCAAAAGTTATTACACAGATGATAGAAATTGCAGGAGAAAAGAACAGAGTGATGCTGAGATGAAAACTATGGTCATTAATATCTTCTTAAAAAGTGGGAAGAAAAATTATGGATATGGCACATATGGGTTTGCATTGGTATTTGGCCAAAGTATGCATTTGGTTTACTGCTATACAATATACTGTCCACAGCTGTAGAAATAAAGAGTAGAGATGTTAGTATTTTACTAAGGATACAAAGTAACTCTATGAGGAACTCAAAATAGAAATATAACAACTGGTTGGCAGGGGGTTGGTGGTGAGCCAGCTCATTCCTCACTTATAATAAATTAGGTTATATGTAAAATTTATAAATGAGGAAATAGAATGAGAAGCATATTATTAAAAGATATGGCAGAGGGCTTCCCTGGTGGCGCAGTGGTTGAGAATCTGCCTGCCAATGCAGGGCACACGGGTTCGAGCCCTGGTCTGGGAAGATCCCACATGCCGCGGAGCAACTAGGCCCGTGAGCCACAATTACTGAGCCTGCGCGTCTGGAGCCTGTGCTCTGCAAGAAGAGAGGCCGCGATAGTGAGAGGCCCGCGCACCGCGATGAAGAGTGGCCCCCGCTTGCCGCAACTAGAGAAAGCCCTCGCACAGCAACAAAGACCCAACACAGCCATAAATAAATAAATAAAATAAAATAAATAAAAATTAAAAAAAAAAAAAAGATATGGCAGAAAAAAATCAAGCAAAAATGATATAGGGGTAGAATAGCTGCTTCTTGGAAATGGGCTTGTGGGTGGAAGAAGATGGAATAATGCATGTATTAATTTAATGAGGTGGGAAAAATCTTTAAAAGAGATATGAACTAGCAAAAATATTTTTTGCAGGGGTGAAAGAATTATATTAATAGATCTTACTATAATTCATCTCAGAGAGGAAATTGTGTTTGTTTAGAAAACTCTTTTGATTAATTGCTTCGAGCTGAAGTTCCTTTTGGCTTCTTCTGGTGATCGTGCATACTATTTACATTCATCTAGTACTTCACTTTGTTTATTTTAATTTAAAAAATATTATACAAATAAAATGTGGCTCTTGTTAGTCTGGATCTTTTTTTTTTTTTTTTAAACTGTTTTTTAAAATTATTTATTTATTTATTTATTTATGCCTGTGTTGGGTCTTCGTTTCTTGTGCGAGGGCCTTCTCCAGTTGCGGCCAGCAGGGGCCACTCTTCATCGCGGTGCGCGGGCCTCTCACTATCGCGGCCTCTCCTGTTGCGGAGCACAGGCTCCAGACGCGCAGGCTCAGTAGTTGTGGCTCACGGGCCCAGTCGCTCCGAGGCATGTGGGATCTTCCCAGACCAGGGCTCGAACCCGTGTCCGCTGCATCGGCAGGCAGATTCTCAACCACTGCGCCACCAGGGAAGCCCAGTCTGGATCTTAATATGAACACAACATTTAAAAAATTTTTATTTTATTTTATTATTTTTGGCTGCGTTGGGTCTTCATTGCTGCACGCAGGCTTTCTCTAGTTGCGACGAACGGGGGCTACTTTTTGTCACGGTGCGTGGGCTTCTCATTATGGTGGCTTCTCGTTGCCAAGCACGGGCTCTAGGCATGCGGGCTTCAGTAGTTGTGGCACGGGGGCTCAGTAGTTGTGGCACACACGCTTAGTTGCTCTGAGGCATGTGGGATCTTCCAGGACCAGGGCTCGAACCCGTGCCCCCTGCGTTGGCAGGCGGATTCTTAACCACTGCGCCACCAGGGAAGTCCCCTCTTGTTTAAACTGAAGCTGTGTTAGCAATAGAGATAACAACATATTAAAAAACTTAAAAAATTTAAAAGAATTAATACTGGAGTGAATGCACAAAGTTCCTCAAACTGTATCCCCTAGAACACTGTAGCATTTCATGAAGAGTAAGTTCTAGGAACCACAAGAAACTTGTGTAGACACAAGATTTGACAGCAGGTACCTTTGTCACTTTCTGTCTATCCACTCTTAAAGGAGTCATTTCAGCACTCTTAATCTCATATTTTCTAATTTCTAAAATGGCACAGGTCAACATTTCAAATGTTTACAAAGTCCAGGCAGGATACTTAGATGAATAAAGCATGTGGTGAGAGGCAGCCTGGTTTGTTAAGGACTGTGGTGAAGTGGCGAACACATGTCCTGTCCACAGACCTCGGGAGCTTCCAGGCTCCAGGCCATCATTACCACATGGGGACACCAGCCTAGTGTAGCCAGATCTTCAAATACTGATGGGCAATCTCCACATTTTAAAATGCAGTAAATAATTCTAAAGGTTTAAAAAGATGGTGTGTGCTAAACTGCACATCTCTGCAAACCAGATTTCTTCTATGGCTGAGCAATTTGTAACCACTGGATTAACTAATTTTTAACTAATCTTCAAATACCATTATTACTGATGTTTTGTGATTCTATAGGACTAGATAAGAACTAAGAATAAGTCAGGGCCACCTATTAATAACTTTGATATCAATACATTGTTTCTGCCTGAGTAACACTGTGGAATTTTAGTGCAGAATAGAAGTTGGTCATCTTCTGTTTTTGAATTATTATTAAGGTCTAACAACTATTTTCAGTTATCGAGAAAGAAAAGGTCTTTGAAGACTCTAGTCTATAAATGAGAAAGCTTTTAAGAGACCTGTAAGTGGCGTTTTCATGAAATGTTAATGCACACGTGTGGTGGACGGTTGAGGACCAACAGGATAAACCCCGGTGGGGTTGTAACTCTGGACTAGATTTATGGGACTCAACTAAATCACCAAGTGTATTACTAAAAGGATGGTAAAAGCCTGTGTAAGGATCCAGCTGTCTGTCACGTGACCTGATCTAGGGAAGAGATAAAAGCTTATATGGATCTTGTGGAAGCCTGCCAATACTTGTCTCCATAATACATGATAAAACTCTGACAGTAAACTACTCCTGGGGGTTTGGTATTAAATTAGAGAGGCGGCAGCTCTCCTTTCTGCTGTTTTCAGATATCCAGGCATGGATTTCTAATACGTTGCTAATTTAGAATCCAGAAGATGAAAATTCTGTTTTAATACCTTCCAACGCCTCATCTTTTCTATTTCTGCTGTTACATACTTCAGAAATATGGAAATATTAATGTGTAATATGACCCATTCGCTATGCTACAGCTTTCTTGGGATCATATCACACAGGTATAGATTAAAGATTGTCTTAAGAAAGATATCTCACTCTTTCTAGAAAATACGTAAATAAGTACTAGTGCTTTAGTCAGAGATAATTTTTGTCCTGAAAAATGAGAAATTCAGTCAGTCTGACTTAATGTTTAATAAGAAGGAGACTTTTATTTTTCTAGTAGCAATCACCAGAATTGTTTTTACATAGAAGTGTCTTTATTTAGAAAAACAATGAGCTTTCTAATAGAGGAGGTGAAACTTGGTGTGCTCAGGGCAATGGGAAGAGAAGGTGAGAGGGACAGAACTAGGAAGAGGAAGAGAGAAGAAAGTAGAAGACTACATTAGCATAACGTGAATCCTCCTCGAAACCTCCCAGAACCTTCAGTAAAGTCCCCTATACTCACAAAATTAAAAAAATTTAGTTAAAAAAATTATAGTAAAATCTACATAACACAAAATATATCATTTTAACCCTTGTAAAGTGTACAATGACATAAAGTGCATTCACAGTGTTGTGCAACCATCGTCATGATTCATCTCCAGAATTTCTTCATCATCCCAAAGTGAAAGTCTGTACTCATTTAACACTAAATTCTTATTCCCCCCTCCCCCTGCTCCTGGCAACCATCATTCTCCTTTCTGTCTGTATGATTTTGATTACATAGGTACCTCATTTAAGCGGAGTCATACAATATTTATTCTTTAGTGAGAAATTCTTATTGAGATCGTTTTGTGTTGGGGAAATCAATGAAAGGGGCATATTTCACATGAGGGACAACGTGGTTGGGTCAGAGGATTCTGAAGAAATCGCAGGAGCCTGGAGGCAGAGGAGGTGGCTCCAGGAATATGACAGAGGTTGAAACTAGACCCACAAAGCCAGCTCTGGTACACAAACGTGATTAGTTTATAGAATGCCTTAAAACATTTAAATTATATGACATCATTCAAAATTGGGGAGATTTTAATAAAGATCCAGATATCTTGCCCATCTTGTAAAAATCTGGCAGTAATGGGCGTGCGTTTCCCCAGCTACAATCAGATGGGCAGCAGATGCACACTCTAGCTCTTTCCTTATAATTCATAGTGCTTTATTTATTCATTTGTAATTTATTCAAAGGATGAATGATATTCATAGTAATCTGAATATTCATAGTAATTTTGGAATAGGTGTTTAGATCTCCACATATATAGAGATGGATCCAAGTTTATCCAGATCTTGAGTGGCAGGGAGGCTTCATATGACATCTGGGCTACAAACCAAAAAAAGGCACTTATTGGGAGGACAGAGAGTTGTCCTGCGGACACCAGTGGAGGCGGATCAGTGGGTTTTGTGGAAACCCTGGAGAGCAGTCAGGTAGCCAAGCAGACCCCTTGCCCAGCTCTCATTCATCAGGGAAAGCATGCTCTCTGTTCTTTGAGTCTTCTAGATGTCTGCTTTATTCATATTCATATTGCTGTGTGTCTGCATTGCTTCTTCAGGGCAAAATTGTTTTTCTAATATGGCTCTTGTAGGTGCTTACAGTTTCTGCTTGTTCAAGTGCCACCAATCAACTGATTATAGATTCTGAATCCCAATTCCATGTCCCCAGGAGAGAGAATCTAGTGGCTTGGTTTATGTCCACTCAGTCACAACTCTGATTTAGCTGTGGCTGGACTGGAACATTCTGGGCAGGTTTTCACTGACTTCAGGTTGACAGTCATGCATCTTTGCTTTCTGCCCTGTAAAGATCCTTGGATGCTAGTTATGCCCCTGGGAGCTCACTTTGTCCATGTACGTTGGCGTGTAAGGGCGAGGAAGTCAACATCCCTGTGAATTCATACTCCCTCAAACAGTGAGGAGTGAGAGTGGCTGCGTAAGTGCATCTGCTTTCTCTCCTTCTAGCATGTAATTCTACGAGGTGTTCTGAGACTTTTCTGGAAGAGAAAGCAGAATTGAGCCCCTTGTGTCCTCAGCGTCAGTCTCAATAACATGCCCTGCTATTGGCTCTTCCTCCTTTCATCTCACTCTTCTCACCCCCTCACTCCTACTCACTGGAATCACTTCTCCCCAATGCTAGCTCCCTTCTGATATCGAAGTCAACCTACTCACAAGTCCTATCACAGACTCTGCTTTTTGGGAAAGCCGTGCTGAGACAGTCTGGTTTGTCAGGTGTTTACCCATTTGTTCTGGGGTGAATTATGTCCTCCAAAAAGATAAGTTGAAGTCCTAACTACCAGTACCTCAGAAGGTGACCTTATTTGGAAATAGGGCTGTTGCAGATGTGATTAGTTAAAATGAGGGCACACTGTGGTACGTTGGGTCCTTAATCCAGTATGATTCTGGTCCTTACAAGAAGACAAAAGACACTGATACATAAGGGGAGAACACCATGTGATGACGGAGCAGAGATGGAAGTGATTTAGTTGTAAGACAAGGAACATCAAGAATTGCCAGCAACCACCAGAAGCTAGGAATAGGCAAGGGGGAATTCTCCCTTGATTTCAGACTTCAAGCCTCTAGAATTATGAGATAATAAATTTCTATCATTTTAAGCCTTCTGGTTTGTAGTTCTTTGTTATAGAATCCTAGGAAACTGATACCCCATTGTTGTAACTTCTGTTGCCAGATACTGAGCACATGTAGGTAGCCTACTGACCACTTATCAGGGACCAGACTGGTAATGAAGTGGCTTTGGTCAGGCTCCTTAAAAGGGGGATATGGCTGCAGTGAAAACCATGGGCATCTACAACATAAGTGGAAATGTTTGTAAAAAGGTAAAATGATGATAACTGAAAAAATAAAATAGAGGATTGATTTAAAGTCTATCAGAAAAACAGTAGAACAAAATTCTCTGTTAAGACTGTACTAGTGAGAATGCTATGTTTTCCCCATTTCTTTTATTTTCCTCTGGACACACAATTAGACTATGTTTCCTGGGCTCATCTCTGGTTAGACAAGGTTATATGACAAAATTTTGGCCAGAAACTGATTTAACTCAATAAGTTGATAAGCATATTTCAGATGCCAGGAATATAGATCAATATTGATTGCTAAGAAGAAATATGATAAAAATAGCAATAAAATATCTGTAAGTTAATAATAGAGATTTCTTAATCAGTACAATACCTCAGATCTCCTTAGGCATTTAACTCTCTTTTGATATCTAAACCAACTCATCCTTTATAAACTTTAGGATCAGATAAGGGCTCACAGACAAAGGCATGTTTGTGGAGCTCACTGATATTATGAGGGGTGTAGATGAAGGCTTTTTGCAGGAAGAAGCTTAAAGTGGATGTTGTTGTATCTTTCAGAATCAAACTATTGTTTTTTATTTCTTCAAGATTCTTTGGATAAGGTATTGTTGTGTCCATTTAAAATTTCTTCACCATAAAAATCATTAGCTGTAGACATAGCAGCAGAAGCAGTAAATACCTGCTTAATAATTGGGTAAGATACTGTGCTAGGTACATGAATTATATGGAAACACATTGCCCTTGAGGAGTTTGTAATCTCATAAACTCTGACTGCAGTGTGGAGAAAAATGAGAGAAAACCAACAATGGATGGGAGGAGAACAAATAGGAATTTATTGCAGTAGTAGAGAGTTTGACTAGACTGGTGGTGGTAGAAATGGAGAGAATTAGTGGGTTTGAGAAATACTTGGGAGATAAAAATCCATGAGAATCAGTGATGGATTGAGTGAGGTGGGGGTAGGTGTTGGAGATGGCTTTTAGGACTGGGATTCTCTCAGATGGATAGACGGTGGTGTCTTTGGCTGTAATGTGGAGCACTGGAATGGAGATACATTTGGAGTCAAACTTATTGAATCTGAGGCATATTTTTGGTAGGTGCTTATATAGGCAGCTGCAGCTCAGAGGAGTGGTCTGAATTGTAGATAGAAATGTAGAGCATTTGATTATGAGCAGTAATTGAAGCCACAGTGTAGATGAATTTTATTATGGTGAGAGGGCAGAGTGAGCAGACAAGGCACCCTAGGGATAATATTGGGGAGTCTACAGAGCTTAGTAATTGAGAAGAGAAGAATAATCCTGCAATCAATTGCCAGACTTATACAGGTTCATAGACCCAGGGTCCCTTGCATGAATGGGGGGAGGCTGGGCCTCATTGAGAAAGGACCCTGCTACACAGCAAAAAATATATAATATAAATATTCCTCCTAAATGTCAAGAGAGAGGCCCGTGGCCTCTTCCCAGGATGCTTGTGCACTGGGGAAGAGTAAATAATCAGATTTTTAGGGATTTCTGGACACTGACTTAATTTTTTTACCTTTTTAAAAAAATTTATTTATTTATTTATTTATGGCTGTGTTGGGTCTTCGTTTCTGTGCGAGGGCTTTCTCTAGTTGCGGCAAGCGGGGGCCACTCTTCATCGCGGTGCGCGGGCCTCTCACTATCGTGGCCTCTCTTGTTGCGGAGCACAGGCTCCAGACGCGCAGGCTCAGTAACTGTGGCTCACGGGCCCAGTTGCTCCGCGGCATGTGGGATCTTCCCAGACCAGGGCTCGAACCTGTGTCCCCTGCATTGGCAGGCAGATTCTCAACCTCTGCGCCACCAGGGAAGCCCTGGACACTGACTTTAAACTGATATGAATTCATAGAGATCCTAAATGCTTGTTAGAGTTCACCTATCAGAGTTGGGGCTTAATAAGGTCAGGTGATCAATGGAGTTTTGACTTGTGTCAACTGAACACTAGGCCTTGTGGGTCTCTAAACCCACCTTGTGGTTATTCCTCAGTTCCAGAATGTGTGACTGGCATGGACATACTCAGAAACTGGCAGAATTCCCATATTGGTTCCCTGATCTGTGGTAGGAAAGCCCAATTTAGGTCACCTAAGTTGTTTCCACCTATCAAAATAGTAAACCAAAAAGTAATACCGTATTCCTAAAGAAACTGCAAAGACTAATGCCCTCATCAAAGACTTGAAAGATGCAGGGGTGGTGGTTCCTACCGTATCCTCATTCAACTTACCTGTTTGGCCTGTGCAGTAGACAGATGGATCTTGGAGAATGATAGTGATTATTGCAAATGTAATCTGGTGGTGATTTCAATTGCAGCTGCTGTTCCAGATATGCTTTATTGTTGAAACAAATCATCCCATATCCCGGAACCTGGTATGTAGCTATTAAACATGGCAAATGATTATTTCTTTATACCTGTTATTAAAGACCATAAGACAGAATGTGCTTTCAGCTGACAGGGTAGCACTACAACTTCACTGTTTTTTCAGGGCTATTTCAGCTCCCCTGGCTTACATCGTATTCTAGTCTTCAGGGACCTTGATCACCTCTCCATTCCATAGGGCATCACATTGAATCATTTCATTGATGAGAACATGCTGATTGGACTAGATGATAAGGAGTAGTAATGAATCTAGACACCTTGTTAAGGCACATACATGCCTGAGGGTGGGAGATAAATCCCACAAAATTCAGTGATCTGCCAGCACTGTGAAATTTCTTAGGGGTCCAGTGTCTGGGATACTTCCAGATATCTTTTCCAGGCTTAAGGATAAGGTTCTGCATTTTGCCTCTTCTACCGTGAAGAAAGAGGTATGATGCCTAGTAAGCCTCTTTGGCCTTTAGAGGTAACATGCTCTTCATTCAGCGCTGTTCTGACCCACTTACCAGGTGACTTGAAAAGCTTTCAGTATTGAAAGAGTTAGAGAAGGCCCTATAATAAATTCAGACTTCTCTGCAAGTTGTTCTTCCACTTGGGCAAATATAGGATATGTGATGGTGCTTGAAGTTTGAGTGGTGGATAGGGTTGCTCTATGGGGCCTTTGGCAGGATCCTATAGGTAAATCATAGCACAGTGACCTTTAGGATTTTGAAACAAAGGTATATTATCCTCTGTAGATAGCTGTTCTCATTTTGAGAAACATTTTGATTATGGCCACCAAGTTACCATGGAACCTGGTCTTCCCATCATAAACTGGGGTGTTTATGGGTGTGTGACCAAATTTATGATGGGAAGCTCAGGTTCCATGGTAACTTGATGGCCTATGAGCAAGTTGTTTCTCAAAAGGAGAAAAGATTCAAGTTAGTGAGCATAGTAACACTCCATCATCAAACAGAATTTGTGTATGCTGAGACTGGGTTTAAGCAGGTACTGAAGGCATAAGTAAGTTGCATATGCAAGTGGCTCAGATGGCCATGCCTCAAACTCCACCTCCATTGCCTGAATTGATGATGATCTCCTCTCAATCTGAATTGATGATCGAATGGGAATTTTCCCATGACCAGCTAACTAAGGAAGACAATTTTTTTTTTTTAACATCTTTATTGGAGTATAATTTCCTTACAATGGTCTGTTAGTTGCTGCTTTATAACAAAGTGAATCAGCTATATTCATACATATATCCCCATATCCCCTCCCTCTTGCGTCTCCCTCCCACCCTCCCTATCCCACCCCTCTAGGTGGTCACAAAGCACCAAGCTGATCTCCCTGTGCTCTGCGGCTGCTTCCCACTAGCTATCTATTTTACATTTGGTAGTGTATATATGTCCATGACACTCTCTCACTTCGTCCCAGCTTACCCTTCCTCCTCCCTGTGTCCTCAAGTCCATTCTCTACATCTGCGTCTTTATTCTCTGTGTCTGCGTCTTTATTTCTGTCCTGCCCCTAAGTTCTTCATACATTTTTTTTTAGATTTCATATATATGTGTCAGCATATGGTATTTGTTTTTCTTTTTCTGACTTACTTCACTCTGTATGACAGACTCTAGGTCCATGCACCTCACTACAAATAACTCAATTTCATTTCTTTTTATGGCTGAGTAATATTCCATTGTATACAGGTGTCACATCTTCTTTATCTATTCATCTGTCTTCTTTGGAGAGTGTCTATTTAGGTCTTTTGCCCATTTTTGGATTGGGTTGTATGTTTTTTTAATATTGAGCTGAATGAGCTCATTATATATTTTGGAGATTAATCCTTTGTCCATTGATTCATTTGCAAATATTTTCTCCCATTCTGAGGGTTGTCTTTTCATCTTGTTTATGGTTTCCTTTGCTGTGCAAAGACTTTTAAGTTTCATTAGGTCCCATTTGTTTATTTCTGTTTTAATTTCCATTACTCTAGGAGGTGGATCAAAAAAGATCTTGCTGTGATTTATGTCAAAGTGTGTTCTCCCTATGTTTTCCTCTAAGAGTTTTATAGTGTCCAGTCTTACATTTAGTTCTCTAATCCACTTTGAGTTTATTTTTGTGTATGGTGTTAGGGAGTGTTCTAATTTCATTCTTTTAAATGTAGCTGTCCAGTTTTCCCAGCACCACTTATTGAATAGACTGTCTTTTCTCCATTGTATATCCTTGCCTCATTTGTCATAGATTAGTTGACCATAGGTGCGTGGGTTTATCTGTGGGCTTTCTATCCTGTTCCATTGATCTGTATTTCTGTTTTTGTGCCAGTACCATACTGTCTTGATTACTGTAGCTTTGTAGTATAGTCTGAAGTCAGGGATTCTGATTCCTCCAGCTCCGTTTTTTTCCCCTCAGGACTGCTTTGGCTATTCAGGGTCTTTTGTGTCGCCATACAAATTTTAAGATTTTTTGTTCTAGTTTCGTAAAAAATGCCATTGGTAATTTGATAGAGATTGCATTGAATCTGTAGATTGCTTTGGGTAGTAGAGTCATTTTCACACTATTGATTCTTCCAATCCAAGAACATGGTATATCTCTCCATCTGTTGGTATCATTAATTTCTTTCATCAGTGTCCTATAGTTTTCTGCATACAGGTCTTTTGTCTCCCTAGGTAGGTTTATTCCTAGGTATTTTATTCTTTTTGTTGCAATGGTAAATGTGAGTGTTTCCTTAATTTCTCTTTCAGATTTTTCATCATCAGTGTATAGAAATGCAAAAGATTTCTGTGCATTAATTTTGTATCCTGCAACTTTACCAAATTCATTGATTAGCTCTGGTAGTTTTCTGGTGGCATCTTTAGGATTCTCTATGTATAGTATCATGTCATCTGCAAACAGTGACAGTTTTACTTCTTCTTTTCCAATTTGTGTTCCTTTTATTTCTTTTTCTTCTCTGATTGCCATGGCTAGGACTTCCAAAACTATGTTGAATAATAGTGGTGAGAGTGGACATCCTTGTCTTGTTCCTGATCTTCGAGGAAATGCTTTCAGTTTTTCACCATTGAGAATGATGTTTACTGTGGGTTTGTCGTATATGGCCTTTATTATGTTGAGGTAGGTTCCCTCTATGCCCAGTTTCTGGAGAGTTTTTATCATAAATAGGTGTTGAATTTTGTCAAAAGCTTTTTCTGCATCTATTGAGATAATCATATGTTTTTTATTCTTCAGTTTGTTAATATGGTGTATCACATTGATTGATTTGAGTATATTGAAGAATCCTTGCATCTCTGGGATAAATCCCACTTGATCATGGTGTATCATCCTTTTAACGTGCTGTTGGATTCTGTTTACTAGTATTTTGTTGAGGATTTTTGCATCTATATTCGTCAGTGATACTGGTGTGTAATTTTCTTTTTTTGTAGTATCTTTGTCTGGTTTTGGTATCAGGGTGATCGTGGCCTCATAGACTGAGTTTGAGAGTTTTCCTTCCTCTGCAGTATTTTGGAAGAGTTTGAGAAAGATGGGTGTTAGCTCTTCTCTAAATGTTTGATAGAATTCACCTGTGAAGCCATCTGGTCCTGGACTTTTGTTTGTTGGAAGATTTTTAATCACAGTTTCAATTTCATTACTTGTGATTGGTCTGTTCATGTTTTCTATTTCTTCCTGGTTCAGTCTTGGAAGGTTATACCTTTCTAAGAATTTGTCCATTTCTTCCAGGTTGTCTATTTTATTGGCGTAGAGTTGCTTGTAGTAGTCTCTTAGGATGCTTTGTATTTCTTCAGTGTCTGTTGTAATTTCTCCTTTTTCTTTTCTAATTCTAATGATTTGAGTCCTCTCCCTCTTTTTCTTGATGAGTCTGGCTAATGGTTTATCAACTTTATTTATCATCTCAAAAACCAGCTTTTAGTTTTATTCATCTTTGCTATTGTTTTCTTTGTTTTTATTTCATTTATTTCTTCTCTGATCTTTATGATTTCTTTCCTTCTACTAACTTTGGTTTTTCTTTGTTCTTCTCTCTCTAGTTCTTTTAGCTTTAAAGTTAGATTGTTTATTTGAGATGTTTGTTGTTTCTTGAGGTAGGATTGTATTGCTATAAACTTCCCTCTTAGAACTGCCTTTGCTGCATCCCATATGTTTTGGATCATCGTGTTTTCATTGTCATTTGTCTCTAGGTATTTTTTGATTTCCTCTTTGATTTCTTCAGTGATCTCTTGGTTATTTAGTAACGTATTGTTTAGCCTCCATGTGTTTGTGGTTTTTACATTTTCTCCCTGAAATTGATTTCTAATCTCATAGCGTTGTGTTCAGAAAAGATGCTTGATATGATTTCAATTTTCTTAAATTTACTGAGGCTTGCTTTCTGAACCCAGATGTGAATAATCCTGGAGAATGTTCTGTGTGCACTTGAGAAGAAAATGTAATCTGCTGTTTTTGGATGGAATTTCCTATAAATATCAATTAAATCTATCTGGTCTATTGTGTCATTTGAAGCTTGTGTTTCCTTATTAATTTTCTTTTTGGATGATCTGTGCATTGGTGTAAGTGAGGTGTTAAAGTCCACCACTATTATTGTGTTACTGTCGATTTCCTCTTTTATAGCTGTTAGCAGTTGCCTTATGTATTGAGGTGCTCCTATGTTGGGTGCATATATATATATAATTGTTATATCTTCTTCTTGGATTGATCCCTTGATCATTATGTAGTGTCCTTCCTTGTCTCTTGTAACAATGTTTATTTTAAAGTCTATTTTATCTGATATGAGTCTTGCTACTCCAGCTTTCTTTTGATTTCCATTTGTATGGAATATCTTTTTCCATCCCCTCAATTTCATTCTGTATGTGTCCCTAGGTCTGAAGTGGATCTCTTGTAGACAGCATATAGATGGGTCTTGTTTTTGTATCCATTCAGCGAGCCTGTGTCTTTTGGTTGGAGCCTTTAATCCATTCACGTTTAAGGTAATTATCCATATGTATGTTCCTATGACCATTTTCTTAATTGTTTTGGGTTTGTTTTTGTAGGTCCTTTTCTTCTCTTGTGTTTCCCACTTAGAGAAGTTCCTTTACCATTTGTTGTAGAGCTGGTTTGGTGGTGCTGAATTCTGTTAGCTTTTGCTTTCTGTAAAGCTTTTGATTTCTCCATCGAATCTGAATGAGATCCTTGCTGGGTAGAGTAATCTTGGTTGTAGGTTCTTGCCTTTCATCACTTTAAGTATATCATGCCACTCCCTTCTGGCTTGTAGAGTTTCTGCTGAGAAATCAGCTGTTAACCTTATGGGAGTTCCCTTGTCTGATATTTGTCCTATTTTCCTTGCTGCTCTCAATAATTTTTCTTTGTCTTTAATTTTTGCCAATTTGATTACTATGTGTCTTGGCGTGTTTCTCCTTGAGTTTATCCTGTGTGGGACTCTCTGTGCTTCCTGGACTTGGGTGGCTATTTCCTTTCCCATGTTAGGGCAGTTTTTGACTATAATCTCTTCAAATATTTTCTCGCATCCTTTCTCTCTCTCTCCTCCTTCTGGGACCCCTATAATGCGAATGTTGTTGCGTTTAATGTTGTCCCAGAGGTCTCTTAGGCTGTCTTCATTTCTTTTCATTCTTTTTTTTTTATTCTGTTCCGCCGCAGTGAATTCCACCATTCTGTCTTCCAGGTCACTTATCCTTTCTTTTGCCTCAGTTATTCTGCTATTGATTCCTTCTAATGTAGTTTTCATTTCAGTTATTATATTGTTCATCTCTGTTTGTTTGTTCTTTAATTCTTCTAGGTCTTTGTTAAACATTTCTTGCATCTTTTCGATCTTTGCCTCCATTCTTTTTCGAGGTCCTGAATCATCTTCACTATCATTATTCTGAATTTTTTTTTTGGAAGGTTGCCTATTTCCACTTCATTTAGTTGTTTTTCTGGGTTTCTATCTTGTTCCTTCATCTGGTACATAGCCCTCTGCCTTTTCATCTTGTCTATCTTTCTGTGAATGTGGTTTTTGTTCCACAGGCTGCAGGATTGTAGTTCTTCTTGCTTCTGCTGTCTGCCCTCTGGTAGGTTAGGCTATCTAAGAGGCTGTGCAAGTTTCCTGATCGGAGGGACTGGTCCATTATGAACTTATTGATTGATTCTGACCACAGGACAAATTTTACAGCAAATGAAGTTCTGTGATGGGCTTGTGCTCTGGTAACTCACTGTTCTTACCACATTCCCCTTATCTTGAAGCAGCAGACCTGATAGAATAGTGGAGTGGCTTTTTAAAGCTCTGTTACATGGTGCCTGATAGGTGGTAATACCTGCAGGTCTATGATAATTTTCTCTAGGATACTGTGTGTATTCAAAGTCAGTAACTAATATACAGTACTGCTTCTCCCATAGCCAGTATTTGCAGTTCTGGGAATCAAAGTGTAGGAATGGGAGTGGATCCTCTATTAACCATAACCAGTATTAACCATAGAGTTCCACTAGCAATATTTTGTGTTTCTCTTTCCTGCAATTTTAGGATCTAATGTTCTAGAAGCTTTAGTTCCCAAAGGAGGAGTGCCTTCATCAGATAATACAGCCATGGTTCCATTAAACTGGAAGTTGAGTCTCCCTCTTGACCACTGTGGACTCTTTAGCCAGTAAATCAATAAGCAAAGAAGGGTTTAACTCAACTGGCTGAGCTGATTGATCCTGACTATAAGAGGAAAGTAGATTGCTTTGATCTAATGGGGGTAAGGAGGACTATTTCTGGAATGCAGGACATCCCCTGAGGTGCTACTTACTACTCTTATATCCTCTGATTGAAGTCACTGTGAAACTACAATCCAAAACAGACAGAATACCAATGATCCAGATCCCTTAGGGATGAAGGGTTGAGTCACTCTTCCCAGGCAAGGAACCATGACCAACTGAGGAGCTTGCTGAAGGCAAAGGGACATGAAGCAAATAGTAGAAGAAGGCAGTTGTAACTACTGAGTTTGACCACATGAACACCTTTAGATACAAGGATTATAATAGAGATAATTTTTTCTCAATTTTGATACAGATATGTCATGTGTATATAATAAGCCTCTTTTCTTCCCTTCTACCATTTCCCTGACATTAACATAAGCTGTTTTAATAGCATTTAACTTGATATCTTAGTTTTTAAGTTACAGACTATCAAAAAGGAATTAATCTCAGAAAGAAGGGGAAGGAACACCACTTAAAGATGCATGAAAAACTTTGTATTCTCTTTTACGGAGAATAATAATGTATTTTGGTTGTATGAGGGATAGTTGAGGTGGAGGCATAATTTTGGAAGTTCAGTATTGTTAAAAGAGGTGTATACTGATGCCAGGTTGGCAAAGAATAAAGTGTGGTGAATTTGCATGGCATTAGGTAAGCTGGACCTATATTTTCTTCCCTGCATAGGTCTGGGCCACAAGAGACATTTTATGGTAGATTTGGAAGGTCAAAGAAAAGCAGGAGTTATATTCTTTTTATGCCTAGATGGGCAATGTGGTGGCTCCAGGAGCTGCTCCAACTCACATACATGGTAGTTGATTGACTGATTTTGTTGGCATGGCCAGCAGTCAGGCACACAGGTTCTGGAGCTCCTGCTGGATCTCCAACTTCAACTTCTTCTGTTTCTGGACTAGGCTCAGGAGCAGAAGCAGAAGCAACAGTCATGTGAACTATTAAAACAACTCCCACAGTCACATAAAGTCAAATGCCTATAATTCAGCCCAGATTCTATACTTCTCCTAGTGGTTCTGTTTGTCTGATTGAACCCTGACTGCCGTAGTATATCATAAGAAGTCAGTAAAGCAGAGGAATTTTGAGTATTAGCCAAAGATTTGCTGGAAAAAAAGACATAGAATACCAGGTAGATAAGGAAGGAAGTGAAGACAGAGAAGAGATGATGGATTGAAGAAAGTGGACTTTGAAATAAACTAGAGGTCACAACGAGGTAGGAAAAGAGCCATCGTGGGAGCAGTCAGCATGCAAGTTGGGATCAGAATGGTTAGGGATAAGAATGCTTCCTGACTCATGGATTTACTGGCATGAAGGGTCCAAAATAGCTCAGTAAAGTATGAAAAAAGGTATTTGGAGAAGAGTTATAGATAGCTTGCGGATTGTGGATGATGTTGTATTATCTTTTGTTGACAACAGAATAAAATACCAATGGTCAAATTCACACCAGTGCTTGGCACATAGTTGGCTTTCACTAAGTTATTTGTTCAATGAATGGATGGACCCATATCTATTTGACTTTGAAAGAATCGACTGTGATCCAATTTACCTTTATATATAAGTTTAGGCCCAAAATACCACGATCATCAGGACGAGTATTTCTGGCTCTCACTTCTTTTCTTTTCTTTTTTTTTAAAATAAATTTATTTATTTTATGATTTTATTTTATTTATTTATTGTTTCTGGCTGCATTGGATCTTCGTTGCTGCGCGCGGGTTTTTCTCTGGTTGTGGCGAGTGGGGGCTACTCATTGCAGTGGCTTCTCTTGTTGCGGAGCACGGGCTCTAGGCACGCGGGCTTCAGTGGTTGTGGCATGTGGACTCAGTAGTTGTGGCTCGCGGGCTCTAGAGCACGGGCTCAGCAGTTGTGGCGCATGGGTTTAGTTGCTCCATGGCATGTGGGATCTTCCCGGACCAGGGATCGAACCCGTGTCCCCTGCACTGACAGGCGGTTTCTCAACCACTGCACCACCAGGGAAGCCCTCTCACCTCTTTTCTGTCTAGCAGGTGTGATGTAGTAATGTATATTGGCTGTAGAAAATTAGATTTGTCATTAAGTATATGGGACCAAAGTCTTGAAAATCAAAAGAAATATTGATGCTCAAAAAATGGTATGCAAATAGGGTAAGGTGTAGATTTAAAAAGTGTAGCTATTTGAAGTGTTTTTCATTATATAGGTGGACAGTTTGGGGTATCTTCTTTTTTACAGTTGGAAGCTGATTAACTTAATGAGGAGGATGTAAATATCAATACACCTGTCTTAATTGTATGACCTATGAGAACAGAGTTTGATGGAGCAGAATAGTACTTCTTTCAACAAATTGCAGGTGTTGGGGACTTTGCTGCTTTTCCTGTCTCCGGCGATAAAAAGTTTACTTTTTCTATTGGAAGAAAAAGAGGACAAAAGGGCAAATGTGTCTATCATTCAGTGAAAGGAACAAATAAAATATTACGCTACATAGAGCTGCTATAACTGATTATAGTAACACATTTTTAAAAAGTTATAAACTCAGAATAATTTTCTTTCTCCTCCTAGTTAGAGCTTACTGTGAAACATTGTTCCAAGCAAATAAGACAGTTTTGATCTAGTGATCTACTTGCTATTTTCTTTTAATTTTTTTTTTTTTTTGGCCGTGTCTTTGCTTGCAGAATCTCAGTTCCCTGACCAGGGATTGAACCTGGGCCACAGCAGTGAAAGGGCCAAGTCCTAACCACTAAACCACCAGGGAACTCCCTGTTTTCTTTTAATTTGAAGAAGGCAATTATACAATAGGCAACCCATCAGGAATAATTAGACTGTACAGTGATATCCATAATAAACAATGTAGCCTTTAAAAAGAATCTCTACAAACAATCTTAGAAATTATGTCTATCATGGATATCTTTTACAATTTTGAAGACTTGGAGAATTAGTTAAAGATGCTCCCTTTTAATCCCTTCTAGTAATTAGTCTCAAATGAAATAGACAAGTAGTTGTTAGACAGGAAGACTACAGTGAGTTACAGACAGTGATACATCTAACTTCATTTTAAGAATTGAGGACAAGGGAAAAACTCCACCATGTTTTAGGTCACACAAGAGTATATCTAAACATATTTCAGCCTGGAATACAGACCAGGTACTCAGTTATCAAAAATCAAGTTCAAAGGTATCAGATTCTGTCCTTTTCTTCCCCATGGCAGGTTTTGAAGTTTTGATTAGACAACATTTTCCCCAAGTTGGCTTTGACTCCATGATAAAATGTGTGGGTAGCTAAGTGAATGTAAGATTGTTTCTTTGTATGTCTACTATGCTGTAATAATCAGAAACTCCAGGATGAAAAGGATAGAAATGGCCCAGAGAGTTTTCACAAATATAAAGTGCTCTCAGAATTTTCCATAGTAAGAAGGGAATGAAAGAATAGATAGAATAGATAGGGAAAGAAATATATAATATTTAGCCAGATGGCTTCCAAATTGATCTAAATGAAGTATGAGCTTGCCATAAGTTATTCAGATGATAAATAGTACAGTAACATCCTTTCATTCATTCAACAAATGCATGCAATAGATTCTCTATAAGCCCTGGGAATTTAGTGGTAAACAGAGTCCCACCTTTCTTAGAGTTTACCTTTTAATGGTGGTAGAGAGAAGTAAATAAGTCCTTACTTGTTTGTGAAGAAATATTAGAGGATATGGAAGTACTTATGAGGGACACATGATTTGGGATGGTGGGTTGGCTGGAGGGAACTAGGAAAGTGAGTTCAAAGGATGAATAGGAATAGCTAGATGATGAAGAGGGAGGAAGAAGTATTCAACTGAGAGGAACATTGCAGGTAATAGTCTAGACGCAAGAAAGAACATAGTATGTTTAGGGAACTGAAAGAACTTCAGCATGCCTGGAGCTGAGCAATGTGTGTGGTGTGTGTGTGGTGTGTGGTGTGTGTGTGTGTGTGTGTGTGTGTGTGATAATAGTATCCAGGCTGAAGACATAAGAGTGGACCAGACTATGAAGGGATTTGTACACCACATGAAGGGATTGGATATTATCTTAAGGTCATTGAAGTGTTGTTGATGCATTTAAGGCAGAAGACTGGAGAGACCTACATTTTTACATGAATCATTTTGGCTTTATTGGGAAAGATAGATTGGATGGATGATACAACTCAGCCTCAAAAGAGAGCTTGGGATTCATGTGCTGTAAGGTAAGAAAACATGAGGTCATAGATGACGATAAAGGGCATGGGGAATTGGTGGCATAGACAAATGGCAGGCTGTAACCAACGTGATGGCCAAATGGCATGAACCACAAGGCAGTAGTGTTTTTGTTTTATTATAAACAAAAGAGGTAGAGAAAGAATGGTGTGAAAACAGGAGGAAAAAGTGAAGAGCCTGCTTGTCCCATCTCCCAATACTGAATAAGCAAGCTCAGTTTAAGAGGCTTGTAGAAGTATGATCTTAGGGGAGTTGGGACTTTCGTTCAAATCGCAGAAATAAAGAGAACTTTCACTATGGAAATACAGAATATTCACGTTATTACAGAGGTTCCAGAGAAGATAGGGTTAAACATTTAGAAGAAAAAAAGAGACAAAATTAGATTATAATAAACAAAAACAAAAAAAACAACCTTCCGTGTGCTCCCAGAAAGGACTATGCAAGGTAATCTAGTTGAGTGGGTCTCATCTGGAGGTGGTTTTGCCTGTCAGGGGCATTTGGCAATGTCTGGGAATATTTTGGTTGTCCAATCTGGGCAGGGCAAGGTGGGGTAGAATGGGAGGAGGTCGCTAGTGGCATCTAGTGGGTAGAGATCAGGGATGCTACCGCACCTTCTACAATGCACAAGCCAGTGCCTCACAACAAAGACTTTTCTGGCTAAAATTTCCATAGTGCCAAGGCTGAGAAATTGTCATAGATATAAACAAAATTGGGTAGTTACTAGCCTTATAATGTATTACACAGCAGTTCTCAAGTAATCCTTTTTGTAACAGTTATACATTTTAAAATATGAATTTAATATTTGCTACCATTTAGCTCATCATATCTAGGGTGAGAATGGAAAAAACAAATCTCAATTTGAACTAAATATATATTCAGTAAAATGACACCAGTCTTCATATCTAGAGTCTTCAAATACAGTAATCTTTAAACTGAAGTATGCATATTCCTGGAGTCTGAGAAGGTTTTCTAGAGGATATGTCATCATGGATCATTATAAGGAAATTAATTATTGTATCTACAACTTCCATAAGCTTTCTTCTGAAATTAATCTGCCTGAGAATCTCTCTCTGATTTACCAGGTCTCTTTCCTAACTTTTCTTTAACGTTCTTCTTTCTTTCATCTTATAAAAGAATGAAATATCTCTGACCCTTTTAAAATTGCACATTATAGTTGTAAAAGCCTCTGGATACCATTAATGGGATTGTTTGAGAATGTATGCCTCCTGAGGGAGAGCAAATCAGAAAGTTTCAGTGTGAAATATTGAAGGCAGTGGTGGTGACATTTAATTTTGGATCCAAACCCAAGACAAGGCTCCTCGCCTCTGCCTGTTTATCCTCCTGTCTGTCTACTTTAAAAAATAATTTAAAAGTGAGAAGGCTGTCACATACATGTATATTAATTATTTAATTGAAGTATTAAGTTAGATATTTTTATGCATTACAAAATGATCCATAATAAGTCTAGTTACCATCTGTCACCATACAAAGATATTATATTACTATTCACTGTATTTCCCATACTGTATATTTCATACCTGTGATCATTTTATAATGTGTAGAAATAGCAAATCACTATGTTGTGTGCCAGGAACTAACATAGTGTTGTAGGTCAGTTATACTTCAAAACTAACCAACCAAACAAACAAACTCATAGAAAAAGAGATCAGATTTGTGGTTACCAGAGGTGGGGGCAGGGGGTAGGGTAATTGGATGGAGGTGATCAAAAGGTACAAACTTCCAGTTATAAGATAAATAAGTACTAGGGATGTAATATTCAACATGATAATATAATTAACACAGCTTTGTGTTATAGACAAAAGTAATTGAGAGTAAATCCTAAGAGTGCTCATCACAAGGAAAAAATATGTATTTTTTCTTTTTCTTTTATTTTGTATCTATATGAGATGATGGACGTTTGCTAAATTTATTGTAATTATTTCCTGATGCATTTCCTGATGTCAAATCATTATGCTGTACACCTTAAACTTACACAGTGCTGTATGTCAATTATATCTCAGTAAAACTGGAAGGAAAAAAAAATATTGAGTTAGATTTTCAGGTTTATTTGTTATGAAATCCAATTATTGTTCTGTTCTTAAGGGCAGGGATGCACCAAGGACAATTCAAAGAAGATAGTATTGTTTCTGTCTAAACAAAATGGCCACAAACTATTGCACTTTTTGAAGATCATATGCAGACTCCCCTATTCTCTCTTCTGTCTATCAATTGCCGCTCTTGTTCTCTGGGTTCCCAGATATAGTAGCAATCATCTTTTTCTTAATCAAGAAATGGTTGGTTTGAAGATTTCTTAGAACTCTGGGTTAAAAGGTCAAAGTCATTTTTTATATAAGGATGCTCTCCTTTGAGTAAAATTTATGATATTTAGCATATGAATTTTCAGTGTTTAATTTTTATTGATTATATTGAAGTTTAATTTGAAGTAAAATTCACTCATCATAAGTGTAAATATTAATAATCTTTAGTAAATTTATAGATTCCTCACAATTGTTACACTCCAGGTTTATGGCATTTCCGTGGCCTCAAAGAGTACTTGTGCTCTTTTGGAGACAAGCTCCAGTCTCATTCCCAACCCCAGGTACCACTGTCCTATAGGTTTGCCTTTTCTGAGCAATTTAAATAAATGGGGTCATACAGTATCTTCTAGTCTTTTGTCTCTGGCTTCTTTCACTTAGCATGATGCTTTTTTTTTTAAATTAATTAATTAATAAATTAATTAATTTATGGCTGTGTTGGGTCTTCGTTTCTGTGCGAGGGCTTTCTCTAGTTGTGGCAAGCGGGGGCCACTCTTCATCGCGGTGCGCGGGCCTCTCTCTATCGCGGCCTCTCTTGCTGCGGAGCACAGGCTCCAGACGCGCAGGCTCAGTAATTGTGGCTCACGGGCCCAGCTGCTCCGCAGCATGTGGGCCCAGCTGCTCTGCGGCTTGTGGGATCTTCCCAGACCAGGGCTCGAACCCGTGTCCCCTGCATTGGCAGGCAGATTCTCAACCACTGCGCCACCAGGGAGGCCCAGCATGATGCTTTTGAGGTGTATTCTTGTTATAGCATATAACACTAGTTTGTTCCTTTTATTGCTGAATAGTATTCCATTTTGTGTATACATTTACCAGTTAATGGACATTTAGATTGTTTCTAGTTTGGGGCTACTATGAATAATGGTGCTATGAACATTCACATATGTCTTTGAATGGACACATTTCCTTTTTCTTGGGTGATTTCCTAGAAGTGAAATTGCTGGGTTGTATGTTAAGCTTATATTTAACTTTTTAAAGAAGGATTGTTTTTCTGGATACAGAATCCATGTTTGTTAGTTTTTTTCTTTCAGTACTTTAAATATGGTATCCCACTGACTTTTGGCTTTTTCTGCTTCTTAGGAGAAGTCAGCTGTAAATTTTGTTTTTCCTTTGTACATGATTACTTAAATTTCTCTTGCTGATTTCAAAATTTCCTCTTTCTCTTTGGCATTCAGCAGTTTGACTGTAATGTGTCTAAGTATGGATCAATCTGTATTTATCCTACTTGATCACCTTTATTCATCTTCTTTATTTTTTCCCACCAGTTCTTCACATTAGATCATTTCTATTGATCTATTTTCAAACCTACTGATTATTTTTGCTGCCATCTCAAATCTACTGTTGAATCACTTTGGTGAAATAGTCATTTCAGTCATTGTACTTTTCAACTTTACAATTTCTGTTTGGTTATTTTTTATAATTTCAATTTTTAGAGAGACTAAAATTTCAATTTTTATGAGACTCTGATAATTCATTGTCATCATCTTTTCTTGTAATTCTTTAAGCACGACTTTCTTTTGTTCTTTAAACCTATTTATGAAGACTGCTTAGGATTCTTTGTTAAGTTGGACTAACATCTCAGCACCCTCAGAGATGTTTTCTGCTGAATGCCATGGGCCATCTTTTCCTGTTTCTTGACCTGTCTTGATTTTTTTTTTGATAACTAGACATATTTGATAATATATGGTAGCAAATCTGGATCCTCATTTCCCACCCCTGCCCCCCGCCCCTCCCCCCCACCACATAGATTGTTGTTGTTGCTGCTGTGTGCACATGTGTATGTGTGTGTGTTGTTCTGTAACTTGCCTGGACGAAATACGTGGAGTCTGTTCTCTTTCCCAATATGTGTCCTCTGATATTTATGCTCAGTTTTTCTTTTTTTTAACATCTTTATTGGAGTGTAATTGCTTTACAATGGTGTGTTAGTTTCTGCTGTATAACAAAGTGAATCAGCTATACCAATACATATATCCCCATATCTCCTCCCTCTTGCGTCTCCCTTCCAACCCTCCCTATCCCAGCCCTCCAGGTGGACACAAGGCACCGATATGCTCAGTTTTTAAAACATTCTTGCTTCAATATTTAATTGGCCTCCTAGGGATCACCCCTGTAACAGTATAGCTTAGTGGTCAGCCAATGATTGTTCAGAAATTGTTCTCAAACACCTTGACCCAGTAAGACTCTTCCTCTCTTCCTACTGATCTGACTGTGTGTTTGGGAGCATACTAAAAATTCAGACACTTTATGTCTGTCCCAGCTTTTGTTTTCTACCAGGCCCCCTCACATCTCTCCTGTGCACGCACAGGCCTCATGTTCAGCCAGGGATGAGTGGATAGGTAGGGCCCTTTCTGGTCTCTCTTGCCCATGTGCAGCCTGTGCAGCCTTCCAAATTTCCAGAGACTTGTGAGAACTTATCAAGTCCCACTTGAATGAGACTACGAGACTAAGGTTTTCTCATTCCCCAATCTTAGTGTTAAGTTTTTTGCCAGTCTGCCATTTTATTGCTTGCTTTGACCAGGGCTACACCCTCAAGCTAGCTTTGTCATTGACCTTCTGTTTGTTTGCAACAGAGATTGCTACTATTTTGGACAATGCCCACAGGCATGGAGTTCAGTGGTCTACTCCAAACCAAGTGAGCACGCCCCAAGAGCGAAGTTGCTGTTTTTCAGTTTGCCTGCCCTCTACCATGCCAACAAAGCTGGAGGACAAAGGGAAAGGGAATAGCTCCAGACCAAAATGATAGACACCTACTGTTCTTTCTGGAAGCTTTTTTTGAATAAATGCATCTCAATTTGTTTTATGCCTTTGGTAATTCTAGCGTCTTGAAATAGTTGTTTTTTGACTGTATTTTAGCTTTATCATTGCTTTTTGGGGAGAGCATTTGCTGAGCTTCTAATTCTGCCATTTTGGAAGTCCCCTTCTCTGAAATATTTAATTATTGATAAATATTATTTGCCTCCTTCTTAGTTTTCAGTCATGTGGTTGAGATGCCTAGATAATACACAAGTGTGTTTTACCTAGGGCTCTATAAATATTATATTCTAATTTCTGTAAATATATGTATACATGGAAGTGTACATGACCAGGGCTAATTTTTTCATGTTTTGAAATGAATGTTTTATACTTATTTTTGAATGTTTTACCTGTCTCAGCTCTAAAGCTCTTGAAATTGTCTAGGTAGTAGAATGGATATTTATGATGTCTTCTCTTTTTCCTTGATGACATTTTAGTAGTATGAAGTAAAGGTGGTCAGACTTTAATGGTAGAACCTGTTCAACTTATTTGAAATCAAGTCTTTGAAGTAACCCAGGAGCTGACCTGACAAGCTTTTGCAGATCAAATGCACAGCAATCATTTAACAAGAAAAATCTGACACTTTTCACTGGATCACAATGGTAAAGAAAATGGCATTGCCCCTAATTTGATAGCTTTATGGGAGTTGTACAGATATTTATGGATATTCTGAAAAGAAATCTTGATTTCTACTTTTAGAAATTCATGATCAAATTTATCTTTTTATCCGTGGGGAGTTTGGGAAAGAAACACATCAACTTAAGGAAAAAAAAAAACCTGAACAAGGTTCATCTATTTAGATAAAACGGAATTTCACTAAAACAATGGAATTTAAAATTTAAATGTCTTCAAAGCAGTTGTAGTTATAACTGTTTCCACTAAGGTGTGCTAGATCCCCAAATATTATTCATGCTCTCCTTGTGTTACCAAATGCACTGCACTGAATTCAACAATGTTCACTGCCTTTCTCTGGGCTGCCAAGCCCTCTGCCACACAGGAGGTTTTTGAGCTGAAACAACAATGTACTGCACACAAATTCAGCTAAAACACAAAAGAGGACAAGAGACCATTTAAAAATTTTAAAAGAGAGGGACAAATAACATTTTGAATGGGTGATTTTTATAAACCGACTTGGATATTGGCTGTGGTTTTGTAGAATAATTTGTTTTGTCTGAGAAATTCTAGAAGGTTAATTTCAGTTTTCAGGCAATTTTTCTTCTAATAAAATTCTTTAATGTCCTATTATTTATAACTGGTGTTACAAATGTAAGTTATCTTTGCTTTAATTGCACATCAATCTGACTCTATCATTATTCATGATGATTTAAATCCCTATTGGTTTTTGAGATCATCTAGTGAAATTTGAAAAACAGTTAACACAAAAGAGCAGTTCTGAATAAGTATTTCAGGCAGGAAGTGGCACAGATTCAGAAGCATAATGAAAATTTTTTTGTGGGTAGGAAGAAAAATTAATTCTTTTTATTTGCAGTACTGAATTTAATTTTTTCCAAGTCTTAAAGTTACCAACTGAAAATTTAGTTATTTTGTTAGAAGTCTTTTACATAGTTGGTAGTTTAATGGTAGACTTTGAAATGTTTGTCAGGAGAATATGCCAACTTCTCCCATAAGCCAAATATAAGTTCTACGGGTAACAATTCTACATATACACCTTAGTTTGGAAGCACTTTTATATATGCAAAGAACTTCTTTTGGTCATATAATTTCTATTTGGAATATGCTTTGGAGTTTTTTTCTTTTCTTTATATTACAGTGATTTCAGTTAAAAAGATAATTTGCACTTGCCTCCAAACCAATGTTATTGTCAGCTTCTGCAGCTTGTCTACTTATGTCATTTGGTTTCATAATTTTGAATATTGGCTGATCATTGTGATCAATGACTATTTTAATAATAATTTAAAATGTCAGCTCTAAACTTAAATTAGTCTTAAAGAAAAATCTCAAATACTATAGCAATTAATCTTTAATTATTGGCATGGTTTATTTGTGTGGGCAAAAATTACTTCATATTCTGTTAAATAGCTGGGAATCAGTTGATAAGTAACTGCTTAGTTATAGGTTGCTCTAAAAATAACATTTTTTGGTGGGCCAAACTGCAAGCTTTCCACCAAAATAAAATTTCTTCATAGATAGAAACTATGATTACAGTTCCATAGTTTATATCATCATATAATATTGTCTTCTATACCCAGACCAAATTTCACAATATTTAAAAAATCTTTTTGCTGTGATAAGACTCCTATTGTTTTGGTGAATTTTCAAAATAATGGTAGAGTGCATAATCAAGTAAGTGCATTTTCATGTATACAAATGAGTTTCTGAAAGAATTCATTTCAGTGTTGAGGAAAATGACATGTTTTGTCATTCTACTGCCTTCTTATCTGGTTATTAAGTTAATGATTTGGACAAATGTAAAACGTCATCTGTACTTTTGCTGAGATTTGTTGTTTAAATAATTAATAGTAGAATAATCAGGAAGCACTTCAGGACTGTAAAGTTTTTATAGTGTTAACCCAGAAAACCCTTTCATTTGTGAGATCCTTTGAGTTGATTTGTTGAAACAATTGTTTCCATAATTATTGCTTGCTAAATAATGGTGATTAATTACTATTTCCTAAAACTTTAAATAAGGGAATAAGATTCATTAAACCCATTTTGAATATAGCTAGAGGTAGAAAGGAGTAGTATGTTTCCCTACATAGAACTTTAGAGAAATTATTCTTCAACGTAACACAAATATAAAACTAGAACCGTTTATGCCTGATATTAACTTCAAGTCGTTTAAAAATACTTTCTAAAAACAAAGAGGAATGAATTTTGAATACCACAGAGCTAAAAGCTAATGAGAGAAAATTAGGATCATGCAGAAAGGTGTCTAAGCATACTACTTACTTGTTAAAATGATACAAAGGGCTAAATGAAAATTTTCAATATTTAGAACACCAGCAACTTCCGCAGAATGGAAACCACTGTGTTACCTGAGGGTGGACTGACTTGAAATTTAGGAAGGCTTGTCAATAATGTTTGACTTTCATTAAGATGCAGCATTTCATCTGTTTTAGTTTAGATTTAGGGCATTAATACGTGTGTTTTCTAAGAAGCTGGGCCTGTTTGAAATTTAATTAGAAATGTGGAAACTGCACAAGGGATATTTAGACCAATTAATGCTCTTATTTAGTATGAAAAAAAGTTAAAGAAAACCCACCCCATTCCTATTTAATAAGAAGAGAGACTAGAATATTCCTTTAGAATGCTTTCCTAGAAATATTTAAAATAAATACAACTACTGTGAATTCTATACAAAATGTTTTTTGAGAAACTTGTGTATGTCTTACAGTAAATTTTGTTATTATTATTATTATTATTATTTTTCCTTGAGTAAATGGGATAAGGTGTAAGCCCTGTGTAAATTAGAAAACACTACCCATTTGCATTTGAAGAGAAATTTGGCTTGGTTCAGTATCAAGTTCACACTAAGAAAACAAACTAGGTAAAGTCACTTCAAGCTTTGCTACAAAGCTATTTTATTATTGACAGGAGCAATCTAAACAAATTTTGGGGCAGGAATGCAGAAGTTTGTTGAATGCAGGCAGTGGAGCTAAGGGGAAGCAGGGGGCTATAAGGGGGTCCTGGAAGCCTGACACCAGGAATCTAGGGAGGACAGAGGGAAAGACCATAGATTGATCTTATTTCACAATTTTATAAGAGTCACTCTGAGTTAATTTTTCTTCACGTAGAAGGAGAACCTATGTTTTACATAGGGAAGCTTAAGCACGGAAAGAGGAAAGCTGAAAAGAGAAAACTGCCAGACTGTGGGCTGGTGGGATTGGGTGGTGGTGATGGTGGGGACCAAATCTTGGAAGAGACAAGTGATGCTGGTATTATGCACGCAGCTTTAATCCTCAAGGAGTGGGGCAACTTATAAACATTCAGGACCAGAGAAAATACAAATTATAATAGGAGGTCAGGAATGGGAAAAATACAGGATAGGACCTGAAAAAAATTGATAAAGGTGGTTTGCACATTTAGCTGTTCTTTCTTGATACTCAAAGCAAATTATTATTATTATTAAAAAGTTTTTTTTATTGAAGTGCAGTTGATTTACAATGTTGTGTTAATCACTGCTATACAGCAAAGTGATTCAGTTATACATATATACATTCCTTTTTTAAAAAAATATTCTTTTCCATTATGGTTTATCATAGGATATTGAATATAGTTCCCTGTGCTATACAGTAGGACCTTGTTGTTTATCCATTCTATACATAAAAGCTTACATCAAAGCAAATTATTTTTTATCATCCATAAAGAGAAATTATGCCAGTTGCTTAGTTTCTTAGGAGAAACAATTTCCTTTCACTGTGTTCTAAAATAATTTTATTAACAGTTTATTACTCTGCATTAAGCTTTTTGTCTTTAACTTTTCTTTTAAAATACAGACACCCAAGGAGAATATGTGCTATATTAAGTCACTAATACCTACAAATTATAAATAATTTTTTTGTGGCCTATGGTGGGAGGATGGGCTTAATTTTGCCAAGGGTAAGTCACGGAATCAGTAAAAGAATGGTTTATAATTTAGATTTCCCTTCCCCAGATTTCATTAGTTCCAATTCTGTGAGTTCAAGGTTACCGCATTGGAAAAGAAACAGAATACATGATTACCTGTATAGAAAATTATTTAATGAAGCTGCTAAATGATACCTAAATTACAGTTTTAGACATTGGGCACACTGGAACATATTCATGGTTGCTGGCTTAATCTAAATCATCCATGTTGTCAATAGACCCTCACATTTTAACAAGCAAAGACTGTGGATGATTTTTGAGAACATACTTTCTAAATAGACCATGTTCACTATTAGCTGATTTTTTAAGAGAATAGGTATCCACAGAGTTGCTTCCAGTTGTCCTTTGGCTGATTCAGGAGTAATGTGTTTATTTAAGGTATGGGCTATAATACACTTGCAGTGAATAACCTTTAGTAGTGGTAATGAGAATTCAGTATGTGACATTGACAGCTAACAGCACTCTGTTTTTATTTTTTTTAAACGTCTTCTTTCCTTCATGTTTATTGCCTCATAGTCTTGAAAGTGATGCTTGCCCACTTTCTTAACATTTTAATCATTGGAGCCAGAGAAAGCATTCTATCTCAGAATATCTCTCTCTATGTTTTGGTAGTCTTTAATATTCTTTTTTTTTTTTAATAATGTGCAAATAAAGAAAAAATAAATTGCATTTAAAAAGCCAAATAAACTGCACAACTCAATAGCAAGTTAAAGGGTGAGACTGAGAGAAAAGGAGCTCTGACAACATCAGAACCATGAGTCAAAATATAATCAATATTCATTTTTAGCTGTAAATATTACTTCTATAATTAATTTTTAACAGTGGGGTCATGTGAGATATATAAAAGAAAGGAAATGACAGCTTTAATGAGGTATGCATTTTGTATACTTTTTTTTTTCTTTCCTGAAGTGGGTTCGACATGGTTGAATATATGGTTTTTCACTGTGGTCTCAAAGGACAAAATTGCTAGTTCCTCCCTAAGATATCTACATAGTCCAAAAACCATGAAGCATATCCCTGTGTTTCTTCTGTTTGGTCTTTGTTAGGGGTCGTTTAATGTCCCTGAGAAGCCTTGAAGATGCTCATCAGTTTGCTTCTATTTTATCTTCTGCTCAAAAATCCTTTGTTGTGACCATCCTCCAGTTAAAGAAGGGAAGATGGGGTTTCTCATTTTAATTGGTCAATGGGGAAATACCTGCCGTGTGAAAAATCTTTTCTCTTTCACTACTGAACACAGTATTTTGCTTTCTTGTGTGTCCTGTCCTCACTGTCTGGAAATGAGATGTTTTATCTAGGACACAGCAGTAAGAAGGAGTTTCCTAGCATTAATTTGTTAACACATTACTTTGTATTAATTTTTCTAGCTATCTTATTGGGAACTGGAAAACCATAGATTCAGTCTCTCAAACATGGATAGGAAATATTGCATGTACACGAAATATCTCTTCCTCTCAAAATCTTTATCCAAAATAACTGCAAAAGTAAGAAAAAAGGAGAGATAGTACTGAGTATGTAGAACGTCAAAGATCTAGAAGCCTGCTGTGTGAGGAGCAATGATATCGTGAAATGCAAATGTGATAATTCACTTCACCTAATAAAGAAGAAACTAACATTTCATGTTACATACAACAGAGGGGCTGGTCTTTCTTAGATGAGTGTATTCCAGTATGTTACTCAGTTAGTCAAAGGAGCTACTGCCTGTATATACTCAGAATAGATAACAGTTATAATATTAGCTATCTGTTCCCCTTATCTTTTTTTAGGCAGAAAATTTTCCACTGATATTTTTTTGTCAGTTATGTAATATATGACAACAACAGGGTTTTCCACTTCTTAAAAAAGTTCCAAGGATGAATATTTACTGTTTCTAATACTTTAATATGAAGTTATATGCAATATTTTTGTAGCTAATTTAAATGAATTCTTACAGCTTTATAGCAGCTGCTAATTTTGGTAATCGAAACACTTATATTCTAATATAAAGCATGTTGAGCTTTAGCCTTCTAGGTTTAATAAACAAATTCTCATTTATGACTATAACATTCAACATTAATTTAAAGTAGATATTATTTTTTATTCATTATTGTTATTTCTTTTTTTATAGAAGATTAGGCTCCAGTATGTTTTGGATAACTACATGTACATTAAAAAAATTATCTTCATTTGCTTCTTTTCTTCCTGAACGGTAAAATTCTCTTTTAGGTTTTCTTAGTATTATTTCTGAAGAAAATATACTCTTCAAACTTTTTCTATGCAGATATGAATTATAATGTTTATCCTCAATGCATTCTCAACTGAAAAAGAGAAAGTCACACAGACAAATGTATAAGAAACAAAAGGCTACTTTTTTTTTCCTCAAGACTGTAAAGGATTTCTGTCAGATAGTAAAAACCTAAAGTTAAAATTTATTGGCCAGGCGATGGAGGGCAATCTGTGGTTATGTTGGGATTTTCACAATTTTTCTATTTAAAAATTTACCACAGACTTTGCGTGGCGTTTATAAAGGAAAATATCATCCTCACTGTATGAAGTCATGAATACTATTTTAAAGAGTGTTTTATTCATGGCTTGAATTTTGAATTAATGCAGAAAACTAAGGAAACCAACATAAAACAGTCTTATGTTTATGCAGACTTATTTAGTCAAAATACGGCATTTATCTGAGGTAATATTTACACAGCACAAGCAGTCAGAAGAAAACTTCTTTTCCGTAGGATCTTCATAAAATAGTGTCCTAGGAGACAACTACGTATAAGCGCTGTTTACTTTCAACTCTCTTCCTTATTAACCCACCCCCTCAACATTGCTTACCACTTCAGAGAAGGTCAGAAAATATTTTGCTCTCATTTTCATTTAGATTATTATAAACAACATATTCACAGAAGCAAGTAATATATTCTTTAACACTTTTTAGTATGTAATTCTGGACATAACTTTCTTTTAGGAATTTAGAAAGATGATGTTACATAACACCACTAAATGAATGATACTATATACTCTATTAGCTATGTCACAGACAGAAGGAAATGGTCAGCAGATGTTTGTTGTTAATGAGCTTAGGATTCTCCATTTAGTGAAAGATTTTTAAACACATGAAAGAAATATAAAAGTTTAGACTTAAATGCAATAAGAGCATGTGCTGTATGTACCACTAAGTTGTATGTCATACTGTTTGAAAAGCTTAAAGTTCAGAGACAGCCTAAAAAGTCAGGAAAAATTATATTTGCTAGGGTATACATGCATTTTCTAAATTAATGTTTTTTTTAAAGGAGTGTAGTAAAAATAAATAGCTGTGGCAGTTTCAGGCACGTAATACAACCCTTTTGTTGTTACGCTCAAAAAAGATCTGCATCTTACTATTACAACTAGTTTTTATTTTAAGTGCAACTTTTTTATTTTATGCAAAGTTCTCAAAATAGTCACCAAAGCAGACAGCAAACAGCTGCTAAAAATGGGATCATTGTTGAAAGGCACTTATAAGACAACATGTACCTAAATGTAATAAAATTGTATGTTTAAACCTATAAAGATTTTTGCTTTACAAAACAAAATGTTGAACCTATAGGTTAAGACATTGGTCTTATTTACATGCAGGAGATTGATTAGTTTTGATAGATATGTCATACTATCTATTTAGTTTAGATATTTAGAAGTTCATAAAATAGAAAAGATAACATTGTCCTTAAGCACTGTCAAAGGATCTTAGGGGAAGAAAAGATTCAGATATTAAGAGGGAAATTGATTAAAATTTAGTAACCGAGTCTAATTTGGATTTGTCTAAATTCATGAATAGTCTACGGTCTTTAAAAACAGTTTTATTATTTTTATGTGTGCAGGCAGGCAAACCAAGTAAACCAAATTTTGCCTTTTTAAAGTTACTTTAATTACCAGCTAAGAATCATTTGTAATTAGTCGAGTTATGTACAAACATAACCATATATGCCCTTGCTTATATAGCAATTACTTGCATGAAAATAGAGACTTGTAAATTTTTAAAATAATGTTTTTCTTTAGGAAGAAAAAATTTTTTTCTTTATGAAGAAAAAATTTTTTTCTTTGGAATTAACTTAGCTTCTTGTCTGTTAAGTAGTGAAAAAGTAAGTTCATCCAACTTCTGATTAAATTAAAATAAATTCTATATAAATCAACTTTGAACTAATGAACTGTAGAACCACTGCATTTCAAATAAGAGCAACTTATGTGTTGCTTGTTTGATATTTTCTTTTGAAAGCATTTTATTTCTTCATACTTCTACTTCTGTGAATCTTAGACTGACTTCATCTTATGCAGTATGAAGTCCATATACAAAAATTTCCTATTGATACCTAAGATAAATTGGAGATATTTTGTGTTAGAAGGGAGTCTTCACTTTACGAAAATATTCACACCAGAATTACTTTGAATAATAAGATACTCTTGATATCATTTAAACACACACATTTTAACTCATACATTTTTAAGACTAGAAGTCATTTCCAAGATTATTTAAAATGACGCTTTTCAAAGTTTAATGCGTGTACTCATCACCTGGGGATATTGTTAAAATGCATAAATACTATGGGATGGGGCCTCAGATCCTGCATTTCTAACATGCCCCCAGGTGCTGCTGATCTAAGGGCCCTACTTTTAATTACAGGGATCTAAAACATCTGTCTAAGTGCAGTTATTCTTGGGGTGATCTTTTTAAAAGATCTTTTTTTTTGCATCAAGATACACACTGCCTGACTGTAATAGAATTTTTTTTCTACATTAATATTTCCTGAAAGGCTCAGAAGGAAACCAACTATATTAACAACTGGATTTAAACTGAATTAGTTTTTATAGACTCATCCTACTTCTGTCTTTTAAACAAATTTGTTCCGACTGGTGAACTTGGTTAAGACATTTTAAATCTCTGGGTTTTAATTTTCTCATCTGTGAAATGAAAGCGTGGAATAAAAAGCTGAGCCTGCAAACATACTTGTTGTATGAATAAAAGACTTACTTCCAGCCTTATATTTTGTGATTTTATAAATCAAGGGGGGGGGTGCTTTCCTTGAAAAAAAAAATAAAATGTAAGTCTAAATATTATTAATAAAAAGCCACTAATTATATTTGGGTTTAAAAAACACTAAGTTGAGCTTGCAGACAGCAAGTGAAGAGAAGCAATTTGGGTGGGAATGTATTAAAATTTTGTATTTTCAAGTGACGACAACTTCTCAGCAACTCTGTACCCAGCTGAGGAGTGGTCACACATATATTGACTTTGTCTGAACTGACTTATCTGCAGAAAAATATATGTTCTCTTGCATAGTCTACTTGAAGGACTGGTTGTGTAAAGCTAAAAGGTGGTCTCCAAACCCTTTATTTCAATTAATCTTTCCTGATTAACTTTCAAAGCACAAAGGAAGTATCTTAACCCATTAGATACCATGCCTCTCTACCCTTCACCATGTATTTATTCTTATATTTGATTTCTCAGAGCACGAGTACTGTAATGCTTTACATAAGATTTGTTATATGCACTATAGTTATGGACTATAGTGACTAAATGAAAAAGTGGTGAACGTGGTTAAAAAAAATGACATGCTATTTGAAATTATAATATCTAGAATGTATGTTTGTGCATAATTAAAAATAAACTGTTCTTCCTTTCCATACCAACTCTGTACCTCTGTACCTTCAACTTATGTTCACAAGAAATTTCTGAGTTATTTAACTCAAGAGTTTCTGAGAACAAATTTTCTGGCTGACTTTTTTTGAGTGGGTACATTTTCAAGGTGAACAGTGAGGGAGGGACAAGTTTTAGGGATGGCAAAGTAATCAGTAATGGAAAATAACAGCACATGCTTGCTTCAGTCTTCTTTTTCTAACAGGCCAGAGCTGACTCATGGATTATGGACACGTCACCTTTATTAGGTTTAACCTGGCAAGTAGAGAAGAGCATATGGAAAGCTTCCCTTATGTTTTAACAGATAAGAATTGGGATATAAGAGAAATCATTTTTTAAAAAATTATTTTATTTAATTTGTTTATTTTAAAATTTATTTTTGGCTGCATTGGGTTCTTCGTTGCTGCACGCGGGCTTTCTCTAGTTGTGGCCAGTGGGGGCTACTCTACGTTGAGGTGTGCGGCCTTCTCATTGTGGTGGCTTCTTGTTGCGGAGCACGGGCTCTAGGGCACGCAGGCTTCAGTAGTTGTGGCTCACGGGCCGAGTTGCTCCGCGGCACGTGGGATCTTCCCGGACCAGGGCTCAAACCCGTGTCCCCTGCGTTGGCAGGCGGATTCTTAACCACTGTGCGACCAGGGAAGTCCCCAAGAAATAATTTTTAAAGGAAAAGTTTGCTGTGGGTGGAAATTCAGCTAGTAGGAACTCATATGACCATACCAGTTGTTTAAAAAATACTGATATACCTGTCTTTTCTCTATTATTAAATGGCCATCTTTTGAGGCCTCCTCCAGCCACTCCCCACCTCCCCCAAGAGGCTTCTCATATCCCTGGCTGACTTGGCTTCTCTTCCAGGCCCTAGTTATTTAACTAGCATTTTAAAATATTATGTTTGAAAAGCTCAATTTAAATAACATCTATCTTCATATTCTAGAAAAAAGAAAACAGCATTTGAGAAGGGAAAAGATGGTCAAGCACTTCCAAAGAAGAAAATATAATGCATATATAAAGGCAAATAAGTCAGCCAGCTGTGTCCATGGTAGTAAGATTTCTCTTTGACTGCTACGATCAGTGAAAGTGGATACTAGAAAAAACTGGCAACAGAAATTTCCTTGCCAATCTCAATTGAAAAGCTTTTTCAAATGCAAAAGGACAAGACCAGGAGAGGCTACTCCTTCATTTTCCAAATCTTTGATGCCCTCTTAGGAAAGGTGATTCTGGGACTGAAATAACAGCATCATCATATGGCTTTAAAAAATTCACAGAATAATCTTAATCAAACTTGTTCACTTACAATGCCAGTTTTAGGATAAGTTTAGAGGTTGCCTACATGAGGTTATTTTAAAGGGTACTTCTCCCTAAATATCTCCTCAACCAAATGCTGTGATCTTTAGAAACTCATTCCTATGAATTTTAATTTTCTTTTCCAGTGATTTGAATGTTCAGTGCAAATGCTCCTCGGAACATTAGCACTGGCCCGCAACTCTTTCTCCAGCTGTTATGGGGCATTTAGTGGCTGAAGATGAAGAACAGGGCAGAGTTCTAGTGGACACTGAGTTGAGAGAAGGAGCCTTCCTGCTCCGAGACCAGTGACATCTATTTGGAAATAGTGGTTACAAAAGCCTGTGTAATTCCCATGGCAAAAGGAGGCATCACTTCTGGGAATGTCTGCAAATGCTTGCTTAGTAAAGGAGAGACTCAACGCAGACAAGCTCAGGTACATCATTCTTATGGGTATGTTCCTGTCTCAAGCTAGAAAAGACAATTAAATTATAATTATTAGTTTGAAAGTTAATTAATGCTGGTAGCTCTTATTAGGAGTAACATGCTCTGTATTCCCAAGATGAACAATACTGAGTGATTTTGGAAATGATTTATTTCCAAAATCTCTGTGGCATTTGACAGGATTGATCACATTATATTCATAACGAGAATTTTTTCTCTTCTGATTTCTTTGATGTTATCTTGGCTCTTTGGCTATCTCTGAATACTAATTTTATGTTTTTCCCTTTGCTGTCTCCTTTTGCTGTGTCTTTTTATTCTTCCCACAATACTACAAATTTCTTTCTTTTCCCCCCACCACCCCACCAACAGACACAGTTTGTTTTTATCCAATTCTTACCATCCAAGATTGTAACAGCTTTTTATTGCTTCTTGAAAATGACTCCCAGTTTGACAGCTCTTCTCCCTGACTTTGCTACAAAGCTCTAGCTACACATTTCCAACTGTCTGCTAGACATCATTATTTGCATGTTCTGTGGTTTCCTTACACTAAAAATTTCTCATACCAGATTTATCACTTTCCTCCACAAAACAACTCATTATTCCTAAGTTTCCAAGCTCTGCCAAATATAATACTTTTCTCTCTGACTCAGCCTGAAAAATGTGGAGTCCTTCATCTCTGCCTAATCAGTTATCTCCTTCTTCCTTACCATTTAAAATTCTGCCTATCACTGCTTTAGTTCACAGCTTAATACTGCTTCCCCTTCTTAGTTCAAGTGCTACTGTAAGATCTACTTGTGCACTTGATTTTCCTGCATCAGGGGATTTAGAACCTGTATAGCAAAAATTGTGACTTCCTACTTTTTAAGCCTGGGGCACGAAGCGTAGTGTCTTAAGCATAGCAGATACTCAATAGATATTTGTTTAACTAATTGTTTTATTATTACGAACTCCATATTATAGGAACAATAAAAATACTAAGACATAAAAATAATGCTCAAAATTGGTCATTAAAACAAAGCATCAAAACATAACAAGTATTATTTTACTGGTTTGATTTGGGAAGGAGCCTTGGCTAGCCAATGTAAGTTCAAATTTACATGGGAATTTCTTTAAATTACTTGCCCTCAGTGTGACAAATCCTGTCTCACAAGATTGACTTTAATAATTTAAATGTTTCTTTGGATTTTAGACTTGAAAGCTAAGTGTATGTGGGTGGAAAAGGATGATTATGACTTGAGTTGATAGGATTAAGAAACAACTCAGCTGAGTAAGCTCTTGTGGCTACGATTCACTTAAAATGCAAAGGGTAGACAGTTGTATAACTATTGCTAGGGACAGAGACTCATTTTAAGCATAGGAGAGGGATTTAGATTACTAAATAGCACCTTGCTTATGCAGTCGGAAGTAATTTCACTTTATTTCAAAACAAGAATTGAAAATGACATTAGCTTTAAAGCAGCCAACAAAGCTAGTACAACAATCAAGTATCTTTATCCTCCATCTAAATACAAATCATATAACAAAACTGGGATGGAAAAAAAATGGATGGGAAAGCCCTTGGGTATTACAATTGCCAAGGCATGAGCTTCTTAATATTCTGGTCAGCTTTTGCAGCTGCAGTAACTTACTCTCAGCCCGTGCTTTCCCCAGTATTGATCATGTGGAATAAGAGAGTTCCAAACCTTCAGGTCTAGCATGATCCAGTTTTGGAGCCAATTCTAATCATCCATAGGTGGGAATTACTTAAGCCCAGTCTGTCCTGTGTCATCTTCCTAATCATTACGCCTCTCCAGTCTCTACTTTTCTTCCTATCCAGCTTAGATTCTATGTATCAATAATTTTTCAAAATAATTTTTTCTGCCTCTGGGTTAAATGGAGATCTAGAGTGAAATCAAGTTCAGTTAGAGAAAAATAGAATGTTATATTATTTTTCACAAATAACATATATATGACAATTTTAATACCTCACTAAAAACTGCAAAATTGCCTTGCTCTTGTCTGTTACCACATCCTTCTGGCAAAACACCAACCCTGAACCAACCCAAATATTTGCTTTCTCTAACTAAGCATGTGCATGAGCAAATGACCACTATGAGAGAAAATCATTAGCCCAGCAGATTGCTTCTAACATAAATTCATTAGTTCCTTACTTGAACTCTAAACACTGTTCAGCAAGCCTGCTACATTTTACTGGCCAACTCTCTCCCACTCGGTGCAGAAACAATTTCAAAAATTTTCTACTCTCCTAAAACTTCTGGATGCAAGTTTTTTACATTTCTTGACATGGTATATAGAAACCACTAGATGAATTTTCTCAGCTTTTCATCACCAAATCTATGCATTTACCCATACATGTATACATTGGCATTCATCCTCTCTTCAGTCCTCCTCTACAAAGGATGAACTGTCCTTCTTTCTAGCTAAGGTCCAGTTCTTTACCTCTCGGTTTCTAATCATATTCCTTCTAGTTTTTTGTATTGGTCAGGGTTCAGAGAAACAGAATATATGTAGAAATAAAAAAAGGAGATTTATTATGAGGAATTGGATCATGTGATTATGGAGGCAAAGAAGTCCGATGATCTGCCATCTTCAAGCTGGAGATCCAGGAAAGCTGCTGGTGGTGTAATTTCACTTAGAGTCTGAAAGCCTGAGACCCAGGGTAGCTGATGTTACAAATCCCAGTTCAAGGCAGGAGAAGACCAATATGCCAGCTCAAGTAGGAAGGCAGGAAAGGAACAAGTCCTTCTTTTCCTTGCTTTTTTTCTATTCAGGCCCTCAATGGATTGGGTGATGTCCACCCACATTAGGGAGGGCAATCTACTTACTGAGTTCACTGATTCAAATGCTAATCTCATCCAGAAACACCCTCACAGAGTGGATCTTCAAGCAGTTTTCAGAAGTGTGGAAGAAGTTAAGTTTGGGATTTTCTATTTATGCTTGGTATTCTGAATCTTAATGAAGATATGTAGTATATGGGCTTTTTTGTTTGTTTGTTTGCTTTTCTTTAATTCTGCCCACTTAGCATGTAGTAAGCCCCTTTTAGTCTGGAGGCTCTTATCTTTTTCAGCTTTGAGAATTGCTTTTCTGTGTTTCTTTGACATTTTTCTTCCATTTTTGTCTTCTCTGTTTTCTGTCATCCTATTAGGTGGATGTTGGACGTCCATGATTGATCCTATATAACATTTATATTTTCTTTTTTATTAAATGTCTTTTCCTTACCTTTTTTACCTTTTATGTTCTTGGATGTGAACTCAAATATTCTTCTAGATCATCTGATATTCATCTCACTCACATTTTATTCTCCATTCCTTAACTAGCAGATAGTAGGAACTTAAGGAATGAGTAAGGCAAATGGGAAATTTACTCTGTGTGTGCTTGGAACCATAGTATTAATACATGCAAAATGCTCATTGGTTATACTACTTGAATTAAATATTCATTGGTTAAATGCCCATTATGTGCTAGCCGTTGTTATTGGAGCTGGAGATACACTGATGAACAGAACAAGCAAGGTCCCTATTCTTAGAAACTTAAATTGTGTGCAGTGGGTGGAGGGAGGGAAAAAATAAATACTAAATGTGTACCGACATGCATATATATGTTCAAAAATATGTGCATGCAAAAAAGATTGAATAAGTAAGCGAGAAGGCACCATGTCATGATAGTGCTGTACAGAGAATTAAAATAACAGTAATGTGCTGGAGATTGGTTAGGCAGTCACTTTCAATTGGGTTGTCAGGTCCAGTCTATTTGAATAGGTGACATTTAAGTTGAAATCTGAATGGGTGAACAGAGAAGGAGTATTTGAGGCAGATGGAAGAGTGTATGCAAAACCCTAAGACAGGAACAGAAGGAAGGCCACAAGGGTCAAAGTCTGGTGTGTGAGAAAGTGGTATGATTGAGATCAGAAACATAGGCAAATCCCTAGGGCTTTATAAGCCATGGAAGGAATTTGGATTTCCTTCCAAGGATGGTGAGCAGCCATTGGGGAATTTTAAGGAGCATAGAGGGGCAAGTTGCTTTGTACTTTAGGATGATTTCTCCAGTCGCTGTATGAAGCAAGGGTTGTATTGGAGCTGGAGTGGAAGCAGCGGGATGGGAAGAAGCCCATTGTGGAAGTCCAGGCAAGACATGATGGTGGCTTCGATCAGTGCTAGTAGTAATGAAAATAAGTGGATCCAGTGAAATTACTGAGTCAATGTGATTGTGGTTTTTCAGTTGTTGCAAGTTGTTCCCAAAAAAGATTTTACTAATTTGTACTCCTCTATTGGTTTATGAGAGTATATAATAATAATGTAAAGTGGACATTGTCCACACTTCAGTTTTATATGAGATGAAAATATGATCTTACAAATATTAGTTCAAGATAAGTTCCTTTTTTAAGAATGAGCCCCAGGTGTCTCAAGTCCTGGCAATTTATTGTACGCCACAATGTTGCAGCATTTTTCTCTATGCTCTTTTGTTTGACATGTCTCTGCAGCAACTCTCCATGTTATATATGCATGTGTATATATTCTCTTTCTTCTTTAAACTACCTGTTTATCTATCTAGCTATTTATCTAGCGATCTATTATTTATTTATTTTCTTATTGAAATATAGTTGATGTACAGTATTATGTTAGTTTCAGGTTTACTACATAGTGATTTGACATTGCATACATTATGAAATGATGACACTATAAGTCTAGTAACCATCTGTCCTCCTACAAAATTATTACAATATTAGGAACCATATTCTTTATGCTGTATATTATATCTCCACAGCTTATTTATTTTATAACTAGAGGTTTGTACCTCTCAATCCCCTTTACCTATTTTGCCCCCTGGTGCCACTTCCCTCCCTTATGGCAAATACTTGTTTGATCTCTGTATCTATGAGTCTGTTTGCATTCTATTTGTTTTGTTTTTTAGACTCCACATGTAAGTGAGATCATATGGTATTTGTCTTTCTCTGTCTGACTTATTTCATGTAGCATAATACCCTCTAGGTCTATCCATGCGGTCGCAAATGGCAAGATTTCATTTTTTATGGCTGAGTAATATTCCATTGTGCATTTATTTCTTATCCATTCATCCATTGATGGACACTTAGGTTGCTTCCATATCTTGGCTATTGTAAATAATGCTGCAATGAATATAAGGGTGCATATATAATTTTGAATTAGTGGTTTTTTTTCTTGGAAAAATGCCCAGAAGTGGAATTGCTGGATTGTATGGTAGTTCTTTTTAAAATTTTTTGAGGAATATCCATACTGTTTTCCATAGTGGCTATACCAATTTGCATTCCCACTAATAGTGCATGAGGGTTCCCTTTTCTCAATGTCCTCACCAACACTTGTTATTTCTTGTTTTATTTGATGGCAGTCAATCTGACAGGTGTAAGCTGATGTCTCATTGTGGTTTTGATTTGCATTTCCCTGATGGTTAATGATGAACATCTTTTCATGTGTCTGTTGGCCACCTGTACGTCTTCTTTGGAAAAATGTCTATTTAGATACTCTGTTTTTCTTTTTCTTCTCTTTCTTTCATTTTTAACATCTTTATTGGAGTATAAATTGCTTTATAATGTTGTGTTAGTTTCTGCTGTATGACAAAGTGAATCAGCTATATGCATATGTATATCCCCATATCCCCTCCCTCTTGTGTCTCCCTCCCACCCTCCTTATCCCACCTCTCTAGGTGGTCTCAAAGCACTGAGCTGATCTCCCTGTGCTATGCGGCTGCTTCCCACTAGCTATCTATTTTACATTTGGTAGTGTATATATGTCAATGTTACTCTCTCACTTCGTCCCAGCTTACCCTTCCCCCTCCCCATGTCCTCAAGTCCATTCTCTACATCTGTGTCTTTATTCCTGTCCTGCCCCTAGGTTCTTCAGACCTTTTTTTTTTTTTTAGATTCCATATATATGTGTTAGCATACGGTATTTGTTTTTCTCTTTCTGACTTACTTCCCTCTGTATGACAGACTGTAGGTCCATCCACCTCACTACAAACAACTCATTTTCATTTCTTTTTATGGCTGAGTAATATTCCATTGTATATATGTGCCACATCTTCTTTATCCATTCATCTGTTGATGGACACTTAGGTTGCTTCCATGTCCTGGCTATTATAAATAGAGCTGCAATGAACATTTTGGTACATGACTCTTTGAATTATGGTTTTCTCAGGGTATATGCCCAGTAGTGGGATTGCTGGGTCGTATGGTAATTCTATTTTTAGTTTTTTAAGGAACCTCCATACTGTTCTCCATAGTGACTGTATGAATTTACATTCCCACCAACAGTGCAAGAGGGTTCCCTTTTCTCCACACCCTCTCCAGCATTTACTGTTTGTAGATTTTTTGATGATGAACATTCTGACTGGTGTGAATCCTCTGTTTTTCAGTCGGGTTGTTTGTTTGATGTTGAGTTGTATGAGTTCTTTGTATATTTTGGAAATTTACCCCTTATCAGATATATTGCTTGCCAATATCTTCTCCCATTCAGTAGGCTGCCTTTTCATTTTGTTGATATTTTCCTTTGCTGTGCAACAGTTTTTTTAGTGTGATGTAGTACTGTTTGTTTATTTTTGCTTTTGTTTCCCTTTCCTGAGGCGACAGATCCAAAAAAGTATTGCTAAGACTGATGCCAGAGAGTGTACTGCCTATGTTCTCTTCTAGGTATTTTATGGTTTCAGGTATTATATTTAGGTCTTTAATCCATTTTGTATGTATTTTTGTACATGGTATGAGAAAGTAGCCCAGTTTGAGTTTTTTGCGCATAGCTGTCTAGTTTTTTCTATACCATTTATTGAAAAGGTGGCTTTTCCCCCAGTTTTTATTATTGCCTCTTTTGTTGAAGATTAATTGACCATATAAGTGTGGGTTTATTTCTGGGCTCTCTATTCTATTCCATTGATCAATGTGTCTATCCTTTTGTCAGTACCATAATGTTTTGATTACTGTAACTTTGCAGTATCATTTGAAATCAGGGAACTTGATGCCTCCAGTTTTGTTCTTCTTTCTCAAGATTGCTTTGGCTATTTGGGATCTTTTGTGTTTCCCTACAAATTTTAGAATTACTTGTTCTAGTTTTATGAAAAATACCTTTGGCATTTTGATAGGGAGTGCATTGAATCTGTAGATTATCTTGGGTAGCATGGTCATTTTAACAATTTTAATTCTTTCAATTTATGAGCATGGTGTATCTTTCCATTTGTTTGTGTCACCTTCAATTTCTTTAATCAATATCCTGTAGTTTTCTGAGTACAAGTCTTTTACCTCTTTGGTTAGATTTGTTCCTAGGTATTTTATCCTTTTGGATATAATTGTAAAAGGGATTATTTTCTTAATTTCTCTTTCTGATAGTTCCTAGTTAGTGTATAGAAATGCAGCAGATTTCTATATATTAATCTTGTATCCTGCAACTTCACTGAATTCATTTATTAGTTCTAATAGTTTTTTAGTAGTGTCTTTAGGATTTTCTACATATGGTATCATGTCACCTGAAAACAGTGGCAATTTTACTTCTTCCTCTTCAATTTGGCTTTCTTTTATTTCTTTTCTTTTTTTTTTTCTGGTTTCTGTGTCTAGGACTTCCAGTATCATGTTGAATAAAAGTGGAGAGAGTAGGCATCCTTATCTTGTTTCTCATCTTAGAGGAAATGCTTTCAGCTTTTCACTGTTAATTATGATGTTGGCTATGGGTTTGCCATATATGACCTTTATTATGTTGAGGTATATTCCCTCTATACGTACTATGTTGAGAGTTTTTATCATAAATCTATGTTGAATTTTGTCAAAAACCTATTCTGCATCTGTTGAGATGATCATATGATTTTTATTCTTCAATTTGTTAAAGTAGTGTATCACATTGATTGTTTTGTGGATATTAAATCATCTGTGCATTCCTGGGATAAATCCCACTTGATCATGGGGTATGATTCTTTTAATGTAGTGTTGAATTCAATTTCCTAATATTTCGCTGAGGATTTTTGCATTGATGTTTATCGGTGATATTAGCTTGTAATTTTTTTTGTGTGTGTGTGTTATATCTTTGTCTGGTTTTGGTATCAGGGTGATGTCTTTGAGGAGAATGAGTTTAGAAGTGTTCCTTCTTCAATTTTGTGGAATAGTTTGAGAATAATAGATGTTAATTCTTCTTTAAACATTTTGTAGAATTCACCTGTGAAGACATCTGGTCCTGGGCTTTTGTTTGTTGGGAGTTTTTTTTTTTTTTTTTTTTTTTAAAGGATTGCCATTTTTTTTTTTTTTTTATAGCTACTTTATTTATTTATTTATTATTTATTTTTGGCTTTGTTGGGTCTTCGGTTCGTGCGAGGGCTTTCTCTAGTTGCGGCAAGCGGGGACCACTCTTCATCGCGGTGCGCGGGCCTTTCACTATCGCGGCCCCTCCCGTTGCGGGGCACAGGCTCCAGACGCGCAGGCTCAGTAGTTGTGGCTCACGGGCCCAGCTGCTCCGTGGCATGTGGGATCTTCCCAGACCAGGGCTCGAACCCGTGTCCCTTGCATTAGCAGGCAGATTCTCAACCACTGCGCCACCAGGGAAGCCCTGTTGGGAGTTTTTTGATTACTGATTCAATTTTATTACTGGTAATCAGTCTGTTCATATTTTCTGTTTCTTCCTGATTCAGTCTTGAGAGATCGTACATTTCTAGGAATTTATCCATTTCTTCTAGGTTGTTCATTTTATTGGTGTATTATTGTTCACAGTACTCTCTTATGATTGTTTGTATTTTTGTGGTGTTGATTGTAACTTCTTTTTCATTTCTAATTTTATTTGGGCCCTTTCTCTTCTTTTCTTTAATGAGCCTGGCTAAAGATCTGTCAATTTTGTTTATCTTTTCAGAGAACTGGCTCTTAGCTTTATTGAGCTATTCTCTTGTCTTTTTAGTATTTATTTCATTTAGTTCCACTCTGATCCATATTATTTTTTCCTTCTACTAACTTTTTTTTTTTTTTTTTCTTTTGGTTCTTTTTCTAGTTCCTCTAGGCTTAAGGTCAAATTAGTGGAGATTTTTTGTTTGCTTGCTTCTTGAGGTAGGTTTATATCACGCTAAACTTCCCTCTTGGAACTGCTTTTGCTGCCTCCCATAGAGTTTGGATTGTTGTGTTTCCATTTTTGTCTCCAGGTATTTTTTTGATTTCCTCTTTGGTTTCTTCAGTGACCTATGGGTTTTTTAGTAGTATGTTGTTTAGATTCAATGTGCTTGTGTTTTTGCAGTTTTTTTCTTGTAGCTGATTTCTAGTCTTATACCATTGCAGCTGAAAAGATGCTTGATATGATTTCAGTCTTCTTAAATGTATTGAGACTTGTTTTGTGGTCCAGCCTGTGATCTATCCTGGAGAATGTTCCATGTGCATTTGAAAAGAATGTGTATTCTGCTATTTTTGGATGATATGTTCTTTATGTATCTATTAACTCTACTGATCCAGTGTGTCATTTAAGGTCAAGGTTTGCTTACTGATTTTCTTTCTGGATGATCTGTCCATTGATGTAAAGTGGGTGTTAAACTTCCCTATTATTATTGTATTACTGTCAATCTCTTCCTTTATGTTTGTCATTATTTGCTTTATGTATTTAGGTGCTCCTATGTTGGGTACATATGTATTTATAAATACTATATCTTCTTGTTGATCTGTCTGTCATTATGTAATATCCTTCTTTAGCTCTTGTTACAGTATTTGTTTTGAAGTCTATTTTGTTTGATAAAAGTATGCTACCTCAGCTTTCTTTACATTTCCATTTGCATGGAAATCGTTTTTCCTTTTCTCACTTTCTGTATGTGTGTGTCTTGGTTGGCTGTGAGGCCATGCCTTGTGTGGTGACTGTGGTCCTCTAGAGGGTGGGGTGGGCATCCTGTGTGGTTGGCTGTGTGGCCCAGGGGGCTCAGGCCTGGTGCTGGCACACTGGTAGGTGGGGCTGTGTCCATGTGTGGCTTTCTGTGTAGCTGGGAGTACTTGTGGCAGGGTCCCTGCATGGATGTCTGCTTGGCCTTGGTGGGCTCAGGGTTGGTGCTGGCCTACTGGTGGGCAGGCTGTGTCCCCAGCACTAATATGCTAGAGGGAGGATTCCCAAAAGGCCCTTGCCAGTGTGGTATTATTGTGGTAAAAAAAGCTTTCAAAAATATCTGCTGCCAGCATCTTCATCCTCAGGGGAAGTCCCAGTGATTTCCTGCATCTACTGGAGGCTTTCGAAGATCAGCAAGTGGGTCTGACCCAGGCTTTATTCAAACTACTTCCTCTGTGCTGGGACTTGGAGGATGTGAGATTTTGTGCATGTCCTGCAAGAGAGAAGTCAGTTTCTTATAGTCCTCTGGCCCTCCTGAACATAAGCCCTGCTGGTTTTCAAAGCCAGATGTTCTGGGAGTTCGTCTTCCCAGTTTAGGACCCTTGGGCTGCAGAGCCTGATGTGGGGCTTGAACCCCTCACTCTCTGGGGAGAACGTCTACACTTGTGATAGTCTTCCCATTTGTGGGTCACCAACCCAGGTAGGTGGTGGATCCAGACTATACTGAGTCTTTGCCTTTCCTACCTGTCTTGTGGTGTTTCCTTCTTCATGTGTTTAGTTGTGGAAAAAATTTTCTGCTCATCTTCAGGTTGTTCTCATAGATAGTTGCTCTGTAAGTAGTTACAATTTTGGTGTGTCAGTGGGAGGAGGTGACTTCAGGGTCTTCCTACTCTGCCATTTGGCCACCTCTCCTCTACCTCTTCTTTTAGATTTTGAACTTTGAGGGCAGGCAGAACCTGTCAACCTATGTTATAGTGCTCAGTAAGGCTGGTGCTTAAGAATTACCCATGACAGGAATAAAGACACAGATGTAGAGAATGGACTTGAGGACATGGGGAGGGAGAAGGGTAAACTGGGATGAAGTGAGAGAGTAGTATTGACATATATACACTCCCAAATGTAAAATAGATTGCTAGTGGGAAGCAGCTGCATCACATGGGGAGATCAGCTCGGTTCTTCGTGACCACCTAGGGGGTGGGATAGGGAGAGTGGGAGGGAGATGCAAGAGGGAGGAGATATGGGGATATATGTATACATATAGCTGATTCACTTTGTTATACAGCAGAAACTAACACAACATTGTAAAGCAATTATACTCCAATAAAGTTGTTAAAAAAAAAAAAAAGCATCACCCATGATCACAAGAGCAAATCACTGAAAAAAGAAACTAATCTTGGACTTCCCTGGTGGCACAGTGGTTAAGAATCCGCCTGCCAGTGCAGGGGACACGGGTTTGAGCCCTGGTCCGGGAAGATACCACATGCCGCGGAGCAACTAAGCCCGTGTGCCACAACTACTGAGCCTGTGCTCTAGAGCCCATGCTCTGCAAGAAGAGAAGCCACCGCAATGAGAAGTGCGAGCACCACAGCAAAGAGTAGCCCCCGCTCGCTGCAACTAGAGAAAAAGCCCATGCGCAGCAACAAAGACACAATGCAGCCAATGAATAAATAAATAAATAAATTAATTAATTTTTTAAAAAAAAGAAACTGATCTTTCATTATGTTAATTTTTCTACTACAACTTGGTTACTGAGAGTAATGAATCTCAACAGTTCTACCAAGATTATTTAACATCTATACTCACATTTCAGATATTATCAGGGAAAAAAATCCAAAGAATCCCTTTTAACTGTGTATAATGGAAAAGATTTAGAATTCATATTCAGAGAATTTGGATTCAAGTTTTGGCTTTGCTTCTTGCTGATAGTGTGACCTTGGGCCTTCACTTCAACTGTAAACCAGGCTAATAATAGGGAGTCTTACGTAGGTCACAAGATTTTGTAAGAGTTTGAAAGTTATATGTAAAAAGAACTTGTACATTCTAAAGTACAAAGAAGTGCTTCTATTTAATAAAATATATAGTTGATTGTGCTCTTGACCATGCTGCATATACTGTTCTAAAAGTTTCACATGTACTAACTCATTATTCCTCATGACTTTCTTATGAGGCCAGAGCTATTACTATACCCATTTTTCAGATGAGCAGATAGAAGAGAGATAAAACAACTTGTCAAAAGTCACACTCTCAGTAAAGGGCAGGACTTGAACCCAGGTAATTGGACAGTATAGTCCCTGCTCTTAATGACTATGATCTGTTAGTAGTCTTTCAAGTTGACACTATTAAATTATTCAGAGCACATGTATTAATACAAAATACATGCCAGGCACTGTGCTAAATACCGAGGGTACAATAAAGAAAAGGCAGGGTTATTCACAGTCTTTTAAACATCTGTGCAGGTGAAGAATTTTTTTTCTTTAATCAAATTAGAAACCTCATGCTGAACAACTGCAGTGACCTTTATTTAATTAGCATGTGCGAATTCACAGATAATGAGTCAATATCATAATATAGACTAGCATACATTTTATAACATATCATCTTATCAGTAAATATTCTTAAATGAGCCGTATTTTTTCCAGAAAAATAACTTTCTGTTTTAACATTCCAAAGATGTTAATTTTCTTTCAAATAAATAGTTATTTTAGTTTTCCTTCTTAGTGTTTGTAGGTTTTCAAACATATTCAAGACTTCAATCATGTTTGAAGACCTCAGCTAATGGGATACCACTTTCAACTTCAATTTAGTGGTCAGAGTGACTTTTACTTAAAGAATTCTAAAGTAAACATGTGCAGGTGGGTTTACTAAGTATATATTTTTATAATTATAGTACCATGGAAGCTAGATGCCTACAACTTGATAGAACATTTCATCTTAACTGCCTAATGGCGGTATAGTTTTTAGAGTATTTAAAAGAATTTTCTTCCATTCCATATCATAAAAATTCATTGTTTGTTTTTTGCATGAATTTTTCTGTGACACAGCAGATGATTATGCAAGGCCATTTATGTAAGTGAATTGCTCAGTGATACTATCAGCCAAAATTGTAGGTTGAGGTCGAGTATGTCAAGTTATTATTTAAAGAAACAAAGAAAAAGGGAAAAGACAAATTGTAGAGGAGAAATTTAATATATTTTGGCAACATAAGTAGGAAGGTCAGTAAAGGACATGAAGCTAGAGTGATGTCACTATAATTGGCTTCAGTTCAGAAGTGGCAGGGTGGTAGTTAGCCAAAAAAGGTACTTTGCTATTATTTGTTTATATATTGCTATTTAGCTATTCATGTCCAGAAGTGGAGATTACAGCAGATAATTTTATGGTGGATGACTGAGTATTACGGTTACCGCTTATTTAAAACTTTGTTTCTAAAATGCAATGACTATATTTATTTAGAACTTTCATTTTTAAGATGCATTTTCTCCATACATGCAGATCTGTAGGACCTTCTACAATCTAGACAGGTCAAACTGCTGCAGAGGTATTTGTTTGATGTAATGATATGGATACAGATTTTGAGTTCAGACAAAACATTTAGGGAAGATTCCAGTGATGTTTTTAAATTATGAAATATTCAGATCTCTGCAGCATCCTATCTTGCTTCTTGGGTGGTGTTTATGTTATCCCTGTAGAGAGGGAGAAAGGAGTCAGGTGGAAGGAAGTTTGCCTTTTATTTTTTAACATCTTTATTGGAGTATAATTGCTTTATAGTGGTGTGTTAGTTTCTGCTTTATAACAAAGTGAATCAGCTATACATATAAATATATCCCCATATCCCCCCTCTCTTGCCTCTCCCTCCCACCTTCGCTATCCCACCCCTCTAGGTGGACACAAAGCACAGAACTGATCTCGCTGTGCTATGCGGCTGCTTCCCACTAGCCATCTACTTTACATTTGGTAGTGTATATATGTCCATGCAACTCTCTCTCTTCATCCCAGCTTACCCTTATCCCTCCCCGTGTGCTCAAGTCCATTCTCTACATCTGCATCTTTATTCCTGTCTTGCCCCTAGGTTCTTCAGAAACATTATTTTATTTTTAGATTTCATTTATATGTGTTAGCATACAGTATTGTTTCTCTCTTTCTGACTTACCTCACTCTGTATGACAGACTCTAGGTCCATCCAACTCACTACAAATAACTCAATTTCGTTTCTTTTTATGGCTGAGTAATATTCCATTGTATATATATGTGCCACATCTTCTTTATCCATTCATCTGTCGATGGACACTTAGGTTGCTTCCATGTCCTGGCTATTGTAAATAGAGCTGCAATGAACATTGTGGTACATGACTCTTTTTGAATTATGGTTTTCTCAGGGTATATGCCCAGTAGTGGGGTTGCTGGGTCGTAAGGTAGTTCCATTTTTAGTTTTTTAAGAAACCTCCATACTGTTCTCCATAGTGGCTGTATCAATTTACATTCCCACCAACAGTGCAAGAGTGTTCCCTTTTCTCCACACCCTCTCCAGCATTTATTGTTTGTAGGTTTTTTGATGATGGCCATTCTGACTGGTGTGAGGTGATACCTCATTGCAGTTTTGATTTGCATTTCTCCAATGATTAGTGATGTTGAGCATTCTTTCACGTGTTTGTTGGCAATCTGTATATCTTCTTTGGAGAAATGTCTGTTTAGGTCTTCTGCCCATTTTTGGATTGGGTTTTTTATTTTTTTGATATTGAGTTGCATGAGCTGCTTATAAATTTTGGAGATGAATCCTTTGTCAGTTGCTTCATTTGCAAATATTTTCTCCCATTCTGAGGGTTGTCTTTTCATCCTATTTGTGGTTTCCTTGGCTGTGCAAAAGCTTTTAAGTTTCATTAGGTCTCATTTGTTTATTTTTGTTTTTATTTCCATTTCTCTAGGAGGTGGGTCCAAAAGGATCTTGCTGTGATTTATGTCATAGAGTGTTCTGCCTATGTTTTCCTCTAAGAGTTTGATAGTGTCTGGCCTTACATTTAGGTCTTTAATCCATTTTGAGTTTATTTTTGTGTATGCTGTTAGAGAGTGTTCTAATTTCACTCTTTTACATGTAGCTGTCCAGTTTTCCTAACACCACTTATTGAAGAGGCTGCCTTTTCTCCATTGTATATTCTTGACTCCTTTATCAAAGATAAGGTGACCATATGTGCGTGGGTTTATCTTTGGGCTTTCTATCCTGTTCCATTGATCTATATTTCTGATTTTGTGCCAGTACCATACTGTCTTGATTACTGTAGCTTTGTAATATATTCTGAAGTCAGGGCACATGATTCTTCCAGCTCCGTTTTTCTTTCTCAAGATTGCTTTGGCTATTCGGGGTCTTTTGTGTTTCCATACAAATTGTGAACTTTTTTGTTCTACTTCTGTGAAAAATGCCATTGGTAGTTTGATAGGGATTGCATTAAATCTATAGATTGCTTTGGGTAGTATAGTCATTTTCACATTGTTCATTCTTCCAATCAAAGAACATGGTATATCTCTCCATCTATTGGTATCATATTTAATTTCTTTCATCAGTGTCTTATAGTTTTGTGCATACAGGTCTTTTGTCTCCCTAGGTAGGTTTATTCCTAGGTATTTTATTCTTTTTGTTGCAATGGTAAATGTGAGTGTTTCCTTAATTTCTCTTTCAGATTTTTCATCATTGGTGTATAGGAATGCAAGAGATTTCTGTGCATTAATTGTGTATCCTGCAACTTTACCAAATTCATTGATTAGCTCTAGCAGTTTTCTGGTAGCATCTTTATGATTCTCTATGTATAGTATCATGTCATCTGCAAACAGTGACAGCTTTACTTGTTCTTTTCTGATTTGGATTCCTTTCATTTCTTTTTCTTCTCTGATTGCTGTGGCTGAAACTTCCAAAACTACGTTGAATAATAATGGTGAGGGTGGAGAGTCTTGTCTTGTTCCTGATCCTAGTGGAAATGGTTTCAGTTTTTCACCAATGAGAATGATATTGGCTGTGGGTTTGTCATATATTGCCTTTATTATGTTGAGGAAAGTTCCCTCTATGCCTACTTTCTGCAGGGTTTTTACCATAAATGGGTGTTGAATTTTGTCCACAGCTTTTTCTGCATCTATTGAGATGATCGTATGGTTTTTCTCCTTCAGTTTGTTAATATGGTTTATGACATTGATTGATTTGCATATATTGAAGAATCCTTGCATCTGAGATAAACCTCACTTGATCATGGTATATGGTCCTTTTAATGGACTGTTGGATGCTGTTTGCTAGCATTTCGTTGAGGAGTTTGGGGTTTTTTGTTCTTCTTTCTCTAATTGCTTTCGGTGTAAGGTTAGGTTGTTTATTTGAGATGTTTTTTGAGGTAGGATTGTATTGCCATAATCTTCCCTCTTAGAACTGCTTTTGCTGCATCCCATAGGTTTTGGGTCATCGTGTTTTCATTGTCATTTGTTTCTAGGTTTTTTTTGATTTCCTCTTTGATTTCTTCAGTGATCTCTTGGTTATTAAGTAGTGTATTGTTTAGCCTCCATGTGTTTGTATTTTTTACAGATTTTTTCCTGTAAATGATATCTAGTCTCATAGTGTTGTGGTCGGAAACAATACTTAATACTATTTCAATTTTCCTAAATTTAGCAAGGCATGATTTGTGACCCAAGATATGATCTATCCTGGAGAATGTTCCATGAACACTTGAGAAGAAAGTGTATTCTGTTGTTTTTGGATGGAACGTCCTACAAATATCAATGAAGTCCATCTTGTTTAATGTATCATTTAAAGCTTGTGTTTCCTTATTTATTTTCATTTTGGATGACCTGTCCATTGGTGAAAGTGAGGTGCTAAAGTCCCTTACTCTGATTGTGTTACTGTCGATTTCCCCTTTTATGGCTGTTAGCATTTGCCTTATGTATTAAGGTGTTCCTATGTTGCATGCATAAGTATTTACAATTGTTATATCTTCTTCTTGGATGGATCCCTTGATCATTATGTAGTGTTCTTCTTTGTCTCTTGTAATAGTCTTTACTTTAGAGTCTATTTTGTCTGATATGAAAATTGCTACTCCAGCTTTCTTTTGATTTCCTTTTGGATGGAATATCTTTTTCCAACCCCTCATTTTCAGTCTGTATGTGTCCCTAGGTCTGGAGTGGGACCCTTGTAGACAGCATATATATGGGTCTTGTTTTTGTATCCATTCATCCAGTCTATGTCTTTTGGTGGAAGATTTAATCTATTTACATGTAAGGTAATTATCGATATGTATGTTCCTATTACCAATTTCTTAATTGTTTTGGGTTTGTTATTTTAGATCTTTTCCTTCTCTTGTGTTTTCTGCCTAGAGAAGGTCCTTTAGCATTTGTTGTAAAGCTGGTTTGGTGGTGCTGAATTCTCTTAGCTTTTGCTTGTCTGTCAAGGTTTTAATTTCTCCGTCAAATCTGAATGAGATCCTTGCTGGTTAGAGTAATCTTGGTTGTAGGTTTTCCCTTTCATCATTTTACATATGTCTTGCCACTCCCTTCTGGCTTGCAGAGTTTTTGCTGAAAGATCAGCTGTTAACCTTATGGGGATTCCCTTGTATGTTATTTGTTGTTTTTCCCTTGCTGCTTTTAATATTTTTTCTTTGTGTTTAATTTCTGATAGTTTGATTAATATGTGTCTTGACATGTTTCTCCTTGGATTTATCCTATATGGGACTCTCTGTGCTTACTGGACTTGATTGACTATTTCCTTTCCCATATTAAGGAAATTTTCAACTATAATCTCTTCAAGTGTTTTCTCAGTCCATTTCTTTTTCTCTTCTTCCTCTGGGACCCCTATAATTCGAATGTTGGTGCATTTAATGTTGTCGTAGAGGTCTCTGAGACTGTCCTCAATTCTTTTCATTCTTTTTTCTTTATTCTGCTCTGCAGTAGTTATTTCCACTATTTTATCTTCCAGGTCACTTATCCTATCTTCTGTCTCAGTTATTCTGCTATTAATTCCTTTTAGAGAATTTTAAATTTCATTTATTCTGTTGTTCATCATTGTTTCTTTGTTCTTTAGTTCTTCTAAGTCCTTGTTAAAAGTTTCTTTTGTTTTCTCCATTCTATTTCCAAGATTTTGGATCATCTTTACTATCATTACTATGAATTCTTTTGCAGGTAGACTGCGTATTTACTCTTCATTTGTCTGGTTTGGTGGGTTTTTACCTTGCTCCTTCATCTGCTGTGTGTTTCTCTGTCTTCTCATTTAGCTTAACTTACTATGTTTGGGTTCTCCTTTTCACAGGCTGCACATTCATAGCTCTTGTTGTTTTTGGTGTCTGCACCCAGTGGCTAAGGTTGCTTCAATGGGTTGTGTAGGCTTCCTGGTGGAGGGGACTCGTGCCTGTGTTCTGGTGGATGAGGCTGGATCTTATCTTTCTGGTGGGCAGGACCATGTCTGGTGGTGTGTTTTGGTGTGTCTGTGACCTTATTATTATTTTAGGCAGCCTCTCTGCTAATGGATGGGGTTCTGTTCCTGTCTTGCTAGTTGTTTGGCATGGGGTGTCTAGCACTGTAGCTTGCTGGTCATTGAGTTCAGCTGGGTCTTAGCATTGAGATGGAGATCTCTGGGAGAGCTTTCGCTGTTTGATATTGTGTGGAGCTGGGGGGTCTCTGGTGTACCAATGTCCTGAACTCGGCTCTCCGACCTCAGAGGCACAGGCCTGACACCCGGCTGGAGCACCAAGACCCTGTCAGTCACATGGCTTTTGGGAAGTCTGTGTTCTTTTGCCAGCGTTCATTACGTATTCTGTAGGAGTTGTTTCACATGTAGTTGTATTTCTGATGTATTTGTGGGGAGGAAGGTGATGTCCACATCTTACTCCTCCGCCATCTTGAAGGTCTCTCCTGTTTGCCCTTTACAGTTTCTCATTAGACTGTGTTATGAACTTCCCCCACTGCAGACCATAGTCACCCAAATAGCTCTTACTCAACTGGCCAAATCACATGCATTTAGCAACTGATAGCTTCCTGTTGGTTAGAGGTTTTAGGTGAAATTTTTGTTGCATGCAGATATTATAAAGCAAACCTGTCCAATAGAAATATAAGCCACAAATATAAGCCACAAACGTTATTTTAAATTTTCAAGTGGCTACATTTAAAAAAACTTAATGATATATTTTCTTTAATGTAGTACTTCCAAAGTATTATCATTTAAATATGTAATGAAAAACAACCCCAGTGCGGCAGCTGGTCTTGAGGGCCCTATTCCTCTTCTACCCATCCTAGATTCTCTTCACCCTGGGTTAACACTTTTGCTAGTCTAAGTGGCTTATCTAGTGGGTGATCCTGATCAAGTTCTTCTCAGGCCATGCAGCAGCCTAACTACTTAATGTCAAATCTGAACAGAGGCATCTAATTGGTCTTTCCCACTGACGGCACTTGTCTCCAAAGGCCAAGCCAGCAACCTGGGGGTAGGGGATGGAGTCTGATAACTATCAAGTATGTTTATTCCAATAAAACAGAAGGATAGAGGACATGATTACTGGGTTGTTCCATGTCCCGTGCCTGCTTTGTAAACTGGACCTAGTGAAACTATTTATTACCATGTGTTCCCACTTTGACATGGATAACTGGATAACTTTGAGTTCTTGAATAACAAATGTGACCTTGAAATTTCTGGGTATTCTCTTTCTTTAGTGTATGATTACCTGAGTGAATGGTCATAGGTTTCTGTGAAGGACTGGTCGAAACATTACTGTATCATATTGCCTTCGTAGTGCATGGTGATTCCTCATGGATTCTTGACCTCTTCTTTAGTTACTGGAGGCCCATACAAGAGACTGGGGTAGATCTTGAGAGGAACATATGTTGTATTGAAAGGCAGGAGTTTCTGCATTGTCTTCAATAAGGGGCTGGTGTTTTACAAAGAGGAATAGACCACTTCTGATGGGGCCAGAAAGGCCAAGAGAATATGTATACTTGAGATTTTTGAGCATAAAGACCTAGACATTCCCATTTCAGGTTTAGTAATCCAGGTGCTGGTCTTGACACTGCAGAATTGCCTGATTTAGAATTTAACCTTCTCTGGAAGGTTAACTTTATAATTCAGTTCTGGGAACGAACCTCAGCTTTCTTTGCCTTTTAGTTACAGTAGGGCAGAGATTCTTTATGTTCTGCCAAGGAATCTCTCTGGCTTTCACACTTTACCTTAAATTGGTGATTAATTACCTCCAGCTTTTCATTGTTTTTCTCCAATGAATTGATAGCCCTCAGCAACAGCCATTCCTTCCAGAGTCCCTATAATTACTGCTTCCCCCAGATCCCTCAGATGCTTGAGATGTTGCCTGCAGTCAGTGCTTTCCCTACCTATCCGGTTCACTCCAGGTGAAAGTGTTAAAAATTGCATTGCTATAGTACGCCAGGGGCTATTAACACTCCACCCATCATCAGTGATGGGGTCCTCACTGCTAGCCTTCAGTAGATGATTCAGCTCCAAAATTCCACTTTAGATCACTCCTGACTTCTACTGCTTTAGGTGAGTGTTCCTGGAAACGGGCTTTGAGATGGAGATTTGCATGTGCAAATTTTTTTGGTGAATGCTCTCAGGAATTGGATTTGAAGGCTTTGAAAGAAGTAGGATTAAGCAGAGGAAGAGATTGAAACTGTCTCACAGTTGCAATAAAGAGGCTCTGGAGCATATATGGCTCTTTAGAATTGTCCTTAATTAAGGCATGGGGACTGTCCTTACCCCCTCAGGTAACCAGTGGTTGAATGTGGACTGTCCTTAGGGGAGGGGCATAACCTAGGGTTAGGTGGCTTTCAGATTCCAGGAGAGAAACTCAGCTCCGAGCTATCAGCAGCCTCTATTCCCAGAAGCTGGGGTGTGAGTGCCTTGGTTCAGAAGGGTGCGTGTGGGTGGCATGCCCCTGGTTCACACCATTAGATCCCAGGCATAGAATGATCAGCTTCTATGTAAAACATTTATATGTAAGACATCAGAGTGCACAGAACAACACTTTCAGCCCTTGTTCTCAAGAAGAAACTCCTGGAAGCAACATCTGGAGATTTAAGTCCCAGACTTTGTGTCTTCACCCCCTTCCCCAACCTGGATGTTAAGGGTGAAATTCCCTAACAATTAATAGTATTCTCTTCAAATCACAGGGCAAGTTATATTTCTACAAATTCACACTTTCATGACCTGAAGGCCTTCTGCCTTACAACATTTGAAGGCTGGCATAGTTCTTGCTGAGCAGGTGGGCAATCATAGATACATTTCTCTCAGTAACTGATGAAAATATCTCAGTGGAGACTAAATATTCAACATATGTACAAAATTTATGGTGGGAGCATCACCCAGAAAAGAGAAGTCTTCCACACCAGGCACCCCACTCAGTATAATAATTGTACATAATATAGTGTATTTACAGAGACAGATACATTGCATCCCCATTAGACTATCCCTGCAAACATAATATCTCTCTGGACAAACACTTTTGACTCTTTAAGTTCAAAGAAAAATTAGATCATGAGCCAGTGTGTCAAATATGAAACCAAATATTTCCATTTATTGTGTGATTAATATTGCTAACTCATTTTGTGGTATATTTAGGTGCAATCTTCTGTCACAGACTTTAGTCATTTATATTACTTAATCACAATTTCTTTTGGTCACTGAGCCACATCAGCCATCAAATTCTGAAATTTCTGATGAAGCTTTGCTGACTGAGAAATTTCAATGTTGCAAACAAGTAATTATTTGATATAAAAATCTTGGTACCAAAGTATTCAATTTTTTTCTCATAAGTTTCTTTTGTCTTTTATTCCTGCCTCATTTATTGAGTGCAAATAGCTTGTAGAAAGCATGGACAAGTGTACAATTAACTGTAACACAAATGGGAATTGTCCTATTTGTAACTTTTTGATTAGAGTGAAGAAATGAACACCAAAGAGTCACGTATTTAAAACCAGGTAGAGATATTTCTGTTTATAAAATGCTAATGTTAATTTACTATATAGCTGTCCCATACTTTTTATTTTATTTTATTTTATTTTTTTGTCCCATACTTTTTAATAGCTCACGAATATATTTGATGTTATTCAAATATGCATAACATAGAAGAAATAATCTCTATTTTAAGTTCCTATGGTGTGTCAACAGAAATAATCAATAAACAATCTATAATAGGAATAGAAAAGAGTTTTATTTGAGCCAAACTTAGGACAGATTCAAGAGGCACATGAATTGTGTTCTGCTGGACTACAAAATGGCTTATAAAGGCAAATACCACAAAATTACATAAGTTGTTTGTCAAGAATTAGATTGGCTCTGTTAAGAGGGGTATTTGTTAAGCAAGGTTTGGTGGGGTCCAAAATGGTTGCATAGTTACAAGGGGAGACCTTGAGACCATAAGGTTGCAGCTGCTAGCAGATATTGTTTTGATAATGGCTGCTGGTGTCCTTGAGTCTGATACAGTTAGAAAATCCAAGTTCTCAGTAATGCAGGAATGTGTCTGAAACCACATTCACAATGGCCACTCTCCTTCATTTTGAATACCTGAACCACAGTTACTCCATTTTGATTTTTTAAGTGCATTTTAAAAAAATGGTTGAAGTGGGTGTACAATGCATATTTGATAGGCAACAAAACAGGCTGTTCTAGTTAGCATGAAATTCAAGCCAAATTATGTGTAAGCCAGAATGACATTCCCATACCTCAATATGTGAAAATTTCTTCCATCAGATGCTTAGACACATCTTCATTAGCTACTATTAGGCAAGGTCTCTAATCATTGACAGCACAAGACTTGCAGACTTAGGATTTTTCTTTTCTTTTCTCTTTCTTTTCTTTCCTCCCTGCCTCCTCTTCTTTCTTTCTTTCTTTCTTTCTTTCTTTCTCTCTCTCTCTCTCTTTCTTTCTTTTTTCTGCCTTTAGGGAGCACACCCTAGCACCCTCTTTTCTGCCCTTATTCTGTCTTTCTTACTTCTGAAGAATTTGGCAGTGTTGATTGTTTTTCTCTTTAGAAGTATTTCCTCCTCTCCTAGTTTTTCTGCAACCCTGGTCTCTGGATTACCTTCCAATCTCTCCATTTATTCTTTCTTTGTTTCTTCAAGTAATTTCTCCCTCTCTATTTTTAAAATATGGGTGTTACCTATGGTTCTGCCTTCTCTTATGTAACTGTCCACTTTCTGCTTTTGCTGCTTAATCCACTTTCATAACTTCGACATGATCTCTACACCAATGACTTTCAAATCTGTCTTTAGACATAGTGAGCCATCTTCGCAAGGATGTCCTACAGGCTTCTCACATTCTACCCCAGATTGAATTACTATGTACATGGTGAAGTTCAATTTGAATAGTCGCAAACTGGGAAACAGAAATATAACTTTGTGGTCTGTGAGATCTCATATTTTCCCCCAAAAGACAGCATATTTGTTTAGCAAACAGTAATTTCTTTTTTTTTTTTTTTGACCGCACCACACGGCCTGTGAGATCCTAGTTCCCTGACCAAGTATTGAACCCAGGCCCAGGGCATTGAAAGTGCTGAGTCCTCTAACCACTGGACCACCAGTTTTTCATAGGAAACAATAATTTCAAAATTATCTTTCAAACCCAGAATCTATGGGCCAGGGTACATACCCTAAGTAAATGACTGGAGGTCTTCATTAATTGTTTACTTATTAAATAAAATTTTAAATTAACTGATTATGTGGAGTAACGTTTTCCCAGAATTCCATGATAAGAATCACTGGGAGTCTGGAGATTAGTTAATCCTGCTAATTAACAGAGTGGGCCTCTTATGGGCCAGTAATTTGGAAATTTTTAGTTTTACAAATACCTACAGATGATTATCCTGATCAAGGAAATTTGAAACATGCTTTTCAGCTTCATTTGCATATACTCAGTCTTAAATTACTGATCCCAGAATGACCCACTGAGAAGTCTTATCCAGTCCAGTTTTAGGAAAGGAAAGTAAGTTTTCTGAACATTTGGTTTGATAAATAAATACTTTATTCTGGTTGTTTCCTAGAAGACACTGTTTTTTGTTTCCATTTCTGGCCCAGCTCTTCTAGATCACATTTTCCTTGAAGGGTCCATCTTCCTTAAGATGAGGCATAGCAAGCCAATCAAATCATTAAAAAAAATTTGTTCTGTATTAAAGGACTGTTATATTAGATAACTTTTGCTTGCTCTCTCTTGCTCCCTTCTCTCCAGAAACTTGTTAGGAAGTTAGGGTGCTTTGTGTAGACTTGATATTCTGACATTTCTACATTAAATCTCATACTGATGACCCCATGTATGCCAACTTGTATCTCATAGTTTTCTTTAATGTGTCCTATTCTCTTTGGCATCCTGGTCAAGATAATATCTCCTTCTACTAGGAGAAGGATAATATCTTCTTCTCCTTCATTTTTAGAAACGGAGTTGATGATGTAGGGGATAGAAAAGAATCATGGACAATGTCTCACACTCCAACCTGAATCTCACCCTCACCATTGACCTTGAACCTGAGCTTCAGGCTGTGAGGGCTAGGGGCTTTCTCTTTGGACATGAACATGCTGACAGGACAGGCGGCCATGAAGCTCTTGGCCAGAATCCAGGGCAGCCTCTTCTTGCCCTCGTCCTGCATGTCTCTGGCAGTCACGTTCAGGCATAGGGTAGAGCTGGCATAGGGTAGAGCTGGCCATGTTGGCCAAGTCCATATGTTGACTCTGTCACCTTTTTAAAATTCGTGCTTGGGCTTAAGCAAAATCCTCCTAATGGATGTACATATTTCTTCTTTTCTGTCCCTAATCCATATTCCTTATCTCTATTTGAGTTACGTTTAAAAAAGAGCAAGCAAAAGACTATCATGTTACTCTTTGCTTAAATCCTCTTGTTAGTTACCCTTTAATAATAGGATAAAGGCCATATGCCTTTCCAAGGCATACGGAACTTACCATAATCTTATTGGTTCTACTGGTACTTTTTTTGTTTTTGTTTTTATTTTTCCTTTGGCTAAAAGTTCTCTCTTTATATGCTCACCAATGTCTTTTTCTTCAATGATTTGGACTTTTCATAATTTCTTGAACATATTAGATTCTTTTGTCTTTTTTATTCATTTATATTTTTGCCAGAATGCTCAATCTACCACCACCATCTTTCATTGTTAGTTTTCCATACATTCTTCAAGACTCTAGATATTATCTCCTTGGTGATGCTTTTCCCAGTGTTTCCTCTAAGAGAGTTAGTGGCTTTTTCCTCAGTGCATCTGTAGCATATTCTACATGCCTTTGCTGTAGACACCATTAATTCGCCTTGTAACAGTAGTGAAGTCACATCAGATGGACATTTAACTTATACAAATTCAATCACATGTACAGTATTTGCCAATGAGAGGAATAAATTAAAATGTGGGGCAAAAGTGTACACCTCAGGCTGTGGATGTCCTCAAATCTCAAACAGGCTGTACATACCTAAAGAAAGAGCTGTGAATTATATTGAGGATTTTCTCTCTTCCATCTTTGGCAAAGGAGAGTAATGTAGTTTATGCTGTTGAGCAGGTGGATGAGGATGGCTTCCTAAGAGTGGCGTAGGAATATTGTACCAAGAACAATTCAGAAACATTGATTAGAAGAGTTATAGAAAGAGATAAAAATTGTCTCCATAAGATGAAAATGATTATAAGAAACAGGAAGAGCTAACAAGTTGATATTATAACTTTGCTAAAGCTTTTCAAGTTGTAAGACGTGCTATAATTTCTGAATATGATCTTTCTAAGGAAATAGATGTTTTACATGATTGAATATATAGCACATTTATATACACATTACAGAATAAAGTTGTATATATAAAACCATGTACAGTTGACCCTTGAACAACACAGATTTGAACTGCGCAGGTCCACTTATATGTGGATTTTTTCAGTAGTAAATACTACAGTACTATGCGATCCGTGCTTGGTTGAATCTGTGGATGCGGAACTATGGATATAGAGGAACCGTGAGGATGGAGGTTGGGCTCTAAGTTATATGTGGATTTTCGACCTGTGGAGGTTTGGCACCCCTAACCCCTGTGGTGTTCAAGGGTCAACTGTACACTGTATTTTACAGCAAATTTAGGGATTTTTATGGGTGACTTTGTAGGGCACAATTTTGAATTATGCTATGACTTTAGAATGAATAAATGTAGTCTAAAGTTGTTATGTTACTGTCCACTACTTTCTCTATTTTCCAGTTCCCAAGCGCCACTAAACCTACTATCTTCAACTGAGGAATAGCATGTCGTTGGTTGGGGGCATGTGTCAATACCTCAAAGTGGAGAGTTTTCAAAATACATCAAATACTATGATTTCTCAAAGATTCTGATATGTACCCTTGAAGAGTAGGGGAATGCTCACAGAAGTCATTGAGCGTAAAGAGACATGTTGCTGATGGAACAGTTGTTGTACATGTAAATTGTATGTTTTAAGAAAGAAAAGGCTGAAAGATGAAAGAAAACAAGGGACTATAGCTTGCCTTCGTCATTCTTTTTCTCAGCACCAATAGTGGAACCTAGCACAGAGGAAATATTCAATAAGTACTTATTTATTAATGTTGTTTGGATCTATTTTGGTACTAGGGAAACAAACCTGAAGTCAGAATGTGTTTACACAGTGTGATGGTTAATTTTGTGTCAACTTGACTGGCTAAGGAATGCCCAAATAACTAGTAAATATTATTTCTGAATGTGTGTGAGTGTGTTTCTGGAAGAAATTAGCATATGAATCAGCAGACTGAGTAAAGATCTGCCCTCACCAACGTGCGGATGCAACCAGCTGAGGGTAGAAAGGTGGAAGAAGGGTGAATTCTCTTTCTTTCTCTTCTTAAGCTGGGATGCCCACCTTCTTCTGCCCTCCGGCACTGGAGCTTCTGGTTCTCAGGCCTTCTGACTCTGGGACTCACACCAGCATCCCCACCCCCTACCCCCTTCCAAGGCTTTTGGCCTTGGACTGAATTTTACCACTGACGTTCTTGTTTTTCCAGCTTGCAGATGGCAGATGGTAGGACTTCTAGGCTTCCATAACCATGCGAGTCAGTTCCTACAATAAGTCTCCTCTTATGTGCATCTCTCTACATCCTATAGGTACTGTTTCCCTGGAGAATTCTAATGCTCACACCTTAGTTGAACATATTCTCTAAATTGGGCTGATGACTATTGGAACTGCTCTCTTGGCAGTGGTTATTCTTGCTCAAAGAACCTGATTGCTTATTTAATCAGAGAAGACACGTATTCTCAGAATGTCTGAAACTTCCCTTTTCTTTGCTCTTACTTTAGTGGAATTTGTCTATTTATAACTCTTTTTTTTTAAAAAAAACAAAATTTGTTTTCCTTTTAAAGTTTTCCTCCTCTCCTGTTTCCAGAGCTCTGGCCAGCTGACTGAAATGAATGGTAACACTGCTTCTTCTCATCCTATTCCATCTTTAGAAACAGCCAGGTGATGTGATTCTCTACCCTTCCCTGGGGATAAGCTCCACCTTCAGGCTTTTTCCTCTAACTGTCATCATCCTGGCGGCCATCCTGGGAACCCTCTCCACATTTTCAATGTCAGCCTCTGATTTTGGTCTAGATGGATATTAAGGATGTGGGGCTGATTATCACTCTAATGGCTACTATGTAGCTATCATATTATAGAACTTCCTTAAAAAATCTAGTATGTTATATTATTTCTAATCTATTTTTCTCATTTCTTTACCCACCTAAGTGTACAAATCTTCTTTTATTTCTATTAAAAGACATCTTGTTTCAATCTGTACGTACAACTTATTTTACACCTGTAAACATGACTATCATTTCTCATGTAACATGTAGTCCAGGAGTAGCAAACTCAATTACTCTGAGGGTCAGTCAGGGAAGAGTCATGTGTGAAGCTGCCAGATATGAGAAAACAGAGTGATGTTGGTACTTTGGAAAGAGGAGTGCATGCTCTGCCTAAAGGTATTAAAATTTAACTTAAAGATGTTGCTCTGGCAAAAATCAATTTAAAAATTGGTAGAGGCCTGATTTAGTCCCTGTTTTAAATCATTGACAAAACATTAATAACATGGAGGCTCTATTGATGCTTTTGCTCATTTACTCATTTAACAATTATTGAATGCTGGAGAGTTCCAGGTACCTATTTAGAATGCTGTGCCTCTAAATACTAATACTTACACTAACACTGGTACTGAGAATTTATCACTGACTCTCAGGTTCTTTGGATCCAGTAAAACAAGCAGAAGAATAAATGCCTAATTATGGAAACATGTGATTAATGCATTGAAGTGGTGGGTTTCCAGAGTGCTTGGGAACTTAGACGAGGGGGTGGGTGACAGTTGAGGAGTCAATGCTTAACAGGAGAGCTAATCTCTTGCTTAAATCTCAAAAACTAAATGTATGGACTTGAGAATGTAGGAAGGAGTAGTTTGGTAGGCAGGAAACAGATTTTGAAAATCAGCAGGTCAAATAGTGATTTTTTAAAAAAGAGATTTATATGTTTAGAAACATTTGTTACATCCATTAAGGTTGGTAAAATTTTTAAAAAAAATTTTTATTGGAGTATAGTTGGTTTACAGTGTCGTGTTAGTTTCTGCAGTACAGCAAAGTGAACCAGTTATACATATACACATATCCACTCTTTTTAGATTCTTTTCCCGTATAGGCCATGAGAGTATTGAGTAGAGTTCCCTGTGCTGTACAGTAGGTCCTTATTAGTTATCTATTTTATATATGGTAGTGTGTATATGTCAATCAAGGTTGGTAAAATTATTAGAAAAGTATTTCTCATAATGCTGGGGATAGTTCATTCTAGGTTATGTTATTCCAAGGAATTCTTTTTTTTTTTTTTTTAAAGAATTGTTGTTCCATAGCTATTCATAGTTACGCTTAAATACTGTTTTCTTCCTGGAATACCAGGAAATGCTAACTAGTGGGCTAAGGGGAAAAAAGCGAAGAGATGCATCCTGTGTACCTTTTTGGAGGTTCAAAATGCAGATTTACACAGTAAATGCCCCTTTCCCCCCTCTTATTTTTGTTGTTATAACTATTAACATTCCATGAACAATGTTCTGTGGAACAGTGATTTATAAGGTGCTGATCTGCCCTGTAACAGTGCAGTTGTTGAAAATTGTAAAGTTATGGTCATCCAGGGATACTTGGGCAATCCTGGCCCAAACCGTAGTCCACTTTAATTCTTTCTTTCTTCTTGTTCTGCTGTTAGCAAACACTTATTGAGCACTTTACCAGTTCATTCTACCACTTAGGTACCTTTTTATTGAAGAAGTTTAATTGAATCATTACTTTTGAAACGACTTGGCCCCCATCTGTTATAAGTAAAGCCTCATGAAAGGTAGTTGCAAAGATTACACAATAGTGTTACAAACAATAATAAATTGTGCCCCGGTGTTACTAGAAGGCAAGTTCAGGTGGTATCCTATTAGATAATTAGTGTTCCAAAAAACAAATAAAAAAGAGATATTGTTGAGTATTGTTGAATATCCATTCCATAAAATGAAATTAGGTTTCTCCCTGATAACTGAGAAAGTGCATAAGGGTTAGGAAATCACTAAGAAAATAATGTATGAATCTTCAGGCTGGTAGGGGCTTCCAAATGGAGCTAACTGTAATTTTAAGAAGTCAAATGAAAGGTGATTGTTTTCTTTTAACTTTGGTAAGCACTTCTCGTCTCTTTTCCATGCTGTTTGTTACAGCACTGTATAGCTGTCGGGGTTGGAAGTTAATGTGTAAAGAGTCTGTTTTCAATAAGAGAAACATCTAAACAAGACACTTGCTTACTCACGTTGTTCTTAAAGCTCTGTTGAGAAAAGCAAGCAAGACTTTCCCCAGAGACTTTTTCTTATGTGAAGAGGTAGCTGATCTGCGTAGGAGTGGTAGACAGCAAACACCATGGTCTGTGTACGACCCATGTGTGAGTAGCCAGGCTGGAGAAGAATTATAGCAAAAGAAACCAAAACTTACATGTGTGGAAAAGGTGCAGCCAGTTTTGTTTAAATATTAAAAAGTGAAAAAACCTAAAAGCCAGTTGATAGAGAACTGGTTAAATGTATTGATGCACAGACATGAAATAAACTAAGTGAAACTACTCATTAAAATGAGTGAGTAGATCTTTATGTACTGAGGAAAAATATTCTGTTTGTTAGGAAAAAAGAGAGAGGAAAAGAGAAAAAAAAACAATGTACAGAACAAAGTGTCAAGAATGGTTCTCATTTTTGTCTTTAAAAAGATGTAGAAGAATTTATGGGCCTGGGGAATTTCTGAAAAGATACCTAGGAAATGTTGGTGGTAGTTATCCATGGGGAGTGAAACATATGTCTAGGTTGGGACTAAAGCTCACTTTTTAGTGTATAAAGCCTTCCTTATGATGTGGTGGGCTGTGTGTGTGTGTGTGTGTGTGTGTGTACTTTCTATGAAGTTATTTATTTATTTTTTAAAAAGCCAACTAGATCATGATAAAGTCAGTTTGGTGGTGTGTCGAGCTGGGTATCAGGAAGAGGTTTCTTTCTGTGTACACTGGATACCCATTCCCATAAACATTGTGAGCATTCCTAGGAGAGGCTGTTGGGAGCAGTAGAGAATGAATGGACTGTGAAATCAAGCAGATTCCAAGTAGAACATATTTGGATCTTGACTTTTATAAGCAGCAATTAACTTAACATAGCTGAGCCTTGAGTTTCCTCATACGTAGAATGAAACAACAATTCTTGCCTTCTGGATTATTATGAAGCAAGTGTCTAGCGCAATGCCTATTGCTATGGTTTAACCTTTTTAGCAGAAGCTAGGAATAGAGATGGGGTTATCCAGGAAGGTTATGCTGAAAACCCTCTTGTCTAATTGTGTGGATCCCTATGAGTTACACAGGAGACTGACAAGGTTTTTAGAATTTTATACCAGCAGAGACGCTACTAGCTTGGACTGAGATTGGACAAAGTGGAAGAATGTTGTATTCCCAGAATTTTACAAACAGGAAACAGGCTGACAGCTAGTTGACTGCAAACACAGGCCACTCTTCAAGAGAAAGGAAGGGTGACTCCAAGGGCAGTGCTGCAAATGCAGAGACAGGGACTGACAGAACCTCCATAGACCCGGATGCAGCGGCCAGTGGAGCATCTGTGCGTCCAGAGGGCAGAGTTTTGAGCTACAGAGGATTTTCTTAGGCCTTGAAACCCGATGAAATTTTCCCTGTTTGGTTTCAAACTAGCTTGTGAACCAATTTTCCCTTTATATTTTTCGCTTTCTCCCTTTCGGAATGAGAATATCTATCTTATGTATGCCCCTCTGTTGTATTTTGGAAGCAGATAAATTGTTTTCTAGTCTTACAGATCCACAGATGGAGAGGAATTTTGTTGTAGGATGGATCATATAGAGAGTCTCACCCATATCTAATTTAGATGATCTGGAAGATGAGACTTGGGACTTTTTTGAGCTGGTGATATTTAGATGAGATTTTAGATTTAGAGTTGATGCTGTAGTGGGTGAGAATTGGGGGCATGCTGGGTTGGGGCTAATGTATTTTGCATGTGGGACTGACATGAATTTTGGGGGGCCATAGGACAGACTGTAGTGGTTGAATTGTGTCCTTCGAAAAGATATGTCCAAGATATGTCTTTGGTATATCTGAGTATGACCTTATTTAGAAATAAGGTCTTCTGGATTTAGAGTGAGCCCTGAATCAAATGACAAGTGCCCTAATAAGAGAAAGGAGAGGAAAATTTGAGACACACGGAGCCACAGACGAGAACACACAGAGGGGAAGATCATGTGAAGATGGAGCAAAGATTGGAGTAATGTGTATACAAGCCAAGGAACGGCAAGGACTCCCACAGCCACCAGAAGCTGGGTGAGGGGCATGAAACACATTCTCCCTCAGAGTCTCTAGAAGGAACCAACCAGCTGACCCCTCGATTTCTGACTTCTGGCTTCCAAAATTGCGAGAGAATACGTTTCTGTTGTTTTAAGCCAACCCTAGGGAACTAATACAATGTATATTCCAAAAAATAAAATACTTACAGTTTGCTCCCAAGGTATATACTATTATATTTTTGAGTTGACATTTCAAGTAGGTTGAACATGGAAGTAAAATATTGCCTTATTTTACCAGGAGTACAATACTTTCCATATTAGAAGAAATATAAGATATTAAAGGGTTGTGATTGGGTAGCTAATCAGAGGTACTGCAAAACTAAGTCATGCCTCGGTGATCCTTTCCTTTGTTTATGAACCACCAATTGTGCCTCAGACGTGTTTTAGACATGTCCTTTTCTAAAGTGGGTTTTGTCATTTGAATTGAATTGAAAAATAATTTAATTGTGTTTAATTTCTCCTATAATACACACAGATTACATAGTACTTTGTAATGTTTACTATTATTACAAAGTTTTCCCAAGAGTTTCTGAAAGTGTTTCTTTGCCAATGGGTGCTTACTTGCAAAAACGTTGGGACAATATACAATCACAAAGGTTTGCAGCTGAAGAGATTTTCACAGACGATGTAATCCCATGATTCCCAATATTTTCTCCACTGGAACAAATGTCAAAGATGACCATGTTTGTACTACAGAACACTCTCGTATACTCTGATTTGAGAAATGCCATTGTTTTGCAGGGAAGTAAAGCATATAGAACTACAGACTTATTTTTCTTATCCCAACTAGCTTTATCTTTTTCCTTTTAAAAGCGTATGCACAGATGAAAATCACTAAGAAAATTTCAGTTAAAAATAGTATAATTTATGATCGTAATAACTCATAATCACCAAAGTATTAAGGGCACATAAAGGCTTTATAGGAGATAAAGTAGCCTGTGCATTGTGAGCAATTCCATCTTTGTTCTTTGAAACTCTATTTACTCCACCTTAAAAGCAAGTGTAAGTGCCAGTGACTGATTTTGATGTTATAACGCGATAACCTTGGAACAGCTGTACATTTTTAGAAGAAAATTATCTGTAAATCTTGATAATTTAACTATTAATAGGTTGAACAACTTGTGACGCATTGCCCAGCTCTCATGACACAACATTGCGTCATGACGCTGGAGTTGTGCATTGTTGCACTAGTTCAGCTCTGTATTTTTATAGAGAGTAAAACAGATCTAAAGAGGGACTTACTTAAAACCTCCTAGTACACTAGTACCAGGACTGGGGCCAGGGGAGGGGAGGAAGTCAACGTGGAGAGCGCATCCTGTGCGCCTGTATCATCCTAGTCCTTTTCTATATATTCTCCCACATTTTCACAACTCTTCAAGGTTGTTAATTTTTCCGTTGTACAGAGGATATAATAGATTTTCCAACAGTTTAACAGCTTGTTTAGTAACATATAGCAAATAAGCCACCCAGCAGGGATTTAACACGAGCCTAAATCTCTTATTACTCTGTTGTGCTTAAAAATAGAACCATGCCTCTTAACTTCAAGTGTGTGCTATAAACCACATTAAATTTTCTTTCTAATAAAAGAAGTTTTAAAAAAGCAAATATGTGCACTATTTTGGTATATTCAGGATGCATTCTTGCACACATAGACTTGCATTTGTCTCCATAATTGGTTAGATATTTTGCTGATTATCTTCAGAGCAAAGTAGTACTTCTACCACGTGTTTGGTTCAACTATTGATAACTCGACAAAAAATACTTGGACTGATCAAAAAGGGTCAGAAATGTTAGCAAAAGCAGTGAAAATGATTGATCATATCTCCAAATACACCTAGTTGACAACTTTTTTTTAACTACTAATTGAACAAAATTGTTATTTTGGCACTATGTTGAATTGACATAGTTTAATCATTGAAAAATTGATTATTGAGGTAATTTAGGTAAAACTGTCTTTACTGAGTGGCATGTGGCTTATGTGAAATCTGAAGGACCTAGTACCTTGACCTACATTGATGTAGCGTATCAGGCAGTTACTCAATCCTACACATTGTTTTGTCTGTACAGTCTTTTTATTTTTTTATTTTTTATTTTTTGTTTTTGTTTTTTGTTTTTTTAAAAGTAAATCAGTTGCTATTTTATTTTAAGGAATTCTTTTATAAAGTGAATTGCTTTAGGAATACAAGGAACTTTTTTTCTTTTTTTTTTCACACACACTGTATTTTATTTTTACAAGAGATAAATAAATTGACACCAAGCATTGTAAATGGATGACCACAACAAAAGCAACAATGATTGCAATTACCAAACATGAAACACACTCATACTATGTCATAATATTGACATTCAGTCCAGTAATACTCCACTGTAACAGCTCCTTTACTTTGCAGTGAAAATTGATTTGTATATTTTTTACCTCTGAGTCCTTGTGGGATTTGTTTTTCTTTTTATTCAAACAGAAAGTCACAAAAATTATAATCATCCTCATCAGTTCACTCAGTCCCATGTAATTATTTTTATCTTGATATTTTGTTAGCACTTTTATGAATTCATCAGTTTTCCATTAGAGTTCTTAAAATGCTTATTCATTCAGTTCAGCAGTATACTCAGTTACCAGAAACCTGTACTTGTCAGAGTCTTTTCCATGAATTCCTTGAATATGAAACCCTTTTATAGGAACATTTTTGCAAAAGCATCAGAGTACACCCAGAACTGTCTGTAAATGACAAAAGACTTAAAAATGACCACAGTTAAAGATTTGATGAAAGCTCATAATAATGCAATTGACAAGAAAACTTAGTTATTTCTGAGATATACATTTTAAAGTAATAACTAGAATTATGACTTATAACATTATACCAGAACATATAAGATTTTTAAGAAATTTCATGTAATGTCTGAAACATTTATATTAACATATTTCCACACAAATAACCCAAAGAAAGTTTAGTGTTAGTTGTTTTTTTTGTTTGTTTGTTTTTTTATACTGCAGGTCCTTATTAGTCATCAATTTTATACACATTAGTGTATACATGTCAATCCCAATCGCCCAATTCAGCACACCACCATCCCCACCCCACTGTGGTTCTCCCCCCTTGGTGTCCATACGTTTGTTGTCTCAACTTCTGCCCTGCAAACTGGTTCATCTGTACCATTTTCCTAGGTTCCACATACATGCGTTAATATACAATATTTGTTTTTCTCTTTCTGACTTACTTCACTCTGTATGACAGTCTCTAGATCCATCCACGTCTCAACATATGACTCAATTTCCTTCCGTTTTATGGCTGAGTAATATTCCATTGTATATATGTACCACAACTTCTTTATCCATTCATCTGTCGATGGGCATTTAGGTTGCTTCCATGACCTGGCTATTATAAATAGTGCTGCAATGAACATTGAGGTGTATGTGTCTTTCTGATTTATAGTTTTCTCTGGGTATATGCCCAGTAGTGGGATTGCTGGATCATATGGTAATTCTATTTTTAGTTTTTTAAGGAACCTCCATACTGTTCTCCATAGTGGCTGTATCAATTTACATTGCCACCAACACTGCAAGAGGGTTCCCTTTTCTCCACACCCTCTCCAGCATTTGTTGTTTGTAGATTTTCTGATGATGCCCATTCGAACTGGTGTGAGGTGATACCTCATTGTAGTTTTTTTATTTTTTTTATTTTTTTATTTTATTTATTTATTTTTTTTAAAACTTTTTTTTTTTTTTTAGAAATTCACGTTCTTTTATTTATTTATTTATGACTGTGTTGAGTCTTCGTTTCTGTGCGAGGGCTTTCTCTAGTTGCGGCAAGTGGGGACCACTCTTCATCGCGGTGCGCGGGCCTCTCACCATCGCGGCCTCTCTTGTTGCGGAGCACAGGCTCCAGACGCGCAGGCTCAGTAATTGTGGCTCACGGGCCCAGTTGCTCCGTGGCATGTGGGATCTTCCCAGACCAGGGCTCGAACCCGTGTCCCCTGCATTGGCAGGCAGATTCTCAACCACTGCGCCACCAGGGAAGCCCCTCATTGTAGTTTTGATCAGCATTTCTCTAATAATTAGTAATATTGAGCAGTTTTGCATGTGCTTCTTGGCCATCTGTATGTATTCTTTGGAGAAATGTCTATTTAGGACTTGTGCCCATTTTTGGATTGGGCTGTTTGTTTCTTTAATATTGAGCTGAATGAGCTGTTTATATATTTTGGAGATTAATCCTTTGTCCGTTAATTCATTTGCAAATATTTTCTCCCATTCTGAGGGTTGTCTTTTCGTCTTGTTTATGGTTTCCTTTGCTGTGCAAAAGCTTTTAAGTTTCATTAGGTCCCATTTGTTTATTTCTGTCTTTATTTCCATTACTCTAGGAGGTGGATCAAAAAAGATCTTGCTGCAATTCATGTCAAAGAGTGTTCTTCCCATGTTTTCCTCTAAGAGTTTTATAGTGCCCGGTCTTACATTCAGATCTCAAATCCATTTTGAGTTTATTTTTGTGTATGGTGTTATGGAGTGTTCTAATTTCATTCTTTTACATGTAGCTGTCCAGTTTTCCCAGCACCACTTATTGAAGAGACTGTCTTTTCTCCATTGTATATCCTTGCCTCCTTTGTAATAGATTAGTTGACCATAGATGCATGAGTTTATCTCTGGGCTTTCTATCTTGTTCCATTGATCTATGTTTCTGTTTTTGTGCCAGTACCATATTGTCTTGATTACTGTAGCTTTGTAGTATAGTCTGAAGTCAGGGAGTCTGATTCCTCCAGCTCCGTTTTTTTCCCTGAAGACTGCTTTGGCTATTTGGGGTCTTTTGTGTCTCCATACAAATTTTAAGATGATTTGTTTTAGTTCCATAAAAAAATGCCATTGGTAATTTGATAGGGATTGCACTGAATCTGTAGATTGCTTTGGGTAGTATTGTCATTTTCACAATATTGATTCTTCCAATCCAAGAACATGGTTTATCTCTCCATCTGTTGGTATCATCTTTAATTTCTTTCATCAGTGTCTTATAGTTTTCTGCACACCGGTCTTTTGTCTCCCCAGGTAGGTTTATTCCTAAGTATTTTATTTTATTTTTTTGCAGTGGTAAATGGGAGTGTTTCCATAATTTCTCTTTCTGATTTTTCATCATTAGTGTATAGGAATGCAAGAGATTTCTGTACATTAATTTTGTATCCTGCAACTTTACCAAATTCATTGATTAGCTCTAGTAGTTTTCTGGTGGCATTTTTAGGATTCTCTATATACAGTATCATGTCTGCAAACAGTGACAGTTTTACTTCTTCTTTTCCAATTTGTATTCCTTTTATTACTTTTTCTTCTCTGATTGCCGTGGCTAGGACTTCCAAAACTATGTTGAATGATAGTGGTGAGAGTGGACATCCTTGTCTCATTCCTGATCTTAGAGGAAATGCTTTCAGGTTTTCGCCATTGAGAATGATGTTTGCTGTGGGTTTGTCATATATGGCCTTTATTATGTTGAGGTAGGTTCCCTCTATGCCCACTTTCTGGAGAGTTTTTATCTTAAATAGGTGTCGAATTTTGTCAAAAGCTTTTTCTGCATCTATTGAAGTGATCATATGGTTTTTATTCTTCAATTTGTTAATATGGTGTATCACATTGATTGATTTGCGTATACTGAAGAATCCTTGCATCTCTGGGATAAATCCCACTTAATCATGGTGTGTGATCCTTTTAATGTGTTGTTGGATTCTGTTTGCTAGTATTTTGTTGAGGATTTTTGCATCTATATCCATCAGTGATATTGGTCTGTAATTTTCTTTTTTTGTAGTGTCTTTGTCTGGTTTTGGTATCAGGGTGATGGTGGCCTGAAAGAATGAGTTTGGGAGTGTTCCTTCCTCTGCAATTTTTTGGAAGAGTTTGAGAAGGACGGGTGTTAGCTCTTCTCTAAATGTTTGATAGAATTCACCTGTGAAGCCATCTGGTCCTGGACTTTTGTTTGTTGGGAGATTTTTAATCACAGTTTCAATTTCATTATGTGTGATTGGTCAGTTCATATTTTCTGTTTCTTCCTGGTTCAGTCTTGGAAGGTTATACCTTTCTAAGAATTTGTCCATTTCTTCCAGGTTATCCATTTTATTGGCATAGAGTTGCTTGTAGTAGTCTCTTAGGATGCTTTGTATTTCTGCGGTGTCTCTTGTAACTTCTCCTTTTTCATTTCTAAATTTAGTGATTTGAGTCCTCTCCCTCTTTTTCTTGATGAGTCTGGCTAATGGTTTATCAATTCTGTTAATCTTCTCCAAGAACCAGCTTTTAGTTTTATTGATCTTTGCTATTGTTTTCTTTGTTTCTATTTCATTTATTTCTGCTCTGATCTTTATGATTTCTTTCCTTCCGCTAACTTTGGGTTTTGTTTGTTCTTCTTTCTCTAGTTCCTTTAGGTGTAAGGTTAGATTGTTTACTTGAGATTTTTCATGTTTCTTGAGGTAGGCTTGTATAGCTATAAACTTCCCTCTTAGAACTGCTTTTGCTGCATCCCATAGGTTTTGGATCACTGTGTTTTCACTATCATTTGTCTCTAGGTATTTTTTGATTTCCTCTTTGATTTCTTCAGTGATATCTTGGTTATTTAGTAACATATTGTTTAGCCTCCATGTGTTTGTGTTTTTTATGCTTTTTTTCCCCTGTAATTCATTTCTAATCTCATAGCGTTGTGGTCAGAAAAGGTGCTTGATATGATTTCAATTTTCTTAAATTTACTGAGGCTTGATTTGTGGCCCAAGATATGATGTATCCTGGAGAATGTTCCGTGCGCACTTGAGAAGAAAGTGTAATCTGCTGGTTTTGCATGGAATTTCCTATAAATATCAATTAAATCTATCTGGCCTACTATGTCATTTAAAGCTTCTGTTTCCTTATTTATATTCATTTTGGATGATCTGTCCATTGGTGTAAGTGAGGTGTTAAAGTCCCCCACTATTATTGTGTTTCTGTCGATTTCCTCTTTTATAGCTGTTAGCAGTTGCCTTATGTATTGAAGTGCTCCTATGTTGGGTGCATATATATTTATAATTGTTATATCTTCTTCTTGGATTGATCCCTTGATCATTATGTAGTGTCCTTCCTTGTCTCTTGTAACATTCTTTATTTTAAAGTCTATTTTATCTGATATGAGTATAGCTCCTCCAGCTTTCTTTTGATTTCCATTTGCATGGAATATCTTTTTCCATCCCCTCACTTTCAGTCTGTATGTGTCCTTAGGTCTGAAGTGGGTCTCTTGTAGACAGCATATAGATGGGTCTTGTTTTTGTATCCATTAAGCAAGCCTGTGTCTTTTAGTTGGAGCATTTAATCCATTCATGTTTAAGGTAATTATCGATATGTATGTTCCTATGACCATTTTCTTAATTGTTTTGGGTTTCTTTTTGTAGGTCCTTTTCTTCTCTTGTGTTTCCCACTTAGAGGAGTTCCTTTAGCATTTGTTGTAGAGCTGGTTTGGTGGTGCTGAATTCTCTTAGCTTTCACTTGTCTGTAAAGCTTTTGATTTCTCCATCGAATCTGAATGAGATCCTTGCTGGGTAGAGTAATCTTGCTTGTAGGTTCTTCCCTTTCATCACTTTAAGTATATCATGCCACTCCCTTCTGGCTTGTAGAGTTTCTGCTGAGAAATCAGCTGTTAACCTTATGGGAGTTCCCTTATATGTTATTTGTTGTTTTTCCCTTGCTGCTTCCAATAATTTTTCTGTGTCTTTAATTCTTTCCAATTTGATTACTATGTGTCTCGGTGTGTTTCTCCTTGGGTTTATCCTGTATGGGACTCACTGCGCTTCCTGGACTTGGGTGGCTATTTCCTTTCCCATGTTAGGGGAGTTTTCGACTATAATCTCTTCAAATATTTTCTCTGGTCCTTTCTCTCTCTCTTCTCCTTCTGGGACCCCTGTAATGTGAATGTTGTTGCGTTTAATGTTGTCCCAGAGGTGTCTTAGGCTGTCTTCATTTCTTTTCATTCTTTTTTCTTTAGTCTGTTCCGCAGCAGTGAATTCCACCATTCTGTCTTCCAGGTCACTTATCCATTCTTCTGCCTCAGTTATTCTGCTATTGATTCCTTCTAGTGTAGTTTTCATTTCAGTTATTGTATTGTTCATCTCTGTTTGTTTGTTCTTCAATTCTTCTAGGTCTTTATTAAACATTTCTTGCATCTTCTTGATCTTTGCCTCCATTCTTTTTCCGAGGTCCTGGATCATCTTCACTATCATTATTGTGAATTCTTTTTCTGGAAGGTGGCCTATCTCCACTTCATTTAGTTGTTTTTCTGGGGTTTTATCTTATTCCTTCATCTGGTACACAGCCCTCTGCCTTTTCATCTTGTCTATCTTTTTGTGAATATGGTTTTTTTTCCACAGCCTGCAGGATTGTAGTTCTTCTTGCTTCAGCTGTCTGCCCTCTGGTGGATGAAGCTATCTAAGAGGCTTGTTGGGAGGGACTGCGGTGGGTAGAGCTGACTGTTGCTCTGGTGGGCAGAGCTCAGTAAAACTTTAATCCGCTTGACTGTTGATGGGTGGTGCTTGGTTCCCTCCTTGTTGGTTGTTTGGCCTGAGGCAACCCAACACTGGAGCCTACCTGGGCTCTTTGGTGGGGCTAATGACAGACTCTGGGATGGATCATGCCAAGGAGTACTTCCCAGAACTTCTGCTGCCAGTGTCCTTGTCCCCACGGTGAGCCACAGCACCCCCCACCCCGGCCTCTGCAGAAGACCCTCCAACACTAGCAGGTTGGTCTGGTTCAGTCTCCCCTGGGGTCACTGCTCATTCCCCTGGGTCCTGACGCACACACTAATTTGTGTGTGCCCTCCAAGAGTGGAGTCTCTGTTTCCTCCAGTCCTGTCGAAGTCCTGCAATCAATTCTCACTAGGCTTCAAAGTCTGATTCTCTAGGAATTCCTCCTCCCGTTGCTGGACCCCCCAGGTTGGGAAGCCTGATGTGGGGCTCAGAACCTTCACGCCAGTGGGTAGACTTCTGTGGTATAAGTGTTCTCCAGTCTGTGAGTCACCCACCCAGCAGTTATGGGATTTGATTTTACTGTGATTGCGCCCCTCTTACCATCTCATTGTGGCTTCTCTTTTGTCTTTGGATGTGGGATGTCTTTTTTGGTGCGTTCCAGTGTCTTCCTGTCGATGATTGTCCAGCAGCTAGTTGTGACTGGTGTTCTCGCAAGAGGGAGTGAGAGCACGTCCTTCTACTCCGCCATCTTGGTTCCTCCTCCTTCTGTACAGTCTTTTTAATAAACATGAATTATAACTGCATTGATAATAGATTTATTTCTTCTGTCATATCCCCATATAAACAGCCATTAACTAATTTATTTTGGAAGATGAATGGCAAGCTATGAAATTTCTAGTTCAAAGTTGTGTTCAATTACATTTTTTTTTTTACAATAAAAAGGGTTATGGTCAAAGGTGTCAGAATAATTTTAACTGTGCTTGGTTCGTTTATAAACCTTCCTTTACACTACTAGCATCTATTTGTTTTTTAAACCACGAGTGACTATATCATATTATTTTTATGAAGAATTCATCTTTCATCTGGGAGTATGAATTTGCTTAGTTGCTTTTATCTTCTTAATCAACCATTTTTTCCCTCATGAATATATATATCATCTATGCATCCATCTCTTCTATAAATATACTATTTGTAAATAATAATTGATTTGTTGAAATGATTCAGTTTTTCTTCTTTACAATCCAGTTTAGAAAGTTTTCTGAATTTGAAATCTTTAGAGGCTTCAGTTTATCTCAATATAAAATGGAGGAGAAGTTACATTCTAATAGAAAATTCAAATTTTCCTTAGAAATTAGACTGACACTCTTGAGCTAACAGAAACTTTTGAAGCTAAAATTCTGAGTCCAACTGCCATAGAGCATATCAATTACAGATAAAATATTTTTGAATGGTCAAAACTAAATAGAATTTATGTTCTTTTTTTTGCTTCAGAATAAAACTATAGCTAATTAAATTGAACATTGTAAGGAAGGAAGAAAGATAAGGCTAACTACTGATATTTTCCTATATGACAAATTGCAGCTGCCTCAAATCCTTGTGGATTTGTCGAATTAGAAGCAAGAAAGGAAGGTAGGAGGGAAGCTAGGAAGGAAGGGAAAAATACATGGATATGCTATAGTAAACCTCCTCAAAGAGTGACTTGATAGCTCACAGAAGTGCTTTCAAAAACACTGTAGAAGTGGGAGGGAAGCAGGATTAGGGGGAGAAGTTGAACTGGGGTGCAGTTGCAAAGGGATCTCAGCTCTCCTATGGGGAGACCTGGAACTGTGATCCTTCAGAGAATTGCTAATTGAGTCAAAGGGACTGGGTCTTTATATCACTGCATCACTCATTGGTTGCAGTCTACCCCTGATGTGGCGAGCATGATATAGTGCTAGTGGCTTTCTTTGGCCAAGGGCAATTCCTGAAGAGGGACTCATCTGCAAGCCCTCGGCAATCAACACTCCCAGGAGCTGGCAGATGAGAGGGTGCTGAGTCAGATCTGGGCAGCACACAACCTTATCTGTGAGAATGGAAGACTCTCTTGACGTAAGTGAGCCTTGGCCTTTTAAAAGAATCTCTAATATAAACATACCATTGTAGACAATTCAGTAACTTCCCTGCCTCTTCTGCAGTGAGGGCCCTATGTAAATCGCTGTTGGATCTATTGGGTGGGAACTTGTTTAGATCTTTTGGGTCTCTGCCCCAGGCCAGTCCTTCCCACCTTTCCTTATAGGATGCTGGCTGGTCCTGCTTAACATGGAATGATATCTGGCAATGACTGCAGCTCATCTGATTTCTAATCATTGTCAATGTCTGTCTCCGTGTACTCCTGGATTCCCCGCTTCTGGGTCCCGTACATGTGAATGGATGCATTAATAGTGTATGAAAGGGAAAAGGAGTGAGATACTCTCATGCCTTCAATACCCTGATGGGCTTCTGAATGTTTGCTTTACTGTCAGCTGGTCATCTACCAGCTCTGGCCTTGCTGCAATGAGCTTGTTTCTTTGGGGCCTTATCTTACACCTCCTCCCCCCTCCCACCCCAGTCTGAAGCAGTATTCAGACTCATTCTGACTTAGCCCCAGACTTCCCCTGCAACATTAAAACAGTGAACATATCCTATACCCTGATCATGCTATTCATCTGTAGTTTCAAGTTGCAAGAATTTTGCGAGGCAAATTTCAACAGTGGAAAATTTGTGTGTCATATATAAAACTAGATGAAGTTTTGTGAGGTTTTTAACAGTTAAAATCTAGTACAACCTTAGCCAAGCTGAACTTTGTAGAGGTTGGGGCCTTTATTTCCGAATCTCTTCCTGTATACAATTAATTTTGCACACATTGAGAATTTATAGCTGTATTGAAAATGAATGGTTTGTTGGATTCTAAACAAAACAAGAGAATTACTTTGATCCATTAAATCACTCTGCTTGTTCTGTCTTGATTTCTGCTCAGTTACATCATTCACAGAAAAAGGGAAGGAGATGTGTTAGTTTGTAGATTCTCTTTTCTACTTATTCCCAGATAGATTGTTTGTTTTATTTTTTTATTCTAAGTTTAGGCTCAATCTACCACTTCAAGAGAAAAGATAATGCCCATATTTCCCAATCAGATAACCAGTAAAGGAAAAAAATAATCCCTATAGTGATAAAGATACACTTCAGAGGAACAAAACTATATTCTATGCATAAAAATAATTTGGTTATAGTGGCAAGACGGGAATAAAGACACAGACCTACCAGAGAATGGACTTGAGGATATGGGGAGGGGGTGGGGTGAGATGTGACACGGTAAGAGAGTGTCATGGACATATATACACTACCAAATGTAAAATAGATAGCTAGTGGGAAGCAGCCGCATAGCACAGGGAGATCAGCTTGGTGCTTTGTGACCACCTAGAGGGGTGGGATGGGGAGGGTGGGAGGGAGGGAGATGCAAGAGGGAAGAGAAATGGGAACATATTGTATATGTATAACTGATTCACTTTGTTATAAAGCAGAAGCTAACACACCATTGTAAGGCAATTATACTTCAATAAAGATGTTTAAAAAAAAATTTGGTTAAATGAAAAAGCTGAGATTCCACAGGAAAGCGTTTCCTTTAAGTTATAGATGGTAAGACTTTAAGCACTTGAAGTATATAAAAAATTCAGTCAAACCAGGTTAAGGGCAAAAAGAAAGCCATATTATTGAAGCCTTGAATTCTGAAGTCTTAAAAATATGAAGTATAATTTACCAGAATTATACCTTAAATTTATTCACTCGACAAACATTTAACAGGGAATTACCTGGTAGTCCAGTGGTTAGGACTCAGTGCTTTCACTGCCATGGCTTGTGTTCAGTCCTTAGTCAGGGAACTAAGATCCTGCAAACCACACAACATGGCCAAAAAACAAAGAAAAAAACAAACAACAACAACAAAAAACTGAACAAATATCCAATATAGATATACCATCACATTAGAAATGATGTGTTCTTTGTTGGTGGGAACGTAAATTGGTGCAGCCACTATGGAAAACAGTATGGAGTTTCCTTAAAAAGCTAAAAATAGAACTACCATATGATCTAGCGTTCCCACTCCTGGGCATATATCCAGAAAAGATGAAATCTAATTGAAAAAGATACATGCACCCCAATATGCATAGCAGTGCTATTTACAATAGCTAAGACTTGGAAGCAACCCAAGTTCCCACTGGCTTAAGATGTGGTATATATGAATATATATACAATGAAATGCTACTCAGCCATAAAAAAAGAATGAAATTCTGCCATTTGCAGCAACACGGATGGACCCAGAGAATATTATACTTAGTGAAGCCAGACAGAGAAAGACAAATATTATGATATCACTTATAGGTGGAATCTAAAAAGTAATACAAATGAATCTATTTACAAAACAGAAACAGACTCACAGACATAGAAAACAAACTTATGGTTACCAAAGGGGGAAGGAGAGGGAGGGATAAATTAGGAGTTTGGGATTAATAGACACAAACTACTATACATAAGATAGATAAGCAACAAGGATTTACTCTATAGTACAGGGAACTATATTCAATATCTTGTAATAACCTAAAATTGAAAGTAATCTAAAAAAAACCAACTAAATCACTTTGCTGTACACCTGAAACACAATATTATGAATCAACTATATTTCAATAAACATAAAAAAATAAATAGTGTGTTCTCGAGGGTGACATTTCCAATATAGCTGCTGAATATGTTCTTTGTCACGTTCCTCCCACTCCCCCAACAAAAACAATGTATCCATGTAGAAAAGTGCCTTTGTGGGAGCTGTGAGATCAGGATCACGTGCCAAAGGACTTGGGAGGAGTCTCGCTCACCCGTGCATTGGGTATGAGGCACATAGATCTCGCCTCAGCTATGGATCCTGCAGTGACCTGTGAATTGGCTCCAGCACCTCTTGGCTATGGTTCGGGAGCCCATGGAAAACAATGCCTTAGGCAATCATCCTCAGACGAGAAAAATGAAAGAATGCTACTTTATGCCCTTTGTGTGACTTGACTCACTTTATTAACTTTTTAAACAGAAGTTCTGTAATCTCTATAGCTTCTGCCAAAACTTGACTAAGTCTTGAGAATTCCTTGCCATGTTACTGTTGTATTCAACAGATTCAAAAAGAATTCTTTTATTTTGTCTCTTTCTTCTCCTTCATGACCCTTCCCTTGTTTATGTTTTTTTTCTCTTTCACCTCCTCTTCTTTCGTCTCTCATTTATTCATAAGCTTACCTTTATTTTTATGCTTCTCCATTTTTCACCATCTCGCCTTCAGTTTCTCATGTTTTGTTTTCTTTTTCTCCCATCCTTTTTTCTTTATTGGAAATGTATTACATTCAGGACACTGTTGTATATTGTAAGGTACACAAATATGATAAGAAGGGTTATTGCCCTCAACCAACTCATATTCTTGAATGGTAAAATTTCTTACCAGTACCTTTCCTAAGAATTAAAATAATTAAGTCAAAAGAAAACTTCTGGCATTTCTACCTAGACAATAAATAAACAATATTATTTTAATTGGGGTAGATATTTTCTAGAAAAACAAAATCATTTGTGTTCATTTTTGTATTATATCTCCACTTGCAAATGGTTTAAATTCATTTAAAACATCTGATTTATGCCACCAACTCTTTCTTTGACGTTCTGTGGACTGCTTAAAATCAAATATCCAACTTCACTAGAAGGAAGCTTAATGGGTTTTTGTCAATTACATTTTCCATTTTGTTCTTTCACATAAAAGAGCCACCTAAGAGTATTATCATTTACATGTTATTATCTAGAAATCCTTTATTTCTATTTTCTAATATAACAGGTTGTCAAGAAATGTGCAGATTCTAAGATTTTACCCTGCTTGCAAGTTGTTAGCCTGCCACAGTTTTGTGGATGCTGTCAGAAGATGCAAGACTCCTGGGTCAGAGTCAAAGTTTATTACTCCCAGAAATAGCAGTAGCCAGATGGTCATCACCATCCCATATCAGAATCATTTCTGTGAGACTAGGTCAAACTCGTTAAATGGAGGGCTACCCTTATATGAATCTTAAAAAGTTTCAGTGGCTACTGTTGGTGGCCAACTTCCTAAAAGGACCACTGAAATAATATGTTGATTAAATAAAATGAAGTTTATTATTCTCCAGTAAGGGAAACCACCTTCTTGACAGAATTTTAGTATCTTAGAAAAGGAGAGATCAAGGGTGGATATTTATAAGAATTTAGGGTCTGGTTTTAGGGAGTCTTTCAATAACAGGGAGCTAATTGGGATTGAAGGATCCTCTAGTAGTTTAGAATTAGTGATCACAGAAAGGTGAGGGTGTTGAATTAAGTTTTGATAATTAAACAGTTATTTGATAAGCAAGTAATTTGCCCTTTTGTGTTATGTATTGTCCACAGGAGGAGCTATTTACTCTGATGAGCAACCTATTGTTTTGAAAGGGGGCTAGTTGAAGAGTTGATTATTTGGATAAATGGATTTTTAGTATTCCTGTAACTTTGTCTTATTGGGCAAGCATTTCCTGCAATAGTAGTCATGTTCATATAGACAGTCTTAGTTCTTTTTTAAAAATTTATATTATTGAAGTACAGTTGATTTACAGTGCTGTGTTAGTTTCTGTGTACGGCAAAGAGATTCAGTTAAAAATATATGTAATAGTTTGCATCTGCTAATCCCAAACCCCCAGTCCCTCCTTCCCCCATGCCCTTCACCCTTGGCAACCACAAGTCTGTCCTCTATGTCTGTAAAGTCTTAGTTCCACTAAGGTATTTACTTGTAGGCAGTTTGTTCTCTCCAGGCATTAATATGTTAATCCAAGCACATTATTTAATTGATTAAATGGAAGAAAATTTGTGGATAGGAGAGATGAAGTGTAATCTGGTAGAATCAAAGATATGGGCCAAGGGCGGAGAGGTGGAGGTTAGGGCATGATGACAGAATATTCAGCCTATTTAGTGAATAACAGGAAGGAGTTGAGTAAATGCAGTGAGCATCAAACCCAGAATAGGTGGGATAACCCAGAATAGGTGGGATATAGGAGAGTTCCCAGTATTGAACCCTAGACAACAGGCAATGTGGAAGTAGCTTGCATGGCTGCTCAACGGCACCAGGGTCAGCTAGGCATACGTGGCATAATAAATAATTTGCCTGTTTTTTGTCCTGTGTTCCTGGCATGGAGCTCTAAACCCATTGGAATCTCCTGAGCGACAGGAATCTTTATTATGCTAACTAGGTGATTGATTCACCGGAGGCCCCTGAATAGCTTCTAGATAGGGGCTGGTCACCAGAAAGACCAACCATATGATTAGGAGGTTGTGACTTAGGGCCAGCCTGTCCTCAGGGGGAGGAAAGAAGGGCTGGAGATTGGGTTCAATCATGTGGTCAATATTTTATCAATCATACCTATGTAAAGAAACCCAATAAAAACTCTAGACACTGAGCCCTGTGGAGTTTTCTGGTTGATGAACACATAAATGGACCAGGAGGTACCTTTATAATAAAACTATATTCCTAAGTATAGCAGTTTTCAGAGTTCTGTGAGTTGTTCTAGTGAATTATTGAACCTAAAGTGGGTCATGGGACCTCCTGGATTCGTAGCCAGTTGGTCAGAAGTGCAGGTGGCCTGGGAGACCCTCTGAGACTTGCAATTGGTCTCTAAATTGCGAGCAGTCTTGTGGAAGACTGAGCTTTTAAATGTGGAGTTTGATGCTAACTTCGTGTCAGAATTGGATTGCAGCGCACCCAATTGGTGTTAGACCATTTGGGGTGGAAATGGAGTAGTACACCACTGAATAAATCAACATTTCCCTAGATATAAGTGGGAAGAAATTTTCAGCTGCCTTAGGTAGACATAGGAAGCAGGAACTGAGAAATATATTCGTAGTGAAACTAAGAAAAATAAAGGAAAGAGAAATATAAATTTTTTTTGTTTTCATAGTTTTCTTTAAAAAATCATTCAAGTCTATCTTATTTCCTTAAGAATTATCATCACACCACTTTCAGATTCAGAAATATTTAATATGATCTTTGTTTTTTGGTTTTGCTTCTCAGATAGTTTCAGCCTTTTCATAAGAACAAGTACAACTTTCTAGTAGTGTAAAGCTTAAATTTTGTTTTAAACAAAGGCAATATTCTAAGTACAACAGAACACTTCATAATTGACTTAATTTCCCCTGGTATTTTGATGCTTTAAAGGAAGACAGAAGACAGGAGAAGCAAAAGATGTATATTCAAAATTCCTACTAGAATACTTGCAGCAGCTTTAATCACTGGAGGGATTTTACTCCTTTTTACACCTGCAGCTATATAAAGCAGTTGTTCCCTAGCTAATTGAAATAAAATAATACTGAAATTGCCAGAGGTGAAATGTTCAACTTGCGTACTTTACTGCTGAAAACATGTCAGTAACATTTGAGATTTTTTTCTGTTTTATTTTTTTTAATTTTTTTTTTTGCTTCTTTAGCAAAGAGAAACGAGCTGTCACAGATTGCAAGGAGAAAGGAAAATAAACATAACCAACTCTCTTTGCTTCAATCTCATCTCATAAAATGTATAGAAATTGAAGTACATTTTATACTTATCCTTGTCGTTACCACAAAATGCTTAGAAAACCTAGTAAACAAGCATCTTTTTAAAAATTGACTCGTGAATATGCATCTCTGTTGTTTGTGAGAATGACTTGAAATAGAGATCTAGGTTATTTTACAGACTAGAGGAGGACTTGTAAATAACCTGTGTACTATTACTAGGATTATTCATTGGTATCAAAGAAAGTCTTCCCTGAAGAATGCTGCCATGACTTTATAGTTCACCATACCTTTATCAGAACTGCTGCTCATTACAAGAGAAGCTCACCAGGTTGAGTTTATGCAAAGGAAATGGTGATAAATATCATCAAACATAAAATTATTAGATGAAGAAGGTTAGTAGCTTTAATAAAGTGTGACATATATGAAATGTATTGATACATAAGACTGTAAACCATGTTTTAGCATCAATTGCTGATCCTCACCTGATTAAATTATTATATTGGGGTTGCAAAATAATAATTTTTCTGATTATCACATTCATTATATATTTATTATCTTGCATCCTTCTCCAAAGGAGATTTTTTGTTGATAGTCTTTAGAAATACAATTGGTATTTTATATTAAGCTCGTATCCTAATAATTTTCTAAATTCACTTATTTGTTCTAGAAGTCTTCATGTATGTATTCCAAAGGATTTTCTAAACAGATGACCACATTGTCTATGAATAAGGATAGTTTTTCTTCCTCCTTTCCAATCTGGAAGGGGTTTGTTTCTTTTTCTTGCCTAATTGTCATGCATAGAAGCCCTAGTACAATATTGATTAGAATAGGTGAGAGTGGACATCCTTGTCTTGTTTCTAGTTTTAGAGGGATAGCATTCAGTTTGCCACCATTAAGTATGATGTTAGTTGTGGATTTTTCATAGATGCTCCTTATTGAGTTGAGAAAGTTACTTTCTATTATTTGTTTTCTGCAAGTTTTTATTAGGAATAGAAGTTGGATTAATTCAAATGATCTTTTTTCCATGTATTGAAATGAACATATGCTTTGTCTTTCTTAGTTTGTTAATATGGTGAATTACATTGATTGATTGATTTTCAAATGTTAAACTAACCTTGAATTTCTTGGATGAACCCTACTTGATCACAGTGTATTATACTCTGTATATACTGACATATTTTTTTTTTTAAAATTTCATTAGGAATTAAAAGAAATCTAGGTTAGTGAGGGATACTGGTTAGTTTTATTTTCTTATAATGTCTTTGGCTTTGATGTCAGAGTAATTCTGGTATTATAGAATTATTGGGGGATTATTAATTTCTTTTTAATGTTTTAGGAGCATATGTATAGAATTAATTTTTTTCATTAAATGTCTGGAAGAAATGATCTGTAAAACTATTTGTGCCTGGAATTTTTTTTGTGGGAAAGTTAACTACAATTATACGTTTTAGTAGATAATATTTCTGTTTCTTCTTGAGTGGGTGTTCATAACTGTATCTTTCAAGGAATTTTTCCATTTCATATAAATCTCTGAATTTATTGACACAAATATGTTTCACAGTGTTCTCTTATCATCTTTTAGATATTCATAGAATCTACAGTGATGCTACCTCTCTCACTCCTAATATTGGCAACTGTCATCTTTTCTTTTATCTTTTTTCATCAGTCTGGTGAGAAGTATGTCAATTTTATTGATATTCTCAAAGAACCAGTTTTTGGTTTCATTGATTTAAAAAATTTTCTAATTTCTAGATAATTGATTTCTGCTGTGATATTTATTTTATTTCTTTCTCCTTTCTCCTTTGGAAGTTGCTGTCATCAAATTGAGATTATTCTTATTTTCTAGTATAAGTATTAAGTGCTTTAAATTTCTTCCTAAGTACTATTTTCATGGCATCCCACACATTTTGATATGTTGTATTAATTTCCTGGGGCTGCCATAAAAAAGCACCATAAAGTGGGTAGCTCTAAGCAACAGAAATTTATTCTCTCATAGTTCTGGAGGCTAGAAGTTTCAAATCAAGGTGTCAGCAGGGCCATGCTCCCTCTGAGACTCTGGGTAGAATCCTTCCTTGCCCCCTCCTAGCCTCTGGTGATGGCCTTAATCCTTACTATACCTTCGCTTGCAGGTGCATCACTCCAATCTCTGCCTCTGTCATCATGTGATGTTCTTCCTGTGTGTCTCTTCTCTTCTTGTAAGGATACCAGTCATATTGCATTAAGGGCCCACCTTATCCAGTATTACCTCATCTTAACTAATTATACCTGTAATGACCCTATTTTCAAATAAGTTCACATTCTGAGGTACTTGAGGTTTAGAACTTGAACATAATTTTTTTTGAGGTGGGGGGAACAATTTAACCAATTAACAATTGTATCTTTATTTTCATTCTGTTCAAAAAACATTCTAATTTGTCTTTTGACTTCTTTTTTTAGACCCATGGATTATTTAAAAGCATGTCTTTTAGTTTTCAAATATTGGAGAATTTTTCAATTTAATTTTTTGTGACTGAATTCTTACGGCCTTTGTATGTCTGAAAAAAATCTTTATTTTGACTTTATTTTTCAAAGACTTTTCCTCTGGGTATAGTGTTCTAGGTAGATGGTTTTATTTCCCCCTCAGTACTTTGGACATATTGCTCCAGTGCCTTCCCTCTTGCATTGTTTCCAACAGGAAATCTACTGTCATTTTTATGTTTTTTTAATCTGTATATTGCATGTCTTTTTTTCTTAGGCTGCTTTTAAGACTTTCTCTTTATCACTGGTTTTGAGTAATTTTATTATGATGTGCCCTGGTGTAGTGTTTTTCATGTTTCCTGTGCTAGGGTTTATTGAACTTTTTGGACTGGAGGTTTATAGTTCTCATCAAATTTAGAAAGTTTTGGAGGTTTTTCTTTCTCCTCTCCACGAGAGTCTGTAAGTACACATATCTTGGGTTCCCTGAAGTCTCACAGCTCACTGGTGCTATGTTCATGACTTGGGAGGGCTTCATTTCCTTTTTCTCTCCATGTTTCATTTTGATGGTTTCTATGATTATATCTTTATGTTCACTATTTTTTTCTTCTTCAATTTCTAATCACCATTAATCTCATTCAGAGAATTTTTCACCTTGGACAATGTATTTTTTTAATCTCTAGAAGTTTGATTTGGGTCAGATTCATTATATTGAATGATCTGTTGTCTCGTTGAATCATATTTTCCTGCTTTTTGCATGCCTGGTAATTTTTCAACTTTACTGAGGTATTATTGACCCATACAAATTGTATACATATAGTTAAGGTATACACTGTGATGTTTTTGATATACAAATACACTGTGAAATGATTACCATAATCAAGGAAATTAATTAATCCATCACCTTGTATAGTAACCCTAAAAATTTTTTTTGGTATGAACTCCCAGCAAATTTTAAATTACTATTACTAACTATAGTCTCCATGCTATACACTAGGTCTCCAGAAATTATTCATCTTATAACTGAAAGTTTGTACCCTTGACCAACATCTCCCCATTTCCCTACAACCCCAGTCCCTCGTAACTGCATTCTACTCTCTGCTTCTATCAGTTTGACTATTTTAGATTCTACATATAGGTGAGATCATGCAGTATTTGTCTTCTTCTGTCTGGCTTATTTCACTTAACATAATGTCCTCAAGGTTCATCCATGTTGTCACAAATCGCAGGATTTCCTTCTGCTTTAATGCAGAATTATACTCCATTGTATAAATATATCACATTTTCTTTATCCATTCATATATTGATGGATACTTGGGTTGCTTCCATATCTTGGCTACTGTGAATAATGCTGCAATGAACATGGGAGTGCAGATAGCTCTTGGAGATAGTGCTTATGTTTCCATTGGATATATGCACAGAAGTGAAATTGATGGATCATATAGTAGTCCTATTTTTAATTTTTCGGAGGAAATTCAATGTTGGTTTCCATAGAGGCTGTACCAATTTAGAATCCCATCAACAGTGTACAAGTGTTCCCTTTTCTTCACAACCTCACCAATACTTGTTATCTTTTATTTTGAAAATAGCCATTCTAATGAGTGTAAGGTGATAACTCATTCTGGTTTTGATTTGTATTTCTCTGATATTAAGTCATCTTACCACACACACATACACACACAAACACAAATAAATAAATAATGAATAAATAAATAGGGTGGGAGGAAACTTTCTGAGATAATTGGTATGTTTATGAGATTGATTATGGTGATGATTTCATGGGTGTATGCTCATCTTCAAACTCATGAAGTTATATACATTAAATATGTGCAGCTTTTTGTATGTCAATCATACCTCAATGAAGTGTTTTTTAAAAATACTTGATTGTATTTTTAGTAGGGTTTCAGAAAATATTGCAGTTAGATGCATGTGCTCAATCTGCCATCTTAGGACAGAGTCAATGTTAGTAAATATTAACTGTTAGCATTATACCAAATATTCTCAGGATAAAAAGATATTCTCAAAAAATAGACTTGTAAAACTTCAAATAAAAGGTTAGCTCTTTGCCCCTTTCTCAATTGAAAGTAAGGAAAAGTCATCATCATTGAAATTAGGTTTCTCACTTTCTGGAGAAACCTAATTCTCACATTCTCCTGAAATGGAAGCACATTTAAAGATTGATTATTTGGGGCTTTCCTGTGCATTATCACTTTGAAGATGGTTGGGCTTATGGAGTTGTTCTATTCAAGAACTCAATGAATATAAGGAGAATGTTGAAAATAAATAGCTTATAGTTCTTTAAACATTAATCTGTAATACCTGGATTTATTCTTTGTAAGCTCAAAACCCTGCTCAATCAATTTAGCCCTATTTTGTTCCAGGACAGATACACTAAATACTATGTAGTTGGTTTCTGCCAATGACCTTTCTAGTGTGAGCTTGAAATGCTCCCTTCTCTGTGCATCAGTTTCCATGGAATTTTTCATTCAAAAACAAAGCTTATCCATTTGTGCTAACCTGGATCAAATGTTCCCATCATTATTTTGCAGTGTTGTTTACATTTTCCAGTACCAGTTCAATCAAGTTTACAAAGTTTTGGCAGTCTTTGTAGGGAAAGCCGCTTAAGAAAGGAAACCAGTAATGTGTTACAAATTCTCCATTTAAAATATTCCTTTTCTTGTTTCTGACTCAACTGCAATCAAACAAAATAAGATTGCTTCTAAGAGATAGAGAGATTAGAATAGTGGAAATTTGTAACTCCTAAAACCTGTATCAACTGTAGTTTAGTTTTGATTGATCTTATAGGAAAGTGCTCAAACTTTCCTTTGATGTAAAGTTTCATTTGGAAAGTCCAGACATGCATCAATGAGCCTAGATGAATTTGCTATTTTGTCATCTGGCAGCAGTTTGGCCATTTTCGTTGAAATGATGTTGGCATTTTTTTTCCTTGTGGATATTTTTACTGTGTGTTGCCAAGTACCAAAAAGATAGGTTCTTCCAAATTCCACGATACTGTATGCTTACTGTGCAAATGATGTTTTCCCCTAATCTTCACCCTAATTCAGGGAACTTAAATCTCATTTGTTAAGTCATTATTGGGAGAAATAACTCCTTCATTCTTTGTGAGTCTGATTTAGGAAAAAGGATATTTTATGTCTCCCTTTAATTAAAAAAATAAAACTGACCCTTCAAAACAAATCTGAATCTAATATAATTTTATAATAAAAAGGAGAAGCTGCAAGGGAGATTTTATGTATGGTTTCTAAAACTATACTTAGTTACAGAGAGCAAATACTCTCTTTTTTTGAGCACTTATCCCATGAAACTTTGTGAGTGTAAGAGAGTAAAGAATCAGAACAAATTGAAAAATAAATGTGGGGATGGATTTATTTTTTTTTTAAGGCACTGCCATGAGTTTCCTGGCTCAACTAGTGGGAGATGTCAAGCAATAAACTGAAGTAAACAAACACTGAAACCAAATAAGAACCATAACTTATGAAAGGATATGTTTTAGTTTGGGAGAAATGTTGCTTTGGCTGACGAGACCCTGTTGTTCAGTTTTGGCGTTATAATCAGAGCAAATATATTGACATGCAACCTGACATGCATGTACAGCTTTTCAAGGTGACTCTCACTAATATTGGACATTCTTGGTTGCTTACCAATCTAAGGAGAGGTTAGCCAAAGACTCAAGCTTCGCTAAGACCACCTGAAATATCAGACCCCACCTTTTCTCTGAGTTTGTGCTGCTATGATACAAATGCAGGAACTTCACGGGGATTGTGTGGAGTGGAGGGCAGACGGGAGAGAGGAAGGGAAAAGGAGGCAGAAGAAAATGCAGGTCTTCATCAGATGAAATTAAACTTTCCTTTCTTTCTGTGTTCTGAATGGATGAAAAAACACAAAGCAATCACATCAGTCACCTCCTAGCCCAGATATTTTGCTTTTGCTGCTTTTAGCCAGAACACATTGTGATTTTCTGTAATAGTCACATGTTGCCAACCGCAATGGGTGTTTTGGGTCTTTCTCAGATTTTAGTTTAAGGCATATACAATATTTTGAGAATGCCTGTGCTAGAAGATTAGTCTAGTTCCAATATTAGCTCCAAATTTATACTATAATATTTTGCATGGCAGGCAACTATAAAAATTCATTCCGTGACATCTTGAAGCTTTATGGAAAATTCTCACTGATTTTAATGAATCTTTTTGTTTGGAGATTTTGGGGTCAAGATGATGGGTCCTGCTGAGATCTAGCTGAACTAACATGCTTTGAAAGATTCCCACAGATGTTTATTAGGATCAGCTAAGTGATTATATGCTTATCAGCAAAACATTCTTAACTGTCCTCCTGAAAGTTGTGTCAATTCCTTTCCTGTGAGTCACTCAAACTCTTTTTTTAAAAGTTAAATGTGAGTATACTGAACAGAGATGGTAAGGAGTCTCATGTGCTATGTAGAAACTCACAGTTATTATTTTTAAAAATTTATTTATTTTATTTATTTTATTTTTAGCTGCGTTGGGTCTTTGTTGCTGCATGCGGGCTTTCTCTAGTTGCGGCGAGCGGGGCCTACTGTTCGTTGTGGTGCGTGGGCTTCTCATTGCGGTGGCTTCACTTGTTGCAGAGCACGGGCTGTAGGCGTACAGGCTTCAGTAGTGGCGGCACGTGGGCTCAGTAGTTGTGGTGCACGGGCTTAGTTGTTCTGCGGCATGTGGGATCTTCCTGGACCAGGGCTTGAACCCGTGTCCCCTGCATTCGCAGGCGGATTCTTTTTTTAAAATTTATTTATTTACTTATTTTTGGATGTGTTGGGTCTTAGTTTCTGTGCAAGGGCTTTCTCCAGTTGCGGCGAGTGGGGGCCACTCTTCATTGCGGTGCGCGGGCCTCTCACTGTCGCGGCCTCTCCCGTTGCGGAGCACAGGCTCCAGATGCGCAGGCTCAGTAGTTGTGGCTCACGGGCCTAGCCGCTCCGCGGCATGTGGGATCTTCCCGGACCGGGGCACGAACCCATGTCCCCTGCATTGGCAGGCGGATTCCTAACCACTGCGCCACCAGGGAAGCCCCGCAGGCGGATTCTTAACCACTGCACCACCAGGGAAGCCCTTACAGTTATTTTTCACAAGCCATGAAATGGACATGAAATGGAAAAATGCATAGTTTTACTTCAGAGCATCAAAGAATATTCCAGAAGATCAAGGTAGAGCAAATTTAAGAGAAAGAGATCAAAAGAAGCAATTAAATAAGAGACAATGTGAAGAAAGTATGATGAGACATCAAAAAGAAAAGACTGGTGAGAGGAGGACAGGCATGATATGTGAAGATTTGAACAAGATTGCTGGATGACTATTTGCTCTGGAAGGTGTGTGAGATCCACTGCTAGGCTTAGAGAGGTGGGTAGAAGTTTCAACACTCATGACAAGAAGAAAGATTGAACGTAATGATTGTGTCCTGCACATGGCTCCCTTATAAATCTCCATGTGTGTGCTCCCAGACTTGTACACTGCAATGTGCATAGAATTGGTTTATTCACTCCTTTCCACTATTGCTCACTTCATATAAACATTCCCCTAGTGGTTTAAACATTTCTGGAAGCAATTATGTTTCTTAGAAGTAATTGTCTGCTTTCCAATTAAGATGCTATGAAAAATGTTGCCAGTCTTAAAAGTCAGACATTTTCTATTCCCGTGAAGGATCTTTAAACTTCCTATGAAGAAATCATTGTCAATGACCTAGGATCTTAGAAACTTCTACACGTATACATCTAAATATCTATCTGCTTATCTACCTAATTATACACATACATGTCTTTTTAGATGCTCACATTCAGTTATAAATATATACATACTCACAAAAGCCGACCTCTAAGACTGTTCATAAATTCATGTTTCAATACCCTGAACTTGGGAAAAATTAAGAAAAGTTTTATTCTTTTCAAGCTAAACAGGTTTGAATCAGAATATTTACAAACAACAAATGTTTCAAGTCTCTAATTCTCAAAATCATGAGAAAAATCCACTACTTTATATCATTTTAAATTGTGCATCCTACAACTAAGCAGTTAAATTCAAAATTTTAATCCTCAATTCATTGACAATGCAAATTATTTGTCAGCATTTGGGAGTCAAACAGGGTGAGAGGGGAGAGACTTTACATATTCCAGGTTTAATATCTAAGCACCAGATGGAAACAATTCTACAATGAAAGAAAGAAATCTGTTAGGATATTTTGGATATCTGTTCAGTTCAGCAGCACGTCACTGGTTATGGAGGCCAATTTCTCAGAGGACTTATTTGAATTGCAGATACTGAAGTAGTGTACTAATTTAACCCAGAAAATGCTGAATTTTGGAGTTATTTAAAATTTAATAGTTCTTAGGTTTAAAAAAGTACCCATTTTCACTAATGACCTTTATATACCTGAAACAAAGAATTTTGAAGCAAAATGTGAAGGGAAGGAGTTTTCTTTAATTTAAAATTGAAATAACAATAAAAATTTTCACTGTTAATATCTACAACTATGGCCATTTTAAGGGAACTGTAAAATTGTCTACGTTTATTTTTGCTATGAAAATCTTTTATCCAGGACAGTTTATGGCATTTAATATTAAAGGATTAAAAAACCAATTAACAACAATTAAAATAAATAAATTAACTTATGCACCTTTCAGAAGGTGATTTTTAAGTGAATCCGTGCATAAACAAAGGGCAACAAAATCTGCTTGGTAAATAATGGATGGTTGAGCTTTGACAATGAAAGACTGGGGAACTAGTGGGGTACTAAGCAATAAATCTCAGATGGGGCCTCTTTCATATTCATACCTATTTTTTTTGGCAAAATAAGTGTTAAAATTTGCAGCCACATGACAGCAAAATTATTACATGGTGAGTTATAGATTTTGGATGAAATCCAACTCAAATACGTTCATAAGAACTTGACATGATAAACAAAATACATTGCTTTTCCAAACTGCAGTTTGTTTAAAATTTTAAAAAAACCCAAAATACTACTGTTATAATAGATGATCAGAATGTCAATCCTTCCCACCACCATTACCAGATTTTTATTTCATGAAAAATTGTGAGAGGACTGTATCTCTCTACAATGTACTGAGAGCCTAAAATAAATGAGGATGGAACTAATAGAGCAGGCAGTGAGGGAAGCTTGTTTATATATTTTGCATGCTGAGAATAGGGAGATTCTTCGTGGTGAGCAAAGGGAACAAAATATTCAGTCTTCAACCCTCTGTCTTGGTCCTACCCTTTCTGCTATATATTTGGATGTTTGAGCAGAGAGATGGAAATAAGGCAAGAGGGAAATTTAAAGGCATTTAAAACATCAAAGAGAAGCAGAAGAAAATAGTAGGAGGGAATAGTGGTGAAGAAACTATTCTCTTGAGTCATCTATATGGTTGAATTCTTGGTTTCTAGGTAAAGGACATTACTAAGTGACACTTACTGTCTTCTAATAAGTCAAGTCTTTGAGACAGTTAACCTACCTGCATAGTATTAAACAAAAGGGATAATCTGAGACTAACTAGAAAATAGATTTCATGGTGCCGGGGTTGTCTTTGAGAAACTTAGGGGAGTAATTTAAACATCTTTATATGGACTTTACCTATAGGTTGCACACTTTGTCTTGTTAAAAAAGATGGGACAACTTTTTCAAACAATTTGCAGTTGCTCTGAAGAGGTGAACCTAAATCTGCCAAGGGACGACTGGTCCATGAATCAAGAAACCTGCCTTCAAGTTCCATATCTGCAGCTCACTGTGTGAAGTAATCATATCTGTTTTCTTCTTACTCTGCAGTATTCTACCCCATAAAATAAGGAGGTTGATTTAAATGATTTCTAAGATCTCTTCAAGCTCTGAAAATTAATGTTTCTAGGTTTGCTTTATTCTAAGAACTGAAACACCTGTGATTCCTCAGTATACTGAGTGTAATAAGTATGTAATAAATATCTGGCAAAGGCCTGTGAATATTTGAATGTCCTGCCCTATTCATCACTATTTTTCCTACCTGTGTTTTCTGTTTTGTAGAATTGTAGAAATCCGTGCCTTACAAATTTAACATCTGGGAAACACTGATTAGATAACTCAGTTTCTACTTCTTGACTTGTTGATTGACTTGATTATGGAACACGATCAGTCCTTTTGGATTCTTGGAGATACCTTTATGAGGCAGAATGTAGAAGTGTTTGATGATGGGGATTTTGTTTGCTAAGGCTGGTAACATGCAGAGTATTGAAAAGTGGGGCTCGGGTAATTAAGGCACTGACAGAGAAACCGGGCCAATAATGGACAATCTTACATACTGAAGGGAATATCTATACATATATTTTAAGCTGAGAACTACTTGCTTACACATACTGGAGTCATGATCCTCATGCTGAGTGTTTGGAGAGTTAACTCTTTTTTTCTGATTTCACATTAAAGTCACTGGGGTCTGTTCTTCCTCATACGAAATTGTTCTATAATAATAAGGTATAAACTTACAAAATCTCCCTGCACTAAATTAAAACAGATAGCTAGTGGGAACCTGCTGTACAGCACACAGAGCTCAGCTTGGTGCTCTGTGGTAACCTAGAGGGGTGGGATGGGGGGTTGGGACGGAGATCCATGAGGGAGGGGATATATGTATACATATAGCTGATTTGCTTCGTTGTACAGCAGAAACTGACACAGCATTGTAAAGCAACTCTACCCCAATTAAAAAAAAAAGAAATGGCTATGCATAATAAAATGGTTATTAATGTGGGCTTAGAATAAGAATATTCTAAATATAGAATAAGCTGTATTTCCCAGCTTCTTTGCCTCTTAGCTGATAACTTAGGGCATTTATTTTGGGGGAACTCAGCTGTCACTTATTTATTTATTAAAATATTTTTATAATATATATTTTTTCCCAAAGTCTAACATATACACAAGCTGAAGCCTGTTCTACTTTTAAGACACACTTTAGTCTCCTAGATGGTAGAGCATTATCCAAATGAATAGGACAGAAGTCAAACTGCTTTATTACAGAATCCAGAATTACAGGGCCATATGTCATCACAAAAATCTGAAACTATTTTCTTTTTTTAAAATTCTATTTTATTTATTTTTTTATACAGCAGTTTCTTATTAGTCATCCATTTTATACACATCAGTGTATGCATGTCAATCCGAATCTCCCAATTCATCACACCACCACCCCTAACCCCTGCTGCTTCCCCCCTTGGTATCCATACGTTTGTTCTCTACATCTGTGTCTCAATTTCTGCCCTGCAAACCGGTTCATCTGTACCATTTTTCTAGGTTCCACATATATGTGTTAATATACGATATTTGGTTTTCTCTTTCTGACTTACTTCACTCTGTATGACAGTCTCTAGATGCATCCACGTCTCTACAAATGACCCAATTTCGTTCCTTTTTATGGCTGAGTAATATTCCATTGTATATACGTACCACAACTTCTTTATCCATTCATCTGTCGATGGGCATTTAGGTTGCTTCGATGACCTGGATATTGTAAGTAGTGCTGAGATGAACATTGGGGTGCAGGTGTCTTTTTGAATTATGGTTTTCTCTGGATATATGCCCAGTAGTGGGATTGCTGGGTCATATAGTAATTCTATTTTTAGTTTTTTAAGGAACCTCCATACTGTTCTCCATAGTGGCTGTATCAATTTACATTGCCACCAACAGTGCAAGAGGGTTCCCTTTTCTCCACACCCTCTCCAGCATTTGTTGTTTGTAGATTTTCTGATGATGCCCATTCGAAGTGGTGTGAGGTGATACCTCATTGTAGTTCTGATTTGCATTTCTCTAATAATTACTGATGTTGAGCAGGTTTTCATGTGCTTCTTGGCCATCTGTATGTCTTCTTTGGAGAAATGTCTATTTAGGTCTTCTGCCCGTTTTTAGATTGCGTTGTTTGTTTCTTTAATATTGAGATGCATGAGCTGTTTATATATCTTTCAGATTAATCCTTTGTCCGATGATTCGTTTGCATATTTTCTCCCATTCTGAGGGTTGTCTTTTCGTCTTGTTTATGGTTTCCTTTGCTGTGCAAAAACTTTGAAGTTTCATTAGGTCGCATGTGTTTATTTTTGTTTTTATTTCTATTACTCTAAAAGGTGGTTCAAAAAATATCTTGGTGTGATTTATGTCAAAGAGTGTTCTGCCTATGTTTTCTTCTAAGAGTTTTATAGTGTCCAGTCTTAAATTTAGGTCTCAAATCCATTTTGAGTTTATTTTTGTGTACAGTGTTAGGGAGTGTTCTAATTTCATTCTTTTACATGTAGCTGTCCAGTTTTCCCAGCACCACTTATTGAAGAGACTGTCTTTTCTCCATTGCATATCCTTGCCTCGTTTGTCTTAGATTAGTTGACCATAGGTGCGTGGGTTTATCTCTGGGCTTTCTATCTTGTTCCATTGATCTATATTTCTGTTTTTGTGCCAGTACCATATTGTCTTGATTACTGTAGCTTTGTAGTATAGTCTGAAGTCAGGAGGTCTGATTCCTTGAGCTCAGTTGTTTTTCCCACAAGACTGTTTTTGCTATTCGGGGTCTTTTGTGTCTCCATACAAATTTTAAGATTTTTTGTTCTAGTTCTGTAAAAAATGCCCTTGGTAATTTGATCGGAATTGCATTGAATCTGTAGATTGCTTTAGGTAGTATAGTCATTTTCACAATATTGATTCCTCCAATCCAAGAACATGGTATATCTCTCCATATGTTGGTATCATCTTTAATTTTTTCATCAGTGTCTTATACTTTTCTGCATACAGGCCTTTTGTCTCCCTAGGTAGGTTTATTCCTAGGTATTTTATTCTTTTTGTTGCAGTGGTAAATGGGAGTGTTTCCTTAAATTGTCTTTCAGATTTTTCATCATTAGTGTATAGGAATGCAAGAGACTTCTGTGCATTAATTTTGTATCCTGCAACTTTACCAGATTCATTGATTAGCTCTAGTAGATTTCTGGTGGCATCTTTAGGATTGTCTATGTATAGTATCATGTCATCTGCAAGCAGTGACAGTTTTACTTATTCTTTTCCAATTTGTATTCCTTTTATTTCTTTTTCTTCTCTGATTACCATGGCTAGGACTTCCTAAACTATGTTGAATAATAGTGGTGAGAGTGGACATCCTTGGCTTGTTCCTGATCTTAGAGGAAATGCTTTCAGTTTTTCGCCATTGAGAATGATGTTTGCTGTGAGTTTGTAGTATATGACCTTTATTATGTTGAAGTAGGTTCCCTCTATGCCCATTTTCTGGAGAGTTTTTATCATAAATGGGTGTTGAATTTTGTCAAAAACTTCTCTGCATCTATTGAGATGATCATATGTTTTTTATTTTTCAATTTGTTAATATGGTGTATCACATTGATTGATTTTTGTATATTGAAGAATCCTTGCATCCCTGAGATAAATCCCACTTGATCATGGTGTATGATCCTTTTAATGTGTTGTTGGATTCTGTTTACTAGTATTTTGTTGAGGATTTTTACATCTATATTCATCAGTGATACTGGTGTGTAATTTTCTTTTTTTGTAGTATCATTGTCTGGTTTTGGTATCAGGGTGATGGTGGCCTCATAGATTGAGTTTGGGAGTTTTCCTTCCTCTGCAATTTTTTGGAAGAGTTTGAGAAGGATGGGTGTTAGCTCTTCTCTAAATGTTTGATAGAATTCACCTGTGAAGCCATCTGGTCCTGGACTTTTGTTTGTTGGACGATTTTTAATCACAGTTTCAATTTCATTACTTGTGATTGGTCTGTTAATATTTTCTATTTCTTCCTGGTTTAGTCTTGGAAGGTTATACCTTTCTAAGAATTTGTCCATTTCTTCCCGGTTGTCCATTTTATTGGCATAGAGTTGCTTGTAGTAGTCTCTTAGGATGCTTTGTATTTCTGCAGTGTGTGTGGTAACTTCTCCTTTTTTATTTGTAATATTATTAAGTTGAGTCCTCTCCCTCTTTTTCTTGATGAGTCTGGCTACTGGTTTATCTATTTTGTTTACCTTTTCAAAAACGAGCCTTTAGTTTTATTGATCTTTGCTATTGTTTCCTTGTTTCTATTTCATTTATTTCTGCTCTGATCTTTATGATTTCTTTCCTTCTGCTAACTTTGGGTTTTGTTTGTTCTTCTTTCTCTAGTTCCTTTAGGTATAACGTTAGACTGTTCATTTGAGATTTTTCTTTGTATAGCTATAAACTTCCCTCTTAGAACTGCTTTTGCTGCATCCCATAGGTTTTGGATCATCGTGTTTTCATTGTCATTTGTCTCTAGGTATTTTTTGATTTCCTCTTTGATTTCTTCAGTGATCTCTTGGTTATTTAGTAACGTGCTGTTTAGCCTCCATGTGTTTGTGTTTTTTACGTTTTTTTCCATGTAATTGATTTCTAATCTCATAGCGTTGTGGTCAGAAAAGATGCTTGATATGATTTCAATTTTCTTAAATTTACTGAGGCTTGATTTGTGACCCAAGATGGGATGTATCCTGGAGAATGTTACGTGTGCACTTGAGAAGAAAGTGTAATCTGTTTTTGGATGGAATGTCCTATAAATATCAATTAAATCTATCTGGTCTATGGTGTCATTTAAAGCTTGTGTTTCCTTATTAATTTTCTGTTTGGATGATCTGTCCATTGGTGTAAGTGAGGTGTTAAAGTCCCCCACTATTATTGTGTTACTGTCGATTTCCTCTTTTATAGTTGTTAGCAGTTGCCTTTTGTATTGAGGTGCTCCAATGTTGGGTGCATATATATTTATAATTGTTATATCTTCTTCTTGGATGATCCCTTGATCATTACGTAGTGTCCTTCCTTGTCTCTTGTAACATTCTTTATTTTAAAGTCTATTTTATGTGATATGAGTATTGCTACTCCAGCTTTCTTTTGATTTCCATTTGCATGTCATATCTTTCTCCATCCCCTCACTTTCAGTTGTATATGTCCCTAGGTCTGAAGTGGGTCTGTTGTAGACAGCATATATATGGGTCTTGTTTTTGTATCCATTCAGCAAGCCTGTGTCTTTTGGTTGGAGCATTTAATCCATTCACGTTTAAGGTAATTATCGATATGTATGTTCCTATGAACATTTCCTGAATTGGTTTGGGTTTGTTTTTGTAGGTTCTTTTCTTCTCTTGTGTTTCCCACTTAGAGAAGTTCCTTTAGCATTTGTTGTAGAGCTGGTTTGGTGGTGCTGAATTCTCTTAGCTTTCACTTGTCTGTAAAGCTTTTGATTTCTCCATCGAATCTGAATGAGATCCTTGCTGGGTAGAGTAATCTTGCTTGTAGGTTCTTCCCTTTCATCACTTTAAGTATATCATGCCCCTCCCTTCTGGCTTGTAGCGTTTCTGCTGAGAAATCAGCTGTTAACGTTATGGGAGTTTCCTTGTATGTTACTTGTCATTTTTCCCTTGCTGCTTTCAATAATTTTTCTTTGTCTTTAATTTTTGCCAATTTGATTACTATGTGTCTCGACATGTTTCTCCTTGGGTTTATCCTGTATGGGACTCGCTGCACTTCCTGGACTTGGGTGGCTATTTCCTTTCCCATGTTAGGGCAGTTTTTGACTATAATCTCTTCAAATATTTTCTCTGACCTTTCTCTCTCTGTTCTCCTTCTGGGACCCCTATAATGCAAATGTTGTTGCGTTTAATGTTGTCCCAGAGGTCTCTTAGGCTGTCTTTATTTCTTTTCATTCTTTTTTACTTATTCTGTTCCCCAGCAGTGAATTACACCATTCTGTCTTCCAGGTCACTTATCCGTTCTTTTGCCTCAGTTATTCTGCTATTGATTCCTTCTAGTGTAGTTTTCATTTCAGTTATTGTATTGGTCATCTCTGTTTGTTTGTTCTTTAATTCTTCTAGGTCTGTATTAAACATGTCTTGCATCTTCTCGATCTTTGCCTCCATTCTTTTTCCAAGGTCCTTGATCATCTTCACTATCATTATTCTGAATTCTTTTTCTGTAAGGTTGCCTATCTGCACTTCATTTAGTTTTTTTATTGGGTTTTATCTTGTTTCTTCATCTGGTAAATAGCCTTCTGTCTTTTCATGTTGTCTGTCTTTCTGTGAAGGTGGTTTTTGTTCCACAGGCTGCAGGATTGTAGTTCTTCTTGCTTCTTCTGTCTGCCCTCTGGTGGATGAGGCTATCTAAGAGGCTTGTGTAAGTTTCCTGATGGGAGGGACTGGTGGTGGGTAGAGCTGACTGTTGCTCTGGTGGGCGGAGCTTAGTAAAAGTTTAATGCACTTGACTGCTGATGGGTGGGGCTGGGTTCCCTCCCTGTTGGTTGTTTGGCCTGAGGCAACCCAACACTAGAGCCTACCTGGGCTCTTTGGTGGGGCTAATGACAGACTCTGGGAGGGCTCACACCAAAGAGTACCTCCCAGAACTTCTGCTCCCAGTGTCCTTGTCCCCACGGTGAGCCACAGCCACCCCCTGTCTCAGCAGGAGACCCTCCAACACTAGCAGGTAGGTCTGGTTAAGTCTCCCTTTGGGTCACTGCTCCTTCCCCTGGGTCCCGATGCACACACTACTTTGTGTGTGCCCTCCAAGAGTGGAGTCTCTGTTTCCACCAGTCCTGTCGAAGTCCTGCAATCAAATCCCACTAGCTTTCAAAGTCTGATTCTCTAGGAATTCCTTCTCCCGTTGCCGGACCCCCATGTTGGGAAGCCTGACGGGCTCAGAACCTTCACTCCAGTGGGTGGACTTCTGTGGTATAAGTGTTCTCCAGTCTGTGAGTCACCCACCCAGCAGTTATGGGATTTGATTTTACTGTGATTGCGCCCTTCCTACCATCTCATTGTGGCTTCTCCTTTGGCTTTGGATGTGGGGTATCTCTTTTTGTGAGTTCCAGTGTCTTCCTGTCAATGATTGCCCAGCAGCTAGTTGTGATTCTGGTGTTCTCACAAGAGGGAGTGAGAGCACGTCCTTCTACTCTGCCATCTTGGTTCCTAGTCTGCATTGATCCATTTTGAGTTTATTTTTGTATATGGTGTTAAAGAATGTTCTAATTTCGTTCTTTTACATGTAGTTGTCCAATTTTCCCAGAACCACGTGTTGAAGAGACTGCCTTTTCTCCATTGTATATTCTTATTTCTTTTGTCATAGATTAATTGACCATAAGTGCTTGAGTTTATTTCTGGGCTCTCCTCTTCCATTGATCTGTGCATCTCTTTTTGAGCCAGTGGCATACTGTTTTTATTACTGTAGCTTTGTGGTATAGTCTGAAGTCAGGGAACATGATTCCTCCAGTTCTGTCCTTTCTCAAGATTGTTTTGCTCTTTGGGGCCTTTTCTGTTTCCATACAAGTTTAAAAATCATTTCTTCTAGTTCTGTGAAAAATGCCACTGGTAATTTGATAGGGATTGCATTGAATCTGTAGATTGCCTTGGTTAGTATGGTCATTTTAACACTATGAATTCCTCCAATCCAAGAACACAGTGTATCTTTCCATCTGTTTGTGTCATCTTTAATTTCTTTCAACAGTGTCTTACAGTTTTCAGAGTAGAGGTATTTGGCCTCCTTAGATAGGTTATTCCTAGGTATTTTAATTCTTTTTGATATGATGGTCAATGGGATTATTTCCTTAGTTTCTCTTTCTGATAGTTTCTTGTTAGTATACAGAAATGCAACAGATTTCTATATAGATATAATAACAGTTTTGATGTCAAAGTGTCAATTAGTACCAAATGACACAATCCATGTAATGCTAGCATAGCATAGTCCCTTGTCTGGATGTAACAAAAATGTTTTATAAAATTAGTGAGGTATGCACCACTTTTTAAGATACCCTAAGTGAAAGGCCACTTTGTTGGCCACTTTATAAAATACACTAAGTGAGGGGAAGTTCACTGCCTAATAGGGAGTTTTTCTCATTGTTAAACAGCTTTGTTTTCACATTCTTATTTAGATCCTTGTCTCCTTGTATCTTCTACATGTTGAATCAGACTAATCTCCTGGAAAAAACAGATAAAGTTTTCCTGCCCCTTCTACCTGGCAAGCCTTCATTTGGTTTATCTAAATACGAATGATATTCAATTCATCAGCTCTTCCACAATGGACAGAGTCCTTGGACTTCTCCCCTTCCTGATTGTTTTTTTCTATACTGATCACAATTTTCAATATCTCCTATAAACATGAAGCTTAAAACTAGTCCTATTATAAATATGGTTTAAACAGGGACAAAGGTGCTTATGAGATTTCATTGTCATCTAGTCCCATTTATCACTATATAGACACTTGAAAGAGCATGCTTGTCAAAATCCAAGATAGGTTGAAAGCGAGGCCTCTTGCACCAGTTAGCCAAGTTGTGAATGCAAAGAATACTTTCTTTCTTCTTCTTTTTAAAAATAATTGTTTAATATGCAACTAATATGTGATTACTATAGAAAAATTAGAAAATAAGTAAAACAAATCATCTAAAATAAATAAAGAAAGAAAGAAAACCTTCTTGGATTTCAAAAAAAAAAAAAAAAGAAAGAAAGAGCATGCTTCATTCTGTAACCCTTGAACTCCATGTGCTTATTTTCTCTGTCTCCACTTTATTCCATCAGCTTAAAAAAAACCTCCAAAGACCTCAGAGAATATTGAAAATGTGTTCTGAGGACCCTGAAAGTCATATACTAGACACCCATATAAAAATGGGAGATTACATGTTTCATTGAGGTGTAAAATTTATTAGTCACTACCCTCACAGGCATAACTCATATTAATCCTGTTTGAAAGTTATTATTTTTCTCTTGCATAATTCTTTAAAGACAATTTTCTTTTTAGCCATGGAAAGCCACATTTAAAAACTCCCAATGCTCTCCACTTTAGAAATAGAAAATGTGTTTATATTCAGTTCTGTATTAGGAGTCAAAATGCATAGAGTTTCACCTATAAGTGGAACTTCACATCCTACCTTCTATTTATACTCTCTCTACCATAACTTCTTCATGGTTTATGAGATTCCTATATTCCTGGAAATTCAACCAATATTGGTGAATTTCCCCACCTGATCCCCCAACTTTCGGAGACTCCACTGGTCTCATGGTTTTTTGAAAACAAAAGTAGATGCCTCTAACAATCACACACACTCAGAAAATATTGAAGGAAGCCTGTATTTTTTCTTCACTAGATAGTGTTTTTATTTATTTTTTCACCAGATTCTAAAATCATTGAGACCAGTAACCACCTTTGAGTCTCCCAAGGTTAGATAAGTGTCTGGCCTAAAAGCCTATTTAAAAAATTATTGTTGACTAAACCAAGAATGAAAGGTTATGAGTAAAAAACCATAAAACCAAGGGCAGAAAAACTCAATCTACTGCAACAGTTAGAACTGTCTAAGCATAAGGGAAGGAATATGAGAAATAATCTTTTATAAGATTGCAAGACAATCTTTTAACTACCTGAGCTTAATTAAATAGAGAGTGTGGTATAAAGAATACAGTTTTTGTTGTTAAAAAGTCTTTAAATTTCAGCCTTGTTGTTTTCTAGCCATTTGAACATGGACATAGTAACACACTCAGTAAGGGATAGCAATTATTATGAATAAAAAGGAATAATGACCACCTTCTAGACAAGTACTGGTAGTCCTTGATTTTAAAAATCCCACATAACAGAATTCCAAATTTATTTCTTAAGCGGAGTTGACTGAAAGCATTTTGTGTCATAATATACCACTGCTTTTTAAAATTACAAGACTAGCATTTCAAGTGAGTGTATTCTTTGAGGCTAGCAGACAGAACATAGTAACCAATAGATATTAGACAATAGACCAAACTAAAACAATCATAAACAGGTAAATAAATATATATTTATATATATCTATCTCTGAGGTAAGACTCCTAATATATTTAGCTTCAGGAATAGTTGATTAGCGAGATCTAGATTTCATTCTACTTTAAATTTGATAGGTGCTTTAGAGACTGTCTACTTTGTTAAATATACAGTCATCCCTTGGTGCTCTCTGAGGATTGGTTGTAGGACCCCTGTGGATACCAAAATCCATGGATGCTTAAGTGTAGTATTTTCATATAACCTACCCACATCCTCCTGTATTCTTTAAATCACATCTAGGTTACTTATAATACCTAATACAATGTAAAAGCTATGTAAATAGTTGCCTTTGTGTGGCAAATGCAAATTTTGATTTTTGGAACTTTCTGGAAATTTATTTTTTGAATATTTTTGGTCCACAGTTTGTTGAATTCGAGGATGTGGAACCCATGGATACCATACAGACAGAAACGGGTTGAATGTACTACACAGCTGAAAATGGGTAGAGCAGTTCAGTGTACCTGATGCTGTTTTTCTGATTCGTTTACTCTGGGCACAATAACCTTGATTTAATCATTGGAAAGTATATATATATATATATATATATATATATATATATATATATCCCATTCAAAGTAGGTATCTGATAGCATTTATAGTAACTACAGGGTTTCTTTAATTGGTGATTGTTTAAAGATGGTAAAAGAGATCCTACATTATGTGATAGAATGAAGTCTGATTGTAAACAACAACTACAATTAATATACCTTAGGGTTCTCATAAAATTTCTAATTTATTTTATTAAGAAATGTGAAAATCATTTTCTAAAATTTGATGTTGATCTTGTTTGAAAACCTGTTCTTTTTATTCTCTTGATTCACTTCTGCCTTCCACAGTGGTCTTGTGCTACAACCATCTGTACGGTGATATCACATTTGGATACCTGGGCTCCAATTCTCAGCCTATACTAACGGACTTACTCAGATTACAGCCTTTATCAGTTTTGTGAATTGTTAGAGATGATTGCTTTCTCCTCTAAGGTTGCTAGAATTCTTGCTATTTTACATTGATCAAAGTGAATTTTTTTTTCTAATTTTTAACATCTTTATTGGAGTATAATTGCTTTACAATGGTGTGTTAGTTTCTGCTTTATGACAAAGTGAATAAGTTATACATATGCATATGTCCCCATATTTCTTCCCTTATGCATCTCCCTACCTCCCACCCTCCCAATCCCACCCCTCTAGGTGGTCACAAAGCACCTAGCTGATCTCCCTGTGCTATGTGGCTGCTTCCCACTAGCTATCTATTTTACATTTGGTAGTGTATATATGTCCATACCACTCTCTCACTTTGTCCCAGCTTACCCTTCCCCCTCTCGTATCCTCAAGTCCATTCTCTAGTAGGTCTGCGTCTTTATTCCCATCTTGCCCCCCAGTTCTTCATAACCTTTATAACCTTTTTTTTTTTTTTTTTTTTAGATTCCATATATATGTGTTAGCATACGGTATTTGTTTTTCTATTTCTGACTTACTTCACTCTGTATGACTGACTCTAGGTCCATCCACCTCACTACAAATAACTCAATTTCATTTCTTTTTATGGCTGAGTAGTATTCCATTGTACATATGTGCCCCATCTTCTTTATCCATTCATCTGTTGATGGACATTTAGGTTGCTTCCATGTCCTGGCTATTGTAAATAGAGCTGCAATGAACATTTTGGTACATGACTCTTTTTGAATTATGGTTTTCTCAGGGTATATGCCCAGTAGTGGGATTTCTGGGTCGTATGGTAGTTCTATTTTTAGTTTTTTAAGGAACCTCCATACTGTTCTCCATAGTGGCTGTATCAATTTACATTCCCACCAACAGTGCAAGAGTGTTCCCTTTTCTCCACACCCTCTCCAGCATTTATTGTTTGTAGATTTTTTGATGATGGCCATTCTGACCGGTGTGAGATGATATTTCATTGTAGTTTTTTTTTTTTTTTTTTTTTTTTTTTATGGCTGTGTTGGGTCTTCGTTTCTGTGCAAGGGCTTTCTCTAGTTGCGGCAAGCGGGGGCCACTCTTCATCGCGGTGCACGGGCCTCTCATTATCGCGGCCTCTCTTGTTGCAGAGCACAGGCTCCAGATGCGCAGGCTCAGTAATTGTGGCTCACAGGCCTAGTTGCTCTGCAGCATGTGGGATCTTCCCAGACCAAGGCTCGAACCCATGTCCCCTGCATTGGCAGGCAGATTCTCAACCACTGCCCCACTGGGGAAGCCCTCACTGTAGTTTTGATTTGCATTTCTCTAATGATTAATGATGTTGAGCATTCTTTCATGTGTTTGTTGGCAATCTGTATGTCTTCTTTGGAGAAATGTCTATTTAGGTCTTCTGCCCATTTTTGGATTGGGTTGTTTGCTTTTTTGATATTGAGCAGCATGAACTGCTTGCAAATTTTGGAGTTTAATTCTTTGTCAGTTGCTTCATTTGCAAATATTTTCTCCCATACTGAGTGTTGTCTTTTTGTCTTGTTTATGGTTTCCTTTGCTGTGCAAAAGCTTTTAAGTTTCATTAGGTCCCATTTGTTTATTTTTGTTTTTATTTCCGTTTCTCTAGGAGGTGGGTCAAAAAGAATCTTTCTGTGATTTATGTCAAAGAGTGTTCTGCCTATGTTTTCTTCTAAGAGTTTTATAGTGTCTGGCCTTACATTTAGGTCTTCAATCCATTTTGAGTTTATTTTTGTGTATGGTATTAGGGAGTGTTCTAATTTCATTCTTTTACATGTAGCTGTCCAGTTTTCCCCTCACCACTTATTGAAGAGGCTGTCTTTTCTCCACTTTATATTCTTGCCTCCTTTATCAAAGATAAGGTGGCCATATGTGCGTGGGTTATCTCTGGGCTTTCTAACCTGTTCCAATGATCTATATTTCTGTTTTTGTGCCAGTACCATATTGTCTTGATTACTGTAGCTTTGTAGTATAGTCTGAAGTCAGGAAGCCCAATTCCTCCAGCTCCATCTTTCTTTCTCAAGATTGCTTTGGCTATTAGGGGTCTTTTGTGTTTCCATACAAATTGTGAAATTTTTGTTCTAGTTCTGTAAAAAATGCCAGTGGTGGTCTGATAGGGATTGCATTGAATCTGTAGATTGCTTTGGGTAGTAGAGTCATTTTCACAATGTTGATTCTTCCAATCCAAAAACATGGTATATCTCTCCATCTATTTGTATCATCTTTAATTTTTTTCATCAGTGTCTTATAATTTTCTGCATACAGGTATTTTATCTCCTTAGGTAGGTTTATTCCTAGATATTTTATTCTTTTTGTTGCAATGGTAAATGGGAGTGTTTTCTTAATTTCACTTTCAGATTTTTCATAATTAGTGTATACGAATGCAAAAGATTTCCGTGCATTAATTTTGTATTCTGCTACTTTACCAAATTCTTTGATTAGCTCTAGTAGTTTTCGGGTAGCATGTTTAGGATTCTCTATATATAGTATCATGTCATCTGCAAACAGTGACAGCTTTATTTCTTCTTTTCCGATTTGGATTCCTTTTATTTCTTTTTCTTCTCTGATTGCTGTGGCTAAAACTTCCAAAACTATATTGAATAATAGTGGTGAGGGTGGGCAACCTTGTCTTGTTCCTGATCTTAGTGGAAATGGTTTCAGTTTTTCACCATTGAGGATGATGGTGGCTGTGGGTTTGTAATATATGGCCTGTATTAGGTTGAGGAAAGTTCCCTCTATGCCTACTTTCTGGAGGGTTTTTATCATAAATGGGTGTTGAATTTTGTTGAAAGCTTTCTCTGCATCTATTGAGATGATCATATGGTTTTTCTCCTTCAGTTTGTTAATGTGGTTTATCACATTGATTGATTTGCATATATTGAAGAATCCTTGCATTCCTGGGATAAACCCCACTTGATCATAATGCATGATCCTTTTAATGTCCTGTTGGATTCTGTTTGCTAGTATTTTGTTGAGTATTTTTGCATCTATGTTCATCAGTGATATGGGCCTGTAGTTTTCTTTCTTTGTGACATCTTTATCTGGTTTTGGTATTAGGGTGATGGTGGCCTCGTAGAATGAGTTTGGGAGTGTTCCTCCCTCTGCTATATTTTGGAAGAGTTTGAGAAGGATAGGTGTTAGCTCTTCTCTAAATGTTTGATAGAATTCGCCTGTGAAGCCATCTGGTCCTGGGCTTTTGTTTGTTGGAAGATTTTTAATCACAGTTTCAATTTCAGTGCTTGTGATTGGTCTGTTCGTATTTTCTATTTCTTTCTGGTTCAGTCTCAGAAGGTTGTACATTTCTAAGAATTTGTCCATTTCTTCCAGGTTGTCCAATTTATTGGCATATCATTGCTTGTAGTAATCTCTCATGATCCTTTGTATTTCTGCAGTGTCAGTTGTTACTTCTCCTTTTTCATTTCTAATTCTATTGATTTGAGTCTTCTCCCTTTTTTTCTTGATAAGTCTGGCTAATGGTTTATCAATTTTGTTTATCTTCACAAAGAACCAGCTTTTAGTTTTATTGCTCTTTGCTGTCATTTGCTTCATTTGTTTTTCATTTATTTCTGATCTGATCTTTATGGTTTCTTTCCTTCTGCTAACTTTGGGGTTTTTTTGTTCTTCTTTCTCTAATTGCTTTAGGTGTAAGGTTAGGTTGTTTATTTGAGATGTTTCTTATTTCTTATTGTAGGATTGTATTGCTATAAACTTCCCTCTTAAAACTGCTTTTGCTGCATCCCATTGGTTTTGGGTTGTCGTGTTTTCATTGTCATTTGTTTCTAGGTATTTTTTGATTTCCTCTTTGGTTTCTTCAGGGATCTCTTGGTTATTAAGTAGTGTGTTGTTTAGCCTTCATGTGTTTGTATTTTTTACAGATGGTTTCCTGTAATTGATATTTAGTCTCATAGCATTGTGGTTGGAAAAGATACTTGATACAATTTCAATTTTCTTAAATTTACCAAGGCTTGATTTGTGACCCAGGATATGATCTATCCTGGAGAATGTTCCATGAGTACTTGAGAAGAATGTGTATTCTGTTGTTTTTGGATGGAATCTCCTATAAATATCAGTCAAGTCCATCTTGTTTAATATATCATTTAAAGCTTGTGTTTCCTTATTTATTTTCATTTTGGATGGTCTGTCCATTGGTGAAAGTGGGATTTTAAAGTCCTCTACTATGATTGTGTTACTGTGTCTCTGAGACTGTCCTCAATTCTTCTCATTCTTTTTTCTTTATTCTGCTCTGCAGTAGTTATTTCCACTATTTTATCTTCCAGGTCACTTATCTGTTCTTCTGCCTAAGTTATTCTGCTATTGATCCCTTCTAGAGAATTTTTAATTTCATTTATTGTGTTATTCATCGCTGTTTGTTTGCTCTTTAGTTCTTCTAGGTCCTTGTTAAACGTTTCTTGTATATTCTCCATTCTATTTCCAAGATTTTGGATAATCTTTACTATCATTATTCTGAATTCTTTTTCAGGTAGACTGCCTCTTTCCTATTCATTTGTTAGGTCTGGTGGGTTTTTGCCTTGCTCCTTCATCTGCTCTGTGTTTCTCTGTCTTCTCATTTTGCTTAACTTACTGTGTTTGGGGTCTCCTTTTCGCAGACTGCAGGTTTTTAGTTCCCATTGTTTTTGGTGTGTGTCCCCAGTGGCTAAGGTTGGTTCAGTGGGTTGTGTAGGCTTCCTGGTGGAGGGGACTAGTGCCTGTGTTCTGGTGGATAAGGCTGCATCTTGTCTTTCTGTTGGGCAGGTCCATTTCTGATGGTGTGTTTTGTGGTGTCTTTGACCTTTATATTATTTTAGGCAGCCTCTCTGCTAATGGATGGGGTTGTGTTCCTGTCTGCTAGTTGTTTGCCATGGGGTGTCCCACACTGTAGCTTGCTGGTCGTTGAGTGGAACTGGGTCTTGGTGTTGAGATGGAGATCTCTGGGATATTTTCACTGTTTGATATTACATGGAGCTGGGAGATCTCTTATGGACCAGTGTCCTGAACTTGGCTCTCCCACCTCAGAGGCACAGCCTTGGCGCCTGGCTGGAGCACCAAGAGCCTGTCATCCCTACGGCTCAGAATAAAAGGGAGAAAAAGAAAGAAGGAAAGAAAGAAAAAGATAAAATAAAATAAAATAAAATAAAGTAAAATAAAATAAAAGTTAAGAAAATAAAAGATAAAAAATAATTATACTAAGAAAGAAAAAAATTTTTTTTTAGAAAAAATGTTTTAAAGTTAAAAAAAAAAAAAAAAAGGACAGACAGAACCCTAGGACAAATGTAAAAGTAAAGCTATACAGACAAAATCACAGACAGAAGCATATACATACACATGCACACTCACAAAAAGAGAAAAAGGGAAAAAAAAAATATATCGTTGCTCCCAAAGTCAACCTCCTCATTTTGGGATGATTCGTTGTCTATTCAGGTATTCCACAGATGCAGAGTACATCAGGTTGATTGTGGAGATTTAATCCGCTGCTCCTGAGGCTGCTGGGAGAGATTTCCCTTTCTCTTCTTTGTTCGCACAGCTCCTGGGGTTCAGCTTTGGATTTGGCCCCGCCTCTGCGTGTAGGTCGCCTGAGGGCATCTGTTCTTGGCTCAGACAGGACGGGGTTAAAGGAGCAGCTGATTCGGGGGGCTCTGGCTCACTCAGGCCTGGGGAAGGAGGGGTACAGAATGTGGGACGAGCCTGCAGCGGCAGAGGCCCGCGTGACGTTGCAGCAGCCTGAGGCGTGCTGTGTGTTCTCCCGGGGAAGTTGTCCCTGGATCACGGGACCCTGGCAGTGGCGGGCTGCACAGGCTCCCGGGAGGGGAGGTGTGGAGAGTGACCTGTGCTTGCACACAGGCTTCTTGGTGCTGCAGCAGCAGCCTTAGCATCTCATGCCTGTCTCTGGGGTCCGTGCTGATAGCCGCGGCTCGCGCCCGTCTCTGGAGCTCCTTTAAGCGGCGCTCTTAATCCCCTCTTCTCGCGCACCAGGAAACAAAGGGGCAAGAAAAAGTCTCTTGCCTACTCGGCAGCTCCAGACTTTTTCCCGGACTCCCTCCCGGCCAGCTGTGGCGCACTAGCCCCCTTCAGGCTGTGTTCATGCAGCCAACCCCAGTCCTCTCCCTGCAATCCGACCGAAGCCCGAGCCTCAGCTCCCAGCCCCGCCCGCCCCGGCGGGTGAGCAGACAAGCCTCTCGGGCTGGTGAGTGCTGCTCGGCGCCGAGCCTCTGTGCGGGAATCTCTCCGCTTTGCCCTCCGCACCCCTGTGGCTGCGCTCTCCTCCGTGGCTCCGAAGCTTCCCCCCTCTGCCACCCGCAGTCTCACCCGCGAAGGGGCTTCCTAGTGTGTGGAAACCTTTCCTCCTTCACAGCTCCCTCCCACTGGTGCAGGTCCCGTCCCTATTCTTTTGTCTCTGTTTTTTCTTTTTTCTTTTGCCCTGCCAGGTATGTGGGGAGTTTCTTGCCTTTTGGGAGGTCTGAGGTCTTCTGCCAGCATTCAGTAGGTGTTCTGTAGGAGTTGTTCCACATGTAGATGTATTTCTGTTGTATTTGTGGGGAGGAAGGTGATCTCCACGTCTTACTCTTCCGCCATCTTGAAGCTCCTCCCAAAGTGAATTTCTTCTCCTTGCTCACAAGACACCCTCTTTCTCTCTGCTCTGATGAGTGTGGTCTTTTTATGTGCTGCCTTCTTTGCTGCACTGTACATGGGAGAGGTGTGTTGAACATTTGAGACATCGTCTCTCATAAATACATTAGATCAGGAGAGGCTTTTGTGAAAATGTTTCCTAATAAACTTTGTGAAAGCTGTATTCAGATTGAGCAAGATGCTGAAGGCTAGATTATGCTGCACGGCAAACAACCCTCAAATCTCAGTGGCTTAAAATAATAGATGGTGCTTGTCTATCCTTGTTGACTGGGAGCTCTGCTCATTCTAATTACTTAGAGATACAGGCAGATAGAGGCTCCATTTCAATATATGCTTTCATAATTGCCAAGTTAGAAAGGAAACATGGCACCTTGCACACTGACACTTAAAATTTCTGCCCCAAAGTACCGCATGCCACTTCTACTTACATTTCATTGGCCAAAGCCAGTCACCTGGCCACACCCAGTATAAAAGGGGATGGAAGCAGGATCCACCATGTGTCCAGAAGTGGGGAGAAACAGACAAAGCAAAAATGATAACCTTCATAGATGATAAGAGACATAAGGCTTAGTGAGGTTAAGCAACATATTCAAGCTTATCCAGTCTTATTAATTAATTCAGCAACAGGACAGGGTCTTGAATGGAAGCTTATCATGGCAAAACTCATGTCGTTCTTGACTGAAATGGACCTGATAAAGGATCAGGCACAAATAGCCACAAACTTCTTGTAAGCTGAAGGAAAGCAATGGCGACCTGAAACAATGGTTTAAGGATGCAGTGATGCACCATTCAAATAACATGCTGTAACTGTGGTTGATGGGAAATAAGTAGCAGATAGGGTAGCTTATGCATAATATCCAAAGATGAGTGGATCTTTCTGAGCAAAACTTTGAACTGTTTATAGTGCTCAAAGGGAAAAGCTAAGATACAACGTGCACTGCAAAAAACAGATGGAGGGGACTATCACAGGATCATTCTTATAAGAGTAGTGAGCATGGAATGACTCTTGGTTATGCCTCTTCCCTCCATGCCCCCACCAGTCCTTCCAGAGTCATCATGAACAGTGTCATTTTTCCTCAGAAAGAAGGATCACAATTGAGAGAGAGTCTCTTTAACAGGTTGCCAGGAGCTAATAACTATAGTATTAGGAAATATAATGCAAAACGAGTGTAACCTTAACTAACATGATCTCCTGTTTCTAATTCTATAGTCAAGGTGCAAAATTAATAGCATTTTTTGTCACTTTTAATGATCTTTGGAATCTTTCCAAACTATTCCTTTTTTTTTTTTTTGGTACTTACTGATGATGATAAATCAGATTAGACTTGCTAAAGTAGAAATGTTTACACTTCCTAAGAAGCCTCATGTTTCCCTCAGTATTGGATGTGACATACTTGCCCTGTAATATATTCAGTTAGAATTGAATTCAAACTTGAAATGTGTTTACTTTTACATTCATTACACAAGCTTTAAAGAAGTTTGGCATCCACATGAATGCATTTTCATCTCACTCAGATGGAAAAAAGTATTCCTAAAAAATGTTACCTCTTCTTGATTTGAATCACACCTTTCAGAAGATCAGTTTATTTTAAGTTTATATTATCAGTGGACCTTTTCCAAAGTAGCCCGTTGAATATTTGCTAGGAATTGAGTCTTTCTAATTTCTTACTTATGGATTACTATTTTTACACGAGGTTAAGTGTTTAATTTTTAAGTTTATAGAAACTGGAGATTTTTTAATGGTACAAAGATTATTTAGATAAAGGCAGAAACATTTAAAATTGTAATATACTCAAGTATATCATTTGTATCACATTTTTAATGTTTAAAATGCTCTGACAGCTTGCTGATTTTTCTAACAAAGTTAAACTGAATAATATTTATATCCATACATTCAAGTTTAGACAAGAAATAGTGGGAGGTCTGCTTTCTTTTTGTCTGAACATTTCTGTGCTTATTTTCTTTATATGTTAATAAAAAATGTACTTTTCTTCAGATGAAGCAATTTTGTAACAGTTATTTGTAAAATGATTCCAGTTGGTTTATTTCAGACTTTGCAGCATCAATTTCCTCTTCTTTCAAGATGGTCTTAAAAACTCTTAGATATCTATTGCTGTGCTATAAACCTTAAAACTTGGTAACTTAAAACAATAACTATTTTATTACTCATGATTCTGTGGATCAGAAATTCAGGCAGAGCTCAGTGGGGATGGCTTGTCTCTGTCTCATCTGGTCTTGGCTTGGGTGGTTCACCTGGGGCTGAAGGATTCAAGATGGCCTTACTCACATTTCTGGGACCTTGGTGCTAAATGTCAGCAGGCCTTCTCCACCAAGTGTCTTGCCTCTTTTCCCATAGTCTTGCATTTTTAGTTGCCTTGCCTGAGTTTCTTTACATGAAGAGAGAATTCTGAAGGAACGAAAGCAGAAGTTCCAAGACCTTTGAAGACATAGGCTCATAACTGCGCAGGGTCACTTCCACCATATTCTATTGGTCAAACAAGTCATGGATTCAAGGGGAATAGAAATAGACTCCATTCCTTGATGGGAGGAGTGGCATAGTCGCATTGCAAAGAGGCACATGAGAAAGGAGGGGTTGTTGTTGCCACTTGGGAAACAATACACCACAAACACAAATGAATGAGTTACATTGCTAAGGTTACTGCTACCTGCTCCTTTGTCAAAATTATAACCTAGCAGTTTACAGTAGGAAAGTCTTTGTATTTCTGTTTGGGAGCTATTGAAAGTCTCATGTCTCAGTAAATTAAAGTGAACAGATCATCATCTTCTGTTTCAAATCTTTGGCAGTTTTATGTGATTTGGAGTATGCTTCATAAAATGGATGAGTGTGGGGACTGCTATATCAGAGACGTTTCTTCTTCAAACATGTCTTCTGTACTCTCTATGGTTAAGTACAATTCCAGGCATTGGATATACAAATAAAGATGAATTAGAAAGGGTATTTATTCCATGGTATTTTACCTATTGGATACAAATTTTCACTCCCTTGAATTGATTCTGTGCATTCATAGCCTTGTCATGGGGTCATAGGGGTAGAGTATATTTCTCTGCCCCTCTGAGTTTGGGTTTGTCCATGTGACTTACTTTTGCTAAAAGAATGTTAGCTGGTGTGATGAAAGCAGTAGCACAAAATGTGCTTGTGCAGTGGGGCTTGATTTATTTTTTTCTCCATCACCACGAGTAGAAACTGGGCCTCAGGAGTAGTATACATACAGACCTGAGCAAGAAGCCAAGCCCAGCTGGACCCATAGCTTGAAGCAGAACTGGCCAGTTGAGCCAGTTTAGATCAACCAACTACCAGGTGACTCACAGATCTGTGAGAAACATGGTTATTATTGTGTGCCTTTGAGAATTTATGGTTCTTTTTCTACATACAAAGTCTGCTTGAAACAAGTAATACACTATCTTGTAGGGAAGAAATATATATAAACAGACAATTGTACTGTAATGCAGTACATACAGCAATAGTGAGCTCCATAAAAGAGCACCATTTTTTCTGGGTATGTGTCAGTTTTAGCGGGGCATGAGGAAGATGTTTTAGAAGAAGGTGAAACAAAGCTCAGTCTTAAAGAATAAAAGAAGGAGATGTAAGAGTTTACCAAGGAGAAGAAAATATTACAAGTCAAAATTTAGCGTGAGCAAAGGCATGGGGGTAAGCTCCAACATGGTGTGAAGAAAACTATCAATATAAAAGCATTCCATTATTACTGGAATTTTAGTTAGTGAGACAATCCTGATTTACCAAGAGACTCAAACCCTCGAATTGGCTTTCAGTGAGTCTAATTTTAAGAGATTTCTAGGCTGATAGTAACTAGAATTGATGTGATTTTTGTTACTCTGACTAAACATTTTAGAGTATATGCCCTACTAAAAGTAATATGAACACAGTTTCATTGTTTCTGCCTTTGCAAATAATGAAATTACCTTTCAAAGATTCCAATTGCGCAGCCAGAAGTGGCACAGATGGTAATAGTAGACATGACTTAAAAGAGCAAAATGGTCAATTGAAAATTAACAGGAAGTAATATTACACTGCCTGGTACTTTATATAAAAATTACAGGTCATCCTCCTTTCAAATAGTAACTTTAAAAAAAAAAGGTTTATAAATAAACTATATTAGCTATCATTATAAAGTTATTACAGTAAGGATACTTTTTAGAACTATGGATAATGTGTTTGTTCCATAAGTATAATTTTCATACGATTTTCTTTTTTAAACCAGTCTTACCTTTATGCAGAGCTATAATTCAGCAGGTGATCCCTATTTTAATCTGAATTTTAGAATTGAAGGGGCCTTTCAATATCTTTTATTACTATTTAGACCTTAATTAATTTTCTGGTCCTGCCCTCTACTAGCTATGAGAACTTGAGCAAGTTTCTAACCCTCTCTGTACCTCAGGGCCCTCATCAGTAAAATGGGAAAATAACTCTTACTGTACATGGAGTCCTTGTGGTGATTAACTGAAGTCTTACAGAGTGCTCTGTGACATATGGCAAGTACCAAATAAATGTTAGCCACTGTTATTTTAATAACAGTAGTAACATAATTAATAATTACCATTTGTTAATGTTATGATTGAAGAAACAAGAGGCTTGGAGAGTTAAAGGACTTGGGCAAAATTGTGTGCTTTTGGCAGCTTCAAAACCTGCAAAATATTTTGGTCACTGAGTCCTACGCTGCTGCTTCTGCCGGAACAAGGCTACCTCTTACACAGAGTTTTCAAGAAGTTCAAGATGAAAGTGAAGAGTAATTCTGGAAGCCACTGCCCTGGTGAAACTGCCTTACACAGTGAAGAACATGAATTACTAAATGTAAATATCAAAAGGGTGGGTAATTACCTATATATAATATATATATCATCAAACACAAACGTTAACTCAAATAATTGCATTACGATTAAACATTTCTTTCTGAGAGTTCTCCATTTACGATAAGCAGTTTCACTTGCAGTTTCAAGACTTTTGGTCAATTTCCAACAAAAGAGGTAGAAAATTTTCACATAAAGCTATCAGACCACTTACTAAAGTTAAACAAAAAGGACTGCTCTTTAACTGAAAGAATATAGCTGTTGGCACTTGTAGTTCTATCCAAACGACTGCACACAGCCTACTTCAATTTCATTATAAAAGTAAAATTAGAAAAGCTAAACATTAAATCTCATAAAGAAATAGAATCTGTTTTAATGTCATTAGAAGACAGCACAAAATAGAGGAGACTATGGAGCTGGCGTAACTGCTTCTGTGCTGAATAAAACATTAGCCCTTCAACCACTCACCTACATGCCCCCAGCTGTACCTGCTAAAGCTCACTTTCACTCATTAGCTGTCATTTCATGGGATGCCGGTTCAGGGACACATATGTTTTCTATTAGCAATAATGAATTAATGGGAGATATGTAGTAATATGATAGCAAAATTCAGTAAAAATTCTATTTGAACTTAATTCTGTGGGATATGAACATAACCCACAAAGGAGTACTCTGATCTACAGTGAAGAATAATTTGCCTACCGCTCTGGTTTGCAATTAATGAGAAGTCCTCAGGAAATCCCAATTTCTGATTAAAGAGAGTTGATTATGATTAATGTATCCAAATTAACTGCCAAAAAGGAAGCCACCTCATAATTATCTACATTGTTCCACCAATTTTAAATTCCTAAGGCTACTCATATCTGTGCCCTTTTCTCTAATCCTTATAGATATATATTTGGTTTTTAACTTTTGATTAGCAAGACAACGACTGTCCTTTGTTTCTGTACGTAGAAAATATTCAAGGTCTGATGAATTTTCTTTTCTCCCCTCTTTATCCTTCTGTTAAAATTGTATTTCCAGCAAGTTGCCGTAAACCCAGGATGTCAACTTCGAATGCATTTGGTCTAACCTTGCAAGCACTGCCTCACTCCAAAGTCCTTACTCTTAGCCGTTTCTCTGTGCTGCCTTCCCTGGCACTTGGCTGACCTTTAGGGGAACAAAAGGCATATTTTCAGGCAGATACGGCATAGAGGGCTACTAATTTCATCCTTCAATCTAGTTCCCTAAGTACGTAAATAAGTAAGTACCTTCTTGCAGACCAAATATTTGTAGCATTATATGTTCTTGCATTTTTCAGGGTATTTGCAAATATTTTTGTGGGAAATTTAGAAATGTTGCATCAAGGTCTGTTAACTGCATGCTGTTTTAAACTGGAAGTCTTCCAAGTACAGTATTTATGTTAGAAAGTATCTACCTCTATTGAAATCACATACATATTTTAAAAGCGTCAAGAGGTTATTATTTGTAAGCTGTAGTAGAGTAGGAGTTATTCAAAAGAATTAATATTTACCTCTCCGAATAATTCGATTGGCATACAAAAAGTTTTTCTCCTACAGGAATTTCTTTCAATACTTCAGTTATATTTCTATATTAATATATTTCACAAGTTATCCACTATTACTGTAGAAAATTTGAAAAAAGAGATAAACAAAAAAATTCAACCAAAATCTCGTTATCTAGGCACAAGTCCCGATAACATTTTGGTATTTTGTCACATAAACTTTTTTTCCTTGAGGTATAATTGATTTACAATGTTCTGTTAGTTTCAGGTGTACAGCAAAGTGATTCAGTTTATATACACACACACACACACACATATATTCTTTTTCAGATTCACATATACTTTTGTATTTTTAAAAAATATATGCATATATCTTTCATTCTAAAATAAGATTATAACATTGCTTGTAGACTACATTTAAAATTTTACAGTATATATTGATTTTTTCATAGCACTATATCTATATATTTATTATAGTGGCTATACAATATTTTGTTGCATAAAGTACCATTATTTAGGTGATTCTGTTGTTTTTGCAACTATAAGTAGAATTGTAAAGGACATCAACATGGCTACACCTTCATGTAATTAAGTAATTATTTCCTTAGGAAATGTTTAACAAATTGAATTTCTAAGTCGCAAGGTGTGCTTTTGAAATATTTGTAATGCAAAAATGCTCCTGAAAAAGGATGTTCCAATGTATACTGCCAACAGTAGTATATGAGAGTCTCTATTTCTTAATAGCCTCACAAATGATGGAGATTATTTCAAACATTGGACAATTTTATAGGCTTGGCATCTCATTTTTAAAAATTAGTACTCTTTTTAAAATTTTTGGCTGCGTTGGGTCTTCTTTGCTGCGTGCGGGCTTTCTCTAGTTGCGGCAAGTGGGGGCTACTTTTCGTTGTGGTGCACGGGCTTCTTATTGCGGTGGCTTCTCTTGTTACAGAGCTCTAGGCATGTGGGCTCAGTAGTTGTGGCACACGGGCTCAGTAGTTGTGGCTAGCGGGCTCTAGAGCACAGGATTAGTAGTTGTGGTGCACGGGATTAGTTGCTCCGCGGCATGTGGGATCTTCCTGGACCAGGGATCAAACCCATGTCCCCTGCATTCGCAGGTGGGTTCTTAACCACTGTGCCACCAGGGAAGTCCCCCAAATTAGTATTTTTTTAAAATTTTATTATAAGCCTTAATAAGGTGTATTGATCATTTATATTTCTTTTGTAAATTTCCTTTTAATGTGCTTTAACTTTATTTTTCTACTGTAGTTTTCATCAATCTCTTATTATTTTGCAAGAGATCTTTACTTTCCATTTGTCTTTTATAAATATTGTAAATATTGATGTTTATTTTTAAACTTTGTTTCTATTGTTTGTGTCATCAGTATTTAAAAACACTCACATACTCAAGTCTACCAACTATTCCCAATTATCTTCAAATTCCATTATTTGCAACTGTACTTCCAAACTCAGTTCTATCTACTTCATTCCAAAACTCAGTCTGAAGCATGGTGCAGAGTATGCAACTTGCAAATTAAGCAGTCAGAAAGATGCTGGCTTCCAGAGGCTCAAAGAAGTGGTACAAATGAGAACGTGTGCAGGGAAAAGGTGTCCTTTCTTCGTAATGGTGTGACATTTTACAGAACACTTTTCAAGGATAAGAAATCTTAAAAGTTTAGCATCAGTCAGTTGATGAAAACTATAAACTTAAATGTAAACTCTAAGCATTCATAACTAGAGAAACTCAAAATGTTATGCCACTTGAATGAGAAGTTCTGACACCAGAAAGTGATCATTGCAATGGAGATCACAGAGCATGCAGGAGGTGTGGCACACCAAGGAAGAGTATTAGATGAAGAAAACAGATCTGAACAGGAGCAGGATAGCAGCATCATACTTGACTATTCTTGGTCAGTGTTTCACCCATTCCTTGAAGTGAGCCTGAGTAAAAAATAAACAACTTACAGAATATGTTACATCCACTGTGCTTATAATAATGTTTATACTTACTAGTTCATAAACTATATCATTTTTATTCCAGAACAAATATCCAGTGATTCTTAACAAATTGTTTTATCTTGATTAATCTTGATTTGAAGAATGCCTCTGAGTATTGTTACATTATAAATATCTAGGAGGACCCTACCTGTTATTAGAACCTGGATTTTGGTGCCCAGAATTTGCTAAATCAGTAGGAAGCACCAATTATGGAAAGGGTTTTTGTTTGTTTGTTTGTTTGTTTGTTTTTTGTTTTTGGCCATGCCACGTGGCTTGCAGGATCTTAGTTCCCTGACCAGGGACTGAATCCGGCCACAGCAGTGAAAGCTCTGAGTCCTAACCACTGGACCACCAGGGAATTCCCCAGAAAGGGGATTTTTTTTTTTTTTTTTTTTTGATGAAGATTATGGCACAAGTCTGGGTGTGCTGTTTGTGGCACAAGCACAAAATTAAGTACCTCAGGGAGAAATGTAAACAGTGTTTCATGCATATTTATTTATTTATTTATTTTTAAATTTATTTATTTATTTTTGGCTGTGTTGGGTCTTCGTTTCTGTGCGAGGGCTTTCTCTAGTTGCGGCGAGCGGGGGCCACTCTTCATCACGGGGCGCGGGCCTCTCACTATTGTGGCCTCTCTTGTTGCGGAGCACAGGCTCCAGACGCGCAGGCTCAGCAGTTGTGGCTCACGGGCCCAGTTGCTCCGCGGCATGTGGGATCTTCCCAGACCAGGGCCCGAACCCGTGTCCTGTTTCCACCCTCCAGCAGCAGCCACTCGGCTTTCATCCCCACCCGCCGCAAGCACCAGCTCTGGTCACCAGCGCGGCCTTCCGTGACCAGGGAGCCAGGATCCCCCATAGCCCACTCGGCCCTGGGTCGCGGTCAGCACAGAGCGAGACCCCGACCCGGGTTCCCGCCACCTCTCGGTTCCCTCGCGGGCGCCATACCTACACTACCATGCATATTTATTTACTTCATTTTTCATATTATAATTTGGAGATTCATCATTGAGATATCCCTAAAATACCGAAGACTGCCAGAAACAGCTAACGTATACCTGAAAGATGTGACTCAACAAGGTGTTTACTATTCTGTCCCCATAATTGTCATTATTTCTAAAATTTTAGAAATCAATCTTATATTGATGATACCTTCTTAAAAGAAGGATAGTCATAAATAATTTCACCACTAGAATTAATGAGATGATAATGAATAATGGGTAATTTCAAAGTCTACTTTGTAATGTATTCAGTGAATCAGTGTTACTTCTGTTACCAAAATGAACTAGAAATATCCATTTAATGTAGCCATCTATTTTCCCCCTCTTTTTCTCTTGTTTTGTTTGGAAAGGGAAAAAGAATTAAGTATCTGTAGGCTCATCAACAAGTCACTGTCAAAGAACTTATCAAAGAAGAAAAGCAGGAACCTCTCTTAGCCTTAGTTTCTTCATCTGTAAAATCGGGAATAATAATACCAACCATATAGGATTGTAACAAGGGTGAAAGTGCTTGTAATAGTGACTGACACTTAGCCATATCAACAATATTAGTTATTATTGCCATCATCAGCATTGCCTTTACCTGGGTTCTTCATAAAGCAGACCTGAAACAAGAGTTAAAGGCAAGTGCTTAATTGGAATATGTGACCACAGAGATCCAGGTGAGAGTGACAGGTGGAAGGAAGCAAAAGGAAGAAAAAGGCAATGTAAGGATGCCTCATTAAGTTGGCCACTTCATAGGTGCAGGTGATTGGTTTCTTGATCTAATAGGACCACCTGGGAAGCAGTAGAAACTATGCCCTGGGATCCCCTGTAGACAGGGGAGGGGATAGAGAGTATATATCTACTGACTTCCATCCTTGATTGGTTAATGTGTGCCCCCACGGAGTATTAACTCCCATGTACTTTCAGATTGTACAAATATGGGCATCGAGTAGATTACCATGGGATTCCACTCAGCAAAGCCCTGGGTAAGGAGGGAGGAGACATACAGTACAGACCTGGGACAAGGCACTATCAGGAGGCACCTACAAGAAGTTGGACAGAGTTTATGCAGGACTGGCACTGCCCAGGGTGAGGCCAAGAGAATTCTCTGCAGTGCCTAAGAGATAGATGATATAATTATTATCGTCGTTGTTGTTGTCATCATCATCATCATGATATAAAGCACCGTTACTTATAATTACCAGAATCTACCATTATTTACAAAAAGAATCACAGTGGATGAAAGATCAGATTGGCTTAGGTCAATTTTTAATAATCTTTTTAATAAAACAAATTGCTTTCATTTATGTACTCTTCTTTGCTCTTATAAATTCTGAATAGTCCTGTCCATTCCTCACTCCTCAAGTTGCCTTTCTTCTCCCTCCTTTCTTCTTTCTCAGAGCCACCATTTTGGTGCTAGAATCTATTACATCATACCACGAACACTGTCTCCATCTTGAGTTCTCTCTTCGCTCACAGTGCTTCTGATAGTCAATTCCACTAACTGTCACGTAATTCCGTTTCCTAAAATACAGATTTCATTTCGTTAGTCTACTGCTCCAAACTCCACCTCTAGTTAAACAAAATAGGACTCTCTACAATCTGGCCTTAAACTACTTACCAGCCTAATTGGCTCTACGGTTAAGCAATGGAGTATATCCTTCATTCTCTGGACAACTTTTGAACTTTCCCAAAATCAGGCTCAGGTGTGTGCTGTTGCATCTGTCACATGACCTCTGGTTCTTTGGAGCTAAATCCTAACTTCTCTCTTCTCAGGATACCTCAGGTTTTGCCTTGTTCACAAGATAACTGTAGTCTTTTCTAGGCTGATTTTTGCTCTCCAATCTAGAAAAATCTCCCAACTGCCCAGAGCACTTATATTGGTACCATTTATTTAGCAATCATAGACATAGTGATTTATGGCATGTTTACTGTTATTATCTGAGCTATTATCTTAATACCTGCTTTTATATTGAAAATTAATGAATTTAAGTATTTTCTTCTTCATGGCAGGGCCTGTGACTTACTTTTCTTAGTGACTTCCACAGCATAACAAGTGACTATATGTTGGATTTCATATTTCTGATGTCAGTGGGTTCCAGGGTTTTTCAACCTTGACACTATTGATATTTTGTGCTGGATAATACTTTGTTGTAGAGGGATGTCCTGTGCATTATAGGATGTTTGGCAACCCCCTGGCCACTGTGTAGTACCCTCCAGTACAGCCCAAAACATTTCCAGACAGTGCCAAATGCCCCTGGGCGGATTCATCCCTCATTGAGAACCAGTGAGTTACATGAAAAATGAGTGAAATCCAGCATTTAATGAGGGTTTGGTCCAAGAGAAGCTGTATTTATTCCAGTTAGATATGAGTTGACTGTACTTCTCTTAGTCAGACTTTATCTGATTACAAATGCCTTTTCTGTCTTTAATCTTCTACACAGATTGAATGATTGTCATTTCTGTGCTTTTCCCAGGTCCTTCCTCTCTCTTGATCACCCAAGTTTTTTTTCACCCTAATTAAGACTCCTTGTCATCTACACAAAGCAGTTCACTAGCAGCTATTCTTAGAAATGGATTGGAAGGGAATATAAAACTAATGTCTTGTAGTATGTGCTAGATTATATGTCATCCCTCACATCTAATCAATCACCAAGTTCCCTAAATATCTTTCACATCTTTAGCTTTAACTCCATTCTTATTGAATTGCTTTGTTTCACTCCACCATCATGTCTCACTGAGGTTGCTGCTCTGCTTGTTGATCCTGGTACTTCTCTACGGGAGCAACAATCAGATACGACCTGTCAGGAAAGAAGAGATACCTGGAGGACTTGTCTTAGAGCTGCATTTGCTTAAATTTTTATTTATATTTTAGGTTAGAGATAAAAAAATGGAAATGTTTTCCAAAAAGGTTTTTGTTAAAAATTTACTAATAAAATATCAATTGTCCATATAAAAGATTATTATTAGTAATAGCAGTAGAATATGAATAATAACACAGATAACAGTAGTAGTAGCTTTATTTGAGGAGAATAGTGGGAGTGAGAGGTTGATGGAAATCAGCTACTCCTCGGTGTCACCATGGCTGCCCAGCCTCCCAGCTGCCATTTGAGTGACCACATTCACCCTCATCATACAGTCTCCATTCCTCCATTCCGGGCTTGCAGATGGTTTAGGGTAGATTGGAGTAAGAAGGCTCTTTTGCCTGGGACACACACACACACACACACACACACACACACACACATACGTGAAGGTACATCTTCATTACACATTACACTACATTTGTGTCTTATTTGTGTCTTATCAGATGTAACAACCTGTGGTGCTCTGTGAATTTTTTGAGTTCTACAATATTTTTGAATAGCACTATTTTATGCAGTTGATCATTTTGTATGTGTGTTAAAGTGTTAACATTTAAGATGGAAATATTTCAAAGTATGTCCCAACTTTTCTAAAAACATTTGGCATTTTAAAATTTTAAAACTATTCATTTAGATACTGTCAGCATGGGATGTGGCATTGTAGGAAATGAATGCACTAAATAGGTTGTTAGAGATATTTTTCTGTAACGATATGTTGTTGCCTGACACGGTGGTGATGGTTTTAGTCTTTTCACATCTCTGAAATCATGAACTGTCTCCATCTCTATTTTCTTCCATCTATAATTGTTGGTCAACCCTCCCAGGCTGTTTTAACATTGATGCCCCACAAAGCAGAGCTTCATATGAGAGCTTACATACAGGCAGTTTATTCTGAGAACTGATCCCAAGAAACAGTCCTAGGGCCCCGGGAAGAGTGAAACAGGGGAAGAGAGAAAGCCCGTCCAAGGGTATTTCATTGAGCTAATCACCTCCATGGGTGACAGGAGTGCAATCCTCCTAGAGACCCTTGAGGAGCTTTGCCTCAGACCTGGTCAGCGAGACATGACAGAAGGGAGTGTTTATCCACTGCTTCCCTTCTTTCCTAGTTGGTCAAGGATTGCCCTGTGGCATTAGCTTCCCCACACCTCAGCTTTGTGCATGAGTCAGAGTGTCTCTGCCAGTTCTTTTTTTTTTTTAACATCTTTATTGGAGTATAATTGCTTTACAATGGTGTGTTAGTTTCTGCTTTATAACAAAGTGAATCAGTTATACATATACATATGTCCCCATATCTCTTCCCTCTTGCGTCTTCCTCCCTCCCACCCTCCCTATCCCACCCCTCTAGGTGGTCACAAAGCACCGAGCTGATCTCCCTGTGATATGTGGCTGCTTCCTATTGCTTCCGTAAATAGCTATCTATTTTACATTTGGTAGTGTGTATATGTCCATGCCACTCTCTCACTTTGTCCCAGCTTACCCTTCCCCCTCCCTGTATCCTCAAGTCCATTCTCTAGTAGGTCTGCGTCTTTATTCTTGTCTTGCCCCTAGGTTCTTCATGACTTTTTTTTTTTTTTAGATTCCATATATATGTGTTAGCATATTGTATTTGTTTTTCTCTTTCTGACTTACTTCACTCTGTATGACAGACTCTAACTCCATCCACCTCATTACAAATACCTCCATTTCATTTCTTTTTATGGCTGAGTAATATTCCATTGTATATATGTGCCACATCTTCTTTATCCATTCATCCGATGATGGACACTTAGGTTGCTTCCATGTCCTGGCTATTGTAAATAGAGTTGCAATGAACATTTTGGTACATGACTCTTTTTGAATTATGGTTTTCTCAGGGTATATGCCCAGTAGTGGGATTGCTGGGTCATATGGTAGTTCTATTTTGAGTTTTTTAAGGAAACTTCATACCACCCAGAGCAATCTACAGAGTCAATGCAATCCCTATCAAACTACCACTAGTATTTTTCACAGAACTAGAACAAAAAACTTCACAATTTGTATGGAAACACAAAAGACCCTGAATAGCCAAAGCAATCTTGAGAAAGAAAAATGGAGCTGGAGGAATCGGGCTTCCTGACTTCAGACTATACTGCAAAGCTACAATAATCAAGATAGTATGGTACTGGTACAAAAACAGAAATATAGATCAATGGAACAGGATAGAAAGCCCAGAGATAAACCCACGCACATATGGTCACCTTATCTTTCATAAAGGAGATAAGAATATACAGTGGAGAAAAGACAGCCTCTTCAATAAGTGGTGCTGGGAATACTGGACAGCTACATATAAAAGAATGAAATTAGAACACTCCCTAACACCATACACAAAAATAAACTCAAAATGGATTAAAGACCTAAATGGAAGGCCAGACACTATCAAACTCTTAGAGGAAAACATAGGCAGAACGCTCTATGACATAAATCACAGCAAGATCCTTTTTGACCCACCTCCTAGAGAAATGGAAATAAAAATAAAAATAAACAAATGAGACCTAATGAAACTTAAAAGCTTTTGCACAACAAAGGAAACCATAAATAAGACGAAAAGACAACTGTCAGAATGGGAGAAAATATTTGCAAATGAAGCAACTCACAAAGGATTAATCTCCAAAATTTACAAGCAGCTCATGCTGCTCAATATCAAAAAAACAAACAACCCAATCCAAAACTGGGCAGAAGACCTAAATAGACATTTTTCCAAAGAAGATATACAGATCGCCAACAAACACATGAAACAATGCTCAACATCATTAATCATTAGAGAAACGCAAATCAAAACTACAATGAGATATCATCTCACACCGGTCAGAATGGCCATCATCAAAAAATCTACAAACAATAAATGCTGGAGAGGGTGTGGAGAAGAGGGAACCCTCTTGCACTGTTGGTGGGAACGTAAATTGATACAGCCACTATGGAGAACAGTATGGAGGTTCCTTAAAAAATCTCTGCCAGTTCTTAAAAGAGTCCGATGAGGTGGTGGCAGAGAAGCCCCAGGGATGCAAATGAGAGCTATAGAAGACAGCCGAAGCATCAGCTGTTAGGTTACAAATGCTTGCAGCTGATTGTGTAGCAATGCCTAAGTAAAAGGATGGGTTATGAGAATGTGAGCCCATCGGGTATCCATTACACAGGTTTTAGCCATTATCATGATCTTCATAATGTCAAAGGAGTAAACAGATTGACCATTGTCATTCACACGTGGAAAGCACTTACTTTACTGTAACTTGTTGATGATCCCTGAAGGGAAAAATGTCGACTACACTGTTTGCCCACATAATGTATTTATAAATGTATGTAAATGTGTAATTTAGGATGGCATGTTTGTTAGATAATCAGGGCTGTAATAATCTGGCATTGTTTGGAGCTTTCCTAAGTGAAGAATGCCGTATAGGGAACTTCTCCAAACAGAAAAAAATAGAAGTAGTGAGTTCCACTCTCAGTTAGTTTGTAGTACCTCAGAATGGATCGGGAAAGACCATTGCTCTTGCTGTAACAATGAAACAACATTGTCTAAACTAAAGACTCAATTTTTTCCTTAAAGCTATCAAAGAGCTGTGGAAGTAAAAATGTCAAAACGCGATAAAGTACAGAGAGGCTGATCCTAGCAGATAATGAAGCTACTTTCACCCCTGAGCATATTTACTGCATGTGGGTACCCAGGCAGTCGGAGGAACATGCTTGACATAGGCAGAGAAGCTTTGTTGGGGAAAGGAAAACCCAGCCAGGCTTTTATTAGGTGCACATGGGCTGGCATGGTAGCTTGGAATCTGGAAGAGCCTCAGACACAAGATACAGGGAGAGTCACTGCAAAATGGTGGTATGATTATGTTTTCGTTCTCTGCTTAAAATACTTCGACCCAAACTCCAACACTTCGATTATAATGTCCTTTTATATTTGACCCTTTTTACCTCTCCATGTCCACATTCACACTTCTCACCCAACCATAATGAACTAAGTCTGGAAGAGGTGTGTCTTACACCATGTATACTGTAGACTGCACAGCTCAAGGGATGCCAAGTGGGCTATGATTTCAGAGGTTCTCCCCAGAGATGCAAACATGACAGCCCTGACTTTTGATTTCTAAATGTGTCTCTTCTTGCTCTGTATGGCGCCAATGATTTCTTTTTATCTTGTGCTGCTCATCACCCTTCTTGGGCCAATTCTTATTCATATTTCAGGGTGATTTATTAGTTGCTTCTTCCAGGAAATTTTTAACCCTTTAAATCAGGATTAAATATTCTGCTATGTGGTTCTACACACCCTGAATCCGCATCATAATCCTTAGCATATTACTTGTATAATTGCTTTCCAGCAGCCCCTAAGCTCTGTGAGTACAGGAAAAATATATTTCTAATCACTGTCGTAGGTGAAGAATTTAGCACAGTACCTGACAAATCTTAGGGGATCAATAAATACTTTCTAAATGAATGTATGAATGAATTTCATATTCACATTTGGTACATATGGTAGTTCATAGAGGAAATAATATAATAAATCACAGAGACTTACATGCTGTACAAGTTTTCCTCAACAGTCACATTTCAAATTAATGTGATGAAATAATATAGGATCAATTAGAGCTACGAGCTTAGAAATCAGTGAGGACAATATTAGGGTTCTACAGAAGAGACACAACCCCACCTTTTGAAGTTAATGCATTGTTAAGGTTATACTCTGACAGGAATAGTTCTAGAGTCCAAGTTCTCTGGTTCTTGGTTTAATGGTCTTAAACTATGATTTGTATCCGGTTGTACAACTCATAGTTTCCAGGAAGAAGGAGGACTCTCAGTGGCTTGTTGCCTCCTTCTTCAGACCAGAGACTGTACAGAACTAGAGACAGAACAACATGGCAGAAAATATGTGGATATCAGCTCTAGTCACTTCATTTTCACGCTAGAGAAAACTTGCTTTCACACCGGTTTGCACCTGAATTTTCTGGACTGTCTCTAGTTGAGGAAACCATAGAAGATGGTTTTCTGAAGTCAGGGAAGTTTCAAAACAGTATATCAGCTGCTAAAATGTTTTCTTTTCTGTCATGGTTTAATAGTAAATCACTAGCCTTTACTCCTACATTATTTCCGCTTCCTCTTCCAGAAAATTTTCATCCTTTTCCCCTTCCTCCTCTCTCCCTCCCTAAATCCTCTCTGTCTCCCCTCCCTCCCTTCCTCTCTCCCTCTCTCCCCTCCTTCCTTCCTTCCTTCCTTCCTCTTTCTCTCATTCTTCTGTTTTCTTTCTTATTTTCCTCATAGTTACCTTTACCCATTTTAAGTAATGCTGAATTAGATCCATGGGTCATTTTCTACTCTTAACATTGTTATTTAATATGATTTTTGTTAAAAGACTTTTCTTTGTAGACTCCTGTTATCCTAAGAAGCTGCTAGAGTATCTTCTAGAGAGAATGTAACCTAATGTAAAATTTTCCTTATTGTCTAAATCTGTTCGTCTACAAAAGTTTTGATTTGCGTCTCCATCAATAAGAACTATTTGAACAAACTTGCACCCAGCAACATAAATACAGGTATATTTATTTATGTTAGTAACATGTACTTTGTAAGTTTAAATATAAAATATTAATAGAACTTGATCACTGACTTTTGAATAAATATTGGAAGTTCTAGTATGTTCTCCAAAACCTCTATAGCTTCTCTTGTATATCTTCTGGCGTGTGTGTACCCCACTTTGGAGCCCACTGGCAAAAAATATCTCTGATTTATTTATAAGCTGGTGTAGTTTCACTACTGACAGTTTAGTTGTTAAACAGTTTTCTCCCAAAATACTGTGTCTAGAATGATAAGGAGAATTCCCATGTAATGTCCTGTTTTAATTTTTTTATTGCCTATTGAAATACTTGACATAACTTATCAGATGACTCTAGAATTGACTTGAAATTACATAGGGGGTTTGAGTAAAGTCTCATTTTGTCATTCTGAGTTGCTTCAAACTAAAGTCACTATTTTTCTTAAACATCCATGAACCAATTAGAAATAACGGAACTTTTAAAAAGTTCATAACAATATTTTAGAACCTCTGCTTCTATTAATACCATTAGGGAGTTGCAGCAATACACAGACACATTTTTGTGGCTGGGAGGGCTGGAAATATTCCAGCATAATGATTTTCAGATCTGTATCATCCATCACTCAAGAATTCTTAAAAAGAGAGAGAGCGATACACAAAAGGATAATTACTACAACATGTGTTTCAGATTTTAAAGACAATTAGCTGGAGACCTCAAACTTTCCTTTCTCATTCTGCTCACACGATAAAAACAATGATTTATGTTAGGTAAGCATTTTATGCTTTATGAAGAACATGAATATTCATTCTTTTATTTGATGTTTACACCAATTCTGTGAGGTAGCTAGGAATTATTATCTCACTTTTTCACTTGAAAGAATTGATAAAGAGGAGATAAATGGCTTAAAGGTCATTCAGCAAATTTGGGTACAACATACTAAGTTTAAGTCTCCAGGGTTCTGAGTTTGCCTTTCTTTAAGCAAGTTTTTGTTTGGTGGACCTTTGATGACTATGTAATTTATTTGCCAATTTATGTAAATGAGTTTTTCATAATGTTAATTATAATCATGAAAAAATTCTTAACATAGACACTACTCTTTGTAACACAAGTGGGTTAAATTGAGGATCAAGGAGTTGGAAGGAAACTCATACTCCTGCTCCTTTGAATTCTCTTAGACTCTGGTTATACCTATTTGCTTATCTAGTTCTTAAAACGCTCTTGGGATGAAAACTTCATGCAGTTCTGCTCAATAATCTTTTTGCATTTTATAACATTAGGACATAAATTTATTTTTATTTTTTCCCCTGTATTTTATTTTATTTTTTATTTTTTTAAACATCTTTATTGGAGTATAGTTGCTTTACAATGGTAAGTTAGTTTCTGCTGTATAACAAAGTGAATCAGCTATACATAACCATATATCCCCATATCTCCTCCCTCTTGCATCTCCCTCCCACCCTCCCTATCCCACCCCTCTAGGTAGTCACAAAGCACCGAGCTGATCTCCCTGTGATATGTGGCTGCTTCCCACTAGCTATCTGTTTTACGTTTGGTAGTGTATATATGTACATGCCACTCTCTCACTTTGTCCCAGCTTACCCTTCCCCCTCCCTGTATCCTCAAGTCCATTCTCTAGTAGGTCTGCGTCTTTATTCTTGTCTTGCCCCTAGGTTCTTCACGACCATTTTTTTTTTTTTTTAGATTCCATATTTATGTCTTAGCATACGGTATTTGTTTTTCTCTTTCTGACTTACTTCACTCTGTATGACAGACTCTAGGTCCATCCACTTCTCTACAAATAACTCAATTTCGTTTCTTTTTATGGCTGAGTAATATTCCATTGTATATATGTGCCCCATCTTCTTTATCCATTCATCTGTCGATGGACACTTAGGTTGCTTCCATGTCCTGGCTATTGTAAATAGAGCTTCAGTGAACATTGTGGTACATGACTCTTTTTGAATTATGGTTTTCTCAGGGTATATGCCCAGTAGTGTGATTGCTGGGTCGTATGGTAGTTCTATTTTTAGTTTTTTAAGGAACTTCCATATTGTTCTCCATAGTGACTGTATCAATTTACATTCCTGTCAACAGTGCAAGAGGGTTCCCTTTTCTCCACACCTTCTCCAGCATTTATTGTCTGTAGATTTTTTGTTGATCGCCATTCTGACTGGTGTGAGGTGATACCTCATTGTAGTTTTGATTTGCATTTCTCTAATGATTAGTGATGTTGAGCATCCTTTCATGTGTTTGTTGGCAATCTGTATATCTTCTTTGGAGAAATGTCTATTTAGGTCTTCTGCCTATTTTGGAGTTGGGTTGTTTGTTTTTTTGATATTGAGCTGCATGAGCTGCCTGTATATTTTGGAGATTAACCCTTTGTCCGTTTCTTCGTTTGCAAATATTTTCTCCCATTCTGACGGTTGTCTTTTCGTCTTGTTTATGGTTTCCTTTGCTGTGCAAAAGCTTTTAAGTTTCATTAGGTCCCATTTGTTTATTTTTGTTTTTATTTCCATTATTCTAGGAGGTGGGTCAAAAAGGATCTTGCTGTGATTTAGGTCATAGAGTGTTCTGCATATGTTTTCCTCTAGAAGTTTTATAGTGTGTGGCCTTTATTCCATTTTGAGTTTATTTTTGTGTATGGTGTTAGGGATTGTTCTAATTTAATTATTTTACATGTACCTGTCCAGTTTTCCTAGCACCATTTATTGAAGAATCTGTGTTCTCTCCGTTGTATATTCTTGCCTTCTTTATCAAAGATAAAGTGACCATATGTGTGTGGGTTTATCTGAGCTTTCTATCCTGTTCCATTGATCTATATTTTAGTTTTTGTGCCAGTACCATACTGTCTTGATTACTGTAGCTTTGTAGTATAGTCTGAAGTCTGGGAGCCTGATTCCTCCAGCTCTGTTTTTCTTTCTCAAGATTGCTTTGGCTATTAGGGGTCTTTTGTGTTTCCATACAAATTGTGAAATTTTTTGTTGTAGTTCTGTGCAAAATACCATTGGTAGCTTGATAGGGATTGCATTGAATCTGTAGATTGCTTTGGGTAGTATAGTCATTTTCACAGTGCTGATTCTTCCAATCCAAGAACATGGTATATGTCCCCATCTATTTGTATCATCTTTAATTTCTTTCATCAGTGTCTTATAATTTTCTGCATACAGGTCTTTTGTCTCCTTAGGTAGGTTTATTCCTAGTTATTTTATTGTTTTTTGTTGCAATGGTAAATGGGAGTGTTTCCTTAATTTCTCTTTCAGATTTTTCATCATTAGTGTATAGGAATGCAAGAGATTTCTGTGCATTAATTTTGTATCCTGCTACTTTACCAAATTCACTGATTAGCTCTAGTAGTTTTCTGGTAGCATGTTTAGGATCCTCTATGTATAGTATCATGTCATCTGCGAACAGTGACAGTTTTACTTCTTGTTTTCTGACTTGGATTCCTTTTATTTCTTTTTCTTCTCTGATTGCTGTGGCTAACACTTCCAAAACTATGTTGAATAATAGTGGTGAGAGTGGGCAACCTTGTCTTGTTCCTGATCTTAGTGGAAATGGTTTCAGTTTTTCACCATTAAGAATGATGTTGGCTCTGGGTTTGTCATATATGGCCTTTATTATATTGAGGTAAGTTCTCTCTATGCCTACCTTCTGGAGGGTTTTTATCAGAAATTGGTGTTGAGTTTTGTCAAAAGCTTTTTCTGCATCTATTGAGAGGATCATATGGTTTTTCTCCTTCAGTTTGTTAATATGGTTTATCACATTGTGTGATTTGCGTATATTGAAGAATCCTTGCATTCCTGGGGTAAACCCCAATTGATCATGGTGTACGATCCTTTTAATGTCCTGTTGGATTCTGTTTGCTAGTATTTTGTTGAGGATTTTTGCATCTATGTTCATCAGTGATATTGGCCTGTAGTTTTCTTTCTTTGTGACATCTTTGTCTGGTTTTAGTATCAGGGTGATTGTGGGCTCGTAGAATGAGTTTGGGAGTGTTCCTCCCTCTGCTATATTTTGGAAGAGTTTGAGAAGGAAAGGTGTTAGCTCTTCTCTAAATGTTTGATAGAATTCACCTGTGAGAATGTAAATTTAAATGTACCAATTGGCAAAATTTCTTCAGTGGAATGATGACACTATACTATAGAACAAATGTTACAGTGTGAAACTGAATCGGAGAATCTTACATTACTAAAAACTCAAGGTCGTGTTCTAGCTGACATTCTAACTTGCTTGCCCTTGCAAAGGTAGAAGTTTCTCCAGAATAAAATTCCTAATTCACAGTCTACCTCAAGCACGGTTTCAAGTGCATTTGATAACTAGAAAAATTAATTACTAGTATGCATTTAGAACTGCTTTAATCCTCAAGAGTGTTCTAATCTTTCTCAATAATCTTTATTATTTTCTATATCATCACCCAGAATATTTATTTACCATATATGTGTTTTCCTTTATAACACAGATCAAATAATTTAGATTCTTTCTTCAGTACTTATTATAGGAATAGCAATAACATTGATTTTTTTTCAGGATGCATAAAATATGTCTGTCATCTCTTTCAATGAGCCCTATTTATTATCCAGTGATGATTAGAATATACAGTAAGTGCTGGTTCAGTTCTTAGGTATGAGAATTTTATTAAAGGGAGAGTGTTTTGATAGAATGATCTGGGAAGAAGCTGAATTTCAGCAGAATCTTGAAAGGTTGTCAGTGTTTCCTTAAGTCCAAATTTGATGAGTACCATCCTCAAGTGAAAGCATGAATATGAGAAAGAGCAGGTGAATCGGGGATAACAAGTAGCCTCTTTCTCTCTTCTAAATAACATTTTAAACTTCTTATAGTAGGCCTAACTATCCAATCTAATATTCTAACCACATTTTCACGAAGTTCCTTTGTGTTATCTTTACAAACTATTCATTATGTAAACGATTACTCTTAACACTTGAGGGAAGAACATTTGAATGGTCCCTATTTTTAGGGACAGTTATGGGCCTCCTACAAAGTCCCACAAGGCTGTGTTCCTATGCAAACCTGGGAACTACTCCCATTGAAAGAAAATGTGCATCTTTCCTTGATCTCCTTTTAGCAGTATTGGTGCCCATGACTTTTTGAACTGCCTAGTCATCTGGTTATAAATACTGGCTTACGTGTCTTCAGATATCATCCTTATAAACTAAAACCCATGTTACATTTTACGGGTTTTTTGACACCTAGATAGTGCCAAATTATTATGTTAAAGTTATGCAGGTTTTTTTTGACAAGGGATCCTGAAACTCTTGAATCCTATGTATATTCTATTTCCTTCTGACAGACATTATTTTGTTTTAATCACAAACACATTTCCAGTATTAAAAATATAAAAGGAACCAAATTTATTGTCTGGATTTTATTGGGAAAATGTAAAAACTATAGTTTTCCGGTGTGCTGGTTCGTGGGGTAGGTAGTACATTCCTACCCCATAGAGAGTTCTTGCCATCCAACCACAAGAGTGAACCTCGGGATGCCCCGAATCACTGCGTGGTCCTGGGCTGCCCTTGAGAGGTGGAGGTTTCTCCACTGAGGCTTCAACCAGGGCAGTTAGTGGTTAGAGAATAGTTTGAAGTTCTACATTTTGGGGGTTTAGGTAGCATTAGGGGAGAGGAGGGTGAGAGAATTGCAGTAAGGCAGATGGATTGGTCCTCACCACATTGAACAGCTGCCATAAGAGTGCATGGCATAAGGACTGAAGGAGCCCAGCCTGAGAAAGCATGTTCCTCTTTATTCAATGTGCGGTCTACTCATGGGCAGGTCCCTGAGATGGCATGTCTCATTTTGTCACCCATGAAATGTGGTTCGTTAGTCATAGCTAATTTATATGATTGTGATGTGGATTATGCAGAAAGAATATTTACAATCTTTGGTAAACTGTGTACAGCACTGGTCTTCCGTGACTGCAAAGCATCCTCATTTAAGTTCATCAGTGTTACTCTATTCTACTGTTGCCTTCTGACTGCATTGCAAACCAATGCTTGGGTAAGGAGGATGGTGAGGAGAAAATGAAGAGGACCTTTGATTCTATTTTCCAGGTTCTAACCTGAAGGTTGAGAAAAGTTTTGGTAATTGTGGCCCACTTTCCTTTTGGTTTGAAGTCCACATCTGAAGAACAGTGTCTCTGGTGGTTTTTTGTGGTCTTCACTGAGGGTCAGGGTGACCTTGTTCTCACAGGTTTCTGACATATTCCATTTGACACTGCTGTCTCCACCTAGCAATCTTTCACCTGCCAAGCAAAGCTCTGCCTCCACACCAAAGCAGGACCTTGAGTTTCAAACTGAGAGGATGACAATCGGCAGCTGCTATTGAGACAAGCCAATTGTCTGCTTTGCAGAAGCTTGTCAAGAGCCCTGATGATGGAGGACTGTTCTGGAAATAACTGGCATTGAGCATGGGCTGATTATAGGAGCCGCATCTTTGGAGGACTTCAATCACTGAAGTTCCCCACAAGCATGGTTTTTCCTTCATCAGGGCAAAGTAAGTCAAAAGATATGAACAAATGCACATGTGATTAAGACTCAGAAAGCAAAACAGGTTAATGCGTAAAACACTCCTGGAAAAAAAAAAGCTCTTTGTCTTTTACAGCAAATCAAAACATTTTCCACTTGGCAAATTGTGTATCTTTAAAAATAGCATGAAATCATGTGGTATGAAGTGAGAAAAGAGAGAGGAAAGTACTCTAACATGCTTTCAGAAAGTTATGAATTCAATTTTACCTGTATGCTGAATCTGAAAATAGTTTTATTTTATATATTTTTTACTAATGAAAAGTCATTATAATTGTTTGTCCTAACAATTTTTTTTTAAAATAAAAAGCTATCCCTAAAAGAAATTCAAATAAAGTTTTGGCAAGAGCACTTTATTATTCTATTCCTCAGAATGTATTGTTTTTCTATTAGTATAATGTCAACAAAAATACTATTAGTTCTTTAAGTCAGTGCTTTGCTGCCATCTCTGTAACCATGTTTTCACTGTCTTTTTTAGTTATCATGATAGTAAATTTTAATAGAGTTAAAAATCTTTTTATTATCGAAAAATTTAAACCTAAACAAAAGTAGAGAGAGGAGTAGAATAATCCTTATTACCCATCTTCAAAGTTCTTCACTCATGGTCAAATATTTTCATCTGTGGTCATCCCTTCCACCTCTCTCTATTGATTATTTTGAAACAATCACCAGGTATAATATTTTTTACTTTATATTTATTTCAGTATATATCTATAAAAGATAAAGACTATTTAGAAGTGCAACCAAAATATAATTATCACACCTAAAATATTAATTATATGCTGAATATCAAATATCCATTCAATGTGTAAATTTACCCAATTGTCTTTTAATTTTTTAATTTTTGTGTTTGAATCAGTATTCAGACAAGATCCGCCTGTTGTATTTGTGGAGGTGCATTGCTGTGTACCTTAAATCTTTTAACCTTTAGGTTTGATTTTTCTCTCTCTCATCTCTTTCTTTTCCTCTTAGAGTTTATTTTTTGAAGACATTGGATCGCTTTGTCTTTTCGTGTTTGCCACATTCTAGATAATGTTAATGTTAATAGTACCCTTATTGGTGAATTTATTGGTAATAAGTTCTTCTATCTCTTATAAATTCTTGAAAATTTGTGCTTATATCTAGAGGCTTGATTCAATTCAGAGTTGGTTTTCTGGCAAGGAAGCTTCAGAGATTGTATGAAATCATATGGTATTTGTCTTTCTCTGCCTGATATATTTCACTTAGCACAATACCCTCTAGTTTCATCCATGTTGTTGCAAATGGCAAGATTTCATTCTTTTTTTTGTGACTAATATTCCTGTGTGTGTGTGTGTGTGTGTGTGTGTGTGTGTGTTCTTTATCCATTCATCCATCAATGGACACTTACGTTGCTTCTGTATCTTGGCTATTGTACATAACACTACAATGAACATAGGGATGCATATGTCTTTTTGAGTTAGTGGGGTTTTTTTTCTTAGAAAAAAATACCTTGAGTTGAATTTCTGGATTGTATGGTAGCTCTTTTTAAAATTTTTTGAGGAACATCCATACTGGTTTACATAGTGGCTGTATCAATTTGCATTCCCACCAACAGTGCACAGGGGTTCCCTTTATGCCATATCCTCACTAACACTTGTTATTTGTTGTTTTTTTGATAATAGCCATTCTTGACAGGTGTGAAGTGGTATCTTACTGTGGTTTTGATTTGTGTTTCCATGATGATTAGTGACATTGAGCATCTTCTCATGTGTCTATTAGCCATCTGTATGTCCTCTTTGGAAAAATGTCTATTCAGGCCTTCTGCCCATTTTCAATCGAGTTATTGTTGTTGTTGTTGGTTTTTTTTGATGTTGAGTTGTATGAGTTCTTTGTATATTTTGGATATTAACCCTTCTTAATATATATCATTTGCAAATATCTTCTCTGATTCAGCACACGGCCCTTTTGTTTTGTTGTTTCTTTTGCTGTGCAAAAGCTTTTTAGTTTGATATAGTCCCATTTGTTTATTTTTGCTTTTGTTGCTCTGGCCTGAGGAAACATATCCAAAAAAATATTGCTAAGACCAATGTCAAAAAACATATTGCCTGTTTTTTCTTTTAGGAGTTTTATGGTTTCAGGTCTTACATTTAAGTCTTTAATTGATTTTGAGTTTATTTTTGTATATGGTGAGAGAAAGTAGTCCAGTTTGATTCTTTTGCATGTAGCTGTCCAGTTTTCCCAACACTATTTATTGAAGAGCTCCTCTTTTCCCCCACTGCATATTATCACCTCTTTTGTTTTAGATTAGCTGACCACATAAGCATGGGTTTATTTCTGGGCTCTGTCTTCTGTTGCATTGATCTGTGTGTCTGTTTTTGAGCCAGTACCATACTGTTTTGATTACAGTAGCTTTGTAGTATAGTTTGAAATCAGGGAGCCTCCAGTTTTGTTCTTCTTTCTCAATATTGTTTTGGCTATTTGGGGTCTTTTGTGTTTCCATAGAAATTTTAGAATTACTTGTTCTACTTCTGTGAAAAATGCCATTGCTATTTTGATAAGAATTGTATTGAATCTGTAGATTGCCTTGAATGGTATGGTCATTTTAACAATATTTATTTTTCCAATCCATGAGTACAGTGTATCTTTCCATTTAGTTGTGTCATCTTCAATTGTTTTCATCAATGTCTTGTAGTTTTCTGAGTGTAGGTCTTTTACCTCCTTGGTTAGATTTATTTCTAGGTATTTTATTTTATTTTTTTGATGCAATGGTAAATGGGATTATTTTCTTAGTTTCTCTTTCTGATAGTTCATTGTTAGTGAGTAAAAGCACAACAAATTTCTATATATTAATTTTTTATCCTGCAACTTTACTGAATTCATTGATGAGTTCTAATAGTTTTTTGGTGGCATCTTTAGGATTTTCCAAATATAGTATCTGTCATCTGCAAACAATGACAGTTTACTTCTTCCCAATTTGGATTCCTTTTATTTCTTTTTCTTTTCTGATTGCTGTGGCTAGGACTTCCAATACTATATTGAGTAAAAGTGGTGAGAGTGGGCATCCTTGTCTTATTCCTGATCTTAGAGGAAATGCTTTCAGTTTTTTACTATTGAATATGATGTTGGCTATAGGTTTGTCATATATGTGTGTTCCCTGTATACACACTCTGTGGAGAGTTTTTATTGTAAATGGATGTTGAATTTTGTCAAAAGCTTATTCTGCATCTATTGAATGATCAGATGATTTTCATTCTTCGATTTGTTAATGTGGTGTATCATATTGATTGATTTGTAGATATTGAACCATCCTTGCATCCCTGGGATAAATTCTATTTGATCATGGTGTCTGATCCTTTTAATGTTTTGCTGAATTAGATTTGCTTATATTTTGTTGATGATTTTTGCATTTATGATTGTCAGCGATATTAGCCTGAAATTTTATTTTTTTGTGGTCTCTTTGTCTGGTTTTGTTATCAGGGTGATGCTGGCCTTGTAGAATGAGTTTGGAAGTATACCTTAAGCGTACCTTCTTCTTTAATTTTTAGGAATTGTTTGAGGATAGGTGTTAACTTTTCTTTAAAAGCTTGGTAGTTAAATTTCCTCATTTTGTAAGAACACCAGTCTTACTGGATTAGAGGCTATCCTAATGACCTCATTTTAGCTTAATTACCTCTCTAAAGGCCCTTTTTCCAAATACAGTCACATTCTGCAATACTGGAAGTTAGGACTTCAACATATGAATTTCTGAGCAGATGCAATATAGCCCATAACTGGTGATGTTAACCTTTTCATCCTTCTTGGATACCTTATGCTAGGGCACAGCAAATTACCATGGATCAGTGAAAGACCTCTTGAAGAATATCTGAGTGACTCAGTAGGGGCCTGAGGTGGAAATCTGTGAGGATGTGTATTAATTGTTTACCACAACTGCAGCTGAATTAGAAGCAGGCCAAGGGGATATGATGCAAGGTACCTAGAACTTCTACAAGATGTACTGGTATCACTTTAAGTCATGATTACTCCTGAAGTGGACTCTTACTACCTGGCCAAGTTGGCTAGTAATTGTATATTTTCTCATCAAGTCACTTTCCACATCTGCTGAGTATCTGTTTTATATCTTCTCTTCTCTCCTTTAACCTCCAACACTTTTTTCTCCAGCTTTGATCCCAGTTGATGAACTTGCTACCAATTTTACTGAGAAAATAAAGCAATCTAAAGAGGACTTTCACAAGTCCATCCACTCCCTGTCACGATGCCCGCATACTCTATCATCTCTCCTGTTAAACGCATGTCTGTGCTGCTTGCTAAGGCCAGCCCATCCACTCTCTACCATCTCCTTTTCCTCAGTCAAAGATATTTCTTTAGTCCCTCATACTCTCACCCTTACTTCTTTGAGAGCAGTTTCTCCCTGACTATTTAATCTATCCCATCAGCATACAACAAGCTATTATTTCTCTTGAGTTCCACTTCCCCATCCTAGTACTATCCCATTTTTCTCTCTTTTTACAGTAAAACTGCTTGAAATATTTGTTTGCACTTTCTGTGTCCAATTCCTACCTAATAGTCTCCTTTGACTTCTTGCCAGTTAGGCTTTCACAAGTCTCCAGTCTACCGGTTCATGTTGTTGAATTCATGTTCAGTACTCACTCATTTGTCTTGATGTACCTGTAGCATCTGATGTGCTGATGAATGTTTCCCACTGAAACACTTTCCTCACTTTGATTTCAGGTGACCACACCCACCTGTTCACCTCCCACCTTGATGGCTGTTCAGTCTCCATTGCTCATTCCTCCATATCTTCCCAAACTTGTATTCAGCCCAAATCTCTTTCCCAAATTCCAGGCTCATATCTATATTTCCACTTGGATAATTAACAGGTATCTTAAACTTAACTGTCTAAAATGGAGATCCAGATAATTCCCCACCAAACCTTCTCTTTTGCATTTCTTTTCACTTTAGTAAATCATCTTTGTCTCCCATGTCAGTAATCTTGGGAGTCATCTTTAATTCTCACTTTCTCTCATGCCCCATAATCCAGTCCTTCGGTAAATTCTGTCAGTTCTACCTCTAAAAATGTAGCTGGACTCCAACTGCTTCTTCCCACTTCCACACTACAGTGCTTCCATGCCACCATCATTTCTTTCCTAGGTTATTATACTAGTAGCCTCATTGTCTCCCTGCTCTTGTATTCACCCTTTTATAACTTATTCACAACAAAGCAGCTGGAGTCATTCTGTTAAACACAGATCAGATCCAGTCTCTCTACTGCTTAAAGTCTTCCAGTAGCTTCTCATCTCACTTAGAATAAAAAGCAACAAGTACTTACTGTGGTCTGGCCATCAGTTTCTTTACTGACCTCATCTCTTACATCCTCTATCCATCTTGCTCCACCATTTTTTTTTTTTTTTTTTTTTTTTTTTAGCCCTCAGTATTTGATTTATTTGCAAGATGCCACACAAGTAGCATTCTCCCCTGTTTTACACTGATCTGATTCAGAACATCAATAGTATCTCTGATCAAGGTCTCAAAGATCCCATCAGCTAACTGCATCTTCACACACAACTCATCCTCATCATAGTTCACCCACTGTGCCTCCTCCTCAGCTCCACCATTTTTGTAATGGCATTCTTGCTTTTGCTTAAACATACCAGTCGCATTTATACTTCAGGGCCTTTACACTTGCCTTAAAAATTTTTTCCCTCTGCCTTCAACTATCTTTCCCTACATAAGACAAATTCTTCCTTCAGGCCTTGCTTTAATGTCACCTTTCAGAGAGACCTTTTCTGATCTTCTTATCTAAAATTTGAAGCCCCCTTCCAATACTCCTTATTTCTCTCTTTTTTAGTTTATATTTCTTCTTAACTCTCATCACTATCTAGTTTAGCACATATTTTACTTATTTTTATATTGCTTATTTTTGGTTCCCTATTAGAGTGCAAACTCCATAAGGGCAGGGGTATTTGTCTATTTTTTTTTTTTTTTACTTCTGCATCCCCAGTATTTAGATCAATATATATTTGTTAAAAATGAGTAGAGATGAGTGATCACCCATGTCACATATTACTGAAAGGTAGTGGCTTAGATTTTGTAAGATGGTGGTCATCGGTGACTTTGGCAAGATTAACTAAAATGGTGGGGAAAATTCCAACTGGAATGGTTTGAGAAAATAGAGGTCATGAGTTACCAACTCTTATATGTGAAGAGAAGAGAGAAATGATGCTGTAGCTGAAGGAGGCATGGGTCAAGAAAGATGGACTGTAGTAAGGCATATTGGAATGCCACTGAGAATGTTCTCAGAGACAGGGAAAAGTTGATCATGTGGGTGAAGAAGGCTGAAGTCTGTGTAGGTAGGAGCAAGCACAAGTGTTGAGGATACATTTCGATACAAAAGGGAGACCTCATCAGTTGCTACGAGAGAGCAAGATATTTATTATAGATGGCAGGAAAAGTGATGGATTTTTGTGGTGGCAAAATAAATTTGTTCTCATTTGTCTATTTTTCTCAATTTTGATGAAAATTCATCAGAGCTGAGAGTTCTGTGCTGGGTGTTTAAACTACACTTGTGAGAGGAGTTGGATTATGGAGAAAGAGAAGAAATCCATGAAAAACAGGCTGACCTAATGATTTTGGAACTGTCCCCTTTAACCAGGTCACAAGTGTTTGTTGAGTGCCTATTATTTTCAAGTCATCTCCCTGAAGGGTAGAGTAATTGGAGGGTACGGGCAAAGTAGTCATCATCAAAATGTTATTTGAACTTACCTTCTTTTTTCTCCAAATCTCAGTTAATCCAGTTTTAGGCAGCTACAATTATTTGAGGTTCTAAGATCCTCTTTTATTTTATTTTTTATTTAATTTAATTTTAATTTAATTTTATTTTCAAGATCATCAAAACAAAAGTAGGTTAAATTGGCCAAACATTTCTGCCAGTATCTACTGTCTGTCCTCCAATCCCTAAAGACCAAGATAAATTCCAGTCTTTCAAGGTGCTTTCATGTGTACAGTCCTGACATTGTATTGAGCCTCAGAATCTTGGAGGAAATGACAGGTAAATACAGAACAAAGAACATCTTATCATCATGTTTTTTCAACATTTGCTCTAATTATTTCATTTACTTTCTCATATTCTTTTCTGGAAAATAAATAGAAAAGAGCTGTTTCAAACCTAGGCTTCCCAAGGAACAGGGCATAATATGCATATATAAATGATTCCATTTTTGTGTAATTTTCTATCCTTTCATGGATTTTAACCTGTGGTCATTTCAAATAACTTATAGATTTGACCTATAACTAGACATTGGGAACCAGCTTAATAAGGTAAATTCTAATAATGAAAATAATAATTTTTTATATTTTAAAATATAGAAAAAAAGAAATTCATATGATTCTAGCCAAAAGGTCTCTTGTTCTGAGTGTTATGCTTTTCTTGACCCAGTAACTGACAAGTCAAGTTAATATGCTCATTTTTATTATTTTTACTATGACAGGAAAAAAAAAAAAACCCCAAATGGGAAAAGGAATGCCCTTAAGAACTTAACTAGCACAATTTCAGGGCCTTGGGAAACCAGATAAACAAATCAAGGCATTAGTTTTGAACCATGCCAGCTGAGCATTTTCTGGGTCTCTTAATATTAATTAGCAACATTAGGGTCAAATAATGTCTTTGGGAGTTAAAATTTATGGAATTTTAGCTTGCTGCCTGAACTTGGTTTTGTTCTTTTTGTGTGTGTGTGTGTGTGTGAAAAATGTGAAAATCCACAAATTAAAGAATAAGTAGGAGATACCCTCTCCCAAATGGTGAGAGAAAATGATAGATTAAATTTTATAGAGAAGGAAAATAAGAGTTAAAAAGTAGAAAGTAAACAGGAAAAGAGTTGCAGTACATGTGGAAGAACTATCACAACAATTAAGAAAGAGGTATGCTAATAAAAAATAGACAATGAATAAGGATAAACAATAAAGCTGAATTATCAATGGCGAATTCTGAAAACGTGATCATAATCTCTACTCTAACTGTTATGAACTGATTCTCCATTTTAAAGTACCTACCATTAATAAAAAACCTATCCTTACACCAAAAGCAACTAGAGAAAGAAGAAAAAACAAAACCCAAAGTTAGTAGAAGGAAAGAAGTCATAAAGATCAGAGCAGAAATAAATGAATTACAGATGAAGAAAACAATAGCAAAGATCAATGAAATGAAAAGCTGGTTCTTTGAGAAGATAAACAAAATTGATAAACCTTTAGTCAGACTCATCAAGAAAAAAAGGGAGAGGATTCAAATCAATAAAATTAGAAATGAAAAAGGAGAAGTTACAACACACACCACAGGAATACAAAGGATCATAAAAGATTACTACAAGCAAATATATGCCAATAAAATGGACAACCTAGAAGAAATGAACAAATTCTTAGAAAGACACAACCCTCCAAGACTGAACCAGGAAGAAGTAAAAAATATGAACAGACCAATCACAAGCACTGAAATTGAAACTGTGATTAAAAATCTTCCAACAAACAAAAGTCCAGGGCCAGTGGCTTCACAGGTGAATTCTATCAAACATTTAGAGAAGAGTTAACACCTACCCTTCTGAAACTCTTCTAAAAAATTGCAGAGAAAGAAATACTCCCAAGCTCATTCTATGAGACCACCATCACCCTGATACCAAAACCAGACCAAGATAACACACGGACAAAAAATTACAGGCCAATGTCACCGATGAACATAGACACAAAACTCCTCAACAAAATACTAGCAAACCGAATTCAACAACACAGTAAAAGGATCATACACACTGATCCAGTGGAATTTATACCAGGGATGCAAGGATTCTTCAATATATGCAAATCAATCAATGTGATACACCATATTAACAAATTGAAGGAGAAAAACCATATGATCATCTCAATAGATGCAGAAAAAGCTTTTGACAAAATTCAACACCCATTTATGATGAGAACTCTCCAGAAAGTGGGCCTAGAGGGAACCTACCTCAACATAATAAAGGCCATATATGACAAACCTACAGCTAACATCATACACAATGATGAAAAGCTGAAAGCATTTCCTCTAAGATCAGGAACAAGACAAGGATGTCCACTCTTGCCACTTTTATTCAACATAGTTTTGGAAGTCCTAGCCATGGCAATCAGAGAAGAAAAATAAATAAAAGGAATCCAAATCAGAAAAGAAGAAGTAAAACTGTCACTGTTTGCATATGACATGGTACTATACATAGAAAATCCTAAAGATGCTACCAGAAAACTACTAGAGCTCATCAGTGAATCTGGTAAAGTTGTAAGATACAAAATTATTCCACAGAAATCCCTTGCATTCCTATACACTAACAACAAAATATCAGAAAGAGAGATTAAGGAAACAATCCCACTTACCATCACATCAAAAGGAATAAAATACCTAGTAATAAACCTACCTAAGGAGGCAAAAGACCTGTACTCAGAAAGCTATAAGATATAAGATGAAAGAAATCAAAGATGACACAAACAGATGGAGAGATATACCATGTTCTTGGATTGGAAGAATCAATATTGTGAAAATGACTATACTACCCAAAGCAATCTACAGATTAAATGAAATCCCTATCAAATTACCAAGGGCATTTTTCACAGAATTAGAACAGAAAAATTTACATTTTTTAATGGAAACACAAAAGACCCCAAGTGGTGAAAGCAATCTTGAGAAAGAAGAACAGAGCTGGAGGAAGTAAGCTCCCTGACTTCAGACTATACTACAAAGCTGCAGTAATCAAAACAGTATGGTACTGGCACAAAAACAGAAATATAGATCAATGGAACAAGATAGAAAGCCCAGAGATAAACCCACCAACCTATGGCCACCTAATCTATGACACAGGAGGCAAGAATATACAATGGAGAAAAGACAGTCTCTTCAATAAGTGGTGCTGGGAAAACTGGACGGCTACATGTAAAAGAATGAAATTAGAACACTCCCCAACACCATACACAAAAATAAACACAAAATGGATTAAAGACCTAAATGGAAGGCCAGGTACTGTAAAACTCTTAGAGGAAAATATAGGCAGAACTCTCTTTGACATAAATCGCAGCAAGATCTTTTTGACCCACCTCCTAGAGTGATGAAAATAAAAACAACGAAAAACAAATGGCACCTAATTAAATTTAAAAGCTTTTGCACAGCAAAGGAAATCATAAAGGGAATGAAAAGACAACCATCAGAATGGGAAAAAAATATTTGCAAATGAAGCAACTGACAAGGGATTAATCTCCAAAATGTACAAAGAGCTCATGCAGCTCAATATCAAATAAACAAGCAACCCAATCAAAAAATGGGTGGTAGACCTAAGTAGACATTTCACCAAAGAAGACATACAGATGGCCAACAAACACATGAAAAGATGCTCAACATCACTAATTATTAGAGAAATTCAAATCAAAACTACAATGAGGTATCACCTCACGCTGGTCAGAACGGCCATCATCAAAACATATACAAACAATAAATGCTGGAGAGGGTGTGGAGAAAAGAGAACCTCCTACACTGTTGGTGGGAATGTAAATTGGTACAGCCACTGTGGATAACAGCATGGAGGTTCCTTAGAAAACTAAAAATATAGCTACCATATGTCCCAGGAATCCCACTCCTAGGCATATGTCTGGAGAAAACCAAATTCAAATACATAATTCAAAAGGATGCGTTCACCCCGATGTTCATTGCAGCAATATTTACAATAGCCAGGACATGGAAAACTAGACAACCTAAATGTCCATAGACAGAGGAATGGATAAAGAATATGTGGTGCATATATACAATGGAATATTACTCAGTCATATAAAGGAACAAAATAGTGCCATTTGCAGAGACGTGGATGGACCTAGAGATTGTCATACAGAGTGAACTAAGAAAGAGGAAAACAAATATCATATAATATCGCTTATATGTGGAATCTAGAAAAATGGTACAGGTGAACTTATTTGCAAAGCAGAAATAGAGTCACGGGAGGAGTGGGACTAATTGGGAGATTGGGATTGACATATATACACTACTATATATAAAATAGGTAACTAATGAGAATCTATTGTATGGCACAGGGAACTCTACTCAGTGGTCTGTGGTGACCTAAATGAGAAGGAAATCTAAAAAAGAGTGGATATATGTATAGTATAACAGATTCACTTTGCTGTACAGCAGAAACTAACAAAACATTGTAAAGCAACTATACTCCAATAAAAATTAATAAAAAATAAATAAAATAAAGTATCTACCATTCCTTTCTTTCTTTCTAGTTAACTACTTGGGACCCCTAACCTGCCCTTATTGGTGTCAATTATTTTTTTCTTGAGGCTTCTTCACTCCAGCTCTTCCAAGAACTGTGAGGGTTTAATTGATCCCAAAGGCATAAATCCTGCTTTTAAGGTCCAGGTGGGGAGGAATTGGTAATCTGCCCTGCCCACTGACACAGTTCCTTCTTCGGCTGCCATTTGAAGCTGCTGTTGAAGACTGATTCTGCTCATTGTGATGGATACAGCTAAGTTCACTGCTAAGTTCATCATTCTAAGTTTATCATGCCCTTCACTTGAGCTGCTTAAGAATATGTATTTCTGTTCTAATTCAGAGTTTCAGCTTCTGATCTTGAATAAGATATCCTGCCTGGGTACCTGGACTTGGAGACCTCCATTACAAGTTAGGCCAGACCAGCTCCTTTCCTATTATAATCAATTTGTAGTGCCTTGCATTGAGCCTGGATTCCTAGCCAAAGCTCCCTTTCCCCTTTCTTAAATTCTAATGTGGGATTTTCCTCTTCTGTTTCCTTTCTCAGTACCTGATGTTGGATAGAGCAATTCTTGTCCACTTTAACAGCTTTTCCTTATTTTGAATCTTGGAAAGCCAAGTTTTTGTTCTCAGTACCTTTCCTCCTCTATGTCTCTCTGCTCCTATGGAAATTGCCCCATAACTCCTATTGGGATATGTGTGTCAGGGGGATTGGGGTGGTGGTATGAGCCCAAACTTTGTATTAAAGCCTAAAGCAGACTTACAAAATCAAATAAAATTTATATCTCTGTGTCTTAACCTTGCCTAACTAAGGTCACTCAGGTGATAATGTCTCTGAACAAAGAAAATCCATTCCAGTATTCTGTACCTGCCTTATCAGAGATCACTTTACGTTAGTAATAAAAGAGAAAAACTAAAAATGAAAAATGACAAATAGCCTAGAAAATGATATTACCCAGAATTGGCAAGGATATAGAGCTATAAATATCCCACCGTACTACTGGTGTGAGTGGAAATTGATAAAAACATTTGTGTAGCTATTTATATTAAATGGTATATCATTTAGCTATTGCTATATAAAAAACTACCCCAAAATTCAATGGCTTAAAATAATAAACATTTATTATTCTTCACAAGTCTACAAGTCAGCTGGGAAGTTCTGCTAGTTTGGGTTAGTCTTAGTTATTTATCTGTGGTCAGCTCTAGTTAGGTAGGTAGCTTTATTCCTCTTGGCTGGGCTCTCTCAAGGGTCTGAGATCAGCTAGCTACAGGCTTTTCTAGGATGGCTTTGCCTGGGATAAATGGGATCCTGTTTGTACTCAGCTGGATGGAACAGGCTTCTTCACATGCAGTATCAGGATTCTAAGAGACTGAGAAGTAGCATACAAGGCCTCTTGAGACCTAGGCTTGGAATTTATGGTCCCTTCTACCAAACTGTATTGGCCAAACAAGTCACAAGCTCAACTCTAGTTTTAGTTTTTTATGGCACCTCCATACTGTTCTCTGTAGTGGCTGTACCATTTTACATTCCCACAACAGTGATTCTACCAAACAGAAATAAACTTACAGGTGTAGAAAACAAACTTATGGTTTCCAGGGGGTAAGGGGGGGGAGGGGTAAATTGGAAGATTGGGACTGACATATACACACTACCACATATAAAATAGATAACTAATAAGGACCTACTGTATAGCACAGGGAACTATACTCAATAATCTGTAATGGCCTATATGGGAAAGAATCTAAAAAAGAGTGGATACATGGATATGTATAACTGATTCACTTTGCTGTACACCTGAAACTAACACAACACTGTAAATCAACTATACTCCAATAAAATTTTTTTAAAAAGTCACAAGCTCAACTCAGATTCAAGGGGTGGAAAAAAAGATTTCAATTTTTAATGAGAGGAGCTACATAATCACATTGCAAAAGTGTGTGTCATAAAAGTGACTCATTTTTTAATGTTAGACTGCTGGCAGCTTTTCATCTTTTCTCCTCCCTCTTCCCCTTCTGCCCCATATCTGGGCAATCTGATAAGAAAGCCTGGGTGCACCCTCCTTTGGAGCCAGTGGGGAATTCAAACCGCTAAGCTCCTGCCCATGCAGGAACCTTGACCTGAGCACCACCTCTTCACCATCATAAAACTCCAAGCAGCCAGGTCCTCTTCCTACTCTCTCAAGCCATACTTGAGTCAGTGTTGGAGAGGTGCTATGCTTTTCCCTAAAAGTCTCATTATTTAAGTGATACACATTTTCATACCCTCTTGGTGTATGTGTATGGCGTCATTAACCTTGATACCAAAATCAAATTTGGGGGTTCATCCTGAGTGGCACAACAGTGTGGATACTTGGTAAATGTGAAGAAATGCAGCCATTTGTGTAATCTATTACAATCAGCATTTGCAACAGTATATTAGTCACAAGCAATGCCCCAATCTCAGTAGCTTATCAAGACCAAGGGGTATTTTTTGCTGATGTTACATCTTTTTGTGTGTGTGTGTGTGGTGGGCTTTGTTCTATTCTTGTTGGCTATGGTTGTAGCTATGGCTACTGATGTCACCACAGGAGGCTGGTAGCTGCTATCTACATGGTTCGGTTGCATGGATCATTTTATTCCAAGCTGATGGGACAAGCCCTCATCTGGAACATACAGTTCTAATGTCAGAGAAAGAGGAGTAAAAGAGCTGCAGGAAAAACGCAATGTCCTTTGAAGTTTCTACTCTGATGTGGTATAGGTCACACCTTCCTATATGCACTTGGCCAAAGCAAGGCATTTATCCATGCTCAGTGGCAATGGGACATGAATAAATACTCCTTCCACAGAAGGCATTATAAATCACATGGCAATGGATGAATAATCCTCTTAGCGGAAGGGAGGAAATTAACTGGGAAAAATAATATAATCTACCCAGGAACTTTTGCAAAAGTGTCAAAGCTTTATATTTTTTCTTAGTTTTTGATCTACTAATTTTCTATCTAGGAATTTAACCTAAGCAACAGGATGTTTGAAAATATGGAGCTACGAGGGGGATCATCACAACCTATGCAATAGAAACTCCCATCGATAGGGTATTTGCTGATATATTATAATACATTATTATGATACAATGTATTTATCCATTAAAAGTATATTATGGAAGAACACTTAACAATATCAAAAATGTTCACAATATTGTGATAAAAGTTTATATAGAGAGTATATACCAAAGGGCTTATTCATTTTTAGAAAGTTTTAATTGTAGTAAAAAATACATAACATAAAATTTACCCTTTTATGGTTATGAAGAACCTAGGGGCAAGACAGGAATAAAGACTCAGACATAGAGAATGGACTTGAGGACACAGGGAGGGGGAAGGATAAGCTGGGATGAAGTGAGAGAGTAGCACTGACGTAGATACACTACCAAATATAAAATAGATAGGTAGTGGGAAGCAGCCGCATAGCACAAGGAGATCAGCTTGGTGCTTTGTGACCACCTAGAGGGGTGGAATAGGGAGGGTGGGAGGGAGACGCAAGAGAGAGGGGATATGGGGATGTATGTATAAGTATAGCTGATTCACTTTGTTCTACAGCAGAAACTAACACACCATTGTAAAGCAATTATATTCCAGTAAAGATGTCAAAAAATATTTACCATTTTAACCATTTTTAAGTGTTTTAGCTTATTTATTTTTAAGAAAAAATTATTTATATAACTATGTATTGGGAAAACACCAGTAAGAAACCCACGTTGAACATTTATAGAGATAAGATATCTCTGTGTGGTAGGTAAACTTTATTTTCTACTTTTCATTTACTGTTATTTGCTGAAATCTTAAAAGAACATGTTTCTTTTGCAATATAAAAGAGTATAAAATGTGAGAAGTGGTGAGAACTTGGAGATCTTTGATGTAAAAAAATATGGAAATGCAAATTTTAATTTATGACCACAAAGGTATGATAAATAATGCTATGTGGAGCATCCAGTGTTTGCACAGCTTAAATTTGACACCAAGTTTATGATATTTTAAAAATGTTGTTAATGGATCGGTGATTTTTTTTCTCACTTGGCACTGATTTGGATAACACTAATCAAAATGTCTCAAAGCATGCTATTGGAATACCTCCACATCAGAGTTTAGACTGTCAGCACCCTTTGATATGGGAAGGAATATTAGGCCATTCTGGGTCCTAGATTTTCACAATCTAGACTATTTTTCCAAAGAGTAGAAGAAAAAGGTAATGTAAAAATAGTTTTGCTTTATTGGTATTCAGTTGGATTATAATACCTAGCTGATGAGAAAGCCTCTCTTTGGTGTATCAGCAGTTGGAAAGCAGGAGCTTTATCTTGCATATACTGTGTCAGAAGCCCTAAGTGGATCTATGTCCTTGAAGACAAATGTCTGTGACTGATGGCTGACAGCTCTGCAAGGTTATAGTAAAAGAGACCATCACCTGCCTTAAAAATGGTGTGTGTTAAAAGGAACAATTACTTTCAATTTCAACCGCTTTGTCAATAGTTAGGGACCTCTAAAAGTTAATTTACACATTCATTCCATATAATGAATGACTACATCTAATACCTGGGGCACAGAGTAATTAAGTGGAATGTTTGAATTGGAATTGCAGAGACTTTGCAAATTATTTCTTGCTCTTAAATGCCAAATCAATCTAATGTAGTTTTAAATTAGTAAACTAAATATGTAGTAAATTTACAGTAAGTCAAATGTAGGTATGATGTTATTCTACTAAATTGACAGGAAAAAGGCAAAATATAGACCCTAAGTCAATATTACAGATTATGCTTTTGTGGGTCCCTTTAGTGTAAGGGACAGATGGCCTGTAATGTACAATGTTTCCTGGAACATCAATATGTTATACTTCATTCCAATGACTCTGATTTTTAAGATAAGTTAAGAGTCTCCATTTAAGAAGAAAGGAGTATAAAATGTGTAATTTCAATTAGTCTCTCAGTAGTGAGCTTATAAAAAATAGTTGCTAAAAGAAGAAACTTGTTTTATTTAGAAAATTCTTCATGTTCACTTTATCTTTGATTCTTTTGCCTTATAAAGATCAGGTCATTCTGTGAAGCGATGGGCAGAGTTTCGTTATTTGCCGTGTTTTCCTTTAAGTTGCAGAATGGTTTCTTCAAACAAAAGCTTATACGGGAGTCTAGTTTATCACAAGGAGCTGCTATGCCTGGGGGAAAGGTGGTGTAGGACACGGTTTGGAGTTCTGTTCACCTGGCATCCTTGATCCAGTTCTCTTTGTTGGCCCCTGATGCAACTCCGGAGATCTGGGCTCCAGGAGAAGCCGGTTTTAACCATGAATTTGAAGCATAAAGCAACACAACATTGCTCTCAGAAGTAAATCCATATATTGTCCCTCCCACCATTAACACTTGTAAAAACAACTCCACTAAAACACTGCAAGCTTGTAAATTGTGGTCAGTTTTCAGGAGTTTACAATTTCTACCATGGAAATGTTTGAATTTTAACATTTCCATTAAAATGATGGAGGTATCACATTTTCATAGAGAACATCTGTTGGAGTTAAGTTTAACATGGTCTTACCTGTAATTAAGGCCACAACAGATTTATTCAGACACTTGCACATGGGGTTCAGCATGCCACACATGCCAGCCTCTTATTTTGATATGGGAGAGGATAATCTGTGGCTTAGTGATGTGGAACCAAAGGTTACAGAGTCAAGGTAACATAGGAAGAGAGAATATAATTTTTTATGTATGAAGGAGACAGATTACCTAGAGCTTTAAGGCAGAACAAAGAAAAATTTGAGACTTGCGTGATGCAGGAAGCAGTGAAGGTTTAGAACTAAGCTGTGTTCAGGAGAGGACAGCAAAAATGTGATTGAATTCCTTCAAGGGTTTGATCTTCATGCAGCCCAATCCTAAATCAATTATCTTATGCTCAAACCAATCAGCTACCAGGTGTGAAGGACCATACACAATTTGTGGGGTCCAGTGCAAAATGAAAATGAGACACCCCTTGTTCAAAAAGCAGGAAAAAATCTTGCTAAAGGTACTAACGTATAAAGTTTTTTTCCTTCCATTCATGGTTTCTCTCTGACTTATCATGATGAATTTTATTTGCTATTTAATGCCATTATAAGTCAAGAAAAATAAAAAATTTAAATCATTAGCATGAATTTTACTGTTCGTCTTTACCTTGTGCAATACCAGTTTTAATGCAAATTTTAGGGCATTTAACTCTAACACAGAACCACCAAAATCACACAGTTCATATTTTGTAGCTCATATATGTATATTTATTTTATTCCTACCAGAACAGTGGAAATGCTACTGAAAACTGGTTCAACTCTTTCTATATCACTTTTTGATGTGCACACATTTTACTAATATCCTCTACCCTCAGCTTACTGATAAATAAGAAAGGATTGAAAGGAAAATGTACTACGGATTGTCCTATCTTTCCTTCTATGTGATCATTTTCAGCATAAGTGGTCAGTTAACACAGGGAGGTAACATGAGTAAGAAGGGATATGATGGCGTTCCTTTGCCATTTCTGTTTCTGAGAATTCTATTGCCTTCTTTCTGCATTTCAACAAGTGCTGGTTTGAATGGGTAGCATGACCTCTCAAGGCTGTTGACATTCCCACTTAGTCATAAAGGTAACATGCTTATCTTGGACTCTGAGTCTTGTTGAACTCCCACACATCTCGGCTCCACCAGAATTCTCTGCTCAGGGGCATCTTGAATGTTATTCGCAAATGGCCAAGGGACCTATGTAATAATAATTAACTACCTAAGGTAGTTATTATTACTATTACTATCACTATTATTGTTATTGCTTGGTGATTGTTTTAGCCTGTTTGGGCTGGTATAACAAAATACCGTAGACTGGGTGGCTTATAAACAGCAGACATCTATTTGTCACAGTTCTGAAGGTTAGGAGTTCTAGATCATAGTGCTAGCAGATTCGGTGTCTGGTGACAGCCTGCTTCCTTGTTCATAAATGGCCACTTTTCACTATTTCCTTTCTTGGTGGAAGAGGCAATAGATCTTTCTCTGCTTTCTTTTATAAAGGCACTAATCTTATGCTTGTGGCTCTGCCCTTGTAGGCTAATCACCCCCCAAAGGCCCCACTTCCTAACACCATCAATATGGGGGTCAGGATTTCAACCCTCAAGGTGAATTTTGGGGGTCACAAACATTCAGGCCATATCAGTGATAGAATTTCCCCACTTTGGGTTGCCCATGTCATGTCCTCAAACACTTTACATGATGTCCATGTGTTCTGTTTTTTTCTCTGCTTAGCACTATCCATTTTGTTGACCATGTCCAGTGCGTCTCATCCTGGCTTACTTATTGGTCAAAGAAGAGAACAGAATCAGTGGGAGGTGGTAGATGTAGCTTGCGTAGAAACACCACTCCCATTCCCCACCCCCCATTTTTTTTTCTTTTTGTGACTCTTGCCACTGAGTCATATTTAGGTTTTCCCATCCTGTTCAGAGTTCCTCTATCACCTAGGGAACATGATGCTCTAGAAAGGTGGTTCTAAGACTTGTGATTAGACGTTTTGTTTTCTCAAGACTTTAGATTTTAATATTCTTTGCATTAACTTCTTACAGTAGGCTGAATAATTGTCCCCCCAAAGTTGTCCATGCCCTAATCCCTGGTACCTGTAAATATGTTACTTTACATGGTAAAAGGGTCTTCATAAATGTGTTCAAGTTAAGAATCTTGACATGGGGAAATTATCCTGGATTATCTGGGTGGGCCCAATGTCATCAGAAAGGTTCTTTTAAGAGGGAGGCAGCAGTATCAGAGTGAAAGAGAGAAGAAGAGGTTGGAAGCAGAGGTTGGAGAATAGGGAAAACACTACACTGCTGATTTTGAAAATGAAGGAAGGCACTATGAGCCAAAGAATGTAGGTTGCCTCTAGAAGCTGTAGAGGACAAGGAAGCAGATTTTCCCCTAGAGCCTCCAGAGGGAAATTGTCTTGCTGATACCTTGATTTTAACCAGTGAAACTGATATTGGATTTTTGACCTTTAGAAGTATGATAATAAATTTGTGTTGTTTTAAGCCACTAAATTTGTGGTATGATGTTGCAACAGCAATAGAAAGTGGATATACCTCTCTTCTTAATAGTTTTGTTAACTAAAATATTTCCCCTCAATGGATGGATTATGCTACTTAATAAATCCTAGTGTTATGATATTAACAGAAGAATTTTGGTCTTAGTATAGGTCCAGTATCTATAGAAGTGTCTGAAGATTCTCCTTTTATTAACCTAATCTAATGGAATTACATGAAATAAGATCAACTTCATGAAATAAAATCTTATTACATGAAATAAGATCAACTAAATCCTTTAAAAAACTGCAGATCACAGTTGATGATGAAAGTAAGGAATTCATTTTAGTCTGTTAACATATTTGATTGTAAACTATGACCAAGAGCATGTGTATGATACAAAGAGGAATATTTGACCTCATGGAGTTTATGATCTACTAATGAAATAAAACAATACACAAATAACTGCAATACTGGTCAAAATATGGGTGCCATGTGAGAGATATAATGTGATATTGGAGCTTAATATAGGAAAATAATACATTCTGGATGACAGAATGGGAAGGTCATCAGACTGGACCCATAATATAGTTGTTACTTGTGTATGAACTTTAGATAATGGGTAGGGATTTATTAGGTGAAGATGGAAGAAGTAGTGAGAGAAAAGGATGTTTCAGGTGAGAGAAATAATGTGAACTAAATGATAGGAGTAAAATAAAACAGGTCTTAATTTAGGAACAGATTAAGAAAAGATATTCCAGATTAGGAATAGGTGGGATTGTTTGGAATGTAGTATATATAAAAGGGCTTAACAGGAGGAGATAGCATGGAAAGGCAGAGAGTAGTGTGTTCAGAGGACATTAAATGTTGTGTTTAGAAGTTTTGGACTTGGGTCTACAGGCAAAGGAGTTTGATGCATTTGCAGAGCCAAGGAGAATCATAGGAAGAGATTTTACAGGCGGGGTTTAAACACGTGTGCCTGAAGAGTAGGAGACAAGTGAGGTTTAGAGTCAAAAAACTAAATTTTATTTCTGAGTATGCTCCAAACTTGGATAAATCCTTTCTTTTTCTGCTCATTTGTAAAGCTATTGTTTTGAAATGGTTTGTGGATGAGATTACTTATAGGTTTAATAATCTGTGATTCTGTGATACTGAGTTTCACTTTGGGATATTGCAGAGATGTCATAGTTTGAATTGTGGAAATAGTTGAGACCACAGAGGGAATAAGTGTAAAATTAGAAGTAAGAGCACCAACAATATAGGTATGTGGGAAGTACAGTAGATGGAATCAGAGAAGGGCACTAAAGAGATATCAGAGAAGGAAGAGAACTCAGGGTCAGGAAAGCCATCAGATAGGAGATGCCAAAAAGGGCAAAGGTAGGGGAATTTTAGCTTGTTTATGGGCCGAAAGGTAAAATTCAAAATTAAAAAATACGCTGCAAGGAGATGTCAGGTGGGCAAGATTTTCTCAAGAGATGGAAGAAATAAAACCAAGGGTGCTGCAGGGAAGTTAGATATAGAAAGAAGGAGATACTCTTCTTTGTTACGGAAGAGGAGAAAGTGACAAGGTAAGGGTTTAGAGACACCTTGAGAGGGAGCCTGGGAAGGTGAAGAGTTTCAGGATGAACAGCTTTCACCTTCTTCATATGATGAGGTGATTGAATTTGCTGAGAGTGAAGAAAGTTGTTGAATAGTAAAGGACGTGAAGGAAGAGGAAAACTGAAAAACCATGGCTGCAAGTCCAAAAGGGAACTAATAAACTAAAACTAATTTTAATTAAGATTAAAATAATAAAATTAAATAATAAATAATAAAAATTTAAAAAGTGGTTTTCAAAGGAGAATGATGAGGAAAAATGTGTTTGATCGAATATTAAAACATATAACAAGGTTGCAGTAAATACAGCAATATGGGTTTATAACATGACCAGCCTGACTGATCAATGGATCAAAATACATAGTCTAGACATAGATATGAGTAAATATAACAAATTACCATATGATGAGGAAGATATTAAGGATCATAAGAAGGAGAGATAGATTTTTCAATATATAATATTGGAACAAACATTAGATTGTTAACGTTTTACAATTGTTAAAAATCAGGCTAACCTTGTACAAATAATAAGGTCCAAACTTTGCCTTATACTTCATACCAAAAAATTGCAAATGACTCTGAGACTTAAGTGTAAAAGCAAAATTATGAAAGTGAAGGAAATAAAAATGGTGAATATTTTGATAACTCAAGGTAGGTGATTCTTTATAAGCATGAAAACAAATGCAAAACTTAAAGGAAGAACTGAAGTGAGTAAAGTCCTAGTCTCAGGTGTGGGAAGGAAAGAATGTCTATTTCACTTGTACAAGGGTTAGACACAGCACAGATTTGACTGTCCATTCTTGAAGAACCACACCACTGAGGAGACCTTCAAGACGGCATAGGAGTAAGACGTGGAGATCACCTTCCTCCCCATAAATACATCTACATGTGGAACAACTCCTACAGAACACCTACTGAATGCTGGCAGAAGACCTCAGACTTCCCAAAAGGCAAGAAACTCCTCACGTACCTGGGTAGGGCAATAGAAAAAAGGAAAAACAGAGACAAAAGAATAAGGATGGGACCTGCATCAGTGGGAGGGAGCTGTGAAGGAGGAAAAGTTTCCACACACTAGGAAGGCCCTTCGCGGGCGGAGAATGCAGGTGGTGGAGGGGGGAGCTTTGGAGCCATGGAGGAGAGTGCAGCCACAGGGGTGCGGAGGGCAAAGTGTGGAGATTCCCGCACAGAGGATCGGTGCTGACCAGCGTTCACCAGCCCGAGAGGCTTGTCTGCTCACCCGCCATGGTGGGTGGGAGCTGGGAGCTGAGGCGCCAGCATCGGAGGTCAGATCCCAGGGAGAGGACTGGGGTTGGCCATGTGAACACACCCTGAAGGGGGCTAGTGTGCCACAGCTAGCTGGGAGGGAGTCCGGGAAAAAGTCTGGAACTGCCGAAGAGGCAAGAGACCATTGTTTCAGGGTGCACGAGGAGAGGGGATTCAGAGCGCTGCCTAAATGAGCTCCAGAGATGGGCATCAGCCACGGCTATCAGCGTGGACACCAGAGATGGGCATGAAATGCTAAGGCTGCTGCTGCAGACACAAAGAAGCCTGTGTGCAAGCACAAGTCACTATCCAAATCTCCCCTTCCGGGAGCCTGTGCAGCGTGCCACTGCTAGGATCCTGTGATCCAGGGACAAATTCCCTGGGAGAACACATGGTGTGCCTCAGGCTATTACAACGTCATGATGGCCTCTGCCGCCTCTGGATCACCCCACATTCCATACCATACCACTCCCTCCCCCCAGCCTGAGTGAGCCAGAGCCCCCTAACTGGCTGCTACCTTAACCCTGTGTGTGGGCGGGAACAGACGCACTCAGGTGACCTACAGGCAGAGGCGGGTCCAAATCCAAAGCTGAACCCCAGGAGCTGTGCGAACGAAGAAGAGAAACGGAAATCTCACCCAGCAGCCTCAGGAGCAGCGGATTAAATCTCCACAATCAACTTGATGTACCCTGCATCTGTGGAATACCTGAATAGACAATGAATCATCCCAAAACTGAGGCCGTGGACTTTGGGAAGAACTGTAGACTTGGGGTTTGCTGCATGCAACTGACTGGTTTCTGGTTTTATGTTTATCTTAGTTTAGTATTTAGAGTTTGTTGTAATTGGTAGTTTTGTTTATTGATTTGGTTTTTCTCCTTATCATTAAAATATATATATATATATATATATATATATATATATATATATATATATAGTTCCTTTTTCTCCGTTTGTGTTTAGTGTATATTTCTTGGTGTGATTTTGTCTGTATAGCTTTGCTTTTACCATTTGTCCTAGGGTTCTGTCTGTCCTTTTTTTTTTTTTTAATTCTTTTAATGTAGTTTTTAGCACTTGTTAACATTGGTGGATTTGTTTTTTGGTTTGGTAGCTCTCTTCTTTCTTTCTTTATTTTTTCTTTTTTTAAAATACTATTAAATTTTTTATTTTTAATCATTTTTTCTATTTTTTAATTTAACAACTTTATTTCTTTTTATTTTCTTTTTTTCTCCCTTTTCTTCCGAGCTGTGTTGCTGACAGGGTCTTAGGGCTCTGGCAGGGTGTCAGGCCTGTGCCTCTGAGGTGGGAGAGCCAAGTTCAGAACATTAGTCCACCAGACACCTCCCAGCTCCATGTAATATCAAACAGCAAAAGCTCTCCCAGAGATCTCCATCTCAATTCTACGACCCAGCTCCACTCAATGACCAGCAAGCTACAGTGCTGGACACCCTATGCCAAACAATTAGCAAGACAAGAAGAGAACCCCACCCATTAGCAGAGAGGCTGACTAAAATCACAATAAGGTCACAGACAACCCAAAACACACTACCGGATGCGGTCCTGCCCACCTGAAAGATAAGATTCAGTCTCATCCACCAGAACACAGACACGACTCCCCTCCATCAGGAAGCCTACACAACCCACTGAACCAACCTTACCCACTGGGGGCAGACACCAAAAACAATGGGAACTAGGAATCTTCAGCCTGTGAAAAGGAGACACCAAACAGCAAGTTAAAGAAAATGAGAAGACAGAGAAACACACAGCAGATGAAGGAGCAAGGTAAAAACCCACCAGACCAAACAAATGAAGAGGAAAGAGGCAGTCTACCTGCAAAAGAATTCATAGTCATGATAGTAAAGATGATCCAAAATCTTGGAAATGGAATGGAGAAAATACAAGAAACATTTAATAAGGACCTAGAAGAACTAAAGAGCAAACGGACAATGATGAACAGCACAATAAAATGAAATTAAAAATTCTCTGGAAGGGATCAATAGCAGAATAACTGAGGTAGAAGAACGGATAAGTGACCTGGATGATAAAATAATGGAAATAACTACTGCAGAGTAGAATAAAGAAAAAAGAATGAAAAGAATTGAGGACAGTGTTAGAGACCTCTGGGACAACATTATACACACCAACATTCGAATTATAGGGGTCCCAGATGAAGAAGAGAAAAAGAAAGGGACTAAGAAAATATTTGAAGAGATTATAGTTGAAATGTCCCTAATATGGGAAAGGAAATAGTTAATCAAGTCCTGGAAGCACAGAGAGTCCCATACAGGATAAATCCAAGGAGAAACACGCCAAGACACATATTAATCAAACTATCAAAAATTAAATACAAAGAAAAATATATTAAAAGCAGCAAGGGAAAAGCAACAAATAACGTACACGGGAATCCCCATAAGGTTAACAACTGATCTTTCAGCAGAAACTCTGCAAGCTAGAAGGGTGTGGCAGGACATATTTAAAGTGATGAAAGGGAAAAACCGACAACTAAGATTACTCTCCCCAGAAATGATCTCATTCAGATTTGACCGAGAAATTAGAAACCTTACAGACAAGCAAAAGCTAAGAGGATTCAGCACCACCAAACCAGCTCTACAACAAATGCTAAAGGAACTTCTATAGGCAGGAAACACAAGAGAAGGAAAAGACCTACAATAACAAACCCAAAACAATTAAGAAAATGGTAAGAGGAACATACATATTGATAATTACCTTAAATGTAAATGGATTATATGTGCCCCCCAAAAGACATAGGCTGGCTGAATGGATACAAAAACAAGACCTGTATATATGCTGTCTACAAGAGACACACTTCAGACCTAGGGACAAATACAGACTTAAAGTGAGGGGATGGAAAAAGATATTCCATACAAATGGAAATCAAGAGAGCTGGAGTAGAAATTCTCATATCAGACAAAATAGACTTTAAAATAAAGACTATTACAAGAGACAAAGAAGGACACTAAATAATGATGATGGGATCAATCCAAGAAGAAGATTTAACAATTGTAAATATTTATGCACCCAACATAGGAGCACCTCAATACATAAGGCAAATGTGAACAGCCATAAAAAGGGAAATTGACAGTAACACAATGATAGTTGGGGACTTTAACACCCCACTTTCACCAATGGGCAGATCATCCAAAATGAAAATAAATAAGGAAACACAAGCTTTAAATGATACATTAAAGAAGATGGACTTAATTGATATTTATAGGACATTCCTTCTAAAAACAAAGGAATACACTCTCCTCTCAAGTGCTCATGGAACATTCTCCAAGATAAATCATATCTTGGGTCACATATCAAGTCTAGCTAAAAATTAAGAAAATTGAAATCATATCAAGTATCTTTTCTGACCACAATGCTATGAGATTAGATATCAATTAAAGGAAGAAATCTTTAAAAAATACAAACATATGGAGGCTAAACAATACACTACTTAATAACCAAGAGACCACTGAAGAAACCAAAGAGGATATCAAAAAATACCTAGAAACAAATGACAGTGAAAAAACGACGACAAAAACCTATGGGATGCAGCAAAAGCATTTCTAAGAGGGAAGTTTATGGGAATAAAATCCTACCTCAAGAAACAAGAAACATCACAAATAAACAACCTAACCTTACACCTAAAGCAATTAGAGAAAGAAGAACCAAATAACCCCAAAGTTAGCAAAAGGAAAGAAATCATAAAGATCAGATCAGAAATAAGTGAAAAAGAAATGAAGGAAATGATAGCAAAAATAAATAAAACTAAAAGCTGGTTTTGTGAGAAGATAAACAAAATTGATAAACCATTAGCCAGACTCATCAAGAAGAAAAGGGAGAAGACTCAAATCAGTAGAATTAGAAATGAGAAAGGAGAAGTAACAACTGACCCTGCAGAAATACAAAGGATCATGAGAAATTACTACAAGCAACTATATGCCAATAAAATGGCAACCTGGAAGCAATGGACAAATTCTTAGAAACGCACAACCTTCCAAGACTGAACCAGGAAGAAATAGAAAATATAAACAGGCCAATCACAAGCACTGAAATTGAAACTGTGATTAAAAATCTTCCAACAAACAAAAGCCCAGGACCAGATGGCTTCACAGGCGAATTCTATCAAACATTTAGAGAAGAGCTAACACCTATCCTTCTCAAACTCTTCTAAAATATAGCAGAGGGTGGAACACTCCCAAACTCATTCTACGAGGCGGCAATCAGCCTGATACCAAAACCAGCAAAGATGTCACAAAGAAAGAAAACTACAGGCCAATATCACTGATGAACATAGACGCAAAAATCCTCAACAAAATACTGACAAACACAATCCAACAGCACATTAAAAGGATCATACACCATGACCAAGTGGGGTTTATCCCAGGAATGCAAGGATTGTTCAATATATGCAAATCAATCAACGTGATACACCATACTAACAAATTGAAGGAGAAAAACCATATGATCATCTCAATCGATGCAGAAAAAGCTTTCGACAAAATTCAACATCCATTTATGATAAAAAGCCTCCTGAAAGTAGGCATAGAGGGAACTTACCTCAAGATAATAAAGGCCATATATGACAAACCTACAACCAACATCGTTGTCAATGGTGAAAAATTGAAACCATTTCCTCTAAGATCAGGAAGAAGACAAGGTTGTCCACTCTCAACACTATTATTCAACATTGTTTTGGAAGTTTAACCACAGCAATCAGAGAAGAAAGAAAAATAAAAGAATCCAAATTGGAAAAGAAGAAGTAAAGCTGTCACTGTTTGCAGATGACATGATACTCTTCATAGAGAATCCTAAATATGCTACCAGAAAACTACTAGAGGTAATCAATGAATTTGGTAGAGTAGCAGGATACAAAATTAATGCACAGAAATCTCTTGCATTCCTATGAAAAATCTGAAAGAAATTAAGGAAACACTCCCATTTACCACTGCAAATAAAAAAGAATAAAATACCTAAAAATAACGTACCTAAGGAGACAAAAGACCTGTATGCAGAACACTATAAGACACTGATGAAAGAAATTAAAGATGATGGAAACAGATGGAGAGATATACCATGGTCTTGGATAGGAGGAATCAACATTGTGAAAATGACTATATTACCCAAAGCAATCTACATATTCAGTGCAATCCCTATCAAACTACCAATGGCATTTTTCACAGAACTAGAACAAAAAATTTCACAATGTGTATGGAATCACAAAAGACCCTGAATAGCCAAACCAATCTTGAGAAAGAAAAACAGAGCTGTAGGAATCAGGCTCCTGGACTTCAGACTATACTACGAAGCTACAGTAATCAAGGCAGTATAGTACTGGCACAAATACAGAAATATGGATCAATGGAACAGGATAGAAAGCCCAGAGATAAACCCATGCACATATGGTCACCTTATTTTTGGAAAGGAGGGAAGAATATACAATGGAGAAAAGACAGCCTCTTCAATAAGTGGTGCTGGGAAAACTGGACAGCTCTATGTAAAATAATGAAATTAGAACACTCCCTAACACCATACACAAAAATAAACTCAAAATGGATTACAGACCTAAATGTAAGGCCAGACACTATAAACTCTTAGAGTAAAACATAGGCAGAACACTCTATGACATAAATCACAGCAAGATCCTTTTGACCCACCTCCTAGAGAAATGGAAATAAAAACAAAAATAAACAAGTGGGACCTAATGAAACTTAAAAGCTTTTGCACAGCAAAGTCAAACATAAGAGGAAAAGACAACCCTCAGAATGGGAGAAAGTATTTGCACATGAAGCAAATGACAAAGCGTTAATCTCCAAAATTTACAAGCAGATCATGCAGCTCAATATCAAAAAACCAAAAAGACCCAATCCAAAAATTTGCAGAAGACCTAAGTAGACATTTCTCCAAAGATGATATACAGATTACCAACAAACACATGAAAGCATGCACAACATCACTAATCATTAGAGAAATGCAAATCAAAACTGCCATAAGGTATCACCTCAATCCGGTCAGAATGACCATCATCAAAACATCTACAAACAATAAATGCTGGAGGGGGTGTGGAGAAAAGGGAACCCTCTTGCACTGTTGGTGGGAATGTAAATTGATACAGCCACTATGGAGAACAGTCTGGGGTTCCTTTAAAAACTAAAAATAGAACTACCATACGACGCAGCAATCCCACCACTGGGCATATACCCTGAGAAAACCATAATTCAGAAAGAGTCATGTACCACAACGTTCATTGCAGCTCTATTTGCAATAGCCAGGACATGTAATCAACCGAAGTGTACAACGACAGATGAATGGATAAAGAAGATGTGGCACATAGATACAATGGAATATTACTCAGCCATAGAAAGAAACAAAACTGAGTTATTTGTAGTGAGGTACTTGGACCTAGAGTCTGTCATACAGAGTGAAATGAATCAGAAGGAGAAAAATAAATACCTTATGCTAACACATATATATGGAATCTAAAAAAAAAAGGTTCTGAAGAACCTAGAGGCAGGACAGGAATAAAGATGTAGATGTAGAGAATGGACTTGAGGACATGGGGAGGGGGAAGGGTAAACTGGGACGACGTGAGAGAGTGGCATGGACTTATATATACTACCAAACGTAAAATAGATAGCTAGTGGGAAGCAGCCCCATAGCACAGGGAGATCAGCTCAGTGCTTTGTGACCACCTAGAGGGGTGGGATAGGGAGGGTGGCAGGGAGACGCAAGAGGGAGGAGATATGGGGATTTATGTATATGTATGGCTGATTCACTTTGTTATAAAGCAGAAATTGGCACACCATTGTAAAGCAATTATACTCCAATAAAGTTGTTAAAAAAAGAAAAAAGAAAAAGGAAAAAAAACCCGCACCATTTACATTTTCACATGCCTATAGAATAAGGGAGAAATAAATGTCACAGCCCCTCCCCCCCAAAAAATACTTAAAGGAAAATATTTTTAAATTTGATTGGCTCTAAATTTTTTTTTTAAAGTTGGAGAGTGAGAGAGATAAGAAATGTGTTTATCAAAATGTTAATTATATTTCTGTTTGGATTGTCGGATTTTAGTCATTTTTGTTCTTATTTGTATCCTTTTTGTATTTTTCTCAAGAAAAGGAATTCCTATGAATAAACTAATTTTTTATTTCGATAAAGATAAATGACAAGTTTTTAATTATTTGGAGGTGTTTTGAGTGCAAGAATTTGAGGTGGAATGAGTCATATTTTGGCACTGTTTTGGCATCCTGTAAGTCAAAGCGGGAAAATAAGTTGTGAAATATACTGAATACTAGGGACTGAATCAAGTGGATAGGTGCTGTGTGGGCTTTTAAGATGCTGGTGGGAAACTGGTTAAAGGGACAATCTGTGGGTTTCAGGGCTGCCTAGGAGACAAAACAGTGCAGAAAGACAAATTGACTAGGAGGATCCAGGGAGTGGAGGAAATGGAGCCTGTGAGGACAAAGGACAATACGTTCATTAGGATGAACCTGATGGCAGGATAAGAGAAATTCTGAGTTCTGGACTTCAGGAATTAAAAAATTCAGAGTGATATTCAGCTACAAGGAATAAATGTTTCTTGTAAAGAGTAGAAGTAGGTTGGAAATGAATGTCATTGGAGTTGTTCAAGGTAAGCAATTGTCACCCAATATTTTCATATAGAGAAAAGATTCTTAGAAGAAAAAACTAAGAATGCTCTTAAAAGTGTAAAGAATTGGAACACTATGGGGTTTTTTTTTATCATTCTAATTTAGAAAAATTATTTATTTATTAATTTGTTTTTAACATCTTTATTGGAGTATTATTGCTTTACAATGGTGTGTTAGAGTCATAACAAAGTGAATCACCTATACATATATCCCCATATCTCCTCCCTCTTGCGTCTCCCTCCCACCCTCCCTATCCCACCCCTCTAGGTGGACACAAAGCACCAAGCTGACCTCTCTGTGCTATGCGGCTACCAAATGGAATACTATGTTTTATATATTATTCGTTAATATCAATGATGTAATCATTTTAAAAGGTAATGACGCCAATAACATTTAAATCATTGCACAAGCCCTGTATTTGCAGCATTTGCACAACTTGTAAACTGTCCTTTAGCCTTGCATTGTACTATGCTACCTCTCCCCACCCCCCATTTCCTAGTTCTTCAATATCATTTAACATTACTTCTGGACTGCTATTGGCAATATTGCTTTCTTTGCTGAAACATCTGTGCAGTTTTTTTAAAAAAATAAAATAATGCAGTTTTGACACACATACTGTGTATTTTAAATTGATTAATTTTAACGTGATGAGCACTACCCCTTGTATTAGGTGACCTCTATGATTTATATTAGTTGAAATATAGTTCTATGGTTTAATAAAAGATCCACCAAAAGAAATCTGAATTGAATTATTGAATTTGTTTATACATCTACAGTAGGAAAGGGTATAAACGAATCTTACAAAAATTAACAACCTTTTTTTGTTGATGGTTCACCATCCCCGCCAATTCCTCGTAAAACTCAATTTTTATATCTTAGGGATCTTTATCTTCTGAAGTGGGCTTTCATTACATTTTATATGATTGCCTATTACAACCCACTTTCAAATATTATACTCTGTTAAAGGCGAAAAGTCAGTCTTCTTTTATGCATGTAATGAAATAGAAACTCAGCGAGGTTAACTGAATAGAACAAGGATACACAAAAATTTATAAATAGTTGTGCTGAGAATTAAAAGTGCAACATAGGTTCAGTCCACAGAACCACATTTTGAAAATGCTTTTCACATTAATGTAAAAATAGCTTTTTAAAATTCTGCTGAAGCATAATGCTTAATGAAAAGTCAGATAAAGAATAAGCCACAAACCTCTAAAGGCAACTAATTTTATTAATATAATTCCTTCAGTCTGATGAGTAGTAAATTCTAATTCTTAGTATCAGATAGTTTTTACTCAGAATTTTCCTCTCTTTTATTTTTTTAATTTTTCATAATGCATATTACTTTTTTAAAAAATGTTTATTTATTTACTTTTTCTTATTAGTCATCCATTTTATACACATCAGTGTATACATGTCAATCCCAATCTCCCAATTCATCCCACCACAACCCCCACCCCCCACCGATTTCCCACCTTGGTGACCATATGTATGTTGTCTACATCTGTGTCTCAATTTCTGCTCTGCAAACCGGTTCATCTGTACCAGTTTCTAGGTTCCACATATATGCATTAATATACGATATTTGTTTTTCTCTTTCTGACTTACTTCACTCTGTATGATAGTCTCTACACGCATCCACATCTCTACAAATGACCCAATTTCGTTCCTTTATATGGCTGAGTAATATTCCACTGAATATATGTACCACATCTTCTTTATCCATTTGTCTGTCAATGGGCACTTAGGTTTGCTTCCATGACCTGGCTACTGTAAATAGTGCTGCAGTGAACATTGGGGTGCATGTGTCTTTTTGAATTATGGTTTTCTCTGGGTATATGTCCAGTAGTGGGATTGCAGGGTCATATGGTAATTCTATTTTTAGTTCTTTAAGGAACCTCCATACTATTCTCCATAGTGGCTGTATCAATTTACATTCTCACCAACAGTGCAAGAAGATTCTTTTCTCCACACCCTCTCCAGCATTTGTTGTTTGTAGATTTTCTGATGATACCCATTCTAACTGGTGTGAGGTGATACCTCATTGTAGTTTTGATTTGCAGTTCTCTAATCATTAGTGTTGTTGAGCAGCTTTTCATGTGCTTCTTGACCATCTGTATGTCTTCTTTGGAGAAATGTCTGTTTAGGTCTTCTGCCCATTTTTGGATTGGGTTGTTTGTTTTTTTAATATTGAGCTGCATGAGCTGTTTATATAATTTGGAGATTAATCCTTTGTCCGATGATTCATTTGCAAATATTTTCTCCCATTCTGAGGGTTGTCTTTTCATCTTGTTTATGGTTTCCTTTGCTGTGCAAAAGCTTCTAAGTTTCATTAGGTCCCATTTGTTTATTTTTGTTTTTATTTCCATTACTCTAAGAGGTGGATCAAAAAATATCTTGCTGTGATTTATGTCAAAGAGTGTTCTTCCTATGTTTTCCTCTAAGAGTCTTATAGTGCCTGGTCTTACATTTAGTTCTCTAATCCATTTTGAGTTTATTTTTGTGTATGGTGTTAGGAAGTGTTCTAATTTCATTCTTTTACATGTAGCTGTCCAGTTTTCCCAGCACCACTTATTGAAGAGACTGTCTTTTCTCCATTGTATATCCTTGCCTCCTTTGTCATAGATTAGGTGACCATAGGTGCTTGGGTTTATCTCTGGGCTTTCTATCTTGTTCCATTGATCTATATTTCTGTTTATGTGCCAGTATCATATTGTCTTGATTACTGTAGCTTTGTACTATAGCCTGAAGTCAGGGAGTCTGATTCCTCCAGCTTCTTTTTTTTCCCCTCAAGACTGCATTGGCTATTCGGGGTCTTTTGTGTCTCCATACAAATTTTAAGATTTTTTTGTTCTAGTTCTGTAAAAAATGCCTTTGGTAATTTGATAGGGATTGCATTGAATCTGTAGATTGCTTTGGGTAGTATAGTCATTTTCACAATATTGATTCTTCCAATCCAAGAACATGGCATTTCTCTCCATCAGTTGGTATCATCTTTAATTTCTTTCATCAGTGTCTTATCGTTTTCTGCATACAGGTCTTTTGTCTCCCTAGGTAGGTTTATTCCTAGGTATTTTATTCTTTTTGTTGCAGTGGTAAATAGGAGTGTTTCTTTAATTTCTCTTTCAGATTTTTCATCATTAGTGTATAGGAATGCAGGAGATTTCTGTGCATTAATTTTGTATCCTGCAACTTTACCAAATTCATTGATTAGCTTAGTAGTTTTCTGGTGGCATCTTTAGGATTCTATATGTATAGTATCATGTCATCTGCCAAAAGTGACAGTTTTACTTCTTTTCCAATTTGTATTGCTTTTATTTCTTTTTCTTCTCTGATTGCTGTGGCTAGGACTTCCAAAACTCTGTTGAATAATAGTGGTGAGAGTGGACATCCTTGTCTTGTTCCTGATCTTAGAGGAAATGCTTTCAAGTTTTTGCCATTGAGAATGATGTTTACTGTGGGTTTGTCATATATGGCCTTTATTATGTTGAAGTCAGTTCCCTCTATGCCCAGTTTCTGGAGAGTTTTTATCATAAATGGGTGTTGAATTTTGTCAACAGCTTTGTCTGCATCTATTGAGATGATCATATGGTTTTTCTACTTCAATTTGTTAATATGGTGTATCACATTGATTGATTTGCATATATTGAAGAATCCTTGGATCCCTGGGATAAATCCCACTTGATCCTGGTGTATGATCCTTTCAATGTGTTGTTGGATTCTGTTTGCTAGTATTTTCTTGAGGATTTTTTCATCTATATTTATCAGTGATATTGGTCTGTAATTTTCTTTTTTTGTAGTGTCTTTGTCTGGTTTTGGTATTGAGGTGATGGTGGCCTCATAGATTGAGTTCGGGAGTTTTCCTTCCTCTGCAATTTTTTGGAAGAGTTTGAGAAGGATGGGTGTTAGCTCTTCTCTAAATGTTTGATAGAATTCACCTATGAAGCCATCTGGTCCTGGACTTTTGTTTGTTGGAAGCTTTTTAATCACAGTTTCAATTTCATTACTTGCGATTGGTCTGTTCATATTTTCTATATCTTCCTGGTTTAGTCTTGGAAGGTTATACCTTTCTAAGAATTTTTCCATTTCTTCCCGGTTGTCCATTTTATTGGCATAGAGTTGCTTGTAGTAGTCTCTTAGGATGCTTTGTATTTCTGTGGTGTCTGTTGTAACTTCTCCTTTTTCATTTCTAATTTTATTGATTTGAGTCCTCTCCCCCTTTTTCTTGATAAGTCTGGTGAATGGTTTATCAATTTTGTTTATCTTCTCAAAGAACCAGCTTTTAGTTTTATTGATCTTTGCTATTGTTTTCTTTGTTTCTATTTCATTTGCTTCTGCTCTGATCTTTATGATTTGTTTCCTTCTGCTAACTTTGGGTTTTGTTTGTTCTTCTTTCTCTAGTTCCTTTAGGTGTAAGGTTAGATTGTTTATTTGAGATTTTTCTTGTTTCTCGAAGTAGGGTTGTATAGCTATAAACTTGCCACTTACAACTGCTTTTGCTGCATCCCGTAGGTTTTGGATCATCGTGTTTTCATTGTCATTTGTCTCTAGGTATTTTTTGATTTCCTCTTTGATTTTTTCAGTGTTCTCTTGGTTATTTAGTAACGTATTTTTTAGCCTCCATGTATTTGTGTTTTTTACGTTTATTTCCCTGTAATTAATTTCTAATCTCATAGTGTTGTGGTCAGAAAAGATGCTTGATATGATTTCAATTTTCTTAAATTTACTGAGGCTTGATTTGTGACCCAAGATGTGATCTATCCTGGAGAATATTCCATGCACACTTGAGAAGAAATTGTAATCTGCTCTTTTTGGATGGAATGTCCTATAAATATCAATTAAATCTATCTGGTCCATTGTGTCATTTAAAGCTTGTGTTTCCTTATTAATTTTCTGTTTGGAAGATCTGTCCATTGGTGTAAGTGAGGTGTTAAAGTCCCCCACTATTATTATGTTACTGTCCATTTCCTCTTTTAAAGCTGATAACAGTTGCCTTATGTATTGAGGTGCTCCTACATTGGGTGCATATACATTTATAATTGTTATATTTTCTTCTTGGATGATCCCTTGATCATTATGTAGTGTCCTTCCTTGTCTCTCGTAACATTCTTTATTTTAAAGTCTATTTTATGTGATATGAGTATTGCTACTCCAGCTTTCTTTTGACTTCCATTTGCATGTAATATCTTTTTCCATCCCCTCACTTTCAGTCTGTATGTGTCCCTAGGTCTGAAGTGGGTCTGTTGTAGACAGCATATATATGGGTCTTGCTTTTGTATCCATTCAGCAAGCCTGTGTCTCTTTTAAATTTAATGATAATTAAGACTTTGCATATTCTGCAAAACTTGAAAAAGCTACTTGGAAAAATATAGGCAATGTTCTAAGTTCCCTATTCAAAGATTTCTTTAAAATTCCAAAATAAAATTGAATCAAAAATATTTTTCTGTATTCAGAAAATTTTCTCATACTTGAGACTTTTTTTTTAGATTTTTTTTTTTTCAGTTAGTAAACCTTACTTTATTATTAAGGGATAGATTGGGAGTTTGGAAGTGAGACTTCAAATGCAACAAGTAGGCTTTACAACATGGATCCATCTTACTTTCACTTGCATATAATTTTCATTTTGTGAATCTGAATTGCTAAGACCTACTGACCAGACTGTGATGCTCACCGTTATGGACTAAGTTATGTCTCCCCCTCCCCCAGAAATTGATACGTTGAAGTCCCAACCCCCAGTATCTCAGAATGTAACTGCATTTGGAGATAAAAACTTTAAAGAGGTAATTAAAATTAAATGAGGTCAGATTGGTGAGCCCTAATCTGTGTGACTGTATTTGGAGACTGGGCCTTCGAAAAGGTGAATAAGTGAAAATGAGGTCAATTGTGTGGAGCCCTAATCCAATGTGACATGTATCCTTATAAGAAGAGAAGGAGACACTAGGGATGCATGTGCACAGAGAAGAGGGCTTGTGGGGACAATAAGAAGGCAGCCACTTACAAGCCAAGGAGAGAGGCTTCAGGAGAAAGATAGCTTGATACTGGACTCCCAGCCTTCAAAACTGTGGGAAATAAATTTCTGTTGTTTAAATCACCTAGTCTGTGGAATTTTGTTATGGCAGTCCTAGCTAATACATTCACTAACAGATGACTTTTTTCCAGAACATTCTGTGAGATTGAAACTTCAGGTTCTGTAAATGAATCAGTGCTTTACTATGTCACTGCTCTAAGGCAAATGGGAGATTGACTTTCCTGGACCCCTTGTGGATGCAGGGCCTGTGTTACTAGTTCTAGAGCATTTAACTGCTGGTGCAAGAATCTCCAGAATTCCCTCTGCCCAGGTGATTGTGAAAACGTGAGGTAGGATTTCTCCCTGACTGACTATGCATCTTATATATAAACTTTTATTCTGTGAAGCCACTGAGGTTGGGAAGGGCGGGGGGAGTCACTATTTGTTACCAGAAATTTATCCTTTAATTTATCCTTTCTGATACAACTGTGTGTTACATTCATTAAAAATGAATGACAACTAACTAATATTTTCCTGCAATTAAAGAAGACATACAAAAAAATCAGGTGTCAGCTTATGGATATATGACCAGCAAAAAACATCCCAATACCTTGTTTATGCAAAATTGTTGAATCCACAGATAATTTGATCATTCCTATTCATCTCCATGGAACAAGGTTAAAAATATTTTATTCTTATCAGGGGAAGAATATTCGGGTGATTAAAGGCCTAGAGCTGGCAAATGTGACTCTTCTCTGTTTATAGAACAGCGTTGGCAAGATTCCTAAACATCACCATTTATAAAACCATAAAAACCCTCTATTCAGCCTGAAACAAAGCCAAAGTTCATTTGCACAGTTTTGCTGCTGTAATTGAAACCACTTAGGGCTGTTTATTGTTCTAAGACCAGAAACAATAAAGATAGCATAAACAAGAAACTGACCCAGTGTGATGCTATCGGATGAATCAAAGAAAAACAACTAAGTTTTTGCATACACAGTTGAGCTCATGCTCTTCCTGACTGTGGAACATGCCAGCATGAAGCTTTGTGTTATCTTTTTTTGAAATTGGGGATGAGGGAAAGGGCAAGTCTGTAGTGGTTATAGAGATAGCTCTGTCTCAGTATGTTTCTCTTCTCTTCTTTTTAATTTATACATAAATCTGAGTAGGGAGAAAATAAAGCTGATTTTAGTGCAGCCATTCATCCTGCACTTCATGAAGAAAAGAAAAAATGTTGTTCTCTTTATTAAGTTTGGTTAAGGACTTGAATGGGCCTTACATAAAGATAATAGATATTAAGCAAACATAACAAAGACCAAAAGTAAAGTGAACTGATTCCAAAATGTTCAAACTATTAGCAGACACTAGGAAACTGGAACAGGGAATCATAAATTAGGAAGGTAACAGGGACAACTGAGTGGTTTTTAGTCTTTTAAAGACGGCATTGGGCCATTCCGTCTGCTTTGTTTTCAGTGTTTGTGTTGGTAGATTTTCAGATTCAATTCTGTTGATACGTGTTAATGGGACTCAGGTAAGAGAAACAAGATGGCAGAAGGAGAGAGTGGTTTTAGGGTCACCTTCTCTAAGAGGTTACACAGTGTACCCAGCTAGACACCCAGATGCCACTGCATGTGCTGCTTAGATAGAGCCGTCAGCTGAATTCATCGAGACCCAACATTAGACATTAGGTATGAGGTCACCTGTAGTTAAGATTTAGGTGATAGGAGACCAGGGGTTCCACCAGCTACAACTACAGATAGGGAGGGCCAGCTATCCAGGGCCCTGACCAGAGCAGCCACTCAGTGTCAGACGACAGTAAAAGTTCAGGGGACAGTGAATGTCAAGGGGGTCCTCCTCTATCTGGATACACTATTTATTTGTTTTGTTTTTATTTGGTGTTTGTAGAGTAAGGCTGGAGAAATTCCTGAAAGCCTAGAATTTAGAGGCTGGGTTTATCTGAAAGAGAATGTTTTATAATGGAAGGGAGTAAGATAATAAGTTACATTATTAATTATTACTATTACGATGATGATGTAATTTTCCCCTGATACTCAGTGAAGGTGGGATCATGGATGATAGGGTCAGATCCATTATACAATTCAAAGAAGCAACAAAATTTTGCACAAGAGGAGTTGTATTATGTACATTGTTTCTCCTTCTACAAATACTTATTGATACTAGCTATAAATAAGGGACTGGGCTAGTCATTTTATTCATTAGTCATGTTACCTAAGACATTTTCATGGTTAACTTTTTCAGTACACAATTTATTATGGCTGTAGGTTGCTCTTTTCACTGGTCTAATTATTGTAAATACATATGTTTACTCAGGTTTAAAGATGAAAAGCATAATTTGCCATCTCTATTAGGGAAAATGTTCTACCTATAGTGGTTTTATTAATGGCATATGTTTTCAATTCTTGTTTCATCTCCATTTCTATGCTCCAGGGTGGAATGCACAAATAAATATTTGACACCTCTCTGTCTCCTAAATATGTCACATCTCTTTCAATGCCTACAATAGCGTAAGTACCCCATAGAGATTTGGTGAATGAATGAGTGAATATATTATATATACACATATGTATATATATAATTTAATATACAGATACTGTATAACCCAGTACATACTCTACAATTCAGAGTAATCTGTTTAAAAAATAAATATCTTTTGATGACATACTGATAAATGTTAATCATAGAAAATCAGAAAGTAGAAGTGTCCCCTTTCAGAAAAGCAACATATATGTAAATGTTCAGTTTGTGTTGTCACTGAACTTTCCCTTATTCTTTTTATGGTAATAAAAAATATATATTACCATAAGAAGAATATATATATAATGTTTTATGTTTGTGTATATACACATACACAAACACACATACATTATTAACTGATAATAACTAAGACATAATGCTCCCTGGGAATATTTGTATTGTAAAAGGCAGTTTTTGGAGTCAAAATATCTCAAAGAACCCATAAAATGACAATGGGAAAATGGCAGGCTGTTTCCTTCATTTTGAGTTGGGATTAAATAGTAAGAGAAGATAGAATGTATACTGAGTTGTGTTATTACAGCATAAGAAAAAGTCATTTAAATACACTCTCTTACAACTCTGATTTAACTTGGTTTTCCGTAAATATGTTCATATTGTGAATAAAGGAAATAATAGTTTAAATTTAATCTAAAAGGCCAGATGTTACTGAGACATGGTATGGTATAGTGGTTAAGACAAAGGCTCTAGAACCAGAAGGCCTAAACTCCAATCCTAGTTCTGTTACCATTAGGTGAATAAATTTGTTAAGTGATAACAAATTACTTAACCTTTCTGAGCCCATCAGTCGAATTGCTAAAATACTAGGCTTGGCCTCACAGAGCCCTTGTGAGGATTCAATGGGTTAAGAAATGTTGAGTTCAGAATAATGACGATACAGGGTTAACGAATATTCGGACATCTAATCACTTCAGATTTGGAAACACTCTTGGAGAACAAGGAATCAGAGAAGAGCAATTGAAATACTTAAAAAATAGAATTCATCTTATGAGGGAAAATAAAGGGTATAAAATATACATTGCCTAGCAAAAGGACAAGGAGAGGAACATAATAACCACCTACTCATTTTTAAAAGATTCAAGTGGTAAAGAGAATTATTTAACATGGTACAAAGGAATAAAACTATAATTAACAAGACTAAGTCTAGAAAGAAAAACATTTTGACTAAACATCAGGAAAGTGAAAATGAGATACTTTAAAATTGAGAATGATGTAATTGTGGGAAGCTTCCCAAGAAAGGTGAGTGAAGCCTTGCTCGTGAAAGCATTTTTAACACTCCCATGTGTAAGAGACTGTAAAAGGTCATTGTCCTGTTCAGCTCGGAAGGCAAACTAGAACAGCTTTCACTGTGCCAAATATGAACCCAGTTTTCTTTCTTTCTCCTACGTCATAGAGAAAAGAGTTCATCAGTAAGAGCTTCAGACTTCTGTGATATTTACTGTATCTGCAGGACCTAACTATTCAGTTCATGGCAGGAATAGACATGCTTAAATAAAGTGAAAGATGAAAATAAAAATGCGTTTTCCTCCTAGACAAATATTGTAGTAACTCCAATTTCATAGACCACAAGAAAACTGGATCATCATCCTCTGTTCCTGAGTGTCTCATCTCTCTGAGCCTGCGGGCATCCTGACCTGCCTTTATAGAGATAGAATATTTGTTGGCCTGCCTTCGCCTGGCCTGGCCTATTCAAGTTTATGTTGAACCTGTATAATGGGAGAGACCAAGCTTTCTTCTTGGATACTTGCTGTTCTTTTATATTGTTAGAAAAGGGGAAGCTAAATTTCCATGCCACATGAGAAAATTCAATAAGCAAAACCAGAGACCCAAGTCAGTATACATGGTTTCTAGAAAATAAGAACAATGGGAAACATATTTCCAATATACATTGTATAAGGTGAAAAAGTGAAATTAAAAAAAAAAGAAAAGAGCAGTCAAGGACCGAAAAAGAAATGGAGCACACATTACTTGCTATAATAATGTTTTTTAAGGTGAGTTGAGTATCTCTTTGGAAGTATCCATAAGGATTTGCCTCTAATACTCGGGGAGAAAAAAATATTTTAGATTTGTTTGCTTTTCTTCCTAGAGTTGACTATGTAGAGATTCTAACATAGGCAATGTAAGTCAGTGGTCTTCTTGGAACTATGAAAAGAAAAAGCTAGATGGCAGATTGTTAATCTCCAGATGGTTTAATTTAGTGTGGTTGAATAATAATAATATCTTACATACTTACAGCACTTTTTAATTTTCAAGTGATTTCATATGTATTTTCTCATTTGATCAGTTTGATTTATTATTTAAAGAAATCATTCAGGGAGGGAGGTCCAGCCCATGGTTAAGAAATAATAGACTGTTTTGTTTCACATGAATTTAATATACAGAGATTTCTGTGTTCAGAAAATTAGAAAAATGTCCAGAGAAGAGGACTATTAGCAATTTCATTTCTTTTAATGCTTGTATTCCCAAAGCTAATTCAGTAAGTGTTTTCACCATTTGAAGTTGGAGGCCAAGAGATACTATTCTATATTTATAAACCTTGACTTCACGCTATAAGTTAGAGTTCTTGAATATTTATAAGTGCTAAAATCTGATCAGAACCAAAGCCTTAATTATACATTATGATTAATAAAAATAATCCAATGTCTTCACAAAATAAAATTGCTTTTTTTGGAAACTGATTTTAGTTATACCATGGCTTTATTCATGAAAACAAAACGAAAAACTTAATCCAAAATGATTGAATCTAGTCCAGGTGGAATTGTTCTTGATAAATAAAAATAAACTATTACTTTTAATAATATTGATAATATTGATGATAAGACATTAGTTGACCCAAATAATTGTTTGAAGATTATAATGTGCATTTTATATAGAATTTGAAGCATTACATTTGCTAATTGGTCTTCCCCGCCACAGTTATTCCATGTTTGGCTTATGGTTACATTATGTATGGAAATTACAAGATACTGAAAAATGGTTCTATAGCATTGGAACATTTTTCTCACCTTCCATGCTAGATTTAACCTCTTAATTTTACCTCTTAAACAAAGGAATCCCTGGGCACAAAAATTTTCTGATTGAACACAGGGTAAGGATGCTTCACTGAAATAGCTTATTCAAATAATGTCAAACCAGAGTAGATTTGTTCTTTTTTCTCAAGCACTTTTAGTGTTATAATCCCTCCTAATACCAGCCACTTACATCACAGATCTTGTCTCACTCTGCAATAATTGAAGGCAGAGAAAGGTGTGATGGTGGTTCAAAGCAGGATTTATTCCTGTGAACTGGCCTGTCATGGAGTTGGAGAAGCTTTACAGGAAAGTGACATTTGGTCTGTGTCTTGAAGGCAGAGGAGAGGAGAACTTAGTTCTGCAGGAGGGCAAAGGGGGAAGGAATACTAACATCAAGGCACAAAGATGGGGATATGGGAAAAAGCAGAGTGTTTGGGGTCCTGCATCACCAAATAAGAAAATTTCATGAGCTCTAGGCACAAGTGGTGGGTCCATATGGTGTGTAGATTTGTGCAGGTTTGTAGGGTCAGTGTCATAGCAGAGGAGCAGTCCATTGGAATTCAGAATTTAATTTAAATAAGTGTGTGGCAATTTGTATGGAAACACAAAAGATCCTGAAAAGCCAAAGCAATATTGAGAAAGAAAAACGGAGCTGGAGGAATCAGGACCCCTGACTTCAGACTATACTATAAAGCTACAGTAATCAAGACAGTATGATACTGGCACAAATACAGAAATATAGATCAATGGAACAGGATAGAAAGCCCAGAGATAAACCCATGCACCTATGGTCACCATATTTTTTTCTTTTTTGAATTTAATTTTATTTATTTTTTTATACAGCAGGTTCTTATTAGTCATCCATTTAATACACATCAGTGTATACATGTCAAACCCAATCTCCCAATACATCATACCACAACCCCCACCCCTTGCTACTTTCTCCCCTTGATGTCCATATGTTTGTTCTCTACATATGTGTCTCAATTTTTGCCCTGCAAACCGGTTCATCTGTACCATTTTTCTAAGTTCCACATATATGCGTTAATATATGATACTTGTTTTTCTCTTTCTGACTGACTTCACTCAGTATGACAGTCTCTAGATCAATCCGCGTCTCTACAAATGACCCAATTTCATTCCTTTTTATGGCTGAGTAATATTCCATTGTATATATGTACCACATCTTCTTTATCCATTCATCTGGCGATGGGCATTTAGGTTGCTTCCATGATCTGGCTATTGTAAATAGTGCTTCAATGAACATCGGGGTGCATGTGTATTTTTAAATTATGGTTTTCTCTGGGTATATGCCCAGTAGTGGGATTGCTGGATCATATGGTAGTTCTATTTTTAGTTTTTTAAGGAACCTGCATACTGTTCTCCATACTGGCTGTATCAATTTACATTGCCACAAACAGTGCAAGAGGGTTCCCTTTTCTCCACACCCTATCCAGCATTTGTTGTTTGTAGATTTTCTGATGATGCCCATTCTAACTGGTGTGAGGTGATACCTCATTGTAGTTTTGATTTGCATTTCTCTAATCATTAGTGAGGTTGAGTAGCTTTTTATGTGCTTCTTGGACATCTGTATGTCTTCTTTGGAGAAATGTCTATTTAGGTCTTCTGCCCATTTTTGGATTGGGTTGTTTGTTTTTTAATATTGAGCTACACGAGTTGTTTATATATTTTGGAGGTCAATGCTTTATCCGACGATTCATTTGCAAATATTTTCTCCCATTCTGAGGGTTCTCTTTTCATCTTGTTTATGGTTTCCTTTGCTGTGCAAAAGCTTTGAAGTTTCATTAGGTCCCATTTGTTTATTTTTGTTTTTATTTCCATTTCTCCAGGAGGTGGATCAAAAAAGATCTGGCTGTGATTTATGTCAAAGAGTGTTCTTCCTATGTTTTCCTCTGAGAGTTTTATAGTGTCCAGTCCTACATTTAGGTCTCTAATCCATTTTGAGTTTATTTTTGTGTATGGTGTTAGGGAGTGTTCTAATTTCATTCATTTACATGTAGCTGTCCAGTTTTCCCAGCACCACTTATTGAAGAGACTATCTTTTCTCCATTGTATATCCTTGCCTCCTTTGTCATAGATTAGTTGACCATAGGTGCGTGGGTTTATCTCTGGGCTTTCTATCTTGTTCCATTGATCTATATTTCTGTTTTTGTGCCAGTACCATATTGTCTTGATAACTGTAGCTTTGTAGTATAGTTTGAAGTCAGGGAGTCTGATTCCTCCAGCACCGATTTTTTCCCTCAAGACCGGTTTGGCTATTTGGGGTCTTTTGTGTCTCCATACAAATTTTAAGACTTTTTGTTCTAGTTCTATAAAAAATGCCCTTGGTAATTTGATAGGGATTGCATTGAATCTGTAGATTGCTTTGAGTAGTATAGTCATTTTCACAATATTTATTCTTCCAATCCAAGAACATGGTATATCTCTTCATCTATTGGTATCATCTTTAATTTCTTTCATCAGTGACTTATAGTTTTCTGCATACAGGTCTTTTGTCTCCCTAGGTAGGTTTATTCCTAGGTAAATTCCTACCTAGGTAGGTAGGTATTTTATTCTTTTTGTTGCAATCGTAAATGTGAGTGTTTCCTTAATTTGTCTTTCAGATTTTTCATCATTAGTATATAGGAATGTAAACGATTTCTGTGCATTAATTTTGTATCCTGCGACTTTACCAAATTCATTGATTAGCTCTAGTAATTCTCTATGTATAGTATCATGTCATATGCCAACAGTGACAGTTTTACTTCTTTTCCAAATTGTATTCCTTTTATTTCTTTCTATTCTCTGATTGCCATGGCTAGGACTTCCAAAACTATGTTGAATAATAGTGGTGAGAGTGGACATCCTTGTCTTTTTCCTGATCTTAGAGGAAATGTTTTCAGGTTTTCATCATTGAGAATGATGTTTGCTGGGGGTTTGTCGTATATAGCCTTTATTATGTTGAGGTAGGTTCTCTCTGTGCCCACTTTCTGGAGAGTTTTTATCATAAATGAGTGTTGAAATTTGTCAAAAGCTTTTTCTGCATCTATTGAGTTGATCATATGGTTTTTCATCTTCAGTTTGTTAATATGGTGTATCACATTGATTGATTTGAATATCTTGAAGAATCCTTGCAACCCTGGGATAAATCCCACTTGCTCATGGTGTATGATCCTTTTAATGTGTTGTTGGATTCTGTTTGCTACTATTTTGTTGAGGATTTTTGCATCTATATTCATCAGTGATATTGGTCTGTAATTTTCTTTTTTTGTAGTGTCTTTGTCTGGTTTTGGTATCGAGGTGATGGTGGCCTCATAGAATGAGTTCGGGAGTTTTCCTTCCTCTGTAATTTTTTGGAAGAGTTTGAGAAGGATGGCTGTTAGCTCTTCTCTAAATGTTTGATAGAATTCACCTATGAAGCCATCTGGTCCTGGACTTTTGTTTGTTGGAAGCTTTTTAATCCCAGTTTCAATTTCATTACTTGTGATTGGTCTGTTCATGTTTTCTATTTCTTCCTGGTTCAGTCTTGGAAGGTTATACCTTTATAAGAATTTGCCCATTTCTTCCAGGTTGTCCATTTTATTGGCATAGAGTTGCTTGTAGTAGTCTCTTAGGATGCTTTGTATTTCTGTGGTGTCTGTTGTAACTTCTCCTTTTTCATTTCTAAATTTATTGATTTAAGTCCTCTCCCTCTTTTTCTTGATGAGTCTGGCTAATGGTTTATCAATTTTGTTTATCTTCTCAAGGAACCAACTTTCAGTTTTATTGATCTTTGCTATTGTTTGCTTTGTTTCTTTTTCATTTATTTCTGCTCTGGTCTTTATGATTTCTTCCCTTCTGCTAACTTTGGATTTTGTTTGTTCTTCTTTCTCTAGTTCCTTTAGGTGTAAGGTTAGATTGTTTACTTGAGGTTTTTCTTGTTTCTTTAGGTAGGCTTGTATAGCTATAAACTTTCCCCTTAGAACTGCTTTTGCTGCATCCCATAGGTTTTGGATCATAGTGTTTTCATTGACATTTGTCTCTGTGTATCTTTTGATTTCCTCTTTGATTTCTTCAGTGATCTCTTGGTTATTTAGTAACGTATTGTTTAGCCTCCATGTGTTTGTGTGTTTTACTTTTTTTCCCCCAGTAATTCATTTCTAATCTCATAGCGTTGTGCTCAGAAAAGACGCTTGATATGATTTCAATTTTCTTAAATTTACTGAGGCTTGATTTGTGACCCAAGATGTGATGTATCCTGGAGAATGTTCCGTGCGCACTTGAGAAGAAAGTGTAATCTGCTGGTTTTGAATGGAATGTCCTATAAATATCAATTAAATCTATCTGGTCTATTGTGTCATTTAAAGCTTGTGTTTCCTTATTAATTTTCTGTTTGGAAGATCTGTCCATTGGTGTAAGTGAGGTGTTGAAGTCCCCCAGTATTATTGTGTTACTGTCGATTTCCTCTTTTATAGCTGTTATCAGTTGCCTTATGTATTGAGGTGCTCCTACGTTGGGTGCATATATATTTATAATTCTTATATCTTCTTCTTGGATTGATCCCTTGATCATCATGTAGTGTCCTTCCTTGTGTCTTGTAACATTCTTTACTTTAAAGTCTATTTTATCTGGTATGAGTATTACTACTCCAGCTTTCTTTTGATTTCCCTTTGCATGGAATATCTTTTTGTATCCCCTCCCTTTCAGTCTGTTTGTGTCCCTCAGTCTGAAGTGGGTCTGTTGTAGACAGCATATATATGGGTCTTGTTTTTGTATCCATTCAGCAAGCCTGTGTGTTTTGGTTGGAGCATTTAATCCATTCACGTTTAAGGTAATTATCAATATGTATGTTCCTATGACCATTTTCTTAATTGTTTTGCATTTGTTTTTGTTGGTCCTTTTCTTCTCTTGTGTTTCCCACTTAGAGAAGTTCCTTCAGCATTTGTTGTAGAGCTGGTTTGGTGGTGCTGAATTCTCTTAGCTTTTGCTTGTCTGTAAAGCTTTTGATTTCTCAGTCAAATCTGAATAAGATCCTTGCTGGGTAGAGTAATCTTGGTTGTAGGTTCTTCCCTTTCACCACTTTAAGTATATCATGCTACTCCCTTCTGGCTTGTGGAGTTTCTGCTGAGAAATCAACTGTTAACCTTATGGGAGTTCCCTTTTATATTATTTGTCATTTTTCCCTTGCTGCTTTCAATAATTTTTTTCTGTCTTTAATTTTTGCCAATTTGATTATTATGTGTCTTGGCGTGTTTCTCCTTTGGTTTATTCTGCATGGGACTCTCTGCGCTTCCTGGACTTGGGTGGCTATTTCCTTTCCCACGTTAGGGAAGTTTTCAAGTATAATCTCTTCAAATATTTTCTCGGGTCCTTTCTCTCTCTCGTCTCCTTCTGGGACCCCTATAATGTGAATTTTTTTGCGTTTAATGTTGTCCCAGAGGTCTCTTAGGCTGTCTTCATTTCTTTTCATTCTTTTTTCTTTATTCTGTTCCACAGAAGTGAATTCCACCATTCTGTCTTCCAGGTCACTTATCCGTTCTTCTTCCTCAGTTACTCTGCTATTGATTCCTTCTAGTGTATTTTTCATTTCAGTTATTGTATTATTCATCTCTCTTTGTTTGTTCTTTAATTCTTCTAGGCGTTTGTTAAACATTTCTTACATCTTCTCCATCTTTGTCTCCATTCTTTTTCCGACTTCCGGTTTTATCCTTACAACACTGTGAAGCAGGAGAGAATAGGGATGTTGCTGTTATCAATGGGAAATGGAACTCAGTAACCTTATGTGCAGACATCTAGAAAGGAACAAAATTGGAATCAGGACCTGGGCCCTTACACCTGAAACTAACACAACATAGTAAATCAACTACACTTAAATAAATTTTTTAAAAAATAATTTAAAAAAATTCTTTAAATTAAAAACAACTGTGCTTCCAGTGTTCTCACAGGAGTGAGTGAGAGCACGTCCTTCTACTCTGCCATCTTGAACCATTCTCCTGGTCACTTTATTTTTGATAGAGGAGGCAAGAATATACAATGGAGAAAAGACAGCCTCTTCAATAAGTGGTGCTGGGAAAACTGGACAGCTACATGTAAAAGAATGAAATTAGAACACTCCCTAACACACTACACAAAAATAAACTAAAAATAGATTAAAGACCCAAATATAAGGCCAGACACTATAAAACTCTTAGAGGAAAACATAGGCAGAACAGTCTATGACATAAATCACTGCCAGATCCTTTTGACCCACCTCCTGGAGAAATGGAAATAAAAACAAAAATAAACAAATGGGACCTAATGAAACTTCAAAGCTTTTGCACAGCAAAGGAAAACATAAAAAAGATGAAAAGACAACCCTCAGAATGGGAGAAAATATTTGCAAATGAAGCAACTGATAAAGGATTAATCTCCAAAATTTACAAGCAGCTCATGGAGCTCAATATTAAAAAAACAAATAACCCAATCCAAAAATGGGCAGAAGACCTAAATAGACATTTCTCCAAAGAAGATATACAGATTGCCAACAAACACAAGAAAGGATGCTCAACATCACTACTCATTAGAGAAATGCAAATCAAAACTACAGTGAGGTATCACCTCACACCAGTCAGAATGGCCATCATTAAAAAATCTACAAACAATAAATGCTGGAGAGGGTGTGGAGAAAAGGGAACCCTCTTGCACTGTTGGTGGGAATGTAAAGTGATACAGCCACTTTGGAGGTTCCTTAAAAAACTAAAAATAGAACTACCATACAACCCAGCAATCCCACTACTGGGCATATACCCTGAGAAAACCATAATTCAAAAAGTGTCATGTACCACAATATTCATTGCAGCTCTATTTACAATAGCCAGGACATGGAAGCAACCTATGTGTCCATTGACAGATGAATGGATAAAGAAGATGTTGCACATATATACAATGGAATATTACTCAGCATTAAAAAGAAACGAAATTGAGTTATTTGTAGTGAGGTGGATGGACCTAGGGTCTGTCATACAGAGTGAAGTAAGTCAGAAAGAGAAAGACAAATACCATATGCTAACACATATATATGGAATCTAAAGAGAAAAAAAGGTTCTGATGAACCTAGGGGCAGGGCAGGAATAAAGATGCAGACGTAGAGAATGGACTTGAGAACACGGGGAGGGGGAAGGGTTAGCTGGGAGGAAGTGGGGGAGTGGCATGGACGTACATACACTACCAAATGTAAAATCGATAGTTAGTGGGAAGGAATCATATAGCACAGTGAGATCAGCTCGGTGCTTTGTGTCCACCTAGAGGGGTGAGATAGCGAGGGTGGGAGGGAGATGCGAGAGAGAGGGGATATGGGGATATATGTATATGTATAGCTGATTCGCTTTGTTATAAAGCAGAAACTAACACATTTTAAGCAATTATACTTCAATAAAGATGTTAAAAAGTATATATAAATAAATAAGTGTGTGTGTGTGTGTGTGTAGGGGTGTGTGGGTGTATGTATGCATATATTTCTGTATGTAGTAGGCATTATATTAGGCACTTGGGACACAGAGAAGAATAAGAGAGCATTACACTCAAGAATCCTGCAGGCTGCTAGCCACCAAGTGCCTCCTGCCCACATCGAGCTCCTCAGTGCGTCCTGACAGATTGGACGGAGCCTTCAGATAAGAAGAGCAATGGGAGTTGGTACCAAACCCCTCCAATTTTGGAGAAATGAAATAGTAAGCATCTTATTTTAATGGCTGAGAAACAACATCAACTTTTCATATGAAGAACAGTTCATTAGCGCTGAGTAACTACTTTATTAAATAACCATAAAGAAAGTCCTTTAAGCCTGACCAAAGTCCTTTGTTTTTAACTTAAAGAATTTTTTTTTATTATTTTTAAAAAATTTTATTGGAGTGTAGTTGATTTACTATGTTGTGTTAGTTTCAGGTGTAAGGGCCCAGGTCCTGATTCCAATTTTTTTCCTCTCTAGATGTCTGCACATAAGGTTACTGAGTTCCATTTCCCATTGATAACAGCAACATCCCTATTCTCTCCTGCTTCACAGTGTTGTAAGGATAAAATAAGATGGCTGATGTAAAGGATTATGTAAATTGTAAAAAAAAAAAGCTATATAAATACAATGAATTAGGGTGTAGCTCAAAGGTAGGGCATTTGCTGCAAAAAATGGCACTTAATCACAGTTATTTGCCTTCATTGTGGTGGATAGACATTTAAAAACTGAGCCTAACAGTGACTTCTGTAGCTCCGTCGAGTCATTGAGAAAACAGCTTATATTATCCTTATACAAAAGTATCCAGATTATGAAGAAATACTATGTTTTAATAAGTTATCTCTCTTGGAGTATTTAGATAACATTTTGAGGGCCTTCTATTTTATTAACCTTCCAAGTGGATAAAGAATTGAGAATTACATTCCTGTATTGTACGAGGAATTTCACTTTATCAGCATCTGACATGACTTCAGAAAATGCTGATGGGTCTAAATCAGTTTGCTGCTCTGTACATCTCCCATCACTGAAAGCATTAGAGACCCTTATCAAATAAGAATTGATTCAACGTACAGCTTCCCAGAAAGGCTATGAATGCAGATTAATGAGTTTCTGAGAGATTAGAGTTAGGGAGTTTTGATATAAAACATGTACCAAAATTAGTAGAATGCCATGTTAGGGAAGAACAGAGGAAAAACGACATTCAAAACTTTCTGATTATTTAGTCTTTATTTAGTATGCAGCTATAGATATGCACACTTTAAAGAATGATGTTAAAATATCATTAATATTATTTTAAAAACTGATTTTCTAATGAGTGTAGACATATAATTTTATCCTTCAAGATGAAAAACTTTGTTTATCTTCAAAGAGGTTGAACTCGATATATTGAAGATGGCTACAGTTTTCACTGGACTAAGAAACTAATGCCCCTAAATGCCAAACTTCAGTGTGTTTTTCCATCTGCTTTTTACTGCATTTTTTGCAAGAATTTACCAACTACTCAAAAAGGGTAGGGTTTCTCAGCAGCCTCACTAGTGACGTTCGGGGCTGCATGGGAGGCTGTCCTGTGCATCATAGGCTGTTTACCATCATCTCTGGCCTCTACTCACTAGATGCCAGTAGCATCTTCTTCTCAACAAAATGTATCCATGCATTGGCAAATGTCTGCTGGCAGGCAAGATCTCCCCCTTTTGAGAACCACTGCTGTTGATGAATTTTTTTTTTAATATTGCACTTATATTTAACAAACTGGATGAATACTCTTAATAGTTCTAATGGTTTGAGGATTCTCTTGGTTGTTTCATGTAAGAGTTATTTACCAACTACATCTAAAAATATTTTTACCTTTTCCTTTCCAATCCTTAAAATCTTTTTTCTTATATTATTGCCTTAACTAAAATTTTTTCTTAGAGTATTGCCTTAACTAGTTAGTACTGAACATCCTTGTCTAATTGCAGACTGTAAAGGGAATTGCCTGAAGTTTCTCCATTTAATATAACATTTACTGTAGTTTAGAAAATCTTTGTCAAAGCAGGGTTGTTGTCTGGTTTCAGTTTTCTAAAAGTTTTTCTCTTTTTCTCATGATCATAAATAGGCATTGAATGTTATTTAATAATTTTTTTTGCATTTATTCAGAAGATTGTGCATTTTTCTCCTTTATTTTTTTCTTGTGGCCAATTACATTACATATATGGGATCAAATCATCCTTGCGTTATTGGAAAAATTCCTTCATGAGTGTCATTATATCTCTTTGCATATATCTATATCTCTGTATATAAAATTTTGTGGATTTGGATTAAACTTTGTATTATGTCCTATTCCGTATTTAGTTGAAGTATCAAGATTATACTGATGAGTTGCCAACTTAGTTTTATTTTCTTGAAAAAAGTTTATTAAATAGGCATTATCTCTCTTATCCATTTATTTTGCTTCTAATGCTTCATTGTCTTTCTTGCTTCATACTCATACTCTGCAAATATATTTTATCACACTTTCCTCCATGTTTTCTTTGAACCATCCACCACATTCACTAGAAAGATATATCTGGTTGTTGGGGAGCAGGAGGGGTTGGGGGTGATAGCTGGGCCATAGTTTGTTCTCTTCCAGGTAATTTTAAGGTGTTTGGGGAGTTTAAGGCAAAGAGCCCCTGGTATAGCCAGCTGGGCTCAACTGGTCCTCATTTGCCCATCCAAACACCTTTAGTGTTGAAGGCATAGTGGGATTAACAGCGGAGCCTACCATGTCAGATCTACTGACTTTTCCCTTGGTGACCTCTTTTTGAGGTTCAGTATAAATAGTATAAACAGTGTAAATTTTACTACATTTTACTGTTTTTTTGTTTATTTCCTCAAGTGACAGGCAGGGAGATTCTGGAATTCTGATTCATTTCATAATTTGCTCAAAAGGCTTATTTGTTTATTTGTATTATTGTGGGGAAGGTCAGTTATGGGACACATTCTCTTAATCCCTATAGGTCCAAGGTGGTTTTTCCTGCCATGGGGCTAGATCAGGAGCATGTCCAGACCTAGCTTCTGAGTATTCTTTAATTTCTTAAAGTGATAAACAAGAAAGTATGCAACATTAGATAGGTCCATGCAACAATAAAAAATGTTAAATAGAAATTAATGTTTTTACTAAATGTAGCATACAATCCCATTAGTATGATATATATTTATAATGTGCATGATGATTATTGTGCACATAGGAATTAATGAAGATGGTAAGACAACAATCATTAATAGGTGTTGTTAATCTAATTTTTATATAGCCAAACTAGATTTTGAGTATCTTTATTTCATTATTGATCATAGCACTTAAAGAGATAATTATCTCTGCTAAAGAAGAAAGTCCAAGTCAAACTCTCCCATAGCCATGGTTCCCTGTTCTCCTGCCGTATACTGCCCAGCAGCCCCTCCCTGTCACTTCTGCCTGATATAGGGTTAATTACAATCCTTCATTGATTTTCTAAGGAGACTTTCATTCTGCTTTCTGTACCATCTCTCTTCGAAGGTCCTTCAGATAGAACATCTAAGTCTCTCCTCACCACAGGACCAGGCACTGCGTTGTAGCCACTTTTGGTGGCATGAGCTAACAGAAACTTCAGCCCTAGGTTCATGTTTTCTGCCAAACGTTCAAAAGCTCATTTGGATTCAAGTGAAGATTTTGCCTAAATAAATACAAAGTCCTGGGCATTGAGAGTTCCATGGCAAGATGCCCTTGCCTGGAGAAAATACCTGACTTCCCAGTTTCCTCTAGGTTTAGGGGTGGTGCTGAGTATAGACAATAAATAATAATAATAATAATAATAATAATAATAATAATGAATGCACTGATTTTTGGGCATATGTTCTTACTTTCTATTGACATGAATACTCTCCGAGATTACTTTGGCACCAAAATAACAGCTAAAGAAGAAGGAAAAACATTTGCTTCTGGTGGAAATCTGAAATTTTATGTTTGCTTCTTGTCCTCATCACACTACCTTCATCTTGCCTCTAAGTCCTTGCTCATGTTTCTTTCTTTTCTAATACGTGTTTGGAAGATATTTTTCTTTCTACCTACTATGGTTCTACCCCGTTTCTAAACTTGTTTTCTTAATTCATTAAACTTTCCCCGGTTACTCCTGGCTAAATTAGTCTCTCTCTTCTCTAAATTTCTTAAAAGAGTCTGAGTCCCTACTCTAAATTTTAGATTTAATGTTATCTCCTTATACTTAGATAATTTTTAAGATTTTTATTATTCTCACCTCCTCAAACAAAATCTTGGTTCCTAGACTAATGGTTTCCAGAGGTAGGGGGTAATGGGTGAGTGAAATGGGTGAAGGGGGTCAAAAGGTACAAATTTCTAGTTATAAAATAAACAAGTCATAAGGATGTAATGTACAAATGGTGACTATAGTTAGCAATACTGTATTGCATATTTGAAAGTTGCTAAGAGAGTAGATCTTAAAAGTTCTTACCACAAGAAAAACGTTTTTGGTAACTATGGTGATGGATATTAACTAGACTTATTGTGGTGATCATTTCACAATGTATACAAATATCAAATCATTATGTTGTACATCTGAAATTAATATAATGTTATATGTCAATTATATCTCAATAAAAAAAAGGATAAAAAATGTTGGTTTCTGAATACAGACTTTGCCTAAACTTTTTTATAGCTCCCACAACGCTTAGTAGAAATAAATACAAGGTACATGCTAAATAAACACTTGGTGACAGACATTACTAATAAATGGATGCTTAGTTAAAAGATGACACTAATTTTCTTTACATTTTCCAAAGCAAATAAATTTTGGGGGAAAGCCTCTTATTTTGATCAGTTTTCAATTCAAGGACATCTAAAACAAAGATATGTTTGTTGCTTTTGTTTGTTTTGTTTTTGCTCTTAATTTTATTTATTTATTTAATTTTTTTTAGCATTTTATTTTATTTTTATTTTTATTTTTTTAACATTTTTATTGGAGTATAATTGCTTTACAATGGTGTGTTAGTTTCTGCTTTATAACAAAGTGAATCAGTTATACATATACATATATCCCCATAACTCTTCCCTCTTGCGTCTCCCTCCCTCCCACACTCCCTATCCCACTCCTCTAGGTGGTCACAAAACACCTAGCTGATCTCCCTGTGCTATGTGGTTGCTTCCCACTAGCTATCTATTTTACATTTGGTAGTGTATATATGTCCATATATACACTACCACTCTCTCACTTTAATCGAGATATAATTGACACATAACTGTTAGCTGTTTTTTGAAGAGAAATTTTTTCCCTAGTTATTAATTTTTTTCCTGTGCTGATAATAACAGGGATTTTTACACCTTCCTATGTACTAATATATTGTCTCAATATTCAGTGAACATCTTCCAACCTTCTCTTATCTTTGACTTTCCTGCACGTTAACACAAGTGATTTGACTAAAATTCAGAGGAAGCTGAGGGTTTATTCTTTTTCTTTGTTCTATAGATAAGTCCTTTGGCAAACTTGGATTCACTCAGGAGAAGAAATTACTTATGTAATGAGTCTATTTTAAAATAGACCTATGGAAGATGTCAATTCAACTCTTTCATAATAGAGGGGTAGGAACTGGGTCCTAGAGAGGTTGTTATGTATCTAAAATCATCAAATTTGTTAGTGGCAGATTTAGGATTGGAACCCAGATGTCCATAGATGACATTTGAAATAGTAGGTATTACATTTATGTGCTTCAATGTTTCATTTAACTGTTGTATACATTGGGTGAAAATCTTCATATTGTAGTACAGAGAGAATATCACTCAATGCAAAAATACCTTAAACTGATTCATGCTCATAACCTTTCCTGGTACTGAAAAATTTCCATTTGATGCCTTTAACCTTGACTTTCTTTCTCTTTTGTGCATTATCTTCTGTAAGGGAAAAATAAGTAAATGAAACAACAGTACTTAAAAAATTTTTTTTTATCTTTTAATTTTTTTAATATATATTTTTTCCAGCTTTATTGAAATATAATTGACATGCAGCATTGCATATGTTTAAGGTGTACAGCATAATAATTTGACTTACATATATTGTGAAATGATGACCACAATAAGTTTAGTGAACATCCATAATCTCATATAGATACAGATTTAAAGGGATAGAAAAAAAAATTTTTCCTTGTGAGAACCCTTACGGTTTCCTCTCTTAACAACTTTTATATGTAACATTCAGCAGTGTTCATTTATTTATCATGTCGTACATGACATCCCTAGTACATATTTATCTTATAACTGGAAATTTGTACCTTTTAACTGTCTTCATCCAATTTCCCCTCCTCCACCCACACCTCTGGTAACCACAAATGTGATCTCTTTTTCTATGAGGTTGTTTGTTTGCTTGTTCCTAGTATACAACACAGTGATTCAAATATTTACCAATACTTTTTTTCTTTACTGTTTTTTTTTTTTATACAATTTTTAAACCAAGGATGCTAGTATTTAAATATGTTTGGGGAGACCTTCAAGATGGCGGAGGAATAAGACGTGGAGATCACCTTCCTCCCCATAAACACATCAGAAATACATCTACATGTGGAACAACTCCTACAGAACACCTACTGAACACTGGCAGAAGACCTCAGACTTCCCAAAAGGCAAGAAACTCTCCACGTACCTGGGTAGGGCAATAGCAAAAAGAAATAAACAGAGACAAAAGAATAGGGATGGGACCTGAACCTCTGGGAGGGAGCTGTGAAGGAGGAAAGGTTTCCACACACTAGGAAGCCCCTTCACTGACACAGACGGGGGTGGAGGGGGGGAGCTTCGGAGCCACAGAGGAGAGCGCAGCAACAGGGGTGCAGAGGGCAAGGTGGAGAGAGTCCCACACAGAGAATTGGTGCTGATCAGTGCTCACCAGCCTGAGAGGCTTGTCTGCTCACCCGCCGGGGCAGATGTGGGCTGGGAGCTGAGGCTCGGGTTTCGGAGGTCAGATCCCAGGGAGAGGACTGGGGTTGGCTGCGTGAACACAGCCTGAAGGGGGCTAGTGAGCCACAGCTAGCCAGGAGGGAGTCCAGGAAAAAGTTTGGAACTGCCTAAGAGGCAAGAGACCATTGTTTCGGGGTGTGCGAGGAGAGGGGATTCAGAGCGCTGCCTAAACTAGCTCCAGAGATGGGTGTCAGCCACGGCTATCAGCACGGACACAAGAGATGGGCATGAAATGCTAAGGCTGCTGCTGCAGCCACAAAGAAGCCTGTGTGCAAGCACAAGTCACTATCCACACCTCCCCTTCCAGGAGCCTGTTCAGTGTGCCACTGCCAGGGTCCTGTAATCCAGGGACAACTTCCCGGGGGAGAACACACGGTGTGTCTCAGGCTGTTGCAACGTCATTACAGACTCTGCCACCACTGGCTCACCCCACATTACGTACCCCTCCCTCCCCCCAGCATGAGTGAGCCAGAGCCCCCTAATCAGCTGCTACTTTAACCCTGTCCTGTCTGAGCAAATAACAGACGCCCTCAGGCGACCTACATGCAGAGGCTGGGTCAAATCCAAAGCTGAACCCCAGGCGGTGTGGGGACAAAGAGCAACAAGGGAAATTTCTCTCAGCAGCCTAAGGAGCAGCAGATTAAATCTCCACAATCAACTTGATGTACCCTCCATCCGTGGAATGCCTGAATAGACAATGAATCATCCCAAAATTGAGGCGGTGGACTTTGGGAGCAACTGTAGACTTGGGGTTTGCTTTCTGCATCTAATTTGTCTCTGGTTTTATGTTTATCTTAGTTTAGTATTTAGAGTTTATTATCAATGGTAGATTTGTTTACTGATTTTGTTGCTCTCCTCTTTTATTTTATATATAGATATATATATCTTTTTTCTTTTTCTCTTTTTGTGAGGGTGTATGTGCATGCTTCTTTGTGTGATTTTGTCTGTATAGCTTTGCATTTACCATTTGTCCTAGGGTTGTGTCTGTCCGTTTTTTTTTTTTTTTAGTATAGTTTTTAGCACTTGCTATCATTGGTGGATATGTTTTTGGGTCTGGTTGCTCTCTTCTTTCATTCTTTCTTTTTTTTTCTTTTTATATTACTTCTTAATTTTTATTTATTTATAATAATTTTCCATTTTAATAACTTTATTTTATTTTATTTTTTCTTGATTTTTATTTTTCTCCCTTTTCTTTGGAGCCGTGTTGCTGACAGTGTCTTGGTGCTCCGGCCAGGTGTCAGGCCTGTGCCTCTGAGGTAGGAAAGCTGAGTTCAGGATACTGGTCCGCCAGAGACCACCTGGCTCCCTGTAATATCAAACAGTGAAAGCTCTCCGAGAGATCTCCATCTCAACACTAACATCCAGCTTCACTCAGTGACTACCAAGCTACAATGCTGGACACCCTATGCCAAACAACTAGGAAGACAGGAACACAACACCACACATTAGCAGAAACCCTGCCTAAATAAGGTAACAGACAACCCAAAACACACCACCAGACTGGTCCTTCCCAGCAGAAAGACAAGATCCAGCCTCATCCACCAGAACACAGACACCAGTCCCTTCCACTAGGAAGCTGACACAACCCACTGAACCAACCTTACCCACTGCGGGCAGACACAAAAAACAATGGGAACGACAAATCTGCAGCCTGCAAAAAGGAGACCCCAAACACGGTAAGTTAAGCAAAATGAGAAGACAGGGAAACACACAGCAGATGAAGGAGCAAGGCAAAAACCCACCAGACCAAACAAATGAACAGGAAATAGGCAGTCTACCTGAAAAATAATTCAGAGTAATGATAGTAAGGATGATCTAAAATCTTGGAAACAGAATGGAGAAAATACAAGAAACGTTTAACAAGAACCTAGAAGAACTAAAGAGCAAACAAACAATGATGAGCAACACAATAAATGAAATTTAAAATTCTCTAGAAGGAATCAATAGCAGAATAACTGAGGGAGAAGAACAGATAAGTGACCTTGAAGATAAAACAGTGGAAATAACTACTGCAGAGCAGAATAAAGAAAAAAGATTGAAAAGAATTGAGGACAGTCTTAGAGACTTCTGGGACAACATTAAACACAGAAACACTAGAATTATAGGGGTCCCAGAAGAAGAAGAGAAAACGAAAGGGATTGAGAAAATATTTGAAGAGATTATAGTTGAAAACTTCCTTAATATGGGAAAGGCAATAGTCAATCAAGTCCAGGAAGCACAGAGAGTCCCATAGACGATAAATCCAAGGAGAAACACGCCAAGACACATATTAATCAAACTATCAAAAATTAAATACAAAGAAAAAATATTAAAAGCAGCAAGGGAAAAACAACAAATAACATACAAGGGAATCCCCATCAGGTTAACAGCTGATCTTTCAGCAGAAACTCTGCAAGCTAGAAGGGTGTGGCAGGACAATTTAAAGTGATGGAAGGGAAAAACATCCAACCAAGATTACTCTGACTAGCAAGGATCTCATTCAGATTCAAAGGAGAAATTAAAAACTTTACAGACAAGCAAAAGCTAAGAGAATTCAGGACCACCAAACCAGCTTTACAGCAAATGCTAATAGAATTTCTCTAACGCAGGAAACACAAGAGAAGGAGAAGACCTACAATAATAAACCCAAAACAAGTAAGAAAATGGTGATTGGAGCATACATATCGATAACTACCTTAAATGTAAATGGATTAAATACTCCCACCAAAAGACATAAACTGGCTGAATGGATACAAAAACGAGACCCGTATATATGATGCCTACAAGAGAACCACTTCAGACCTAGGGACACATACAGACTGAAAGGGAGGGGATGGATAAAGATATTCCATGCAAATGAAAATCAAAAGAAAGCTGGAGAAGCAATTCCCATATCAGACAAAATAGACTTTAAAATAAAGACTATTACAAGAGACAAGGAAGGACACTATCTAATGATCAAGGGATCATTATAAGTGATCAATTGTTAAATTGTTAAATCAATTGTTACAATTGTTAAATCTAAGAAGAAGATTTAACAATTGTAAATATTTATGCACCCAACATAGGAGAACCTCAATACATAAGGCAAATGCTAACAGCCATATAAGGGGAAATCAACAATAACACAGTCATAGTAGGGGACTTTAACACCCCACTTTCACCAATGGACAGATCATCCAAAATGAAAATAAATAAGGAAGCACAAGCTTTAAATGATAAACAAGATGGACTTCACTGAAATTTATAGGACATTCCATCCAAAAACAATAGATTACACTTTCTTCTCAAGTGCTCATGGAAATTCTTCAGGATAGATCATATCTTGGGTCACAAATCAAGCCTTGGTAAATTTAAGAAAATTGAAATCATATCAAGTATCTTTTCTGACCACAATGCTATGAGACAAGATATTAATTACAGGAAAAAAATCTGTAAAATATACAAACACATGGAGGCTAAACAATACCCTATTGAATAACCAAGAGATCACTGAAGAAATCAAAGGGGAAATAAAAAAAATACCTAGAAACTAATGGCAATGAAAACATGATGACCCAAAACCTATAGGATGCAGCAAAAGCAGTTCAAAGAGGGACGTTTATAGAAATAAAATCCTACCTCAAGAAACAAGAAACATCTCAAATAAACAATCTAACCTTACACCTAAAGCAATTAGAGAAAGAAGAACAAAAAACCCCAAAGTTAGCAGAAGGAAAGAAATCATAAAGATCAGCTCAGAAATAAATGAAAAAGAAATGAAGGAAATGATAGCAAAGATCAATAGAACTAAAAGCTGGTTTTGTGAGAAGATAAACAAAATTGATAAACCATTAACCAGACTCATCAAAAAAAAAAAAAAAAAAAAGGGAAAACACTGAAATCAATAGAATTAGAAACGAAAAAGGAGAAGTAACAACTGACAATGCAGAAATACAAAGAATCACAGGAAATTACTACAAGCAACTATATGCCAATAAAATGGACAACCTGGAAGAAATGGACAAATTCTTAGAAAAATACAACCTTCCGAGACTGAACCAGGAAGAAATAGAAAATATAAACAGACCAATCACAAGCACTGAAATAAAAACTGTGATTAAAAATCTTCCAACAAACAAAAGCCCAGGACCAGATGGCTTCACAGGCGAATTCTATCAAACATTTAGAGAAAAGTTAAGACCTATCCTCAAACTCTTCTAAAATATAGCAGAGGGAGGAACACTCCCAAACTCATTCTACGAGGCCACCATCACCCTGATACCAAAACAAGACAAAGACATCACAAAGAACAAAAGCTACAGGCCAATAGCTCTGATGAACATAGATGGAAAAATCCTCAACAAAATGCTAGCAAACAGAACCAACATCACATTAAGAGAATCATACACCATGATCAAGTCGGGCTTATCCCAGGAATGCAAGGATTCTTCAATGTACGCAAATCAATCAATGTGATACACCATATTAACAAACTGAAGGAGAAAAATCATATGATCATCTCAATAGATGCAGAAAAAGCTTTTGACAAAATTCAACACCCATTTATGATAAAAAGCCTCCTGAAAGTAGGCATAGAAGAAACTTACCTCAACATAATATGGCCATATATGACAAACCCACAGCCAACATCATTCTCAATTGTGAAGAACTGAAGCCATTTCCACTAAGATCAGGAACAAGACAAGGTTGTCCACTCTCACCACTATTATTCAACATAGTTTTGGAAGTTTTAGCCATAGCAATCAGAGAAGAAAAAGAAATAAAAGGAATACAAATCGAAAAGAATAAGTAAATGTATCATTGTTTGCAGATGACATGACAGTATACATAGAGAATCCTAAAGATACTACCGGAAAACTACTAGAGCTAATCAGTGAATTTGGTAAAGTAGCAGGATACAAAATTAATGCACAGAAATCTCTTACATTCCTATACACTAATGATGAAAAATCTGAAAGACAATTTAAGGAAACACTCCCATTTACCATTGCAACAAAAAGAATAAAATACCTAGGAATAAACCTACCTAAGGAGACAAAAGACCTGTATGCAGAAAACTATAAGACACTGATGAAAGAAATTAAAGATGATGGAAACAGATGGAGATATATACCATGTTCTTGGATAGGAAGAATCAACATAGTGAAAATGACTATACTACCCAAAGCAATCTACAGATTCAATGCAATCCCTATGAAACTACCAATGGCATTTTCCACAGAACTAGAACAAAAAATTTCAGTTTGTATGGAAGCACAGAAGACCCCGAATAGCCAAAGCAATCTTGAGAAAGAAAAACGGAGCTGGAGGAATCAGGCTCCCGGACTTCAGATTATACTACAAAGCTACAGTAATCAAGACAGTATGGTACTGGCACAAAAACAGAAATATAGATCAATGGAACAGGATAGAAACCCCAGAGATAAACCCACGCACATATGGTCACCTTATTTTTGATAAAGGAGTCAAGAATATACAATGGAGAAAACACAGCCTCTTCAATAAGTGGTGCTGGGAAAATGGGCAGCTACATGTAAAAGAATGAAATTAGAACACTCCCTAACATCATACACGAAAATAAGCTCCAAATGGATTAATGGATTAAAGACCTAAGTATAAGGCCAGACACTATAAAACTCTTATAGGAAAACATAGGCAGAACACTCTATGACATAAATCACTGCCAGATCTTTTTTGACCCACCTCCTACGGTAATGGAAATAAAAACAAAAATAAACAAATGGGACCTAATGAAACTTAAAAGCTTTTGTACAGCAAAGGAAACCATAAACAAGATGAAAAGACAACCCTCAGAATGGGAGAAAAGATTTTCAAATGAAGCAGCTGACAAAGGATTAATCTCCAAAATTTACAAGCAGCTCATGCAGCTCAATATCAAAAAAACAAACAACCCAAATCAAAAATGGGCAGAAGACCTAAATAGAGATTTCTCCAAAGAAGATATACAGATTGCCAACAAACACATGAAAGGATACTCAACATCACTAATCATTAGAGAAATGCAAATCAAAAGTGCAATGAGGTATCACCTCACACTAGGCAGAATGGCCATCATTAAAAAATCTTCAAACAGTAAATGCTAGAGAGGATGTGGAGAAAAGTGAACCCTCTTGCCCTGTTGATGGGAATGTAAAGTGATACAGCCACTATGGAAAACAGTATGGAGGTTCCTTAAAAAACTAAAAAAAAACCTACCATACAACCCAGCAATCCCACTCTTTGGCATATACCCTGAGAAAAGCATAATTCAAAAAGTGTCATGTACCACGATGTTCATTGCAGCTGTATTTACAATAGCCAGGACATGGATGCAACCTAAGTGTCCATCAACAGATGAATGGATAAAGAAGATATGGCACATATATACAATGGAATATTACTCAGCCATAAAAAGAAACAAAATTGAGTTATATGTAGTGAGGTGGATGGACCTAGAGTCTGTCATACAGAGTGAAGTAAGTCAGAAAGAGAAAAACAAATATCATATGCTAACACATATATATGGAATCTAAAAAAAAAAAAAAAGCTTCTGATGAACCTAGGGGCAGGACAGGAATAAAGATGCAGACATAGAGAATGGACTTGAGGACACAGGGAGGGGGAAGGGTAACCTGGGATGAAGTGAGAGAGTGGCATAGATATATATATATACACTACCAAATGTAAAATAGATAGTTCGTGGGAAGCAGCCACATAGCACAGGGAGATCAGCTCGGTGCTTTGTGACCACTTAGAGGAGTTGGTTAGGAAGGGTGGGAGGGAGACACCAGAGGGAGGAGATAAGGGGATATATGTATATATATAGCTGATTTACTTTGTTATAAAGCAGAAACTCACACACCGTCGTAAAACAATTATACTCAAAAAAAAGATGTTAAAAAAATTGATAAATAATAACATGTAAAATATTTACTACATGTTGAAATTCTATTTTGGATATATTGGATTAAGTGAAAATATGCTATAAAATTAATTTCACCTGTTCCTCTTTACTTTTAAATGGCTGCTAGAAAAATTTTAAATTACATATATGGCTTACATTATATTTCTATTGTACATTGTTGTTCTAGAAGCATCAAGAGAAAGAGAGAGAGAGGGAGGTGTTACTAATAAAAGAATAAGAGTATTATAGGCATAAGACTTCTTATCAAAACACTGGAGGACAGAAATAATGGTCTTTAAATTTCTGAAGTGTAAAAAAAATCTTAAATCTAGAATTTAATATCCTGCCAAACTTACCAATTAAATATGAAGGGAAAGGGACTTCCTTTGTGGTCCAGTGGTTAAGACTCTGCTCTCCCAATGCAGGGAGCCCAGGTCTGATCCCTGGTCAGGGAACTAGATCCTGCATGCTCCAACTAAGAGCCTGTATGCCACAACTAAGACCCAGGGCAGATAAATAAATAAATAAATATTAAAAATAATAAATATGAATGTAAAATAAACACTTTTCCATCCATGTTGATTCAGAATGATTCCAGAATCCTTATCTACCAAGCAACGTTTCTTTTTAAAAATTTTACAGTATTTGAGGATGTACTCTATCTAGAGTACAGGAGAGAGAGAAGCAGCTCATGGTCCAGGAAACAGTGGTGGAATTCTAGGTGTGAAATGGAAAGGATGACACGTCTGCAGCAGCCCGAAAAACACAGCTCAGATTAAAACACCAGATCAAAAGACCCTAAACGGCATTCCTCCAAGAATAGAAAGAGGAAGATTTAACAGGCAAGACAATTAAGAAGCTGGGAGTTCTTAGCTCAGTGGGGAAGAAGACTTAGGTTTTTTTCTTCTCAACAAGTAAAAAGAACCCCAAGAAATTAGAAATGCCAAGAAAACAATTGAAAAATTAGAGAAGAAAGTTTTGATTCAAATACAAGATGAGCAAAACTGTGGCCTGATCACTTGAGGAATATGAGAGGTCATTTGACTTTAACACTTGGGACTTTCTCCTTTGAGAGAATCAGTGACAAATCATTATATTTCATTTTCAGTGGACCTAATCACACTATTTCTGCAGTGACAAATAGTTGAATGATCACATTTACATAATTATAATTAGATGTTTACTAGTCTCAATTTTTATAATCAAAACATAAAACCTAATTTTAGTTATAGAATAGAATGTTCATGTCATAAAAGACATTGTAAAGGTAACGCTCCAGCTGGCAGAAGTCAAGTTGAAAGCAGGAGGGAAGGGTGTGTGTAGGGGTGCTACTTTCCTCTTTTTACTTTGGGATGATACAAGAGATACTATGTAAAGAAGACGGAACGAAAATACAGGATTTTGTATACATCACTTAAAAGTATAAAGGCAACTAATAGAAAAACCACACACACTAATATAAGTAGCAAAACTCAGGGGAGAGAGAGAGACAAGTGGAGATGCGAGCTGAATTCCTTGTCTATCAAAGAGGATGGAAATGACTTGATTTCTACTGCTGGTAAATTAAGAAACTGAGATCTAAGCATATCGTTTAGAATTATGGTGGTAACATCAGAAGAATTAAAAACAAAATGTTTAAAGGGGTTTCCAATGACGTGTGGGACTTGGGTAGCGGAGGTGAAATGGAGTTTTTATTTAATAACAGTACAGTACATGCTGGTTGAATTTTGAAACTGTGCACACGTTTTAAAATGTTTTTGAAAATACATTTATAAATAATTGGTGTTGATAAGTGTAAAGAAAGGCCCAATTAAAGAGTAATTCTTCCCTGAAAAAACAAAGTTTGTTCTTTTAACATTGCTATTTTTATAACAATAATTTTGGTATAATAGAATATTTTAAGACAATTCTACACTTAGAACTTAAAGTTCTCTACATGTTTTAATTTGGTTTCTAGATTCTCTCTTTTTTTAAAATTTTTATTTATTTTTGGCTGCATTGGGTCTTCGTTGCTGTGTGTGGGCTTTCTCTAGTTGCCACGAGTGGGGGCTACTCTTCCTTTTGGTGCACGGGTTTCTCATTGCGGTGGCTTCTCTTGTTGTGGAGCATGAGCTCTAAGCTCATGGGCTTCAGTAGTTGCAGCAGGCGGGCTCAGTAGTTGCAGCACGTGGGCTCTAGGGCATTCAGGCTTCAGTAGTTGTGGTGCATGGGCTCAGTAGCTGTGGCTCACGGGCTCTAGAGTGCAGGCTCAGTAGTCATGGTGCACAGGCTTAGTTGCTCCATGGCATGTGGGATATTCCCAGGACTAGGGATTGAACCTGTGTCCCCAGTATTGGCAGGTGGATTCTTAACCACTGTGCCACCAGGGAAGTCCCTAGATTGTTTCTTTTATTCTCTTCAGCTCTCTTGTAATAGGCCATGTGATCAAGCTGTGTCTTAGAATAAGTGGTACTGTAGCCCTGAAAGGATAATGTCCTGAGCATCTTTTGAAAGACACTATACGTTAAGCATTTTTAACCATATATACATGCAAAGAGATAGTTATTATTTTAGTAGGGCAAAATACTCCATAGAATGTAAGCATAGGAATAATTGTAAATGTTCTGATACCTACAAATTCAGTGAATTAGCACAACTTTCCCCCAAATCTTTGATCCTTATTACCTTATTTGTTCTCTTCTCTTAGTGGTTTAATCCTTTACTAAGTACTGATTATTTTTTCTCAGAGGTCTCTACCATGTACTGTAAAATAATATTGTCATATAGAAACTGATCTCCTCCCAGTCTTGAAGTCATATTTCTCTCTCAAGGTTTTGCCTTGTTGATTTATTCTACATTTATCTACTAAAAAATTCTGCCTCATATATTATTTCAATCATGTCACATATCTGATAAATAATCTGTAGTAGCTTTAATTTGCCAATCTGTTCAACATCTTCAGTCTGGCCTTCAGGACCCTTAAAAAATTCTCTTTGATTTTTGGTTGATGTTTGCCAATTTCAGTTTTCTGTTTCACCCATGATCTCATAAACAGGTCCTTTTCCCTTTCTCTATGCCTTGTGCATGCTATTTATACTCAGAAAGCTCATAATAAACCCCTAACACATTGGACTTTTTTTTTTACTTTTGTAGTTAAAAAATGTTTCCAGGCAAATGAGCTCTGCAGATTGCTCTTTACCTCTAGAAGTATTTTTTTTTGGTGTGGCTTTAACATATGGTTTATTTATAAGGAAATTATGGATATATTAACACAACTGTTCTGTATTTAAATCCAATGAGAGTTCAACTACCAGTTCTTGAACATGCTATGCTGTTTCTTGCCTCTGTGAATGTGCACATGCTGTTTGCTCTACCAGGCCCTGTACCCCTCTCTCCTTGGTCATGTCTACTTGTCAAATTTAATAAATTTTATTCATAATTATTTTTGAGTCTTTAAATATCACCTATTATTTATATGTTGGTCCTTCATTCTATGCTTTCTAATTCCATCATTTTCTCATTTATATTTTCATCTCTTTGTTTTATATTTTCATATTTTGTATTTCACAGAATAAAATTTGTATTCACCAGAATAAAAATTCACAGGCTTTTATTGTCTGCAGCATCAGCTATGCTCTTACAATTTCCAGTGAGAGAAGATAATTTTTTTTGGAGCTTTTTCAGAAAATCTTTTGCATATTGCATACATCATCTATTTTGATTTTACCTCATCTATTTCATCTCCATCTTTCCTAGTTCTTTCCTCTTGACTTTGGATATGTGATTCTCAGCCAACATGTTTACTTTCCCTCTTTTCAGAATGACAGTTTTCTGAAATTTTCTAGCTCCTTAATTGCATTTTCAGAAAATATACTTTGCTATAAATATTCTGAGTGTGGCTCCCTTTCTTTTATTCTAAAGTACTTCATTTATTCAGCAGTTCAGCTGCAGCCTCAGCTATTCAGCAGAATGAAGGTGGAGATACAACATGCTCAGTACAATTTCTGATTTCTATTTAGCTTTAACCAAGCAGAGTTGTATTGCTTTGCTCTTGTCATAGTAAGACAACAACAACAACAAAAACAAAAACAAAAACAAAGACAAAACACCCCACAAAAGCATAGTAACAAACAGCAATAAGCATTTCTTTCTCCTATGGGTTGTCTGGGCTGTACTGCTAATGTCATTTGGGCTTGTTCACACGTCCATATTTTGACTTAGAGTGTGCTCTGCTCACATGTCTCTCCTCCACTTGGACCAGTGGGATAACCAGGGGTTTTCTTCTCATGGCAATGACAGAAGCCAGAGAGAGTAAGTAGAAAACAGATATCCTGACACAATCACCTCATTCAATTGGCGAAAGCAAGCCACATGTTGAAACCCAAAGTTACGAGTCAGTAAAATGTGCCCCCTCCTTTAGCAAGAGAAATTAAAAAGCCACATGACAAAGGGCAAATATAAAATCTGAAAGTCAAGAGGAAATATAAAATTGAGTTCTCCCAGAAGCTATCTATGGAATAAGGTTAACTCAGTAGGTTTAGGGTGTTCAAACCCTCCACATGCCAGAGAAAGGCCTGGTTCCCAATTAGATTCTGTGAAATAACCTCTTAGCCCTTGGAATATATGGTCTGAGAAGAGTGTCTTTGTATGCCTCGGGCTTTGGACCACACCAATTTGTTCTTGCTAATGCTGATTTATGGTGGATGTTTGCTTTTGTTTGCCTTGGGCCCTGAGCCAGGATGTATCCGTTTCAACTCTGGAGGGGTTGGAGACTGAATAGCTCAAGTCAGTCATGTGGAGACTCCATGCATATGTGACTATCCCCTGGTAAATTACCCTGGTGAGTTTCACTGGTTGGTAATATTTTGTCGGGATGGTAAACATCTTGAGAATGGGAACAGCAGTTTTATCTAGCTTCTGGGTAGTTATAATGATTAAATGAGATAGTATGTGTGATATGCTTAGAATAGTGGCTGACACTGTTCTAATAATAAAACCTGTATAATGGCTTGTTAAATAAAACCATTTGGTGTGTACAGGAAAGCCAGAATTTGGAAACTGCAAACATATATCAAACGTCATAGTTGGGGTGATGAAGTTAAAGCAAACAACCAGAGTCAAGAGGCAAAGAAATCTGGAGCGAATAAATAAAAGAAGTATACACACATGCACACACCTCACAAAGAATGAAGTAGATGGAAGGAAATTGGTTTGGTTTAAGATGTAGACCCTAGTCTAAGCAAATGTTTTAGAAATTCACCTTGTTGGGTTCTGACCTAGAGAAAAGTAGAATTAAAAGTTTAGAGCCTGGCAAATAAATTCCTCCTGCCACCTCCTTATATTTCATTTTGCAGAAAGTTTTTTTTTTTTTTGAAATTTGGAATTTTATTTAGTTTTTTTTTTATACAGCAGGTTCTTATTAGTCATCAATTTATACACATCAGTGTACACATGTCAATCCCAATTGCCCAATTCATCACACCACCACCCCCACCCCCTGCCGCTTTCCCCCCTTGGTGTCCATACGTTCGTTCTCTACATCTGTGTCTCAATTTCTGCCCTGCAAACCGGTTCATCTGTACCATTTTTCTAGGTTCCACATATATGCGTTAATATACGATATTTGTTTTTCTCTTTCTGACTTACTTCACTCTGTGTGACAGTCTCTAGATCCATCCCGTCTCAACAAATGACTCAATTTTGTTCCTTTTTATGGCTGAGTAATATTCCATTGTATATATGTACCATATCTTCTTTATCCATTTGTCTGTCGATGGGCATTTAGGTTGCTTCCATGACCTGGCTATTGTAAATAGTGCTGCCATGAACATTGGGGTGCATGTATCTTTTTGAATTATGGTTTTCTCAGGGGGTATGCCCAGTAGTGGGATTGCTGGATCATATGGTAATTTTATTTTTAGTTTTTTAAGGAACCTCCATACTGTTCTCCATAGTGGCTGTATCAATTTACATTGCCACCAACAGTGCAAGAGGGTTCCCTTTTCTCCACACCCTCTCCAGCATTTGTTGTTTGTAGATTTTCAGATGACGCCCATTCTAACTTGTGTGAGGTGGTACTTCATTGTAGTTCTGATTTGCATTTCTCTAATAATTAGTGATGTTGAGCAGCTTTTTATGTGCTTCTTCTTGGCCATCTGTATGTCTTCTTTGGAGAAATGTCTCTTTAGGTCTTCTGCCCATTTTTGGATTGGGTTGTTTGTTTTTTTAATATTGAGCTGCATGAGCTGTTTATATATTTTGGAGATTAATCCTTTGTCCATTGATTTGTTTGCAAATATCTTCCCCCATTCTGAGGGTTGTCTTTTCGTCTTGTTTATGGTTTCCTTTGCTGTGCAAAAGCTTTGAAGTTTCATTAGGTCACCTTTGTTGATTTTTGTTTTTATTTCCATTACTCTAGGAGGTGGATCAAAAAAGATCTTCCTGTGATTTATGTCAAAGAGTGTTCTTCCTGTGTTTTCCTCTGAGAGTTTTATAGTGTCTGGTCTTACATTTAGGTCTCTAATCCATTTTGAGTTTATTTTTGTGTATGGTGTTAGGGAGTGTTCTAATTTCATTCTTTTACATGTAGCTGTCCAGTTTTCCCAGCACCACTTATTGAAGAGACAGTCTTTTGTCCATTGTATATCTTTGCCTCCTTTGTCATAGATTAGGTGACCATAGGTGCATGGGTTTATCTCTGGGCTTTCTATCTTGTTCCACTGATCTATGTTTCTGTTTATGTGCCAGTACCATATTGTCTTGATTACTGTAGCTTTGTAGTATTGTCTGAAATCAGGGAGACTGATTCCTCCTGCTCCGTTTTTTTTCCCTCAAGACTGCTTTGGCTATTCGGGGTCTTTTGTGGCTCCACACAAATTTTAAGATTTTTTTGTTCTAGTCCTGTAAAAAATGCCATTGGTAGTTTGATAGGGATTGCACTGAATATGTAGATTGCTTTGGGTAGTATAGTCATTTTCACAATGTTAATTCTTCCTATCCAAGAACATGGTATATCTCTCCATCTGTTTCTATCATCTTTAATTTCTTTCATCAGTGTCTTTATAGTGTTCTGCATACAGGTCTTTTGTCTCCCTAGGTAGGTTTATTCCTATGTATTTTATTCTTTTTGTGGCAATGAAAAATGGGAGTGTTTCCTTAATTTCTCTTTCAGCTTTTTCATCATTAGTGTATAGGAATGCAAGAGATTTCTGTGCATTAATTTTGTATCCTGCAACTTTACCAAATTCATTGATTAGCTCTGGTAGTTTTCTGGTGGCATCTTTAGGATTCTCTATGTATAGTATCATGTCATCTGCAAACAGTGACACTTTTACTTCTTCTTTTCCAATTTGCGTTCCTTTTATTTCTTTTTCTTCTCTGATTGCCGTGGCTAGGACTTCCAAAACTATGTTGAATAATAGTGGTGAGAGTGGACATCCTTGTCTTGTTCCTGATCTTAGAGGAAATGCTTTCAGTTTTTCACCATTGAGAATGATGTTTGCTGTAGATTTGTCATATATTGCCTTTATTATGTTGAGGTAGGTTCCCTCTATGCCCACTTTCTGGAGAGTTTTTACCATCAGTGGGTGTTGAATTTTGTCAAAAGCTTTTTCTGCAATTATTGAGATCATATGGTTTTTCTTCTTCAATTTTTTATATATGGTGTATCACATTGACTGATCTGAGTATATTGAAGAATCCTTGCATCCCTGGGATAAATCCCACTTGATCATGGTTTATGATCCTTTTAATGTTTTGTTGGATCCTGTTTGCTAGTATTTTGTTGAGGATTTTTTCATCTATATTCATCAGGGATATTGGTCTGTAATTTTCTTTTTTTGTAGTATCTTTGTCTGGTTTTCGTATCAGGGTGATGGTGGCCTCATAGAATGAGTTTGGGAGTGGTCCTTCCTCTGTAATTTTTTGGAAGAGTTTGAGAAGGATTGTTGTTAGCTCTTCTCTAAATGTTTGATAGATTACATCCGTGAAGCCATCTGGTCTTGGACTTTTGTTTGTTGGAAGATTTTTAATCACAGTTTCAATTTCATTACTTGTGTTTGGTCTGTTCATATTTTCTATTTCTTCCTGGTTCAGTCTTGGAAGGTTATACCTTTCTAAGAATTTTTCCATTTCTTCCTGGTTGCCCATTTTATTGGCATAGAGTTGCTTGTAGTAGTCTCTTAGGATGCTTTGTATTTCTGCAGTGTCTGCTGTAACTTCTCCTTTTTCATTTCTAATTTTATTGATTTGAGTCCTCTCCCTCTTTTTCTTGATGAGTCTGGCTAATAGTTTATCAATTTTGTTTATCTTCTCTAAGAACCAGCTTTTAGTTTTATTGATCTTTGCTATTGTTTTCTTTGTTTCTATTTCATTTATTTCTGCCCTGATCTTTATGATTTCTTTCCTTCTGCTAACTTTGGATTTTGTTTGTTCTTCTTTCTCTAGGCCCTTTAGGTGTAAGGTTAGATTGTTTATTTGAGATTTTTCTTATTTTTTGAGGTAGGCTTATATAGCTATAAATTCCCTCTTAGAACTGCTTTTGCTGCATCCCATAGGTTTTGGATCATAGTGTTTTCATTGTCATTTGTCTCTAGGTATTTTTTGATTTCCCCTTTGATTTCTTCAGTGATCTCTTGGTTATTTAGTGATGTATTGTTTAGCCTCCACGTGTTTGTGTGTTTTACTTTTTTTCCCTGTAATTCATTTCTTATCTCATAGCATTGTGGTCAGAAATGATGCTTGATATGATTTCAGTTTTCTTAAATTAACTGAGGCCTGATTTGTGACCCAAGGAGTAATCTATCCTGGCGAATGTTCCGTGCGCAGTTGAGAAGAAAGTGTAATCTGCTGTTTTTGGATGGAATGTCCTATAAATATCAATTAAATCTATCTGGCCTATTGTGTCATTTAAAGCTTCTGTTTCCTTATTTATTTTCATTTTGGATGATCTGTCCATTGGTGTAAGTGACGTGTTAAAGTCCCCCACTATTATTGTGTTACTGTCGATTTTCTCTTTTATAGCTGTTAGCAGTTGTCTTATGTATTGAGGTGCTCCAATGTTGGGTGCATATATATATATAATTGTTATATCTTCTTCTTGGATTGATCCCTTGATCATTATGTAGTGTCCTTCCTTGTCTCTTGTAACATTCTTTGTTTTAAAGTCTATTTTATCTGATATGAGTCTTGCTACTCCAGCTTTCTTTTGATTTCCATTTGCATGGAATATCTTTTTCCATCCCCTCAATTTCATTCTGTATGTGTCCCTAGGTCTGAAGTGGGTCTCTTGTAGACAGCATATATATGGGTCTTGTTTTTGTATCCATTCAGCAAGCCTATATCTTTTGGCTGGAGCATTTAATCCATTCACGTTTAAGGTAATTATCGATATGTATGTTCCTATGACCATTTTCTTAATTGTTTTGGGTTTCTTTTTGTAGGTCCTTTTCTTCCATTGTGTTTCCCACTTAGAGAAGTTCCTTTAACATTTGTTGTAGAGCTGGTTTGGTGGTGCTGAATTCTCTTAGCTTTTGCTTGTCTGTAAAGCTTTTGATTTCTCCATCAAATCTAAATGAGATCCTTGCCGGGTAGAGTAATCTTGGTTGTAGTTTCTTCTCTTTCATCACTTTAAATATATCATGCCACTCCCTTCTGGCTTGTAGAGATTCTGGTGAGAAATCAGCTGTTTACCTTATGGGAGTTCCCTTGTATGTTATTTGTCATTTTTCCCTTGCTGCTTTCAATAATTTTTCTTTGTCTTTAATATTTGCCAATTTGATTATTATGTGTTTCGGCATGTTTCTCCTTGGGTTTATCCTGTTTGGGACTCTCTGCACTTCCTGGGCTTGAGTGGCTATTTCCTTTCCCATGTTAGGGAAGTTTTCATCTATAATCTCTTCAAATATTTTCTCTGGTCCTTTCTCTCTGTCTTCTCCTTCTGGGACCCCTATAATGTGAATGTTGTTGCATTTAATGTTGTCCCAGAGGTCTCTTAGGCTGTCTTCATTTCTTTTCATTCTTTTTTCTTTATTCTGTTCTGCAGCAATGAATTCCACCATTCTGTCTTCCAGGTCACTTATCCGTTCTTTTGCTTCAGTTATTCTGCTATTGATTCCTTCTAGTGTAGTTGTCATTTCAGTTATTGTATTGTTCATCTCTGTTTGTTTGTTCTTTAATTCTTCTTGGTCTTTGTTAAACATGTCTTGCATCTTCTTCATCTTTGCATCCATTCTTTTTCCGAGGTCCTGGATCATCTTCACTATCATTATTCTGAAATTTTTTTCTGGAAGGTTGCCTATCTCCACTTCATTTAGTTGTTTTTCTGGGGTTTTATCTTTTATCTTCATCTGGTACATAGCCCTCTGCCTTTTCATCTTATCTATCTTTCTGTGAATGTGGTTTTTGTTCCACAGGCTGCAGGATTGTAGTTCTTCTTGCTTCTGCTGTCTGCCCTCTGGTTGATGCAGCTATCTAAGAGGCTTGTTGCAGAAAGTTTTTATAAAGCTGTGGCAGCACCAGTGGTGACTTTGGTGAAGGGAGTGCTGTCTTTCTCCTCAAAGCTATGTTAAATTTCTATGAAATTTATGTAAATACAATGATCTAGTTATATACAAGCAGCTTCAAAAGAAACTCCCTAATTTTCTGCCCTGCAATCATCTTTTCCACCCCAATCCTTCCTATGTATAAGTTCTGGAGCTGCTGTGTAAGTTTTAGAACATAGTATAATAAGACATGATTGTCCCTTAATTTGTTGTGGAGTTTATCATTATGTATTAATAATGCCAAAGAAGGAACAGTCTGAGAAATTAAGGAAAGCACGGGTTTTTTGGTAGGGCAATTGAGAAAGACAGCTCTACAAATCTAATGTCATTCGAAGTGTCTAAGAAATTGTAGACATTAAATATTTCCTCTGGTCCATGGGTATCATTATCTTATTCGGTAGCAACTATGAATTTTGCAGGATAAGCCTTCTATCTAGCTGATCATTGCCTCCTTTCCTATCTTATTGGGTACATGTTCACCCTTTTTACTTGCTAAATATTTTTTATAATATATACATATTAGCTCCTGATTCCGTAAGTCTGAATCTTCTGGGATTTTATTTCTTCCAGGTGGTAAAATCATTCTTCTTCCTTAATTCCTGGGGCTTTCCTGTGAGTAGGAGAAGAGAAAAAGGAGTAAGTTCAATGTAAAGCTGACATTACCTCTATTCATCCACCAAATGTCAGGAAAAGAGAGAGGAGAATATTTGAACACTTCATCTCATAGTAAGAGGGAGAACAGAGACTGCGTATTTTGTGTGTTCCATTCACAACCATCAAGTGCTCTGAAACTGTTTCTGTATGGAAAGTAGTCACTCTCTCAAAACCAAGAAAAGGATACAAAGGTGCACCATCTAGTAAGGTACAGGAACTGAACAGATGGAAATTTCTTTCACTTAATTGGGTTCAGAGGCTCTGAGGAAATGCAGAAAAAGTAATTTGAAGGAGGTCAGCCTGGGAGGAAATCAGTTTCATGGTTAAAGGGAATGAATTTACCATGTAAGAAACATCATAAATATAAGAACTATACCCTAAGAAATACTATCTAGTGTCAGCAGCATCAGTTATGTCTCCTAACATTCAAGAGGAACAAAAAAACTCCCCTGAATTTAGGAAGTCTTCCTTATTTCAGATTTTATTCTTTAAATCTGTGAAGTTATGGTTCAGATGGGATTTTGGGTGGCCATAAAGTGTGTCCACATAAGGAGGCATCTACTTAGGGTGACAGATTATGATGTTGAACTTAAAGATCATGGATTCTGCAATTCTGTAACCAGTCTCTCTCTCATAGGTCTGTTTATGGAAATCAGATTATAGAAAAAAAAAATAAAACCATATGTCTTGGAATGGCAAATGCAGAGATTGTGAGTTAGAGTCCCATTCTTTGCAAATAAACTGCTCTGTGCCTTTGGACAGGCTGCCTAATTGTTTAATGCCTTCCAATTTCTCATGTATAAAATCTAAGATCCAAATTCATCCTATATAAATCTCAGAAACCTAATGATGAAATGGTCCTTGCATTGCTATTGAGGTTTAGAAAGGGAATCACTCACTATCATGGAAATCACAAAAAATTATAAAGGAGGATAAATAATGGAATCCCATTCTCTACCTGTATTAGCACCTAACACCTTCCTTGGGTCATTTTTAGGACCTCCCTTGAGAACAATTTTGATTCTAGTTGGTAATGAAACATATTTCTCCAATTCATTCCTTTGATATTTTAATTTTAAGGTTAGATTTTTCTAGTGAAAATACTTTTCATAAAGTTTAAAAACGGTTTCTAAAGAATGCTTGAAATAACATATATCTCACAAAAGGAAATGGAATAAATGTTTTTAATGCCAATTTAAGAGAAGGTTAAAAGCACAGTAACAATTCTTGATCCCTCATTAGTTAAAAATGAATTGTAGCTAGTTTGTAAGATAATTGAAACTATCTTTAAGTTTTTAAGTGAGTCTCATTTTAATCATTTTATTTTTAAAATTTATTTTTATTTATTTACCTATTTTTTACTTTTGGCTGCATTGGGTCTTTGGTGCTGCGCGTGGCTTTCTCTAGTTGCAGCAAGTGGGGGCTACTTTTCACTGAGGTGCGTGGGCTTCTCATTGTGGCGGCTTCTCTTGTTGTGGAGCATGGGCTCTAGGTGCGTGGGCTTCAGTAGTTGTGGCTTGTGGGCTCTAGAGCACAGTCTCAGTAGTTGTGGTGCATGGGCTTAGTTGCTCCACGGCATGTGGATCTTCCCAGACCAGGGATCGAACCCGTGTGCCCTGTATTGGCAGGCGGATTCTTAAACACTGTGCCACCAGGGGAGTCCTCATTTTAATCATTTTAAAACAAAATATTTTTGAAATGAATAGCACTCCCTACATTTTATGTTGAAGTACATTGGGCATTATTTAATTTCTTCTTGATAACTGATAACTTACAGTTATTGATATGATCCTAAGTTATTTTTATGCTCGAATTCAGATATTCTCTTCTGGCAGGTCTCTTGATCTTATTTAAATGACCAGGCTCCTAAGCTTAGTGCCTTAAATGGGCTCCTCATTTTTTATCTCTCCCCTTGTTACAGGTCATCATTATTAGATGTTACTTCTTACTGCTATAGTGTACCTTCTGGTACTCTCCATTTCTTTTTAATTTGTTGTATCTAAACTTCTGTAGACCAGGAATCTCAAAGTTAATGAAACTAGTCGAATAAGATCAACTTTTACAAAAATTTTAGACTTGAAATTCAAGATGAGAAAGATGAGTGTTAAGGAATGTACCACGAGGAAATGGATTCTGACACATAGAAATAAAGAATAGCATGCTGCACAGAAGCAGTGATGGCATAAATCAAGGGCTAAGGAATCTTTCACAAATAACACGCTAATTTACCTGCTTCAGGGGCAGCTTGCAAATAATGGAAATGCAAAACAGTTTGTGTTTGAGGAACACAGCAGTTGCACTCAAGTTGCAGAAACTTAAATATAGTTTCGTATTTATAAGTTTTGAAAATTAAAAGGATAAATAGCTCCTCTCCTTTGCAAGTAGCCCAGGGTCATTTTCAAATACAAAAAAATACAGAAGAAGTAATGAGGAGGAGCTGGGGTAAAGTCACCATACATTCATCAAAAACTATTTGATGAGCATCTGCTGTGGGTGAGGCACTTTGCTAGGCATTAGGGATACAGCAGTGAATGAGGCAGACAGGCTCTCCTGAAAATTATTGCCCTTCTTGGAACTTTAAAGAATGTTTAAAAATGTTAACATTAGGGGTACTAAGTGAGGAATATATGGAAACTCTGTGAACTGTTTTTGAAACTTCTACAGAAGGCTATAATTTGTTCAAAAGAAAAAGAAGTATAATGGCATTTATGACATGACAAGTTCAGGATGTATTAGGAATGTTTGATGAATGAAGAAGATCTGGTGGTCCAGGAGAAAAAGAGGTCAGTTAAATCCAGGCAGAGGAATTAGTATATGGAATGGATCTGCTGTGGAAGACAGTACTGATGTATGAGTGAAAATGAATGACATTTAGGGTGACTGGAGCATGGAGAGTGAGAGGTGAAGTGATGCCAGCTCACTTGGCCATTCCATCATGGACCAGTGCTCTAATGAAGATGCTGATGACAAGGATGCTGGTGACAATGTTTTTGGAAAACCAGAGCTGCTGAGTTTTAACATGTAATCTTGGTCTGATCCTTCCTCCTGAGTTACTGATGTAAAGCTGCTGCTCAGCCAAGCTTTACATTATACTTTACTCACTTCCCTTCACCCATAGCCAAGCAACTAGATTTTGCCAGGAGAATGTGAGCCTATAGGAAATTGTCAGTTATCACATGGAAGATACTCTCCTATCATTAAACACCTAGTGTGTTAAGTCACTAACATTTTGCTTTTGTTTATTCCAGTAGCTAGGGTTGCCTTAACCAACAGAGATATTAAAACTTTTTTAGGGTTTGGTGTTGAGAATCCTGAAGTTTCTAGACCATGAAACAACCCTGGTATGTGGATCTTTGTTCTTACTCCTTCAGGCATGCTTATCTTTTGCTTTAATTTAACAATTATTTGTTGAGTATCAACTGTAAGCAAGAAAGACAACATAGTAAAGTAGAAAGAGCCCTGAATTTGGGATGGGATGAGCAACATTCAGACTCTTTCACTTACTGCTAGCTGAACAATATTACAGAGCATACTTATCCTGAACCCCAGTTTTGCTTGATGCATGTGAATAGTAAGTAGGCTCCATACAGTTCTTTACGTTTTTCAAATATTTCTGTTTACATTATTTAATTTATTTCTTCAAAGAACTCTTTATTTGGCATAAATATTATCACACTGCACTCTCCTTTTACTGACACCAGCATTTTATAAATAAGAAATCTCAAATTGGTGATGTTAAACAATTTTGCCAAAGTCATATGGCTGATAAATATTGTAGCCAGGATCTTCATATAGGTCTTCTGACTCAAAATCCCATGCTTATTCCTCTTCCGAGTAGCATCTCATCACTTACAGAACATGAGAATAACATCAGGAAAAATGTAAAAGAATTACATGAAAACTGACCTGATATTCATGATCTATTTTCCTTTCTGAGTTTTTAGCCTCAATTTTTATTGGCCTTCACTTCATGTGATTATGCTCAAAACTCTATATTAGAAAAACACATGTGTTCTCAAGTCTCTTGATGTGCCTACAGTTTATAGGAAATGCAGTTACAAAGGAGACAAGAAATTAGGTGATGGGTATGTGAGGTTCATTATATTAGTCTCTACTTATTGCATGATTGAAAACTTTGTAATCAAAAGTTAAGAATAAAACAAACATGAAGGGCAACAAAACTTTTGTACATAGATCCATCTCTCTCCTTTGCTTCTCAGCTAAACTTCTTGCAAGAACAACAGTATCACTTCCTCATTCTCCATTCACTGTGCACATATCTGCAGCCTGTCTCCAGTCTCCTCCAGAGCTTTGAAACTGAAAAATGGTCACTAATAAACTCTGTATTTTTTCAATTGAAGTATAGTTGATTTATGTTTCAGGTGTAGAGCAAAGTGATTCAGTTATATATATATATTCTTTTGCATCCTTTCAGGTTCTTTTCCATTGTAGATCATTACAAGATATTGAATATAGTTCCCTGTGTTATACAGTAGGTCCTTGTTGTATATCTATTTTATATATAGCAGCGTGTATCTGTTAATCCAAAATTCCCAATTTATCCCTCCCCCCCCCACAATAAACTCTGTATTGACAGTTATACAAGGTAAGTTTCAGAGATCTGCTCTACAACATCATGCCTACAATTAGCAATAAGATAATTATGCACTTAAAAATTTGTTAAGAGGGTAGGTCTCATGTTAAATGTTCTTACCACAAATACAAACAAACAAACAAGGAGACACAAGAAAGATATCGGAGGTGATAGATGTTTATTAACTTGATTATAGTGATGGTAACAGGAGTGTGTATGTGTATATATATATATATATACTCACCAAATTGTGTAGATTAATTATGTACAGTTTTTTATAGAAATTATACCATAATAAAACTGGAAGAAAGAAGAAAATGCATGGAGATCCAGTAAGAATAAAATATCTTAGAAGAAGAAGAGTTTGAAGGAGGTTTTCATTTTTAATTTTGTGAGAGAGAGAGAAAGAAAAGAAGAGGTGTAAGCATGAGATGTAGGACTTTAGGGAGAGAAGTGAATGAGGAGGAATTTTAGAAAGTTTTTATGTGTGTTGGAAAACGTAATTTCTACTTTGCTGCCTCCTTATGAGACATTCAGTAAAGTTTATCTTACTTGAAGAAAAAATTCAGGGATAACCCTAAATCCTTATTTCACTTGATATTTCTTTAACATTTACTATCGTTGCCCAATGTTGAGGCACACAATATTTTCTGAATATAAATTTTTTTTCTCTTGGATTTTATGATAGGAAATGAAAAATATTCTCTTTGTTTTTTCTTCTCAGCTCCACTGGCTGGCTCTTTCCCTGCTTTTGCCATTAATGTAGATCTTCCCCATATGTCCACCTTTGGCCCTCTTCTCTTTCAGGCTTCACACAGAATAATCTCAATCTTGTCTGCTCTTTTCCCCATCCACAGCTCCTAGTTCCACAGAGAGCTGACGATCCCCAAATGTGTCTTCTCACTCTAGATCTTGATTCTGCATTGTATACTAGCTATTGGATCACTCCATTTGTGTATCCCTCAGGAAACTCAAACTCAACATGTTTGTGATAGTTTTAAATCATGTTCACACATTTTTTGATATTCCTCCCTTCAAGAGTTGAGGCTTAATTACCCACACTTGGAATATGGGCTGGACTTAGTAACTCGCTTCCAATGAACAGAACATGGTGACTTCTGAGACTAGGCCATACAGACATAACCACTTCCTTCTTGTTCTCTCTCTTGTATCACTAGCTTTGGGGCAAGCTAGCTGTCCTGTTGTTAGGACACTCAATCACTGATGGAGGGACCAGGAGGTGAGGAACTGGGGCCTCCTGCCACTCACCTCCATGGGTGAGTTTGGAAGGAGATTTTCAGTTCCGGACTATCCTTCAGATGCCTGTAGCTCTGGTCAACATCTTGATTGCAACCTAATGAGAGACTCTGACCCAGCATCACCTTGGGAAGAACTGCTGAGTTCCTGACCCACAGACACCATGAGATAATAAATGTTATTGTTTTAAGTCACTATGTTTTGAAGTAATTTGTTGTGAAATAATAGATAACCAGAAGGTGTCTGAAACCAAACTCATTATTGTTTTCACTTTACACATCTGTCTCTTTTCCTTCATTTTTACATGCTAAAGCCAGGAACATCCATTGTCCTCACTTTCCACGGACAGCCAGTAGGTCTGGCCATTTTAACATCCATAGTTTGGATGCCTCTGTGAGGTTGTTACTACTCAGCACCACATTATACGGCCTCTTCATCTGCCACTTGTCATTAAGACCTTTTCAACATGGGTTGTCTTACTCCTTACCAAAATATTCTCCATATTGGTCTCTGAGAATTCCTGTCTAAATGTAATAAAGATTTATTTCTGTGCTTAAAAATTTTAAATATCTACCCCATTTTTTATCACTTAAAATAATGGTTTCCAAATATTGTGGACAAATTGCATGAGGAAATGTGGGATATTAAGGTGAGCGCTATTCTGAAAACTAAATTCAGCATAAAGGACAATCTTTTAAAATGATATAATCTCAGAATGTAATTTTAGTATTCTAAGAAATAGAAGAGTAGTTGCTCATTGTTTTTATTGTTGTTGTTTTCAGTGTCCTTATGTGGCAATATAAAGGATGACTCCAATTTAAGAAAACAGTTTTTTGGTTCATGAAATCCAATAAAATTAAATTGTGTATCTGATCTTTCACCACTCCCATGAATGATCATTATATAGTAGAGTCTCTAAGCGTATGTAGCTATTCCATGCCTCTATGTCTTTGAATGGTTTAGTTATTCTACTTGGAATGGTTTTCCCCTGGACTAGTTAGAAAACTTCTGCTTATTCCTCAAAACCTGCCTCATTAACCTCTCCTCTGTGAAACTCTTTCTGTTCTATTAAAGTGGAATTGATTACTCTTTGTGTAGTTGTACCTAGTATATTTATATTACTAAAATTAACTTGTTATTTTGACATTTGTTTACATGCCCACCTCTCACCCTAGACTGGTAGCTCTTTAATTGGCAGAATCATGTTCGTGTGCAGTATTAAAACATTACGGGGAAGATAAGGTTGGATAAGGCATGTCACTTTATTCAAGGAACTAGAACCTCTTAAGGAAAATAAAATATGTATTTAAATAGCTATAACAAAAATGAATATCATGATGGTGAAACAAACTGCTAATGTAATTCCGAGAAAGAGAATTTCCAACTAGGATGATTGGGAAAGGCTTCAAATAGGAGCTAGATTATGAACTGGATGTGGAAGGATATTTGGGATTTTTGAGATCAGGGAAGATATTCCACGTGGGAGGAAAGACCAAATGTATCTTGGAGTTTGAAAGAATGTTGAGTCTTCCATTTTGACTGATGTATAGTGTTGATGCCATAGAACAATGAGAAACAACAGTTTAGAAATATAAATGGGGCTAAGTGTAGAAAACTTTTAATGCTAGGCTGAGAAATTCAGGTGAAAATGGGGAGCTATAGAAACCTGTGTGCAGGAGGAGTTAAGAAGACTAATTTGGAGGCAACAGCAGGATTGTGAAGAGTAAACCTGGGTGTGATGAGACTATGAGGGGACATAGTACAGTAGTCTAAGCAAGAAACAAGTAGGGTCTGCAATACAGTGAAAACAGTGGGAATAGAAATGGGGTGAGGATGCTGGAGACAACTAATTACATACGGAAAATGGAGAAGAAAAAAGAGGGAAACCATATTTGGATGTTTTGAAACTGTGCTATTTGAAGAAATAGAAATTATGATGTGTTGAAAGGGTAAAGGGTTCTATTAATCTGAACTTATATGTCTTGCATAATTCCTCCCCTTCCCCCCCCACCCCGCCCACACACACACAAAAGCTGTTTGAGGCAACAGTGCAATGACCAAGATGGGATAAAATGTGCTGAAATATCTCATTTAAAAATGAATTTAACAGTAGTTGATAATAGTGTAAAGTTTAAATCCAAAAGACATATTCTTTTTATTTTTAAAGTGTCTATCACATCCGCCCCACTTTCTCCTCAACCACCCTAGTTTTGGTAAGAATTACTATTATTTTTTGCCAAATGGCAAAACATGTGGAAGAGGCAATCTGGGAATACGCAGTCCTAGCTGACCTTGCAAATGCCACAGATATATGGTCAAACTCAGGCCAGATTAACCAAACCTGGCCCAGACCAGCAACTGTCTATCAGAATTGTGAGCTAATCAACTGATTGTTGTTTAAACTACTAAGTGTTGGAAGAGATAACTAATACAGTCATCTTATTCCTTTTTTTAACATCTATTTAAAGTATAATTGCTTTACAATGGTGTGTCAGTTTCTGCTTTATAACAAAGTGAATCAGTTATACATATACATGTGACCCCATATCTCTTCCCTCTTGCATCTCCCTCCCTCACACCCTCCCTATCTCACCCCTCTAGGTGGTCACAAAGCACCAAGCTGATCTCCCTGTGCTATGCGGCTGCTTCCCACTAGCTGTTTTACGTTTGGTAGTGTATATATGTCCATGCCACTCTCTCACTTTGTCCCAGCTAACCCTTCCCCCTCCCCGTATCATCAAGTCCATTCTCTAGTAGGTCTGCATCTTTATTCCTGTCTTGCCCCTAGGTTCTTCTAACCATTTTCTTTTTCTTTCTTTTAGATTCCATATATATCTGTTAGCATGTGGTATTTGTTTTCCTCTTTCTGACTTACTTCACTCTGTATGACAGACTCTAGGTCCATCCACCTCACTACAAATAACTCAGTTTCGTTCCTTTTTATGGTTGTTTGTTGTTTTGATATTGAGCTGCATGAGTTGCTTGTATGTTTGGAGATTAATCCTTAGTCAGTTGCTTCATTTGCAAATATTATCTCCCATTCTGAGGCTTGTCTTTTCGTCTTGTTTATGGTTTCCTGTGCTGTGCAAAAGCTTTTAAGTTTCATTAGGTCCCATTTGTTTATTTTTGTTTTTATTTCCATTTCTCTAGGAGGTGGGTCAAAAAGGATTTTGCTGTGATTTATGTCATAGAGTGTTCTGCCTATGTTTTCCTCTAAGAGTTTGATGGTGTCTGGCCTTACATTTAGGTCTTTAATCCATTTTGAGTTTATTTTTGTGTATGGTGTTAGGGAGTGTTCTAATTTCATTCTTCTACATGTAGCTGTCCAGTTTTCCCAGCACCACTTATTGAAGAGGCTGTCTTTTCTCCACTGTATATTCTTGCCTCCTTTACCAAAGATAAGGCGACCATATGTGTGTGCTTTATTATGTTGAGGAAAGTTCCCTCTATGCCTACTTTCTGGAGGGTTTTTATCATAAATCGGTGTTGAATTTTGTCAAAAGCTTTCTCTGCATCTATTGAGATGGTCATATGGTTTTTCTCCTTCAATTTGTTAGTATGGTGTATCATGTTGATTGATTTGCATATATTGAAGAATCCTTGCATTCCTGGGATAAACCCCACTTGATCATAATGTATGATCCTTTTAATGTGCTGTTGGATTCTGTTTGCTAGTATTTTGTTGAGGATTTTTGCATCTGTGTTCATCAGTGATATTGGCCTGTAGTTTTCTTTCTTTGTGACATCTTTGTCTGGTTTTGGTATCAGAGTGATGGTGGCCTCGTAGAATGAGTTTGGGAGTGTTCCTCCCTCTGCTATATTTTGGAAGAGTTTGAGAAGGATAGGTGTTAGCTCTTCTCTAAATGTTTGATAGAATTCACCTGTGAAGCCATCTGGTCCTGGGCTTTTGTTTGTTGGAAGACTTTTAATCACAGTTTCAATTTCAGTGCTTGTGATCAGTCTGTTCATATTTTATATTTCTTCCTGGTTCAGTCTCAGAAGGTTGTACATTTCTAAGAATTTGTACATTTCTTCCAGGTTGTCCATTTTATTGGCATATAGTTGCTTGTAGTAATCTCTCATGATCCTTTGTATTTCTGCAGTGTCAGTTGTTACTTCTCCGTTTTCATTTCTAAATCTGTTGATTTGAGTCTTCTCCCTTTTTTTCTTGACAAGTCTGGCTAATGGTTTATCAATTTTGTTTATCTTCTCAAAGAACCAGCTTTTAGTTTTATTGACCTTTGCTATTGTTTCCTTCATTTCTTTTTCATTTATTTCTGATCTGATCTTTATGATTTCTTTCCTTCTGCTAACTTTGGGGTTTTTTTGTTCTTCTTTCTCTAATTGCTTTAGGTGTAAAGTTTGTTTATTTGAGATGTTTCTTGTTTCTTAATGTAGGCTTGTATAACTATAATCTTCCCTCTTAGAAGTGCTTTTGCTGCATCCCATAGGTTTTGGGTCATTGTGTTTTCATTGTCATTTGTTTCTAGGTATATTTTGATTTTCTCTTTGATTTCTTCAGTGATCTCTTGGTTATTAAGCAGTGTGTTGTTTAACCTGCATGTGTTTGTATTTCTTACAGATTTTTTCCTGTAATTGATATCTAGTCTCATAGCACTGTGGTTAGAAAAGATACTTGATACGATTTCAATTTTCTTAAGTTTACCAAGGCTTGATTTGTGACCCAAGATATCATCTATCTGGAAGAATGTTCCATGAGCACTTGAGAAGAATGTGTATTCTTCTCTTTTTGGATGTAACGTCCTATAAATATCAACTAAGTCCATCTTGTTTAATGTATCATTTAAAGCTTTTGTTTCCTTTTTTATTTTCATTTTGGATGATCTGTCAATTGGTGAAAGTGGGGCATTAACGTCCCCTACTATGATTGTGTTACTGTTGATTTCCCCTATTATGGATGTTAGTATTTGCCTTATGTATTGAGGTGCTCCTATGTTGGGTGCGTAAATATTTACAATTGTTATATCTTCTTCTTGGATTGATCCCTTGATCATTATGTAGTGTCCTTCTTTGTCTCTTAATAGTCTTTGTTTTAGAGTCTATTTTGTCTGATATGAGAATTGCTACTCCAGCTTTCTTTTCATTTCCATTTGCATGGAATATCTTTTTCCATCCCCCCACTTTCATTCTGTATGTGTGCCTAGGTCTGAAGTGGGTCTCTTGTAGACAGCATATATATGGGTCTTGTTTTTGTATCCATTCAACCAGTCTATGTCTTTTGGTGGGAGCATTTAATCCATTTACATTTAAGGTAACTATCGATATGTATGTTCCTATTACCATTTTCTTAATTGTTTTGGGTTTATTATTGTAGGTCTTTTCCTTTTCTTGTGTTTCCTGCCTAGAGAAGTTCCTTTAGCATTTGTTTTAAAGCTGGGTTGGTGGTGCTGAATTCCCTTAGCTTTTGCTTGTCTGTAAAGCTTTTAATTTCTCCGTCAAATCTGAATGAGATCCTTACTGGGTAGAGTAATCGTGGCTGTAGGTTTTTCTCTTTCATCACTTTAAATATGTCCTGCCACTGTCTTCTGGCTTGCAGAGCTTCTGCTGATAGATCAGCTGTTAACCTTATGGGGATTACCTTCTGTGTTACTTGTTGTTTTTCCCTTGCTGCTTTTAATATTTTTTCTTTGTATTTAATTTTTGATAGTTTGATTAATATGTGTCTTGGCGTGTTTCTCCTTGGATTTATCCTGTATGGGACTCTCTGTGCTTCCTGGACTTGATTAACTATTTCCTTTCCCATATTAGGGACGTTTTCAACTATACTCTCTTCAAATAGTTTCTCAGTCCCTTTCTTTTTCTCTTCTTCTTCTTGGACCCCTATAATTCCAATGTTGGTGTGTTTATGTTGTCCCAGAGTTCTCTGAGGTTGTCCTCAGTTCTTTTCATTCTTTTTTCTTTATTCTGCTCTGTAGTAGTTATTTACACTATTTTATCTTCCAGGTCACTTATCCGTTCTTCTGCCTCAGTTATTCCGCTATTGATCTAGAGAATTTTTAGTTTCATTTATTGTGTTGTTCATCATTGTTTATTTGCTCTTTAGTTCTTCTAGGTCCTTGTTAAACATTTCTTGTATTTTCTCTATTCTATTTCGAAGATTTTGGATCACTTTTACTATCATTACTCTGAAATCTTTTTCAGGTAGACTGCCTATTTCCTCTTCATTTGTTAGGTCTGGTGGGTTTTTGCCTTGCTCCTTCATCTGCTGTGTGTTTTTCTGTCTTCTCATTTTGCTTAACTTACCGTGTTTGGGGTCTCGTTTTCGCAGGTTGCAGGTTTGTAGTTCCCGTTGTTTTTGGTGTCTGTCCCCAGTGGCTAAGGTTGGTTCAGTGGGTTGTGTAGGCTTCCTGGTGGAGGGGACTAGTGCCTGTGTTCTGGTGAATGAGGCTGGATCTTGTCTTTCTGTTGGGCAGGTCCACGTCTGGTGGTGTGTTTTGGGGTGTCTGTGGCCTTATTATGATTTTAGGCAGCCTCTCTGCTAATGGATGGGGTTGTGTTCCTGTCTTGCTAGTTGTTTGGCATAGGTTGTCCTGCATTGTAGCTTGCTGGTCATTGAGTGAAGCTGGGTCTTGGTGTTGAGATGGAGATCTCTGGGAGATTTTTGCCGTTTGATATTACGTGGAGCTGGGAGATCTCTTGTGGATCAGTGTCCTGAACTTGGCTCTCCCACCTCAGAGGCACAGCCCTGATGCCTGGCTGGAGCACCAAGAGCCTTTCATCCACACAGCTCAGAATAAAAGGGACAAAAAGTAGAAAGAAAGAAGGAAAGAAGATAAAATAAAATAATTAAAATAAAAAATAATTATTAAGAAAAAAATTTTAAAAAGTAAAAAAAAAAAAAAAAAGGACAGACAGAACCCTAGGACAAATGGTAAAAGCAAAGCTATACAGACAAAATCACACACAGAAGCATAGACATACACACTCACAAAAAGAGAAAAAGGGGAAAAAATATATATATCGTTGTTCCCAAAGTCCACCTCCTCAATTTGGGATGATTCTTTGTCTATTCAGGTATTCCACAGATGCAGGTACATCAAGTTGATTGTGGAGATTTAATCTGCTGCTCCTGAGGCTGCTGGGAGTGATTTCCCTTTCTCTTCTTTGTTCGCACAGCTTCTGCATTTCAGCTTTGATTTGGCCCCACCTCTGCGTGTAGGTCGCCTGAGGGCGTCTGTTCTTCACTCAGACAGGACGGGGTTAAAGGAGCAGCTGCTTCGGGGGCTCTGGCTCACCCAGGCCGCGGGGAGGGAGGCGTACGGAGGAGGTGGGGCGAGCCTGCATGGCAGAGGCCGACGTGACGTTGCACCAGCCTGAGGTGCGCCGTGAGTTCTCCCGGGGAAGTTGTCCCTGGATCACGGGACCCTGGCAGTGGCGGGCTGCACAGGCTCCCGGGAGGGGCGGTGTGGAGAGTGACCTGTGCTCACACACAGGCTTTTTGGAGGCGGCAGCAGCAGCCTTAGCGTCCCATGCCCGTCTCTGGTGTCTGTGCTGATCGCCGCGGCTCGCGTCCGTCTCTGGAGCTCCTTTAAGCGGCACTCTGAATCCCCTCTCCTCATGCACCAGAAAATAAAGAGGCAAGAAAAAGTCTCTTGCCTCTTCGGCAGCTCCAGACCTTTTCCCGGACTCCCTCCCGGCCAGCTGTGGCGCACTAGCCCCCTTCAGGCTGTGTTCACGCCGCCAACCCCAGTCCTCTCCCTGGGATCCAACGGAAGCCCGAGCCTCAGCTCCCAGCCCCGCCCGCCCCGGCAGGTGAGCAGAGAAGCCTCTCGGGCTGGTGAGTGCTGCTCGGCGCCGAGCCTCCGTGTGGGAATCTCTCTGCTTGGCCCTCCGCACCCCTGTTTCTGTGCTCTCCTCCGTGGCTCCACCATCAGCAGTCTCCACCCGCGAAGGGGCTCCTAGTGCGTGGAAACCTTTCCTTCTTCACAGCTCCCTCCCACTGGTGCAGGCCCCATCTGTGTTCTTTTGTCTCTGTTTTTTCTTTTTTCTTTTGCCCTACCCAGGTACGTGGGGAGTTTCTTGCCTTTTGGGAGGTCTGAGGTCTTCTGCCAGCATTCAGTAGGTGTTCTATAGGAGTGGTTCCACATGTAGATGTATTTCTGATGTATTTGTGGGGAGGAAGGTGATCTCCGTGTCTCACTCTTCCGCCATCTTGAAGCTCCTCTCTTATTCCTTCTTGTATTATAAGACTTGCCTAATTTTATCCACTAGATTGCCCCAGGGCAGGGACTGTCTTTTCTTAGCCGTCTTTATACAGTGACTATTCCAGGACTTTCCAATAAATATTTGTTGAATTTAATCCTAATGTTATTAGAAAATGTTGGCATTTCCCCCCAAACTTGAATTAAATCAAGGAAAAACATTTGAAAACCTCTGGGTAGTTGTGAGCTTTGCCCAGTCTTTGTCTAAATGGGATTGATGGTTGATAGACACTGACTAGCATTTTCTGTTACTTAATTTTTTCAAAAAGATTTTCATTTGTCAGAATTTGAGCTAATGTTTTTCCATTTCAAAATCATATTTTAACTCCTAGTTCGATTTTGTACAGAGTTACCTTTTGGCTCTCATGTAAAGTAAAAGTTTTCTAAAAGGCACAGCACTATATTTAATAGCTAGTGCTAGGCAGAGGCAACCAGAGCATTACTGAAATCAAATAATTGGCCAGAAGGGACTCAGCCTGGAAGCATTTTGGATTAAAACTGTTCTCTTCACTGCTGTCTGGGACAATATATTTCAAATAAAACTGCTTTACATAAAAGTTCTGTTACAATTCTATCCTATAGAGATTTTTCTCTTCTCACAAAACATCTAGAGTGTTTTTCCAATAAAAAACAGAGTTAGGATTGCTTGATCTTCTTTCACATTAACTTCACATATTTCCCATGATAAAATTAAAAGTAGCTCACCTGTTTTACCCATTGTGTTGGAGTGCCTTTATATAAATACATTAGGAGGGTTTATAGTTATATATATGTGTATATTTAATATATGAGTCTATAGCTACTAGGGCATTTGTGGGATGGGAGAGGGTCTTAAATAGCAAAGAAAAAAACATCTTAGAGGAATACATACTTGTTAAAATTTACTTGAGTTCTGCTGAAACGTTATTATTTCAGAAAATGCACTAGAGGAGGAAAATATTCACTTCTGAAATATTTGAAAATCTGAAATTAAAAGAGAATGTTTCAAAGACCATATACATATCTAGACAGTTTAAACTTTATCAATATGTGTATATAATTTTGACATATTTTACCAGTAAGAATTCCATTGAAGCCTGTAAATGTAGAAAATGAGAGCCATATTCCTTAAATTGTTGCAGCATAGCTCCTTAAAAAGTGATAGCACAGAGGGTCACTGCTTTTTAAAAAAATGAGGAATTAAAGAGTTTCTTTAGGTCCTAATAGGTACACTTGGAGCCATGTCTGTATTCTCAACTTCCATTTTCCCCTAATTCTTTTGGAAGATGGTTAATGTAGAACTTTCCTTTTCTTTTCTTTCTCTTCAAAACCAGGTTTGATATGTGATCCTGATGGAATGAGATAATGAGAAAGGAGAAAATATGGTTCAGAAAGGGGAAGTTGAAGCAAAGCTTTTAAAAAAGTAAGTTATTTATTTTTTGTTAATTTATTGCTAAAGTAGTTAGAGGCTCCTCTTTTACCTCAGTCAACAGAAGTAGTCTCTTGAAACCTGAAAAGATGTCAAAAGGAAACATTAGGGAAAATTACTAGGGTTGAGATTACATTTTGGCAGTTGTAGGAATTTATCAGCGTGAAATGACTTGGATAGGAATCATGGAAATGTAGTTAAAATAAGTGTGGTTATTGTATGTATTTTCTCTTAAAAATCACTTCGTTTTTAATGCTAGAAAGAAAAGATTGGTATGAGAAGGTTGTAAGCAGAATTCAAAGCAATTAAATTTCAGGGACATAGACCTTATTAATAAGGGATTTGTGAAAATTGGATCAAGACGGCTTAAATTTTAGAATTTTCTCCTATATTATTTTGAAAAAATTGAAACAAAAATTTACAGTATAATATTACAAATACCCATATAACCTTTACCTTGATTCACCAACCTTTAATATTTTGCCATATCTCTCTCTCCACGTCCTTTTAAAAAAATAACTTTCAAAACTGCAATGGTGATATCAAGACACTTGACCCTTAAGTATTACAGCAGGTAACTCTGACATGATCACACTCAAGAAATTTAATATTAATATAGCAATAGCTAATACACAATCCATACTCATATTTACCCCATTGAGCCCCAAATGTTCTTTTTTAATTTTCAACTCAGTATCTGATTAATGTTCTTATAGTATATTTGTTTGTCATATTTCTTTAAATTCCTTTAGTTTAAGACAGTCACTTTACACTTTTTGTTTTTTATGATTATGATATTTTTGAAGAACCCAGGTTAGTGGGCTTGTAAACTCTCTCACAATCTGGGTTTGCCTAATTGCTTCTTTATGATTAGATTCAAGTTGAACATTTTGTCAAGAATAGTAATACCTAGATAATATGCTAATTAGCTTGATTGTGGTGATCATTTCACATTGTATACAAAAATCATACATCAAGTTGTGTATCTTAGATATATACAACTTTCATTTGTCAATTACACCTTAATAAAGCTAAAAAAATTTTAAAAAAAGAATATTACCTAAATAATGTTTTGTACTTCCCACTGCACCAAATCAAAAGGATAATGATATCTGGTTTTTTTTCCTCTTATTGGTGATCCTAGAGTTGATCACTTGCTTAAGATGGTTATCTACAAGATCTCGCTGTTGTAAAGGTGCTTTTCCTACTTGATAATTAATGTACATACTATATGCTGATACTTTGAAATTATATTAGTAGCCTGATCTTCAACAATTTATCAGCCAATAGTTTTAGTACCTATTGATAACTAAACCATTACTTTGATATTTGAAAATGATCTAAGTCTTTTAATTCTGCCATTCTACATTAATTAACTGGCATTATTCTACAAAGAAGAACTTCTACTTACTCACCCTTTTACTATAGTTATGGACTCCTGGATTCTTTTTTATTGAAGACCTTAAAACCTATTATCATTTATTTTGATATTTACATTAGTCTAAAATTATCCAGTGAGATATCTTTCAACTGGGTCCGTGCCCTATTGATATGTCCCTAATTAATACTTAATTCTTCAGTAATCATGCTAGTCTGCATCATCCAGATCCCTAATTTACGAATAAAGGATTTATTACCAATTGTTCCAAAGATTGAGATCTGACACCCTCAGCTGTCTGCCCTCTTTGGGAATTGTCCTTAGCTGAAGATAGCTGCCTTTTTCAAGATTATATTCCCTTTCTGGTGTGAGGGTGTGTGTGTGGGGGGGGCGGGGGAAGAGAGAGCTAGGAACCTGCATCTGATAACTGGTCAATGAAGGCATAGAAAAGCCTTGCTTCTTCTTTTCAATTTGGTACAACTCGGAAGAGTCATGCCAGCTTCAGAGCTCCATGTGAATTTGGCTAAGGGCTTGTTGTGACTACATCACAGACCAAATTTTTCCTCCTCCCAAATTTGCTTTTGTTCCCTTCTCCCACTGTTACTGATCCCAAGAGCATTCCTTAATGGACTTCCAATTTGTTAATTTTCATCTGAGTATACTTCATGTAGATCCAAACTTGTGACAGTTTGACAATAGTCTGAAAAAACAGATACTAAAATGGGATTTTGGAGCTGGATCACCCACTGGTCAGTGAGTAATGAGGTGGAATACGAACAGCTCCAGGCATCAGGTAGCAATGATAAAGCTTTTACCGTGGGCAAAATGGGAGGTTATTTTGAAGGAAAATGGGAGGCTAGGTGAAGGAAAATGCAATGGTGGGTGCAATGTATTAAGCATTTGAGATACATGTGGGAAACAGTGATTATAAGAGCAGTGGTATTGAATAATGCTTCCTGGGGGCAATTGATGCTTTTGGAAAGAGAAAATGAAAGACTGAAGAAGGTTAACCATCAATAAAAAGCTAAATGTGCAAAACAAACGGCTGACTTGGAAACACATGAAGAGATTCTTATTGCCAGCAGCTTAAGGCAGAAAAGGCTGGAGAACTAAGCTCAGGATGTAAGGCTAGCATAGCTCTAGAGAAACTTAAGTACCTTGACTAGTTAGATTTGCCATGACAAGACTAAGGCCCTGATTGGCAAAGAATGGGACACAAATGAGGACAAGTGTTTGATGCACTTGGAAATCTTCAATCCTCAGATTCCCCAGGACCCACTGAGTCTGCAGATATAGCCCACCACTCTTAGAGAAAAAGGTATTTCCTCTAAAAATAGGGTGTGGCTTATCAAGATTACATTAAAAACTAACTTTAAAACGTAAAAGTTGGCTTTGATATAAATTTACTAAATATGAAGGAAAGTAGGCTTTGAAAAGAGGGGACAATTAACATATTATTGATTCAAACATTAAGAGCAATGTAAAACAGAAAGTTTAAGTAGAACTTCCATAATTCTACTGAGATAATAACTTGCTTGGTAAGAAAGTGAAGACGTTGCAAAGCATAAACTAATGTATCAGTATTGGGTATTTCAAAGTGTTTGTGGGGAAGGCTTGCTTTGACAATTAAGTTCAGACAAACACCTCCTATTTATTATGAAAGCAGACAAGCACTCCAGCCTTTAGAAAAATCGTAAAGAAAGGTGAAAATATTTTTCTTGAAGGAAAGATGCACACGATGCTTACAAGTACATTTTTTGGAAATAATATATATTGATCATTTTGTAATGCTCAGTTTTCACTGGAAGGCACTTGAGCTTCACAGAAAAATAAGAAAAAATCAAGTGAGAGGTTATATATCTGTCCCATTGCTTGGCCAGATTAAACCAGGCACAATACTATAAGGCTGCTGGCTCCAAATCAGAATTTTTCAAGATTAAGGTTGACGGCTGTTTTATATCCAGCCAAAATTTATTATCTCTAGAAACAATATGTATGTCTTCTTTAATTATGGAAATTCAATATGATTCTGAATACGATACTTCTTAGAAAAAACTAAATTTGTTTGTTAATCATTACCTAGATGTGGCAAACTGATTAGGAAGAAAAGAGCTTCTCTATTGACTAAAAACGTGCAACATATAGTGGGCTGACACCCTGTGCCAAAGTACAGAAATTTCAAAAGCAAAGGTTTTGAGTTATGGGCAAGATTCAGTCTAAGTGAGAGCCCCACAGTTAGAGTTTCCACTCAATAGCAGCCCATGTAGAGACAGGACACTCTGTCAACACACATACATAGGCCAATGCACACCACCCTCCCTTGCCTCCAAGCCAGTGCAGATGGGATCTGAAATAGACACGTGACCCTAGCCTGGCCATCATTCTCTCCCATGGGTGTATACACAATGAGCTGGGGTGATCATTTTCTTTTTCTCAGGAATATGAATCCAGAAGCAGAGAGAAAATTTGACTGTTATTTTCCATATTTCTTTGAAATTAGAACAAGATTTCCATTTGTGGAAAACAGAATATTTCTTCAGAGGGAAAATGGTAGAATCAAAGGTGTAGAGCATGGAATGAGTACAAAAATCCAGGGCAAAGGGAAAGAGGAAAAAAAAGGAGAGATACAAAAAGGCTGCCTTGACAAGCAGAGAATTTTATATGACACTGAAGAAAGAAATAAGGGCTTGTAGAGTATATGGGATCATGTGATTGCCAGATGAGGAGTACGAATTCTGCCCAGTAATCAATAATGCAAGAGCTCTCTAAACCATAAAGCAGGAGAGTAGCATCATCAGAGCAGGAGGCATGAAATCTAATGCAGCAGCAACGTGCAAGGGAGCTGGCGGCAGAGGTACCTGCAGGGAGACCATCCTGGCGGGTGATGAGCATCTGGCTGGGAAAACCACTCTCCAAAAGAACCTTAATCTGACACTCTTATTGTTACTGTCTCATTATTTCACTTCTTCACTCATTCTTCTTGACTTTCTTCCATTCTTCCATGTTCCCTTTCTGTCTCCTTTCCTACTGGACTTCTTGCTACAGTTACTCTGTGGTCATGTTTTAAGCAGTATCCACTGTTGCAAAATTTCTTGAATAATGACTCCCCCTCATTCCCCCACACTGCTGTCTTTCTAACCTCACTATTTGGATTTCCTGAAGCAATTGTCTGGAAATCCTTTTTTGCATATGAATATATATTACTCTAAAATGTTAGAAGTTGGTGCTTTTTTCCAATGATTGATAGAATTTTCAAAAGTCATGAGGCTGTAAAAAAGTTAGTTCAGTTTTCCAAGATTGTTTTGGCTCTGCTAGTATTTTCTTATCCAAAAACATGCTTATCAACTTTGCTGCTTCATGTGTTGTTTGACTGAGGAATGTTGAAGAATATAAGCATCTGCTTTTAATAAATATAAACTAATGCTAATATTAGAGAAGCCCAACCATAAAGAAGATAAAATTACTAATTAAAAAAAAAAAAAGTGAAGAAAGGTATGTCTAACTTTTAGAAAACTCACGCTTTGATGCGTATATAAGTGAGTCAGCATCGTGGAGGTATTCTTTTAGTGATTTCTCTCCAGGTTCAAAAAAATTCAAATGATTTTTTTTCTGACTACGTGGCTAAGAGGCAGAGACCAAAATGCTGGAGGCCAGTTGAAAAATAAAAAGATATAAAAAAAAAATCACAGATATTTTAATGAAAATAAAACTGGAAATACGGAAATGATTTACCAAAATTCTATCTATTCACAGGTTTTTAGCACGTCTTCTGAATAAGCTCAGGAACAAGCTTTACACTCATTTCATTTGTCTACTCTAGACCCGCTTCACTTCCTCGGTTACCATGCATGTGGCTGAGGCTGATTTTCATGGTGGGGACCTGAGAGGAGGGATTTTTAGGGGGGGATTAAAGGGATAGTTATTTAGCATTTTCAGTTCATCCGTATCCTAGTCAGTAGATACGAGCTTGCCTTTCTCAATGATGTCACTGGTGAACTATAATTAAGGAACAGGAGTGTTGTTAAGTTGGTGTCTCAATAGTCTGAGAGCTCCAGCTACTTCATTTTGACACCCACCACGTCCCACTTCTGCCATATAATCTGGAGATCTTCAATTCTGTTCCCAATCAGTTCTACATGTGAAACTGTGCATGGGTCTTAGATTCCAGGAGTGGTGGTGTAGAGGTGACATTTGGCAGAGATATTACCAGATTTGCACCCACAATGGCCACTACAAGACTTGAAATTATATCAACAAATTGTGAGGTTGCACAGGTTGACTTTATGTCCTTTAGGCTTTTTTTCCTCTGTGCCCTATAATTTTGTCTAAGCACTTTTAGACATGCAGTTAATACTGAATATGCTTTTCTTATCTATGCGTTTTCCCATTTTGCACACCAATCTTTATCCTTAACCTCTGTCAAAACTCATCTCAAAATTAATTTCTTACAAGGAGTTATTCATGGTTAGCCTGGCTTGATATTCTTGATAACTTTATTACTGTAGGATTCAGAAATGAATTTTGAGCTGTATTAAGCTGTATTAAATTCACTTACATGTTATCGCCCCACGTGTACTTCAGTTATTGTTTTAGTGAAGGTTCCTGTGTGTATAAATAGTTTCATCAAGTGTCCCTGAAGTCAAGGACTGTGCCATAGATTTATTATATCTTCCTGTGTCTCTCTAATGTCCTTTCCTCAATAAAGAAACATTGCTGGCTGACAGCCCAGGACCAGAACACAGCAGCCTCTTCGTAGAAATGTCTTTTAATAGGATAAATGTATAAATGTGCTTCAGAGAGCCCAGGGACTTACTGGGGATTCCCCTAGATGTCTCCTTCAGTCCTGCTCTTGTTCCTCCTGAATCCACACTGGATGCTCACCTACTGCGTCCGCTGCCAGCCATGGAAGACACCCTGGAAATTCCAAGCTCTGGTTGTTTGGCTTGTCCTTCCTTTGTTTCGGAGCTTACACACTGCTAAAATTTCCACAATATGACAGTTTGTGAGTGTTAATATTACTCAAATTAAAATACCTGTTTCTTTTCTTGTGCTGAATCCTCACTGATTCCCTGCAGAGTCCAACAACTGGGCTGTGAAAAGTCCCCCAAATTGTGCAGTTGTTTAATGGCTCTCACTTATTCACTGCAGCGCTCGTAAATGACAGATCACAGCACATCAGGGGCTCAAATGTCAAAACAGACACTGAAAATTCCATGAAAATCCAAAAGGGTAAAACCTTCCTGACTTTTGTTCTCTTAACTGCATCACTGAAGAGACAGCATGATTAACCTGGGCCACCACTAAAATGCCAATGAGCATGAACTTGAAAATCCTCAGGTAAGCTTTTCTGAAACTGGCTAAATGGGAATGCTAGGAGTGACTGTGAACATGAATCAAATACTTCTTGGTCATCTATTACTGTGCACCAGGCATTGTCCTGTGCACTTCAAGAGAACTGTCTAGTTTTATTAAATCAAATCTCCCTGTATCTGAAACTTGTTTTTTCTTTTTAACATCTTTATTGGAGTATAATTGCTCTACAATGGTGTGTTAGTTTCTGCTTTATAACAAAGTGAATCAACCATACATATACATATATCCCCATATCTCCTCCCTCTTGCGTATACCTCTCACCTTTCCTATCCCACCCCTCTAGGTGGTCACAAAGCACCTAGCTGATCTCCCTGTGCTATGTGGTTGCTTCCCACTAGATATCTATTTTACATTTGGTAGTGTATATATGTCCATGCCACTCTCTCACTTCGTCCCAGCTTACCCTTCCCCCTCCCTGTGTCCTCAGGTCCATTCTCTACATCTGCGTCTTTATTCCTGTCCTGCCCCTAGGTTCTTCAGAACCAATTTTTTTTCCATTTTTTTAAGATTCCATATACATGTGTTAGCATACACTGTTTGTTTTTCTCTTTCTGACTTACTTCACTCTGTATGACAGACTCTAGGTCCATCCACCTCACTACAAATAACTCAGTTTCGTTTCTTTTTATGGCTAATATTCCATGGTACATATATGCCACATATTCTTTATCCATTCATCTCTCGATGGACACTTAGGTTGCTTCCATGTCCTGGCTACTGTAAATAGAGCTGCAATGAACATTGTGGTACATGACTCTTTTTGAATTATGGTTTTCTCAGGGTATATGCCCAGTAGTGGGATTGCTGGGTCATATGGTAGTTCTATTTTAGTTTTTTAAGGAACCTCCATACTGTTCTCCATAGTGGCTGTATCAATTTACATTCCCACCAACAGTGCAAGAGGGTTCCCTTTTCTGCACACCCTCTCCAGCATTTATTGTTTGTAGATTTTTTGATGATGGCCATTCTGACCAATGTGAGGTGATACCTCATTGCAGTTGTGATTTGCTTTTCTCTATGATTAGTGATGTTGGGCATCCTTTCCTGTGCTTGTTGATGATCTGTACATCTTCTTTGGAGAAATGTCTATTTAGGTCTTCTGCTCAGTTTTGGCTTGGGTTGTTTGTTTTTTTGATATTGAGCAGCATGAGCTGCTTGTAAATTTGGAGATTAATCCTTTGTCCGTTGCTTCATTTGAAAATATTAGCTCCCATTCTGAAGGTTGTCTTTTCGTCTTGTTTATGGTTTCCTTTGCTGTGTAAAAGCTTTTAAGTTTCATTAAGTGCCATTATTTTATTTTTGTTTTTATTTCCATTACCCTAGGAGGTGGGTCAAAAAGGATCTTGCTGTGATTTATGTCATAGAATGTTCTGCCTATGTTTTCCTCTAAGAATTTTATAGTGTCTGGCCTTACATTTAGGTCTTTAATCCATTTTGAGTTTATTTTTGTGTAGGGTGTTAGGGAGTGTTCTAATTTCTTTCTTTTACATGTAGCTGTCCAGTTTTCCCAGCATCAGTTATTGAAGAGGCTGTCTTTTCTCCATTGTATATTCTTGCCTCCTTTATCAAAAGATAAGGTGACTATATGTGCATGGGTTTATCTCTGGGGTTTCTATCCTGTTCCATTGATCTATATTTCTCTTTTTGTGCCAAAACCATACTGTCTTGATTACTGTAGCTTTTTAGGATAGTCTGAAGTCAGGGAGCCTGATCCCTCTGGCTCCATTTTTCTTCCTCAAGATTGCTTTGGCTATTCGGGGTCTTTTGTGTTTCCATACAGATTGTGAAAATTTTAATTCTAGTTTTGTGAAAAATGCCATTGGTAGTTTGATAGGGGTTGCATTGAATCTGTAGATTGCTTTGGGTAGTAGAGTCATTTTCACAATGTTGATTCTTCCAAACCAAGAACATGGTATATCTCTCCATCTGTTTGTATCACCTTTAATTTCTTTCATCAGTGTCTTATAGTTTTCTGCATACAGGTCTTTGGTCTTCTTAAGTAGGTTTATTCCTAGGTATTTTACTGTTTTGGTTGCAATGTTAAATGGGAGTGTCTCCTTAATTTCTCTTTCAGACTTTTCATCATTTGTGTATAGGAATGAAAGCAAATTAATTGCTTTAATTAAGCAATTAATTTTAATTAAATTAAAATTTAATTCACTTAATTAATAAACTTTAATTAACTTAATTTAATAAACTTTAATTAACTTTAATTAAATTAAGTGCATTAATTTTGTATCCTGCTACTTTACCAAATTCATTGATTAGCTCAAGTTGTTTTCTGGTAGCATCTTTAGGATTCTCTATGTAGAGTATCATGTCATCTGAAATGACAGCTTTACTTCTTCTTTTCTGATTTGGATTCCTTTTATTTCTTTGTCTTCTCTGATTGCTGTGGCTAAAACTTCCAAAACTATGTTGAATAATAATGGTGAGAATGGACAACCTTGTCTTGTTCCTGATCTTAGTGGAAATGGTTTCAGTTTTTCACCATTGAGAACAATGTTGCCATGGGTTTGTCATATATGGCCTTTATTATGTTGAGGTAAGTTCCCTCTATGCCTACTTTCTGGAGGATTTTTATTATAATTGGGTGTTGAATTTTGTCAAAAGCTTTTTCTGCATCTATTGAGAGGATCATATGGTTTTTCTCCTTCAATTTGCTAATATGGTTTATCACATTGATTGGTTTTCGTATATTGAAGAATCCTTGCATTCCTGTGATAAAACCCACTTGATCATGGTGTATGATCCTTTTAATGTGCTGTTGGATTCTGTTTGCTAGTATTTTGTTGAGGATTTTTGCATCTATGTTCATCAGTGATATTGGCCTGTAGTTTTCTTTCTTTTTGACATCTTTGTCTGGTTTTGGTATCAGAGTGATGGTGGCCTCATAGAATGAGTTTGGGAGTGTTCCTGCCTCTTCTATGTTTTGAAAGAGTCTGAGAATGAAAGGTGTTAGCTCTTCTCTAAATGTTTAATAGAATTTGCCAGTGAAGCCATTTAGTCCTGGGCTTTTGTTTGTTGGAATAGTTTAAATCACAGTCTCAATTTTAGTGCTTGTGCTTTGTCTGTTTATATTTTCAATTTCTTCATGGTTTATTCTTGGAAGGTTATGCATTTCTAAGAATTTGTCCATTTCTTCCAGGTTGTCCATTTTATTGGCATATAGTTGCTTGTAGTAATCTCTCATGATCCTTTGTATTTCTGCAGGGTCCATTGTTACTTCTCTCTTTTCATTTCTAAATCTGTTGATTTGAGTCTTCTCTCTTTTTTTCTTGATGAGTCTGGCTAATGGTTTATCAATTTTGTTTATCTTCTCACAAAACCAGCTTTTAGTTTTTTTGATCTTTGCTATCATTTCCTTCATTTCTTTTTCATTTATTTCTGAACTGATCTTTATGATTTCTTTCCTTCTGCTAACTTTGGGGTTTTTTTGTTCTTCTTTCTCTAATTGCTTTAGGTGTAAGGTTAGGTTGTTTATTTGAGATGTTTCTTCTTTCTTGAGGTAGGATTGCATTGCTATATACTTCCCTCTTAGAACTGCTTTTGGTGCATCCCATAGGTTTTGGTTCATTGTGTTTTCATTGCCATTTGTTTCTAGGTCCTTCTTTTTTTTTTAAAAAAGAGACTTTTTCTGATTCCTGAGAAAGTGCTACCAGGGAGACTCCCTTTTATAGAACAGTACAGGGAGGGATAAGGGGGCTTTTAGTAGGATGATGGTGCGTGGTAGGAAGGCTTTCGCAAAGAGAGGGAGAGACCACTTCCTTATTCTTTTTTTTTTTTAACACTTTTTAAATTTATTTATTTATTTATTTTTTCGCTGTGTTGGGTCTTCGTTTCTGTGCGAGGGCTTTCTCCAGTTGTGGCAAGCGGGGGCCACTCCTCATCGCGGTGCGTGGGCCTCTCACTATCACGGCCTCTCTTGTTGCAGAGCACAGGCTCCAGTCGCGCAGGCTCAGCAGTTGTGGCTCATGGGCCTAGTTGCTCCGCGGCATGTGGGATCTTCCCAGACCAGTGCTTGAACCCGTGTCCCCTGCATTGGCAGGTAGACTCTCAACCACTGCGCCACCAGGGAAGCCCTCTAGGTACTTTTTGATTTCCTGTTTGATTTCTTCAGTTATCTCTTGGTTATTTAGTAGTGTATTGTTTAGTCTCCATGTGTTTGTATTTTTTACAGGTTTTTTTTCCCATAATTGATATCTAGTCTCATAGCATTGTGGTCTGAAAAGATACTTGATACGATTTCAATTTTCTTAAATTTACCAAGGCTTGATTTGTGACCCAAGATATGATCTATCCTGGAGAATGTTCCATGAGCACTTAAGAAGAATGTGTATTCTGTTGTTTTCAGATGGAATGTCCTATAAATATCCATGAAGTCCATCTTGTTTAATGTATCATTTAAAGCTTGTGTTTCCTTATTTATTTTCATTTTGGATGATCTGTCCTTTGGTGAAAGTAGGGTGTTAAAGTCCCCAACTATGACTGTGTGACTGTCGATTTCCCCTTTTATGGCTGTTTGCATTTGCCTTATGTATTGAGGTGCTCCTATATTGGGTGCATAAATACTTACAATTTTTATATCTTCTTCTTTGATTGCTCCCTTGATCATTATGTAGTGTCCTTCTTTGTCTCTTGTAATAATGTTTACTTTAAAGTCTATTTTGTCTGATATGAGAATTGCTGCTTCAGCTTTCTTTTGATTTCCATTTGCATGGAATATCTTTTTCCATCCCCTCACTTTCAGTCTGTATGTGTCCCTAGGTCTGAAGTGGGTCTCTTGTAGACTGCATATATATGGATCTTGTTTTTGTATCCATTCAACCAGTCTATGTCTTTTGGTTGGACATTTACTTTTAAGGTAATTATTAATATGTATGTTCCTATTACCATTTTCTTAATTGTTTTGGGTTTGTTATTGTAGGTCTTTTTCTTCCCTTGTGTTTCCTGCCTAGAGAAGTTCCTTTAACATTTGTTGTAAAGCTGGTTTGGTGGTGCTGAATTCTGTTAGCTTTTGCTTGTCTGTAAAGGTTTTAGTTTCTCCGTCAAATCTGAATGAGATCCTTGCTGGGTAGAGCAATCTTGATTGTAGGTTTTTCCCTTTTATCACTTTAAATGTGTCCTGCCACTGTCTTCTGACTTGCAGAGTTTCTGCTGAAAGATCAGCTGTTAACCTGGTGGGGATTCCCTTTTATGTTATTTGTTGTTTTTCTCTTGCTAGTTTTAGTATTTTTTCTTTGTATTTAATTTTTGATAGTTTGATTAATATGTGTCTTGGCGTGTTTCTCCTTGGATTTATCCTGTATGGGAGTCTCTGCACTTCCTGGGCTTGATTGACTATTTTCTTTCCCATATTAGAGAAGAGAAACTTGTTGTTTCTATTTCCTATCTGGGCTGTGTCTTTTCCTGAGGGAGTAACCAGAGCAGTTCTTCAGAAGAAATATATTAGGATCGTGAAAGAATTTTACTTTACTACATGTGGACCCTCACATACAATTGAGAATGACAGTACTGCAACCTAACACAGCCTGCAAGATTAAGTTAATCACTGACAATTGTTTAAGCAGAAAGATACCAGACATTATAACTCACGTCATAATGATATATCTTTGAGAGAGTCTGACATCATAAATGATATATTTTTCATATATGATTTACTTTTTAAAATCATCTTCATTAAAATAGTAAACATCAAATTTTTAAAGAATGTGAAGCAAAAATAAGAAATTAAAAAGCATTTCAACACAGAGACAGCCATGTTTAACAATGCATAGGCAGCCCTTGCTACATAACATCCACTGTAACCTTAGGAAGTTTAAAACAAGAATCATTTAAATTCACTCATATGCCTACCAGCCAGCTTGGGATGAAATGATCTAGGCTGGTCCAGACTGGACTTGATTCCAAACTCAAGACAGTGGGTTGGATGGATGACACTCCTTCACATGTCTCTCGTTCTCCTTGGATCAGTGGGAAAGTTAGGGCACGATCTTCTCACTGCAAGGGCACCTGTGCAAGAGAGCATGTAGCTGTCAGACAAGCACATTTCAAGTCTTTGCTTGCATCATTTCTTCTAACATCCCATAGGTCAAAGTTAATTGTATGGCTAATTCTAAAATCAATGGGACAGTGAGATAACTATATTAAGTCCATAGTGGGAAGGGGTGGGGATGCGAAGATTTCCTGAACAGTAATCCGAGGTATTTCTTCTTATAGGTGCTTCACAATTTTACAGATAATACAAATATTCTAGTGCAAACTATTGTTTTCTTCAATTTGGTAATTTAGCTAAATGCTCTTTCTAGGCTTCAGACCTTTCTATGCAGTTCCCTCTGCCTGAAATGTCCTTTTAGCTTTCTGACTAAATTCTATTTATATTTCCAAATTTCCTCAGTATCATATCCTCTAGGAAGGTAGGGCTAAGTGCCTCTCTCCATTTTTAATGTAGCTGTTAGTATATTATTTTCAAATTTCTAATTACATATTTTTCTCCCATAATTGACAGGAAGCTTCTTCAGGGTAAGTTTCAGGTCTAATTTTAGATAATCAGTTTTTTGGTGAATTGAAATGAAAGCACATGTCTTATGTATGTTTTTCCTTGTCTTGTTGTTATCAATGATCATTTTCCAAGAGGTTTAAGGGAACGTATATACAATATTTCAGTTAATAATAAAAACAATACCTCCCATCTGCATAAGGCTTTAGAGTTTATAAGCTGCATGTATAGTCACCTAATTTGAGAAAAGAAACTGCTCTCTGTCCTAAGTTCCCATATTTTTACTCATTTCTATCATTATCCTTTATTAAATCTGTCCTTTGACTTAATTGTACCTGTCTCTTGTCATAGTCTTTGATTCTATTATTGACAAGTAGTGTTGGAAAAAAATCACAAAACTGTGAACACTCTTTAGATTTTCGATCTCAGTAGGGTTCTGAAAGAAAGTCATTTGGCCATCTTTCATCTTGTCAACAATCTCTTCCAGTTTTTTCAGCTGCTACTATAATTATTCATAGCAATTTTAGTCCTCTAACTCATATCCTAACCCATCTTATTTTTTCTAAATTATTAATAATTGCTTGGAGAAAAATATTGTAGGAATTACCTATGTGGTCCTTATCAGAAGAATGCATGCAGCTGCCCAGACACACCAATTTTCTTCTTCTCCCTGGTGCTTTGACACTTTATCTTCCTTGTCCTTGAATACCAAAGCCTATCCTCCTTCTCAGATACTCTTCATCTATAATTAGTTTATTCTCTTTTCTCCCTAAGTACATACTTTTAAAACAATCATGTCAATAAATTATGATCACTTCCTCATATGTTACCCATTAGAAAATGAGCACCTGGGCATGATCATTTTAAGACCCGCAATACCAGGTATACAATCATTTTATGTTTCCACAACAGCACAGTCCCTATTTTTCCCAACTAGGATGTGGTGTAGAGTAATATGGAATGATAATCCCTTCCTTGGTGTTGGGTGCTTGGCCAGAGGACGAGATGGACAGCAAGGGCAGAAATGGTGAAATATGTCTATTTGGTCTTTGAAGGCAGAGGTACCGCTGACAAAGTTCGGATCAAGGGATTGATAGTTACAAAAGACAGTACAAAGCATGATAGGGTAGGGTGCACTGGATTATCAGGCTCGTTGTTGGTGAATATTTGAGGGCTATTGCCACTTGTGGAGTACTAGACATTTCTTTTATCAGACTGTGTACAGGCAACACACTTATCCATTAGAAAACAAGGCTCAGTTAGCATGTGCATTAAGTTGTGCATAATAAATACTTTGACTGATTGACCAACCAAGTGAGTTGGGCATGACAGGTATAATTATTTCCTTTTTTAAAAAATTTATTTTATTGAAATATATTTGATTTTACAATGTTATGTTAATTTCTGCTGTACAGCAAACTGATTCAGTTATACATACATACATATATTCTTTTTCATATTTTTTCCATTATGGTTTATCACAGGATATTGAATATAGTTCCCTGTGCTATATAGTAGGACCTTGTTGTTTATCCATTCCTTTTTTTAAAAATGAATATAATTAGTACTTTGTTCAAGGACTTGAAACAAGAACATGGAAAGGCCCACACTCAAACCCAAGTCTTTATTCAAGAACTATCTTTCCCATTAGCATTTGGAACTGAGTTTTGAATTTATTCCAGAGAAAACTCTGTCAGTTAGATATAACTCGTTATCATCCTTCCTTCCCACTTTATATACTTTCCCCAAATATTTTATGGTCTTAAATATACATAGTAGGCACATCTCAAGAAGGGCAAGATCTATTTATGAAAAATCCCAGAGTTACAAAAATTTCACAATAGACACAGAAATATATAGCCACACACTCTGAGCTGGATTCAACTCTTCCTTAAGAATGAATTTGAGAAGTTACTCTCACTGGCAGATTGAGGCATACAATTTCAAAGCCAAAGTGCTTTTTTTAATCTACTTGATTTGCTTTAGGAGGAACATTTTTTTTCTACTCTATCTCCCTTTTATTTTCCTGACTTTCATTCTTTTTAAATTCTAAGTATCTTGTCTATGAGCGGCTTTTTAAAAATAAATTTATTTATTTTATTTATTTATTTTTGGCTGCATTGGGTTTTTGTTGCTGCGGGCGGGCTTTCTCTAGTTGCAGTGAGTGGGGGCTACTCTTTGCTGCAGTGCGCGGGCTTCTCATTGTGGTGGTGGCTTCTCTTGTTGCGGAGCATGGGCTCTAGGCACGCGGGCTTCAGTAGTTGTGGCTCGCGGGCTCTAGAATGCAGGTTTAGTAGTTGTGGCACACGCACTTAGTTGCTCCGCGGCATGTGGGATCTTCCCGGACCAGGGCTCAAACCTGTGTACCCTGCGTTGGCAGGCAGGTTCTTAACCACTGCTCCACCAGGGAAGCCCTATGAGTGATTTTTTAATTGGCACTTCTCAATGTCAGAAAAGACATAGTGATATAATAATTTGACTTACATTAAATTTTAAGAAAGGGGAATGAAAATCCATGTTATTTGCTGAAACTTTTCCTTTTGCCTGAAATGCTGTGTCAATCTGAGAAATCTGACAAAATTTTGTTCAATTTTTAAAACGAATTCAAATGACTTCTCCTCTTTCCCACTCAAGTAATCTCTACTCCTTTTGTTCAAACCACCAATTCAATACTCTTTACATTTCATCCAACTAAATCATATGTTTATCTGCTTCCCAGGTGGACCATCTTTCCTCTAAAACATCATGTCCTGGTTTTGTGTAGCCAGCACTTATTACAATTTTGCTGAATAAATGGATGAGGGCTGAAGCCTCAAGGGGATTATTAAGAAAAGAGGTACGAGAGGGAGGAGCACTGATGAAATCCAGCTAACATCCATAGTGAATTTGTGGGCCACATATGATCACAGCCATCATTGTTAGGAGCCTGGAAAAATACAAAGAACTGGAATGAAAATATTGGTTTTCCTCCTGAAGTGATCACCTGCTGACTGCAGCATTCTAGAAAAATGGTAAAAAAATCAATTTTGAGTTAATGTGTTGAGGGTAGGGGTAGAGAACAATGCTCATTTCAGTCACTAAAGCTGATTGAGAGTGTGATCAGTGCTCAGGAAGAAAATCACTCCAAATTACCTGAAAACTTATTATTATCCAAGCCCCAAATAACGCCGAATTTAATGCAATAGGAAGTACATTTCATATAGACTCGTTTATCTATCCATCTGCCTCAATCTAATTTACAATTATAAGTATTTCATTAATCACTTAAAAAGGCATATTTATAAGGCACATTATCATATGTTACAATGGTTAACTGACTTATCTTAAAGCCAACCTTGGTATTTGAGCAAGGAAAAGCTAATGCTGTTTATTCCGGTGCTCGGTTTTATATTAAAGTGTTGAATTGGGAATTAGGGTTAAGATGTAAGTCAACATTATGTTAAGAAATGCTTCAGATTATTATTAATAGTTTAAAGAGGTGAATTATTGATGAGTCTGGATGATATATGATAGATGCAACATGAGTATCAACATTTTTATTTTATTGATTTAATTTTTTAACCTCTTTATTGGAGTATAATTGCTTTACAATGGTGTGTTAGTTTCTGCTTTATAACAAAGTGAATCAGCTATACATATACATATGTCCCCATATCTCTTCTCTCTTGCCTCTCCCTCCCTCCCACCCTCCCTATCCCACCCCTCTAGGTGGTCACAAAGCACCGAGCTATGCGGCTGCTTCCCACTAACTATTTTACATTTGGTAGTGTATATATGTCCATGCCACTCTCTCACTTTGTCCCAGCTTACCCTTCCCCCTCCCCGTATCCTCAAGTCCATACTCTAGTAGGTCTGTGTCTTTATTCCCATCTTGCCCTTAGGTTCTTCATGACCAATTTTTTTTTTTTTTTTTAGATTCCATATATATGTGTTAGCATACGGTATTTGTCTTTCTCTTTCTGACTTACTTCACTCTGTATGACAGTCTCTAGGTCCATCCACCTCACTACAAATAACTCAGTTTCGTTCCTTTTTATGGCTGAGTAATATTCCATTGTATATATGTGCCAACTCTTCTTTATCCATTCATCTGTTGATGGGCACTTAGGTTGCTTCCATGTCCTGGCTATTGTAAATAGAGCTGCAATGAACATTGTGGTACATGACTCTTTTTGAATTATGGTTTTCTCAGGGTATATGCCCAGTAGTGGGATTGCTGGGTCATATGGTAGTTCTATTTTGAGTTTTTTAAGGAACCTCAATACTGTTCTCCATAGTGGCTGTATCAATTTACATTCCCACCAACAGTGCAAGAGGGTTCCCTTTTCTCCACACCCTCTCCAGCATTTATTGTTTGTAGATTTTTTGATGATGGCCATTCTGACCATTGTGAGATGATATCTCATTGTAGATTTGCATTTCTCTAATGATTAATGATGTTGAGCATTCTTTCATGTGTACAGGCAATAGAAGAACATGATTAAAGAATTAATCTTTCATGCTAGCATGTTGGCTTCCTGTCTTTGTCATCTCTGTGAAATGTGATCATAATTTCTTGCTATTTGTAAGAGTCAAGTTTTAAAACACATAATCAGGGAAATGATCCAATTTCTTACAAGCATTTACAGTCAACTATTCTATATAAGTTACTGAATAAGCATCTTGGAAAAGATAAAATGTTATCCTAGTTTCCTGCACCTGTGAATTTCAGGTCCAAAGTGTGTGAATGAAGGTGAATATCTATCTCAAAGCAAATGCATACTCTTTCAAAGTAATTACATATAAACTTTCTTTTCTTGGTCTGAAAGTCTGCTGATACCAGAATAATTTCGAATCTTTTTGTTAGTATATGAGTTTCCTCTTCAAGTTCTCATTCATTAAGTTGAGCCAAAAGCCAGATCTTAGTCCCTTGAATGGTTTCTATTGTTACATTTTTCACCTTTTTCTGCCTTTCTGAGCCAAAATAGAGTTCTCAGGCACTCTTTTACCTAACCTGACATTGACCATCTCATTAAATGTGGAAAATATTATCAGAAGCATAATCAATGTTTGCTGAAACTCCCATGTCCTAGCAGCTAATCCAAAACCTCATGATTCAATAGCAAATCTTACCTGATAATTATAACCCAACTACCATTTTAAAGGGAGTCAGAAACATGTAAATGTGATTTTATACTTTCTATCCAGCAGTGTTGCAAATGATTAGCTTCTAGTGCCTGGAGCTTTAGCAAAGATATTGATTAGCTTTCAAATAATGCTACGGGTAGTAAAATGTTGAATTTTGCTGCAGGTTAAATGTGTCCTGTCAAATAATAATAGCCAATTCACATGAGTATTTGAGGAAAGAATTCACATTTGGCAGGTCATAAACCAACATAGACATTAATATTAATTTGAGTATTCTTACTTGTTTTGAACACTTATTACACACATTTTCAGAAACATCTTGGCATTGAATATTTATTCACATTAATATTACTATTCCTTCAATTAAAAGCTACCCTAAGACAATTTTCATGTTCCCGCTGTTCACTTTCCCACCTATGACACAAAAGGGCCAAGTTTTAAAACCATATTGAATGTATCATCAAGTCCAAGTAGTATCTACTGAAGAATGTTAAGACATTATCTCAGGCCACACCTTCAGGGGGAGGTCACGGTGGGGCGGGGGGGAAACGAACCTTGCTGGAGTCTGGATTCAGGCAATGAACTGGCTTGGAATCGCAGTGGACTCATTTTGCCCTCTGGATTTCAGTCAGTGCAAAGTGAAGGCTCTCCATTAGATTATCTCCAAGGTCATTTCCAGTTCCAGGGGGAAAAATTCAAAACACATAAATTCTAATTTTCAAACCATTCGACGCTGCCTTACATTTTCCCGTTAATTATTTGGTATGTTTTAGGAATTGCCATTTACTTAGTGATTACTGTTCTTCAGCCCAGGCTGACTTGGTTATGACAACCTACTTCTCTGTGACCTTTTCTTCCTAACTTAAGCAAAACAAGCAGATTCCATGTGTTACATAAGGGAATAAATATGGGAATAAACTAAATCCCAAATATGTAGTACTCATAATTAAGACCTTCTCTCAGAAAGACAAAGCTGTGCTTTGAGGCTCTGTTTTGATAATCCAGCAATGTGGAGAGTGATGTGTAACAGCGAAGTATTCAGATGGCTACACAACTAATTCACATACCAAAACCAAGTTGAAACCCTTATTTTTCAAAAGCTTTTGCGTAAACGTCTGAATTGCTACCATTTTGCCTCTAGAGAACAGAACACTTTCTTAATATTATAAGCTATTTCATTAAATAGCACTTAATACCTACAATAAACTGTATCACAAATGGCTAAGCAAAGAATATAGATTTAGGGCAGATTATGACCTTGTCATTATCAGGTACAAAGGAAGAAAGCAATTTCTTTGTGTATAATTGCATTTAAATTTTATGCCATAACAGTTGAAATGAGAATTGTTAGTCACTTAAAGAGGCACTTTAAAGATTAATTTAATGACGCATACTTGGGCTAAATAAGGAGGCCGAACAAATAATAAAAGGGAGTTTTATTTGGAAAAATCCCTCACTTCTTTGTAGTCCATATCAGAATCTATTATTGCAGCTTTGTGCTGGATGAATAGATTTGTGTGGTGGCAGGGAGGACAGAAGGGGCTGGCATTTACCCAGAGGGCTTTCCAATTTCTAAAATTGAAAATCTTCTGTCACCATAAACAAGTTTAATTTAAATCATTTGATACCAAATATCTATAAACAATAACTAAATTGAAAAGGGGAAAAAAAAAGACAAAAGGAGAGTAAGAAAAAGTGTCAAAGAGCTGAAAATCCCTTCTAAAACAAACTAAACTGAAATCATGAAGCTCTTAAGATGGTGTGTTAGGTTGTCACTCACACACCAGCCCAGCTCCAAATTATAATGTGCACTCAGACAGCACCCACCCTCAGGGTTATGGAACCAGATATTTTCCCCTTGATTCTGATCTGACTTTCTGAGAGATCTGGAGCAAACCTCAGGAAGTGTCAAAGGAAGACAGCTGGTGGGGGTGATAAGATGAGGAGAAAAAAGGAAGGATGGGAGGTGGTGGTGGTTGTGGGTGAAGGAAATCTGCAGAGCGCAGAGAAAACCTGAAAGGAGAAAGAGAACAACTGAGAAGCATGGCATAATTGGAAAAAAGAAAAAGTGATTCAGATGCTTTTGGGTTCTTAACATCTGTACATTCCAGAAGATTTAGAAAAGAAAACAACAGTGGGAGCCTATAAGTTATGCAGATTTTTCCTAGAATGTATTTACCATCTTAGAGATTAGGAAATTTGGCTTAGTTGAAGTCACCATTATTATTTTTCTGGAAATGTGAGACTCTACTATAGCTTGTTTATGGCCTATAAATACTATTTTCAACATCACAGGTTTTGATTACTTCCATTTAGTCAAAATTATGTTGTTAGAACACTGTAAAACACAGGCATGATATCTTGTGGGTTTGATTCCAGATCACTGCAATAAAGTGAATATCACAATAAAGCAAGTCACACAAATTGTTAGGTTTCTTAGTGCATATAAAAGTTATGTTTACACTCTCCTGTAGTCTATTAAGCTTGCAGTAGCATTATGTCTAAAAACACAATGTACATACCTTAAATAAAAATATTATATTGCTGGGAATTCCCTGGTGGTCCAGTGGTTAGGACTCCACGCTTCCACTGCAGGGGGCATGAATTCAATCCCTGGTCTGGGAACTAAGATCCCCCAAGCTGTGTGGCGTGGCCAAAAAAAAAAAAAGAAGCAGATTCCTGGGCCCTCAGTGATTCCCACTGAGTCCAAATAGGGTCCCAGGAATCAGAAAAACAAAAAACAAAAAACTATATTGCTAAAAAATGCTAACAATTATCTGAGCCTTTGGTGAGTTGCCATCTTTTTGCTGGTGGAGGGTCTTGCCTCGATGTTGAGGGCTGCTGACTGATCAGGGTGGTGTTTGCTGAAAGTTGAGGTGGCTGTGGCGATTTCTTAAAATAAGACAACAGTGAAATTTGCCACATTGATCCCTTCAGGAAAAATTTCTCTATAGCACGCAATGCTGTTTGATAGCATTTTACCCACAGTAGGACTTCTTTCAAAATTAGAGTCATCCTCTCAAACCCTGTTTCTGCTTTATCAACTAAGTTTATGTCATCTAACTCCTTTGTTGTCATTTCAACAATCTTCACACAATCTTCATCAGGAGTAGGTTCCATCTCAAGAAACTACTTTCTCTGCTCATCTATAAAAATCAACTCCTTATCCATTGAAGTTTAATCATGAGATTGTAGCAATTCAGTTCCATCTTCAGGCTTCACTTCTCATTCTAGTTCTCTTGCTATTTCCACCACATCTGCAGTTACTTCCTCCACTGAAGTCTTGAACCCCTCTAAAGTCATTCATGAGAGTTGGAATAAATTTCTTCCAAATGCCTGTAGATGTTGGTATTTTGACCTCTTCCCATGAATCACAAATACACGTAATGACATCCAGAATGATGAATCCTTGTCAGAAGGTTTTCAATTTACTTTGCTTAGATCCACTGTGGAATCACTATCACTATAGGCAGCTATAGCCTTACAAAATGCATTTCTTAAACAATAAGAAATGAAAGTCAAAATGACTCCTTGATGCATGGCTGCAGAATGGATGTTGTGTTAGCAGGCAGGAAAACAACATTAATCTCATTGTAAATCTCCATCAGAGCTCTTGAGTGACCAGGTGTGTTGTTAATGAGCAGTCATATTTTGAAAGGAATCTTTTTCTGAGCAGTGGGTCTTAATAGCTTAAAATATTCAGTAAACCATGCTGTAAACAGATGTGCTGCCATCCAGGCTTTGTTGTTCCATTAATAGAGCAGAGGCAGAGTAGATTTGGCACAATTCTTAACAGCCTTGGGATTGTCAGAATTGTAAATGAGCATTGGCTTCAACTTAAAGTCACCAGCTGCATTATCCCCTAACAAGAGAGTCAGCCTGTCCTTTGACGCTTTGAAGCCAGGCATTGACTTCTCCTCTCTAGCTATGAAAGTCCTAGATGGCATCTTCTTCCAATATAAGGCTGTTTCATCTACATTGAAAATGTGTTGTTTAGTGTAGTGACCTTCATTAATTATCTGAGCTAGATCTTCTGGATAACTTCTATGGCTTGTACATCAGCACTTGCTGCTTCACCTTGCATTTTTTATGTTATAAAGATGGCTTCTTTCCTTAAACCACATGAACCAAACTCTGCTAGTTTCAAACTTTTCTTCTGCGGCTTCCTCTCCTCTCTCAGCCTTCAAAGAATCAAAGAGAGTTAGTTAAGGCCTTTCTCTGGATTAGGCTTTGGCTGAAGGGAATATTGTGGCTGGTTTTATCTTCTATCCAGACCACTGAAACTTTCTCCATATCAGCAATAAGGTTATTTCTCTTTCTTATCATCCATGTGTTCACTGGAGCAGCACTGTTAATTTCCTTTAAGAGCTTTTTCTTTGCATTCACAACTTGGCTAACTGTTTGGCACAAGAGGCCTCACTTTCAGCCCATGTTGGTTTTGGACATGCCTTTCTCACTAAGCTTAATCAGTTCCAGCTTTTGATTGAAAGTGAGAGATGCGCGACTTTTCCTTTCACTTGAACCCTTAGAGGCCACTGTAGGCTTATTAATTGCCCTAATTGTAATATTGTCATGTCTCAGGGAATAAGGAGGCCTGAGGAGTGCAAGAGAGATGGGGGAATGGCCAGTCAGTGGGCAGTCAGAACACAAACAACATTTATTGATTAAGTACACTCTCTTTTTTTTTTTTTAACATCTTTATTGAAGTATAATTGCTTTACAATGGTGTGTTAGTTTCTGCTTTATAACAAAGTGAATCAGTTATACATATACATATGTTCCCATATCTCTTCCCTCTTGCGTCTCCCTCCCTCCCACCCTCCCCATCCCACCCCTCTAGGTGGTCACAAAGCACCAAGCTGATCTCCCTGTAAGTACACTCTCTTATGGGCGAGGTTTGGGGTGCATCAAAACAACTACCATGGTAACATAAAGGATCACTGGTCACAGATCACCATAACAAATATAACAATAATGAAAAATTGTGAAATATTGTGAGAATTGTTAAAATATGACAGAGACATGAAGAGAACAAATAGGTTGGAAAAATGGTCCGATAGGCTTGCTTGATGGAGGGTTGCCACAAACTTTCAATTTGTAAAAAATGCAACATCTGTGAAGCACAATACAGTGAAGCAAAATAAACAAGGTATACCTGTATAAAGGATTTGAAATAAAATTATTTGTCATTTCAATGGTCTTTTCAGTACTATTTGTATATTATTTAAAATTCTACTTCAGTCTCTGAATTCAACACTCTAAATTTAATTAGTTAATTAATTAATTAATTTTTGGCTGCGTTGGGTCTCTGTTGTTTCACGCAGGCCTTTCTCTAGTTGCAGCAAGTGGGGGCTACTCTGTTGCGGTGCGCAGGCTTCTCATTGCGGTGGCTTCTCTCGTTGCGGAGCACAGGCTCTAGGTCCGTGGGCTTCAGTAGTTGTGGCATGTGGGCTCAGTAGTTGTGGCTCGCCAGCTCTAGAGATCAGGCTCAGTAGTTGTGGTGCATGGGCTTAGTTGCTCCACAGCATGTGGGATCTTCCCGGACCAGAGCTCAAACCCTTGTCCCCTGCATTGATAGGCGGATTCTTAACCACTGCACCACCAGGGAAGTCCCTGAATTTAGCACTCTAAATTAAGTATCATGCTTTGTTTTAAAGCAGTGTAGTAATAATAGAACATTCACATTCTAATGGCTTTGAATTGGTAAAATATGAGTAGCCAGGGCTCAGGTTTACCTTTCCAAAGCAAATCCTGTTTCAATGGGACAAAAATTTTGGAAAGAAAAAATTTTATGTACTAAGAGAATTTTCTTCAAAAGCACCAAAGCAATTCAAAAGTACCACTCCACTAAGCACAGCCATTATGCTAATTAGAGATTATTTAAATTTATTCTTCAAATAGGTTTCTAAGGGTCTTACTGGGTCCTCTGTTAGCCTAGTTGAGTTAATGTATATGACATCAGGGAATGCTTTTGCTACCCTTTAAATAAGTCACTGTGGCAAAAACTATTATTTGCTTATTTGATATCTATCATCTTCTTCTTGTTGTTAACAAAACATGAATTTTGTGTGATTTAGCAGTATCTCTAGGTATATATTCCCTTTCCTAACTTTCTTTGCAGCTAGGTTTGACCATGTGACACAATTCTAATAGTTTGAAAGGTTATAATCTAACCAATGAGATTGAAGTGAATGTCTGCAAGGGTTTCTGGAAAAACTTTTTCTTTCTTTCTTTATTGTTAAAAAAAAAATTTTTTTTTATTGGAGTATAGTTGATTTACAATGTTGTGTTAGTTTCAGGTGTACAGCAAAGTGAACCAGTTATATATATACATATATCCACTCTTTTTTATATTCTTTTCCCGTATAGGTCATTACAGTGTATTGAGTAGAGCTCCCTGTGTATCTTTCTTGATGAAAGGGTGAAGCAGCTGATACTGTTGTTCATATTTTCTTGATGTGACGTCTGCTTACAAGCTAGAGCTTGTAACCATGAGGTGACAAGAAAACAGATGAAAGTGAACACTGTTAAAGTGGTGGAGGAGAAGAATGGAAAGAGCTTGGGTCCCTGGTGGCATCTCAGAAAAGCTAAACTTAATGCTAGAAAATGCCTACCTTTGGACTTCTTGTTCCTTGAGAAAAATAAGTTCTATTTAAGTTATTCTCAAGTGTTTTGTTACTTGTAGTCAAATCCACTCTTAAGTGATGCATTAAATATTAAGAGGTGTGTGTGTATATGAATATATATGTATTTTAGTTTGTCCTTATCTCTTGTTGATTATGAATGATGAGGTGTATTTCAATAAATAAATGTGGGTTTCTTCTTACACCCAGCTACCTTTGGAAGCTTTCAGGGAGAAAAATGGAGAAAGAAAAGGAAAAGGAGAAAGAGAAAAGATAGACGAGAATAGGTTATGGGAAAGGAAGATAGAAGGGGTTATCTTGAAAGAAAAGGAAGTCATAAACAAGGTGAAAAGACAACTCTCAGAACGGGAGAAAATATTTGCAATCGAAGCAATGGACAAAGGATTAATTTCCAAAATATACAGACAGCTCGTGCCACTCAATATCAAAAAAACAAACAACCCGGGCTTCCCTGGTGGCGCAGTGGTTGAGAGTCTGCCTGCCAATGCAGGGGACACGGGTTCGAGCCCTGGTCTGGGAAGATCCCACATGCCGCGGAGCAACTAAGCCCGTGCGCCACAACTACTGAGCCTGCGCGTCCGGAGCCGTGCTCCGCAAAGAGAGGCCGCTACAGTGAGAGGCCCACGCACCGCGATGAAGAGTGGCCCCCGCTCACCACAACTGGAGAAGGCCCTCGCACAGAAACGAAGAACCAACACAGGCAAAAATAAATAAATAAATTAATTAAAAAAATATATATTAAAAAAAAATATATAAAAACAAACAACCCAATCAAAAAATGGGTGGTAGACCTAAATAGACATTTCACCAAAGAAGACATACAGATGGCCAAGAGGCACATGAAAAGACACTCAACATCACTAATTATTAGAGAAATGCAAATCAAAACTACAATGAGGTATCACCTCCCACTGGTCAGAATGGCCATCATTAAAAAATCTACAAACAACATATGCTGGAGAGGGTGTGGAGAAAAGGGAACCCTCTTGCACTGTTGGTGGGAATGTAAATTGATACAACCACTATGGAGAACAGTATGGAGGTTCCTTAGAAACCTAAAAATAGAACTACCATGTGACCCAGCAATCCCACTACTGGGCATATACCCTGAGAAAACCATAATTCAAAAAGGCACATGGAGCGGAGAGGAGAGAAGATGGCGGAAGAGTAAGACGCGGAGATCACCTTCCTTCCCACAGATACAGTAGAAATACATCTACACGTGGAACTGCTCCTACAGAACACCCACTGAACGCTGGCAGAAAACGTCAGACCTCCCAAAAGGCAAGAAACTCCCCCCGTACTTGGGTAGGGCAAAAGAAAAAAGAAATAACAGAGACAAAATAATAGGGACGGCACCTGCACCAGTGGGAGGGAGCTGTGAAGGAGGAAAGATTTCCACGCACTAGGAAGCCCCTTCACGGGCAGAGACTGCGGGTGGCAGAGGGGGGAAGCTTTGGAGCCACGGAGGAGAGCTCAGCCACAGGGGTGTGGAGGGCAAAGCGGAGAGATTCCCTCACTTCCTGCACGGAGGCTCGGCGCTGACCAGCACTCACCAGCCCGAGAGGCTTGTCTGCTCAGCCGCCGGGGCGGGCGGGGCTGGGAGCTGAGGCTCGGGCTTCGGTCGGATCGCAGGGAGAGGACTGGGGTTGGCGGCGTGAGCACAGCCTGAAGGGGTTAGTGCACCACAGCTAGCTGGGAGGGAGTCCGGGAAAAAGTCTGCAGCTGCCGAAGAGGCAAGAGACTTTTTCTTCCCTGTTTCCTGGTGCGCAAGGAGAGGGGATTCAGAGCGCCGCCTAAATGAACTTCAGAGACGGGCGCGAGCCGCGGCTAACAGCGCGGATCCCACAGCAACAGGGGCGCAGAGGAAAAAACAGAGAGACTCCCGCACAGAGGATCGGCGCCGAGCAGCGCTCACCAGCCGGAGAGGCTTGTCTGCTCCCCCGCCGGGGCGGGCGGGGCTGGGAGCGGAGGCTCGGGCTTCGGTCGGATCGCAGGGAGAGGACTGGGGTTGGCGGCGTGAACACAGCCTGAAGGGGTTAGCGCACCACAGCTGGCTGGGAGGGAGACCGGGAAAAAGTCTGCAGCTGCTGAAGAGGCAAGAGACTTTTTCTTGCCTCTTTGTTTCGCGGCGCGCAAGGAGAGGGGATTCAGAGCGCCGCCTAAACGAACTCCAGAGACTGGCGCGAGCCGCGGCTATCAGCGCGGACCCCAGAGACGGGTGTGAGACGCTGGGGCTGCTGCTGCCGCCTCCAAAAAGCCTGTGTGCGAGCACAGGTCACTCTCCACACCGCCCCTCCCGGGAGCCCGTGCAGCCCGCCACTGCCAGAGTCCCGTGATCCAGGGACAACTTCCCCGGGAGAGCTCACGGCGCACCTCAGGCTGGTGCAATGTCACGCCGGCCTCTGACGCCGCAGGCTCGCCCCGCCTCCTCTGTACCCCTCCCTCCCCGCGGCCTGGGTGAGCCAGAACCCCCGAAGCAGCTGCTCCTTTAACCCCGTCCTGTCTGGGCGGGGAACAGACGCCCTCAGGCGACCTACACGCAGAGGCGGGTCCAAATCCAAAGCTGATCCCCAGGAGCTGTGCGAACAGAGACGAGGAGGGGAAATCTCTCCCAGCAGCCTCAGAAGCAGCGGATTAAAACTCCACAAACAACTTGATGTGCCTGCATCTGTTGAATACCTGAATAGACAACGAATCATCCCAAATTCAGGAGGTGGACTTTGGGAGCAGGATAGATTAATTTTTCCCCTTTTCCTTTTTTTTTGTGAGTGTATATGTATATGCTTCTGGGGGAGATTTTGTCTGTATAGCTTTGCTTTATAATAGCTTTATTTTACTTCACTATATTATAGCCTCTTTCTTTCTTTCTTTCTATTTTTTCTCCCTTTTACTCTGAGCCGTGTGGACGAAAGGCTCTTGGTGCTTCAGTCAGGCATCAGGGCCGTACCTCGGAGGTGGGAGAGCCAACTTCAGGACACTGGTCCACAAGAGACGTCCCAGCTCCATGTAATACCAAACGGCAAAAATCTCTCAGAGATCTCCATCTCAACATCAAGACCCAGCATCACTCAATGACCAGCAAGCTACAGCGCTGAACACCCTATGCCAAACAACTAGCAAGACAGGAACACAGCCCCATCCATTAGCAGAGAGGCTGCCTAAAATCATAATAAGGCCACAGACACCCCAAAATACACCACCAGACGTGGACGTGCCCACCAGAAAGACAAGATCCAGCCTCATCCACCAGAGCTCAGGCACTAGTTCCCTCCACCAGGAAGCCTACACAACCCACTGAACCAACCTTAGCCACTGGGGACAGATACCAAAAACAACGGGAACTACAAACCTGCAACCTGTGATAAGGAGACCCCAAACATAGTAAGATAAGCAAAATGAGACGACAGAAAAACACACAGCAGATGAAGGAGCAGGGTCAAAACACACTAGACTTAACAAATGAAGAGGAAATAGGTAATCTACCTGAAAAAGAATTCAGAATAATGATAGTAGGGATGATCCAAAATCTTGGAAATAGAATAGACAAAATGCAAGAAACATTTAACAAGGATGTAGAAGAACTAAAGAGGAACCAAGCAATGATGAAAAACACAATAAATGAAATTAAAAATACTCTAGATGGGATCAATAGCAGAATAACTGAGGCAGAAGAAAGGATAAGTGACCTGGAAGATAAAATGGTGGAAATAACTACTGCAGAGCAGGATAAAGAAAAAAGAATGAAAAGAACTGAGGACAGTCTCAGAGACATCGGGGACAACATTAAACGCACCAACATTCGAATTATAGGGGTCCCAGAAGAAGAAGAGAAAAAGAAAGGGACTGAGAAAATATTTGAAGAGATTGTAGTTGAAAACTTCCCTAATATGGGAAAGGAAATAGTTAATCAAGTCCAGGAAGCACAGAGAGTCCCATACAGGATAAACCCAAGGAGAAACACGCCAAGACACATATTAATCAAACTGTCAAAAATTAAATATAAGGAAAACATATTAAAGGCAGCAAGGGAAAAACAACAAATAACACACAAGGGAATCCCCATAAGGTTAACATCTGATCTTTCAGCAGAAACTCTGCAAGCCAGAAGGGAGTGGCAGGATATACTTAAAGTGATGAAGGAGAAAAACCTACAACCAAGATTACTCTACCCAGCAAGGATCTCATTCAGATGTGATGGAGAAATTAAAACCTTTACAGACAAGCAAAAGCTGAGAGAGTTCAGCACCACCAAACCAGCTTTACAACAAATGCTAAAGGAACTTCTCTAGGCAAGAAACACAAGAGAAGGAAAACACCTACAATAACAAACCCAAAACATTTAAGAAAATGGGAATAGGAACATACATATCGATAATTACCTTGAATGTAAATGGATTAAATGCTCCCACCAAAAGACACAGGCTGGCTGAATGGATACAAAAACAAGACCCATATATATGCTGTCTACAAGAGACCCACCTCAGACCTAGAGACACATACAGACTGAAAGTGAGGGGATGGAAAAAGATATTCCATGCAAATGGAAATCAAAAGAAAGCTGGAGTAGCAATTCTCATATCAGACAAAATAGACTTTAAAATAAAGACTATTACAAGAGACAAAGAAGGACACTATATAATGATCATGGGATCAATCCAAGAGGAAGGTATAACAATTGTAAATATTTATGCACCCAACATAGGAGCACCTCAATACATAAGGCAAGTACTAACAGCCATAAAAGGGGAAATCGACAGCAACACAATCATAGTAGGGGACTTTAACACCCCACTTTCACCAATGGACAGATCATCCAAAATGAAAATAAATAAGGAAACACAAGCTTTAAATGATACATTAAACAAGATGGACTTAATTGATATTTATAGGACATTCCACCCAAAAACAACAGAATACACATTTTTCTCAAGTGCTCATGGAACATTCTCCAGGATAGATCATATCTTGGGTCACAAATCAAGCCTTGGTAAATTTAAGAAAATTGAAATCGTATCAAGTATCTTTTCCGACCACAACACTATGAGACTAGATATCAATTACAGGAAAAGATCTGTAAAAAATACAAACACATGGAGGCTACACAATACACTACTTAATAACGAAGTGATCACTGAAGAAATCAAAGGGGAAATCAAAAAATACCTAGAAACAAATGACAATGGAGATACGATGACCCAAAACCTATGGGACGCAGCAAAAGCAGTGCTAAGAGGGAAGTTTATAGCAATACAAGCCTACCTCAAGAAACAGGAAACATCTCGAATAAACAACCTAACCTTGCACCTAAAGCAATTAGAGAAAGAAAAACAAAAAAACCCCAAAGCTAGCAGAAGGAAAGAAATTATAAAGATCAGGTCAGAAATAAATGAAAAAGAAATGAAGGAAACAATAGCAAAAATCAATGAAACTAAAAGCTGGTTCTTTGAGAAGATAAACAAAATTGATAAACCATTAGCCAGACTCATCAAGAGAAAAAGGGAGAAGACTCAAATCAATAGAATTAGAAATGAAAAAGGAGAAGTAACCACTGACACTGCAGAAATACAAAAGATCATGAGAGATTACTACAAGCAACTCTACGCCAATAAAATGGACAACCTGGAAGAAATGGACAGATTCTTAGAAATGCACAAACTGCCGAGACTGAACCAGGAAGAAATAGAAAATATGAACAGACCAATCACAAGCACTGAAATTGAAACTGTGATTAAAAACCTTCCAACAAACAAAAGCCCAGGACCAGATGGCTTCACAGGTGAATTCTATCAAACATTTAGAGACGAGCTAACACCTATCCTTCTCAAACTCTTCCAAAATATAGCAGAGGGAGGAACACTCCCAAACTCATTCTACGAGGCCACCATCACTCTGATACCAAAACCAGACAAAGATGTCACAAAGAAAGAAAACTACAGGCCAATATCACTGATGAACATAGATGCAAAAATCCTCAACAAAATACTAGCAAACAGAATCCAACAGCACATTAAAAGGATCATACACCATGATCAAGTGGGGTTTATCCCAGGAATGCAAGGATTCTTCAATATACGCAAATCAATCAATGTGATACACCATATTAACAAATTGAAGGAGAAAAACCATATGATCATCTCAATAGATGCAGAGAAAGCTTTCGACAAAATTCAACGCCCATTTATGATAAAAGCCCTGCAGAAAGTAGGCATAGAGGGAACTTTCCTCAACATAATAAAGGCCATATATGACAAACCCACAGCCAACATTGTCCTCAATGGTGAAAAACTGACACCATTTCCACTAAGATCAGGAACAAGACAAGGTTGCCCACTCTCACCACTATTATTCAACATAGTTTTGGAAGTGTTAGCCACAGCAATCAGAGAAGACAAAGAAATAAAAGGAATCCAAATCGGAAAAGAAGAAGTAAAGCTGTCACTATTTGCAGATGATATGATACTATACATAGAGAATCCTAAAGATGCTACCAGAAAACTCCTAGAGCTAATCAATGAATTTGGTAAAGTCTCAGGATAAAAAATTAATGCACAGAAATCTCTTGCATTTCTATACACTAATGACGAAAAATCTGAAAGTGAAATTAAGAAAACACTCCCGTTTACCATTGCAACAAAAAGAATAAAATATCTAGGAATAAACCTACCTAAGGAGACAAAAGACCTGTATGCAGAAAATTATAAGACACTGATGAAAGAAATTAAAGATGATACAAATAGATGGAGAGATATACCATGTTCCTGGATTGGAAGAATCAACATTGTGAAAATGACTCTACTACCCAAAGCAATCTACAGATTCAATGCAATCCCTATCAAACTACCACTGGCATTTTTCACAGAACTAGAACAAAAAATTTCACAATTTGTATGGAAACACAAAAGACCCCGAATAGCCAAAGCAATCTTGAGAACGAAAAATGGAGCTGGGGGAATCAGGCTCCCTGACTTCAGACTATATTACAAAGCTACAGTAATCAAGACAGTTTGGTACTGGCACAAAAACAGAAATATAGATCAATGGAACAGGATAGAAAGCCCAGAGATAAACCCACACACATATGGTCACCTTATCTTTGATAAAGGAGGCAAGCATATACAGTGGAGAAAAGACAGCCTCTTCAATAAGTGGTGCTGGGAAAATTGGACAGATACATGTAAAAGTATGAAATCAGAACACTCCCTGACACCATGCACAAAAATAAACTCAAAATGGATTAAAGACCTAAGTGTAAGGGCAGACACTATCAAACTCTTAGAGGAAAACATAGGCAGAACACTCTATGACATACATCACAGCAAGATTCTTTTTGACCCAGCTCCCAGAGAAATGGAAATAAGAACACAAATAAACAAATGGGACCTAATGAAACTTAAAAGCTTTTGCACAGCAAAGGAAACCATAAACAAGACCAAAAGACAACCCTCAGAATGGGAGAAAATATTTGCAAATGAAGCAACTGACAAAGGATTAATCTCCAAGATTTACAAGCAGCTCATGCAGCTCAATAACAAAAAAACGAACAACCCAATCCAAAAATGGGCAGAAGACCCTTAAATAGACATTTCTCCAAAGAAGATATACAGATGGCCTACAGACACATGAAAGAATGCTCAACATCATTAATCATTAGAGAAATGCAAATCAAAACTACAATGAGATATCATCTCACACCGGTCAGAATGGCCATCATCAAAAAATCTAGAAACAATAAATGCTGGAGAGGGTGTGGAGGAAAGGGAACACTCCTGCACTGTTGGTGGGAATGTAAATTGATACAGCCACTATGGAGAACAGTATGGAGGTTCCTTAAAAAACTACAAATAGAACTACCATACGACCCAGCAATCCCACTACTGGGCATATACCCTGAGAACACCATAATTCAAAAAGAGCCATGTACCAAAATGTTCATTGCAGCTCTATTTACAATAGCCAGGACATGGAAGCAACCTAAATGTCCATCGACAGATGAATGGATAAAGAAGATGTGGCACATATATACAATGGAATATTACTCAGCCATAAAAAGAAATGAAATGGAGGTATTTGTAATGAGGTGGATGGAGTTAGAGTCTGTCATACAGAGCGAAGTAAGTCAGAAAGAGAAAAACAAATACAGTATGCTAACACATATATACGGAATCTAAGGAAAAAAAAAAAAAGGCCATGAAGAACCTAGTGGCAAGACGGGAATAAAGACACAGACCTACTAGAGAATGGACTTGAGGATATGGGGAGGGGGTGGGGTGAGATGTGACAGGGTAAGAGAGTGTCATGGACATATATACACTACCAAATGTAAAATAGATAGCTAGTGGGAAGCAGCCGCATAGCACAGGGAGATCAGCTCGGTGCTTTGTGACCACCTAGAGGGGTGGGATAGGGAGGGTGGGAGGGAGGGAGATGCAAGAGGGAAGAGAAATGGGAACATATTGTATATGTATAACTGATTCACTTTGTTATAAAGCAGAAGCTAACACACCATTGTAAGGCAATTATACTTCAATAAAGATGCTAAAAAACAAAACAAAACAAAACAAAAAGGCGCATGTACCCCAATGTTCATTGCTGCACTATTTACAATAGCCAGGACATGGAAACAACCTAAGTGTCCATAGACAGATGAATGGATAAAGAAGGTGTGCTACATATATACAATGGAATTTTACTTAGCCATAAAAAGGAATGAAACTGGTTAATTTGTAGAGACGTGGATGGACCTAGAGTCTGTCATACAGAGTGAAGTAAGCCAGAAACAGAAAAACAAATATCGTATATTAACGCATGTATGTGGAATCTAGCAAAATGGTACAGATGAACCTACTTCCAGGAATAGAGACATAGATGTAGAGAACGGATATGTGGACACAGAGGGAGAGGGGGCAGGGGAAGGTGGGATGAATTGGGAGATTAGGTTTGACATAAATACACTACCATGTAGTAAAATAGATAGCTAGTGGGAACCTGCAGTGTAGCACAGGGAGCTCAGCTTGGTGCTCTGTGATGACCTAGATGGGTGGGATGCAGGGAGGGAGGGAGGTCAAGAGGGAGGGGATATATGTATATATATATATAGCTGATTCACTTAGTTGTAAAGCAGAAACTAACACAACATTGTAAAGCAGTTACACTCCAATAAAAAAAAATAAGGGGTAAATTTTAATAAGAAACAAATTTATAATACAACAGTAAACTTGAAAATGCACTATAATTTATGTGCCTAATTATCTGCATAAGTCTCTGTGTGCCTTAATTTATTTAAAAAATATTTTCAAATGCTTATGATAACATTCTTTTAAAAAATTTTATTTTTAATTGAAGTGTAGTTGATTTATAGTGTTGTGTTAGTTTCAGGTGTACAGCAAAGTGATTCAGTTATACATACATATATACCTATGTATATATTATATATATCAATATATATCTATATATATATACTTTAAAAAATTCTTTTCTATAATAGGTTATTACAAGATATTGAATATAGTTCCCTTTGCTATAGAGTAGGCCCTTACTGTTTATCTATTTTATATATAGTAGTGTATATATGTTAATACCAAACTCCTAATTTATCCCTCCCCTCCCCTACCCCCCTTTGGTAATGATAAGTTTGTCTTTTATGTCTGTGAGTCTATTTCTGTTTTGTAAATAAGTTCATTTGTATCACTTTTTCAGATTCCACATATGAGTGATGTCATATGATATTTGTCTTTCTCTGTCTGACTTACTTCACTTAGTATGATAATCTCTATGTCCATCTATGTTGCTGCAAATGGCATTATTTCATTGTTGTTTATGGCTGAGTAATATTCCATTGTGTGTGTGTGTGTGTGTGTGTGTGTATATATATATATATATATATATATATATATATATATATACATACACACATGGCACATCTTCTTTATCCATTCATCTGTTGATGGACATTTAGGTTGCTTCCATGTCTTGGCTATTGTGAATGGTGCTGCTATGAATATTGGGGTGCATGTATCTTTTATGTATATAGGTCCAGGAATGGGATTGCTGGATCATATGTAGCTCTATCTTTAGTTTTTTAAGGAATCTCCATTCTGTCTTCCATAGTGGCTGTACCAATTTACATTCTCACTAACAGTGTAGGAGGGTTCCCTTTTTTCACACCCTTTCCAGAGTTTATTAGTTGCAGACCTTTTGATGATAGCCATTCTGACAGGTGTGAGATGGTATCTCATTGGAGTTTTGATTTGCGTTTCTCTAATATTGTAATTAGCGATGTTGAGCATCTTTTCATGTGCCTCTTGGCCATCTGTATGTCTCCTTTGGAGAAATGTTTATTTAGGTCTTCTGCCCACTTTTTGATTGGGTTGTTTATTTTTTTGATATTGAGCTGTATGAGCTGTTTGTATATTTTGGAAATTAATCCCTTGTCGGCCACACTATGATAACATTCTTTTGCAAAAATGTGGGCATTTGACTGTAGCAAGAATGTGATGAAGCTTAAAGGAATGAAGGCACTCTGATGACCAATGCAGGCATGTTTCCACAAGATAGGTCTGCCCACTCTATGGATGCTGTCTTTTGAGAATTCTCAGACAAATCATATTTTTCTCCACTTGCAAAGTGAACTGTGCATGTAAAAGTAAACCGGGTCCTTGAGGTAAGCATGGCAATATGTGGGGCCTTAAAAACTCAGATGGTACAAGCATGAAAGATGGATCCGTGTGGGATGTGCTGTGCAGACTCTCAGAGCAATCTCTTCCTTTTATGGTACCTGAATGGGACAGGTTTGGTGACCAAGGTGGGTTGGCCTCTTTTAAAAAAGCTGAACTGGTCATCTGTTTGTTGGTAAATATTAGTTTTTATTCTTACAACATTTATAACTCTAAAAAATGAGTGAGATAAATTGTATTCGAAAAGGCATGACCACAGTCAATCTTTTTTGGAAAAAATATGATTTCCCCTAATTTCCTTCTTCCTATACATCCCCACTCCTTAACTTCTAGGAGCAGTATGCTCTGAAAACTCTTTCAATTGTTATATACATAATATACATTTATTGTCCAAAACACAGAAATTCATTTAACAAAATTTACCCATCCTCTCACTACCCAGAGGTATACACTGGAGACATTTTAGTATGTTTTCTTTCAATCACGTGTCTATTTATGTTTTTTCGTCATCACAAAGTTGTATCCTTCTGTATATACGGATTTATATCAGGGCTTATTTCTTGTCTTTTCATCATGATCATGAGCTTGGGGAAGTGCATTTCCATAGGTTTGGAGGCATCTTCTGGGAATCAAAATGATGAAGAGCCCATCACATCCAGTAATTAAATGGAAGAGGGAGGCAGACAGATAGAGGGATGAATGTTAAATGCAGAAACCACAAATAATTGAGTGCTGCTGGTAATAAGCAAAATTAAAATCACTTATCTAGACTAGGGCTTGTAGACTGATGGCTTGCCAGCCACATCTGGCCTGCACATGCTTGTGGTTTAGTTCATAGAATGTTTTCTTTTTTTAGTTGAGTTACTGGCCAACATTTCTAAATTGATAGATTTCACATATGAAATATGATGTTACATTTTGGAAAACCCAGAAGAATTGGCAAGTCAAGGGCCACATTGCTACATGGCAAATATTGGCTGGAGTCAATAGTGGATACTCAGTGGGATGGAGAACATGCTCTCTAGTCTCCTGGTCAACTTGGCTTCTACAGACCTTTGAATGTGTAAAACTAGGGGCCAGTCTAGATACAATTTTAAAAATAATTATTTATTTATTATTATTATTATTATTTTGTGAGAGCATAACATCTCATAGAGTTCTACTAGACAGGACAGAGCAGGGATCATAGTTTTCTTCTATGTGGCCATCACATCTTGCTGACTTACATTATTCTCAGTACATATTTGAAAACTGGCCATACTCTCTGATGGACAGGAAATTTTAGTCTAAAATATTTTACCATAGGGTATGATAAATTGAAAATATATTTGACAATACCATATTTCCAGATGAGCAACATAATAGCAGTAACAAGTTACAGCTTCCATCAAGTTTCCATACTTATTAATTGAACTGAGAGGCCTCGTTGAAAATGATTTTCATTTAAACAAAAACTCTAGTGTTTTATATTCAACCTGTCAGAAGAACAGATCTTTTCATGCTAGGCATATATGAGTGGTGGGGGTAAAGTGTAAGGCAGAAAGGCTATTAAAAATCGTAATTTGTAAGCAGTATAGCAGTGGTGACCTTTGTATCAAATGTTACATCTAGTCCTTCTGAGATGAAGATCATATTCCCAAGTAAACAAAGGTATTCATCAGAATGAACTATGGAGTTTCTGTACTGCTTTATAACATCCAGACAAAGGAGGAATACAGGATATAAGACCAAAGAATGCCCCATGGAGCCTTATAAATGAAAAGCAATCTCATAGGAGTAATGGTTTTTAAAATCCACATATGGATAATGATTTGGAATAGTTGGAAATTTTCTCATGTCTTACAGCCCTCTTGACTCCTTCTAAAGTTTCATGCCTTCATGGTGGAGGAAGAGTGAACTGAGGGAGAAAGGGATTTTCTTTATATTCAAATCATTCATTTTAAATACATGCAATATGTTTTCCATTTCCCATTTTGTAAAATCTACTTTTTTTTTTTTCTTTTTCAGCAGCCTTATTCTTCTAAGGAGAAACATAAAGTGGCTTTCTTTGGGACCCCTGACCTTGACTAATTGGCTATCTAGGTCTCTGCTGAGCACCCTTTGTTTTTACTATTACCAGAGGCAGATATTAGAATTTAATGGGAACAGAAAGGTAAGGATTGCGAAGACAGGAGACAAGAGAGGATGCCAGAGCAAAATTTAGGTGGTGGAATTAGGCTGGGCGTATGTCTGAGAAAGCATGGGACTCAGAAGGGAGCTTTTTCTTTATTTATATGTTGATAAGAACAGTTTGGATCTAAAGGTCCGACCTTCACTAATTGATTTCTCCAAAGCACTTTGCCAAATTAATGGCTCTCACTAAATCAATAACCTTAGCAGTTCTTTATTCCTCAAGTGCAGGATATTGTGATGAAGTAAAAATAACTATCCAACCTAACAGGTATTTTTGACAAAAATGCATAGAAATATTTATTAAAACTATAATAGAGTACTTATTAACCTCAAATTATTTATCAATCTATTTATCTATCTATCTTAGAAGAAAATACCATCGTAAGCAAGATTTCAAGAAATACACTAGGGCATAAATTGATGATGTCTTTCTCTATGCTATCTCAGTGTTAATTATGATTAATTTCCTCTCCACAAAGTCTATTTCCAAAGCTAAATTATGATGGCTTTAAATCCCTCTCAACTTTCAATATTTAGAAGCCTTTAGCATCTTACAATCAGAAGTCATCACCAGCATATGTGCAATTCCAAGCAACCTCAATACTTTTCCAATGAAAGAATAACTTGAAATAATGTCAAAATAGTCTCTCAGCCCACTCTATTCCAACCACCTGGTTCCAACTTTTGAATATCCAGGCAGCAAACTTATTAATTGATTAGTTTTATCAGAAAGAGAAGAATAACTTCATCAGGAAGATATGTATATCCTGCTGCCTTGTGGTAAGTTTCCAAACTTCAACAATGGTTTTTTTTTTTTTTTTTTTTTAACATCTTTAGTGGAGTATAATTGCTTTACAATGGTGTGTTAGTTTCTGCTTTATAACAAAGTGAATCAGTTATACATATACATATGTTCCCATATCTCTTCCCTCTTGCATCTCCCTCCCTCCCACCCTCCCTATCCCACCCCTCTAGGTGGTCACAAAGCACCGAGCTGATCTCCCTGTGCTATGCGGCTGCTTCCCACTAGCTATCTATTTCACATTTGGTAGTGTATATATGTCCATGTCACTCTCTCACCCTGTCACATCTTACCCCTCCCCCTCCCCATATCCTCAAGTCCATTCTCTAGTAGGTCTGTGTCTTTATTCCCGTCTTGCCCCTAGGTTCTTCATGAGCTTTTTTTTTTTTTTTTCCTTAGATTCCATATATATGTGTTAGCATACTGTATTTGTTTTTCTCTTTCTGACTTACTTCACTCTGTATGACAGACTCTAACTCCATCCACCTCACAACAATGGTTATTTTTTAAAAAAATCAGGACATGATTTCTTGAGTTCCATGTATTGTGCACCACAAATGCATATCAAGGTTTGGTAAAGTCACTAGATAAGACCATAGATGGAGTCCTCCACTCCAGCCTCAGTGCTGATTACAAGATGTAACTTGGAGTAGAGTGGAGAGACAGGTAGCAGAAGGCAGAGAGAAAGACAGAGACAGAGGGACAGACATGTACTTGGAAGGAATTGGGAATCAAGGCCACCACTAGGGCTTGGGGTTCCTCAGGTAAATATTTTTATAGGCACCTGTCAATATAATCAATTTGATTACAAATATGTTACAAAACTCATGGTCCTATATGAAGAATAGCGATTATCAATGATGACTTGAAATAATAGGGTTGGGAAGAGGTACTTATTTATTTGTTTATTGTACATGTACATGTGAAGATTTATTATAGGGTCCAAGCACCACCTCTTTATGTTCTGGTCTAGGAACCATTTCTTTAGTTTCTTTATTGTCAGTACATCATTCTTGGCTAAGTTTATTTCTCCCACCATGAGGAAAGGTCAGCAATGTTGTTATTACTCACAGTGTCATGGCTCTTTGGAACCTGTTTGTATCGAAGCAATAACCTCACAGCACTTATTTTACTGTGGAGCATGTCATCACTTATGGGTGGGGCCATACCATCCAATGCTGCCCATAAATATCAGCCTTCATTGCCTCTCTCAAAAATTGTACTGCGCTTTGTTAATTTCTTTAGATTCTGCTTAAGATTATTTTTTTGCTTAAATTCATGACAATCATGGTATATATTCAAGGTCAAGTGAATCAAATCTTTCAAATTCTACAGGACAGACTTGTCTCTGTCCTTTCTATATCATCCCAAGTGACCGCAGCTACAGTGCAGATTTTATTACCAGTGTTGACATATGATGGGAGGCAAAAGTTCTCCCGGAAACTGATACCTTCCTTCACCTCAAGAAAGCAGGACTAAAATCCCAGTTGGGTGTGATAGCAAAGCTGTGAATTTAGGAGACTATTTCTGCTAGTAATCTCCTCACATTTAGGCTTGTCTTTCAGAATCTCCCTTAGATTTAACTTGTTTTCCCTCACTCCCCCATTCCCTTTCATTCCACTTCCCATTTTCTTAATGGGAAGTGGAATGAAACTTAGCTCCAAAGTTGTAGAAAGAATAGCTCAATAGAAATTGCAATTTATTTATCTTCTGAATCTTCCATAGAGAGTGATTGGTAGTGGTGCACAAGAAAGTCTAGGGGTTTGTTAAAAATTCCTAAGTAAATATATTTAAGTCATGACCAGGAGTTTTTGATTGAGTAAGTCTTAATAGGTACCAAAACCCTTCAGTTTTTACTATTCTTCCTGGTGATTCTGATGCAAATAGTTTGAAAAGTTACTAATGATACAGTAAGGAATCACTATCGCATAACTATTAGAAGACAGCTCCAAATCGATACAGGCAGATAAATTGTGACCTTCTGAAGATAATATGCAATATTTTGGCATAGCCCTCTAATAATTCTTATTAGGGAATAACCAGACTAAATAATAAGAGAATTGACTGGCTAGGGAGAGAATTATTCTTAGCCATAGTGGAAATTTTGATGCCTTTTAGGTCACACACTTTAGGTAGCAGATATTCTTCCTGGTCAGGGTGGAGTATACCCATGTCTGGTAAATATCTTAAGTTGGTTGTGTAGCTAAGAAAGGTACATAAGGGATGGAATTAAGCAGCATCTACTGTGATATTTCTGAAAATATGGTCCATATACCACCTTTGATATAAAATTCTTTGTTGGTGAAAGGAACATCCATGTAGGGCAAGGGAACAGGTTTAAAAAAGTAGATTCCAGGGTCCCATCTTAGACCTTTTATTCAGAATTTTCTTGAGTATGGCCTTGAAGCATGCATTTTTGACAAGCTCTCTAGGTGATTCTAATGCATTTGAGAACCACTGATCCAAAGTAGAAATTGAAAGCAAGATCTTAGAGACATGTTTAAAATAGAGAAAAATATTAAATGTCTAAGCATGAGTCTTTTGATTGTGTTGACAATAATGAACACAATATAATACATATATATTTTTTCTGTAATTTCTTTCCAGCACAAATCTTGCCTGGCTAACCCTTTCAATTCCATCAAAGTCCAAATGACAATCTGTGGGTGACTTGAACTAGATTTAATTCCTCATCCAATGTTTCTATGTATTTTTAAAAAGAAAAAAATTAGTCTTTGAACATATGCCCATGTTTTGATTTGTGTGAGACAAACTTCTCTCTGCCTTGCTAATCTCTTTTAGTGTCACTCAAAAGGAGATATGGGGATATATGTATATGTATAGCTGATTCACTTTGTTATACAGCAGAAACTAACACACCATTGTAAAGCAATTATACTCCAATAAAGATGTTAAAATATATATATATAGACAGAGCAAGGACTGCCAGGGGAGAGATGACTCAGCTCCATCTACTTTATTTCTGGAACAATCACAGGCTAGTTTGCAACATCACTGGATAGATACAATCATTTAAAATTAGTTTTAATTATATGGCATTGCTTTAATTTTCTTTCCTTTCAAAAATAAAACATCCCAGAAATAACTTCCTGTTCTCCATGACTCTCCTTTCTCTGGACCTGAGATTTTGTTATGTTCTTACCTTATCCTGCTAAAGAAGGGCCTCCGATCCCACTATTTGCTGTAACACTCAGACTTCACTTCTGTTCCCATTATTCAGAGAGGCTTTCATTCCTAGGCCTTCATTTTGTCCTTGGTTTGTAGCACTTTGGCTCTGTTGATGATTAACCAACACAAATCTCTTTAAGTACCTGCAGCAACAGTTGTACATGACTAATAGCTCAGGTTCATTCAGTGTTAAATTAAAAATTGCCCAGTGATGGGCGCTTAAGAGGCTTTGAAATCTAATAATGCTGAGAAATATGGTGTTCTTAATGCTTTTACTGCTGTCATGCTGCTGTACACAGTTGTCATGTGGCACACTTGTAGGTTCTGAACCCACCTTCCAGTCAGTAGTCAGAGGAAAGATTTCAGAAAGCAGGTACTTGTGTGCATGAAATACAATTATTGCTTGGGAAGATCAGTGTAATTTATATTAATATGTTGTACAATCTAATTACCTATGAAGTAATAGTATCTTCTTGAAAATATTCAAAGAAAGGCATAGAATAAAAAGTTCAGGAAAGTCTCAAAGAATAGCTTGATGGGAAAGAAAAATAAGAGTCTGAACTAAAACTTTATAACATGTATGAATGTTTAGGTATTCTTTTTAGTATTATTCTGATCTATTCCATTCCATTTCATTCCATTTCATTTCATTCTATTCTTTGGTTTCTCAAATGCTGGTTGAAATTAGTTTTATGATTCACCAATAGTTTTTTAACCCACAATATAAAATACATTGTTCTAAGGACTAAAGATTCTGCAGAGAGTCAAGGGATATAATACTGGAGACTTCTTTGGAAAGAGATCAGAAAAGGCCTTAAAAGGCAGTCTAAGGTCATCTTTAAAAAGCAGTCTAAGTTATTATTAGGCAATAATTTAGGTGTCACCATAGGATGTTGAGTTGATGTAGCATTATTACTGCTAAGTTTTTGAAAGACAGATCTAGCAGTAAATGTGTAAGAGAGTATTGGAGAGTTTGTTAGCATCCTATAGTACTAGTCTAGATAAGAAATTTCCATCAGAGTGGATATGGAGAGTAGGAAAAAATGTTACAGAAGGATTTATACAAATCATATTTGAATGGAAAGAGGAAGAGAGAGAAAGGAGTCAGAAAGAATTTGAGTTTTGGATGATTAGCATTTTGGGGTAGTTATGGGCTCGATTTTGTTCTTCTAAAATTCATATGTCAAGGTCCTAGACCCCAATATCTCAGAATGTGACTGTATTTGGAGATAGGGCCTTTATAAAGGTAATTAAGTTAAACTGAGGCCATTAGGGTGGACCCTAATCCAATCCAATTGGTGTCATATAAGAAGAGGAAATTAGGACACAGAGAGAGAGAGAGACCAGGGGTACATGAGCACAGAGGGACAACCACGTGAAAAGGCAGCAAGAGGGCGGCCGTCTGCAAGCCAAGGAGAGAGGCCTCATAGGGAAGCAACACTGCCAGCATTTTGATCCTAGTTGTCCAGCTTCCAGAACTGTGAGAAAATGAATTTCTATTGTGTAAGCCATCCAGTTTGTGATATTTTGTTATGGCAACCCTAGTAAACTAAGACTGATGTATTAACAGAAATAGAGACATCAGAAAAAGAGATAAACTTGGGGCCTGGGGCAGGGTAGAAAAGGGAAATATTTTTCTGACTTTGGATATTTTGAGCCTGAAATATTGATGAGACAGACAAAAAGACAATAAGAGAGAAACAAAGAAACGTGATTTGTTACCAAAAATACATACATACATAATACATACTTTCATACATAAATAGAACAAAAGTAAACTTAGTCTTATTTAGAGAGAGATTGTAGAAAATTCCTCCTATATTTTGGAGGTGTCAAAAAATGCCACTTGCTGGAATTTGAATTTATCATTTTGCATTTGAGGCTTGAAACTATAATTCAACTTTATAATATACTTTCCTCAAAAATATTGGTTTGATCCAAAGAATAACATGATAATCTAATTTAAAGTAATATTCTGCAGTTTTCTTAGTTATTACCACATCCTTAGACAGTAGCAAACCACTCATGTATAGCATGCATAAGGAACTGAAAGAGAAAGTGAGATACTTGTTTAGAACCTGCAAAAGATATACAGCTCTCTTTGTAGGCAATTTCATGTCTAACTTTAATTTTAGCCCAGTTTTCCTCTCTTACTTAAGCCCTTTAACTATGAAAAAAAAAAAGATTCGTACTGAAATTTGTTTAACCATCTTTTCAAAATTTTGCTGAAGTTAAATCATAATCTATGAAAGTTACAAACCCTTTATATATTTTTTATTTCACTTGAAATAACTTTTTTAAAAAACAAAACTATGATCTTTATTTCCTTTGTTTTCTTTCACAGAAAAAAATATCCCATAACATAATATATAATATTACACTTCTACTCCTTTTTTTTTCACTTAATAATAACAAACCAGTAAGTATAACAAAAAAAGAGACTCACGATATAGAGAACAAACTAGTGGTTACCAGTGAGGAGAGGGAATAGGGAGGAGCAAAATAGGGACAGGGGACTAAGGGTACAAACTATTATGTATAAAATAAGCTACAAAGAAGGATATATTGTACAACACAGGGAATATAGCTAATATTTTATAATAACTATAAATGGAGTATAACCTTTAAAAATTGTGAATCACTTTATTGTACACCTGTAACATATAATATTGTACATCAACTATAATTCAACAACAACAAAAATCTTGGAGAACTTTCCATATGGTAAAATAAAGCTCTTCCTCACTTTTTATTTACAACTGAACAATATTCCATTGTATGAGTTTCCATAAATTTAATCAGTTCCCTTTGGTGTGCATTTTGGTTGTTTTCATTAATTTTTTTACTATTGCACACAATGCTTCTGTAAGTAGTTTTGAATGTATGTCATTGAGAGAGACAAAATTTGAACTCTCATGATCTTTGCCCTCTCTTAGTCTTATGCTTGTATATGTTATGATACATGGCAAAGGGACTTGGCAGATGAAATTATGGCTATGGAACTTAAAATAGAGATTATCCCAGATTATCTATGTGAGCCAAATATAATCATATAGGTCCTGAAAGTCAGAAAAGTGAGGCAGAAGAGTCAGTTAGAGTGATGCAATGATGGAAGAGGAGGTAGAGGAGACTTGAAGTATGAGGACTCACTGCTGTGGCTTTTAAAGATAGAGGAAGGGGACCAAAACCCAGGGAATGCGGGCAGCCTCTAAAAGCTGATAACGGTCCTCAGAGGGTAAGCATCAAAAAACCAGAGATCTTATATCCACACTGCAAAGGAATTGAATTCTGCCAGCCACTTAACCCCTTGAGTGAATAGGAAACAGATTCTTCCCTGGAGGCTCCAGAACAGAGCACAGCCCTGCCAGCATTTGATTTCAGTCTTGTGAGACTGACTTCAGGCCTGAGCTGAAGCTCATGTAAAACATGAAGTAAAATGTGTTAAGAATAAATGTTATGAATCAGTGGTAAAGTTTACCCAAGGCATTCATTTTTAAAAGTTGTTGAGAAAATATAACCTTTAAAATAATGGTTTTAAAATTTTTGATCAAGTTTGCCATAAGGAAAAGTTACAGTTTTGAACATTCACATGTAAATGAGGAGCAGCAGCCACCACCATGTGAAACCTTAAGGAAAACTAGTGTAGGACTCAAGGTTTTTTGTATGGGCTGTAGCAAGATCATAAAAACTTGTCACAGTACCCAGATTTGAATAAATGTACCTAATGTGGGACCTCTTATGTGCTGAAATTTAAAAAATTATGTTATGAAGTGACAGTGAATGTCACAACTGATATAAACAGAGCATAATTAACTAGATAAATCTATTTTAGAAAATTGGGTAGTATATCCATAAACCAAGAATAAGTAGCTTCAAAAACTTGTCTACAAATTTTTAAAAAGATGTAATATTTCATAAAAACCAAGGGAAGTTTCTCGCCAAAATCTTATGTATTCCCACAATGAGCTCCATTCAACTTTATACACATGCTTTAAGTTATTTTTACAAAACAAATGGAAATATGGAGAGGAAGTTAGATGAAGTGTATCTGGATTGAGTAAAAACAAAATCAAACAAGCATACACACACACACACACACAATCTACCCTCAGAGAATATTCAGTTAAACAAATTGTAGAAAAATGCCCAAGACTCAAATTCAAAGGATAAGATCTGATGGAATTTAAGAGTTAAAGGAGTAAACTTAAAACACTAAAGCAAATTGTCATTTTTTATAAATTTAAATGAACAAGTAGTCCTGTTTTCTAAAATTAGTCTTTGGTGGACATAAACCTAATTATAGATTTTGTTTCATGATACTTAATTGTCTTTATTTAGGAGAAACCAGCTGAGAAGTTAGATGTTTCCACCTATGACTACCTAATATAATTTTTCCTGTAAAATTTTGTATCTGGTTGTTTAGTTCACTGAGCACCCTAAGTGAGGGAACAAGCTACTACAGACTTCTATGAAATCACTATTTCCATGAATTTTGGAGTCCAACTTACCTAGTGAATGGGCCTTTAGATTTTAAAGATGTCTAGATTGTTTTAATGTAATTGGCACTTGACTCTGCTTGGAAATTCAAATAAATATTCAGCACTGGGAGAAGAGCCCAACTGTAGTTCCTGAGGCAGAAATGAGTTTGCTCTGATTCCTTCCTATGTATTAACAACCTGTACAGAGTCTGAGGACTAAAAATAAACAAATGAACTGCATTTCTTATAATTTATTTAAAGATAAGGCATTATTAAATAATTTAATATCATTAATCTGTTGAGTACAGCCTTCTTCATCAAAGAGAACTTTAAACCATAAAGTTTGTAACAACTTTATGGTTTAAAAGCAAGTATATGCACAAATGGCTGAAGGAAAAGAAAGATAATGAGAAAATGTCAAACTCCTAGAAGTAAATCAAGAAAAGAATTAAAAAAAAAAAAGATGTACCAAGTTATCTCACACCTTTCAGAAATTAGCATTTCAGTGGCTTGATATTATAGGTAAAGATAGGTGGTCAAGTATGTTCTAATCCATTCTTTTTATGTAGGCATAATACCTGGCACAAGGTGAGACAAGGATTAAGGGACTTATTTCTCTTCCTTCTGGTTCACTCATTTACCAAACAAGCACTTTTTGGGCACTTATTATGAGAATTTCCTTTGCTTATTACTATGCCACACATGGGAGATAAAAAAGAAAAGCAGTGTCATACTCCTGGACTCAAGAGGTTTTCAATGATATTGAACATGTGATAGGTCAAATCTATACAGAAAAGATCAAGCGGAGGATTTGCAGCAACCTGGTGATTTGGATCTTTAGACCTAGAGTGTCTAAAACATTTAGGATAAACATAAAATACAGTTGTTTCCTAACCCAACTATTTTGTGAATAATCTAAGTGGAAATAACATCAGTGAAGGAAAATGTAGTGGTAGAATTTCAAAACTAATAAAATATCAACAACCATTTCCTCTTTGATAGTCTTCATTTACAAAAAGCCCAATAATGAGTAATATAATAGACTTTAGAAGTCAAAAGAAACTCTATTACTTTTAATTGTGTTAACATTGACTTTATCATTAATGTCATTTTGGTGCCTATTTCTTTGTAACATAAGACAGTATGATTATACATTTTAAAAGTAAAACATTTAGTAGTAGTTTTTATGTAGGATTTTTATTTACTTTTAAGTATAACCAAGAGAAAAAAAGTAAAAATAAAGCATTTTGAAATGATTTAACTATTGTTGCTTTTGAATGAAAAAAGCTGATTTGGAGAAGATACCTTATGGATCTTTGACTCCCCAAGTTTTTCACCCCATATTTTGTTTCTCAATCCTCTTCTGCGCATAAGCATGATAGAACATCTTTGATATTGCCCCTATTATTCTATATATATTTGCTGTTACTAATACTCAAACTTTCCTAATCTACTCTAGGTCTATTCCTTGAAGCTTTGAAGTCTTCCTGGACTGTCCAGTTGTCAAGTCTAAAGGCTACCTGAGCCAGGGGTTCATTCTGGCTTCTATAGCTATTTATACAGCCCATATTGAATTTGCAGTCATAGCCCCATGATATGTACTGGTTAATTCCCACTGTTATCCTTCAGTTGCTGACAGTTCTTTCCTTCACCATTCTCTGATTGCTTCCAAGCTGTTATTATCAAACTTGAGTCCTTTGATGTCTTGGAATTTTGGTCTTGTCCATTCATGTATAGTTCAAACATGGTATTAGGTGATTAATGTGACTATTGCAACCTAAAGCAATAATAGGAAAATCCTCACTTTAAACCTGGGATACAGTGGGTATTCTTTGTGAATTTTTCATACACACAGAAACCAAGGCTATTTCTGAAAAAATGTATTAGAATCAAAAGCACTAGGCAAGCCGTAATCCAGTCCAGAGAGGTTTTTTTTTTTTTTTTTATATCAACGTTTAAATAGATTTTCCACATTTCAAGTTGTTTCTGAGTTATTTCAACCATCCATCCATAAATCCATCCATCAAATATTTTCTCAGTGTCAGCCATTGTCCTAGATATTCTTGGGGAGAGAGTAATCAATAATACAGACATTCTCATTACCTTCCTAGAGCTTGGAGTTTAATTAGCAGTAGAGATAAGTTATCAGGAAATTTGAAATAGTGTGTGTGTCTGTGTGTGTCTCAAGGGTTTTGAGAGCAAAAGTAAAAGGTTCTGTGGCAATATATAGGAGAGGCTACTATCAGGGATTTGAGTATTCAGAGAAGGATTCTTGAAAGAAGAACTATTTAGGCCTAAGACTAAAGTTAAGGTTAGTGAAAATGAGAGTTATGTAGAGTAACGATGAAGGCAGAGTGAGCAGCATAGGTGTTTGAGGAACTGGAGGCAGTTGGCATAGGTGTGTGGTGGAAGTAGGGGAGTAGGGAAAGAAGTAGAAAAGGAGATGCGCCTTAAGCAGGGTCCTGATTATGAAGGACCCTTTAACAAAATTAAATCATTTGGGCCTCAAACCAACAGCAAAAGACAATCATTAAAGTGTCTTGAAATAGGGAATGATGAGATAGAGTGGGGAATGGATTGGAGGGAAAAAGCCTGGAGATATGGAGACTGGTGTGAGGCTATTGTAGGACCTGAGGTAAACAATGATGAAGGCTTGAACTAGGACGGTGGTTCTCAGGATGGATAGATGTTGATGAATTTGAGAAATTTTTAGGAGGTATGTTGAGAAAAATTGAAGAATGATTTAATATTGGAAGTGAGGATAAAGTTGATTTTAATGACTACAATATTGTCTTGATTAGATAATGGTGATACTGTATACTGAGATAGAGACTATAAGGAGGATAAAGAGTTTGGGGTAAAAGGAGATGATAGATTAGTCTAGAACTTCTTAACTTTGATTTGTGAGTGGAACTGCAAAGTGGAAATACCAGTATAAGTAGGATAATGTTTTCCCCAACTCAGGAGAGCCCTGGACAGGAAATTGATATTTGGTATATATCAACCTATAGTAGTTACTAAAACCTTCAAAGTAAAGGTAAACACACAAAGAAAGTAATTGTAGGGTGAAAAAAATTAGCTTAACTGAACTTAAAGGAGAATAACATTTAAGGACAGAATAGGAATAAAACACAGACACACAGAGACACAGACACAGACACACAAAGACACAGACACACACACCCCAAGAAAATTCAAGAGAGGTAGGAAGAAAACCAGGAAAGGAAAATGTGATGAACACAAAGGAAGAAAATATTTTAAAAGGAAAGAAATGGATAATGTGTCAGATACCTCCAAAAAATAAAATGAGATAATGGGTGGGTGCCTACTAGTTTGGGTAAACCATTATTGACCTTGAGAGAGCAATTGGGGCAGAAGCCAGATGACTGTGGATTAAAGAATGAGTGGAAAATAAGGAGATAGAGACAGTGAATACAGAGAAATCTTCCAAGATTAGCTGTGAATGGGAAGGAAGGGCTAAGGTAGTGCTGGTTGCAAGACTATGGAGGAGACTTGAGTAGTTTATATTCTGATTAGAATTGGTTTCATAGAGAATTATAGTATTGTAGTTTTCATAATAAATTAGTAAAGATGCCAAATTCCTTCAGAATGGATCTTCTTGGCACTGCATTTTAGTGGGCCTCGCTAAGGTCCATGGTCCGGTTAGTAGTTATGTTGGTTCCAAAAATAAGATCTTACTTATATTAAAGTTTGCATCAATGCGTTAGTCAGAATATTAACATCTTAATTAATAGACTATTTTTTGAAAACTGTTAGGTTTACAGAAAGATTGAGCAGATAGTACAGGCAGTTCCCGTAATCCTCCTCCCACCCCCCAACCCCACACACGGTTTCCCCTATTGTTAATATCTTACATTAGCATCATCTATTTGTTACAATTAATGGACCAACATTGATATATTATTATTAACTGAAGTCCATGATTTATTCAGATTTCCTTAGCTTTTACTTATTATCCCTTTTCTGTTCTAGGGTCATGTCTCCTTAGTCTCCTCTTGCCTTTGGTAATTTCTCAGACTTTCCTTGTTTTTGATGACCTTGACAGTTTTGGGGAGTATTGATTAGATATATTGTAGGATGACCCTCTATTGGAATTGGATGTTTTTCTCATGATTACACTGGGGTTATGGGTTTTAGGAAGGAAGTTCACAGAGGTAAAGCATGTCATTTTTATTACATCATATCAAGGGCGCATAAAATCTACATGATTTATGACCATTGATATTGACCTGGGTCACCAGGCAGAAGTAATGTTTGTCAGGTTTCTCCACTGTTACTCTTTCCCCCTTATTTCCATACTGTACTCTTTGGAAGAAAGTCACTATATGCAGCCTATACTTAGGGATGGGAAGTTAAGTTCCCCTCCATTAGGGTGGAGTATCTACGTAATTTATGTGGAATTCTTCTGCATGGGAACTTGTTTATTTATTTATTCATTTATTTATATCAGGTGGACTCATGGATATTTATTTTATCCTTTGAGTTATAATCCAATACTAATTTATTTATTTTATTGCCTCAATTTTTCCAGCTCTGGCCTTTGGGAGCTCTTTTAGTTGGCTCCTGCGTCATTTTGAGCCCCATAAGAATGGGGTTTTATTAATTTAAAAAATGTTTTAATATGAACCCTGTACTTCACCTATTTGTTTCTCCGACCATCATCCTGAGCCCTGGCAACTAGTGATCTTTTATGTCACTCTAGTTTTGTCTTTTCCAGAATGTGATATAATTGGAATCATATACTGTATAGCATTTTCCAGTCTAGCTTCTTTCACTTGCAATATGCATTTCAGGTTCCTCCATGTCTTTTTGTAGTATGGTAGATCATTTCTTTTTATCCTTAAGTGGTATTCCATTGCTTGGATGTACTACAGTTTACCTACTCATTTATTGAAGAACATCTTGGTTGCTTTCAATTTTGGGTAATTATAAATAAAATAGTTATAAACATTTAAGGGCAGATATTTTGTGTACATAAGTTTTCTAGTCAATTGGGTAAACACTTAGAAGCATGATGGCTGAATGATATGGTAACACTATGTTTAGCTTTGTGAGAAGGTACTAAAGTGTCTTGCAGAATGGCTGTACCATCTTGCATTCGTACCAGCAATAAACAAGAGTTCTGGTTGCTGTATTTCATTGTCAGCATTTGTTGTCAACTTTTAAAAAATTTCAGTCATTCTAATAGGACCCTCGTTGTTTTAACTTACAACTCCCTAGTGAAAAATAAGCACCTCTCATATGCTTATTTGCCATCTGTATATCTTCTTTGATGAAGTATATATTCAGATTCTTTTACCATTTTTTATTGGGTTGTTTGTTTTTTATTGTTGAGTTTTAAGACCTCTCTGAATATTTTAGATACAAGTCCTTTATCAGATATGTGTTTTGCAAGTATTTTCTCACTGCATGCAGCTGATTTTTAAATTTTCTTAACAATGTCTTTTGCAGAGCAAAAGTTTTCAATTTTAATAAGGCCAACTTATTAATTTTTTTCTATAACAATCTTGCTTTTAATGTTGTATCTAAAAATTCATCATCAAACCAAGGTCACTTATATTTTTCCTGTGTTATCTTCTAGAAATTTTATAGTTTTTCATTTTACATTTAGGTCAAGATCTACTTGGAGTGAATTTTTGTGAAAGGTGTAAGTCCTTTATCTAGATTCATTATTTTGCATATGAATGTCCAATTAGTCCAGTACCATTTGTTCAAAAGACTATCTTTTTTTCCATTTCTGTTTCATTGATCTAAGTATCTATTCTTTTGCCAAATCTATGCTGTCTTGATAACTTTAAGTCTTGAAGTCAGGCAGTGTCAGTCCTCTAACTTGTTCTTCATCTTTAAATAGCACTGGCAATTTTGGGTCTTATATCTCCCCATATAAATTTTGGAATGAATTTATTGATATCCACAGAATAACTTTCAGGGATTTTGATCTGGATTGCCTTGAAACTATAGATCAAGTTGGGAAGAATTAATGTCTTAACAATTTTGAGTCTTCCTATCCATGAACATGAAATATCTATTTATTTAGATATTCCTTAATTTCTTTGATCAGAGTTTTACAGTTTTCCTCATATAGATCCTTTACATATTTTGTAAGATATATATCTGAGTATTTTATTATTTTTGGTGCTAATGTAAATAGTATTGTGTTTTAAATTTCAAATTTCAATTTTTCATTGTTGGTATATAGAAAAGCAATCGACTTTTGTATATTAACCTTCTACCCTGGATTTTTGCTATAATCACTTGTTTATTGCAGGAGACTTCTGTTGATTCTTTGGGATTTTCCACATAGACAATCATGTCATCTCTAAAAAAGATAATTTATATTTCTTACTTCAGCGACTGTATATATTTTAGTTCCATTTTTTGTCTTATTATGTTTGCTAGAACTTTTAGTACAATGTTGAATAAGAGTTATGAGAGAGGACATCCTTGCCTTGTTTCCAGTCTTAGTGAGAAAGCATCTAGTTTCTCACCATTGAGTATGATGTTAACTGTAGGTTTTTTTTATAGATGCTACTTACCAAGCTGAGGATGTTCCTTCCCTTTCATCCCTAGTTTGCTGAAAGGTTTTTTGTTTTTTTTTTTTTTATCGTAGATGGACATTAGGATGTGTCAAATACTTTTTTTTTTTATCAGTTTTCTTCTTTAACCTGTTTATATGATTGATTGCATTAATTGATTATCACTTGTTGATATACCAGTTATATAACTGGAATAAATCCCATTTAATCATGATATGTAATTCTCTTTATATATTGCTGAATTTGGTTTGCTAATATAGTATTGAGGGTTTTTGCATCTCTGTTCATGAGAGATATTGGTCTATAGTTTTCCTTTTTGTAATGTCTTTATCTGGTTTTGGTATTAATTTTTTTTTTTTTTTACATCTTTATTGGAGTATAATTGCTTTACAATGGTGTGTTAGTTTCTGCTTTATAACAAAGTGAATCAGTTATACATATACATATGTCCCCATATCTCTTCCCTCTTGAGTCTCCCTCCCTCCCACCATCCCTATCCCACCCCTCTAGGTGGTCACAAAACACCGAGCTGATCTCTCTGTGCTATGCGGCTGCTTCCCACTAGCTATCTATTTTATGTTTGGTAGTGTATATATGTCCATGACACTCTCTCACTTTGTCCCAGCTTACCCTTCCCCCTCCCTGTATCCTCAAGTCCATTCCCTAGTAGGTCTGTGTCTTTATTCCCATCTTGCCCCTAGGTTCTTCATGACCAATTTTTTTTTTTTAGATTCCATATATATGTGTTAGCATACAGTATTTGTTTTTCTCTTTCTGACTTACTTCACTCTGTATGACAGACTCTAACTCCATCCACCTCACTACAAATAACTCAATTTCATTTCTTTTTATGGCTGAGTAATATTCCATTGTATACATGTGCCACATCTTCTTTATCCATTCATCTGTTGATGGACATTTAGGTTGCTTCCATGTCCTGGCTATTGTAAACAGAGCTGCAATGAACATTGTGGTACATGACTCTTTTTGAATTATGGTTTTCTCAGGGTATATGCCCAGTAGTGGGATTGCTGGGTCGTATGGTAGTTCTACTTTTAGTTTTTTAAAGAACCTCCATACTGTTATCCATAGTGGCTGTATCAATTTACATTCCCACCAACAATGCAAGAGGGTTCCCTTTTCTCCACACCCTCTCGAGCATTTATTGTTTGTAGATTTTTTGATGATGGCCATTCTGACGAGTGTGAGATGATATCTCATTGTAGTTTTGATTTGCATTTCTCTAATGATTAATGATGTTGAGCATCCTTTCATGTGTTTGTTGGCAATCTGTATATCTTCTTTGGAGAAATGTCTATTTAGGTCTTCTGCTCATTTTTGGATTTCACAATTTGTATGGAAAAACAAAAGACCCCGAATAGCCAAAGCAATCTTGAGAAAGAAAAACGGAGCTGGAGGAATCAGGCTCCCTGACTTCAGACTATACTACAAAGCTACAGTAATCAAGACAGTATGGTACTGGAACAAAAACAGAAATATAGATCTATGGAACAGGATAGAAAGTCCAGAGATAAACCCATGCACATGTGGTCACCTTATTTTTGATAAAGTAGGCAAGAATATACAATGGAGAAAAAACAGCCTCTTCCATAAGTGGTGCTGGGAAAACTGGACAGCTACATGTAAAAGAATGAAATTAGAACACTCCCTAACACCATACACAAAAATAAACTCAAAATGGATTATTAAAGACCTAAATGTAAGGCCAGACGCTATAAAACTCTTAGAGGAAAAGATAGGCAGAACACTCTATGACATAAATCACAGCAAGATCCTTTTTGACCCACCTCCTAGAGAAATGGAAATAAAAACAAAAATAAACAAACGAGACCTAATGAAACTTAAAAGCTTTTGCACAGCAAAGGAAACCATAAACAAGACGAAAAGACAACCCTCAGAATGGGAGAAAATATTTGCAAATGAAGCAACTGACAAAGGATTAATCTCCAAAATTTACAAGCAGCTCATGCAGCTCAATATCAAAAAAACAAACAACCCAATCCAAAAATGGTATTAATTTTTAATGGAGATATTCCCGGTTTTTGAGTTAGGATTTTTAGCAATGCAATAACATCTGTTTTATTACATCCAATTAAATTTGATTTATTTAAATTTGATTTATTTTATTTAAATTTTATTTATTTCAGCTTGATTCAATTTAATACCATCATTAAATAATAATAAGGCACTCTGGTATGTACTGAAGTACATGATAGATAAAACAGGTTCCATACTTCTTGAGTCTGACAATCAGATTGAGTATGTTCCCTTAAGGTAGCAAACTCTAGGTCATATTAGTTTGTGATGGAAAAAGGAAGTTCTTTAAAAACAGTTTAACAAAGCTTTGGTCGGCAAATGTATTTGTGTATCTACCCCAGAATATCTGCTCCTAATGAGCATAGATATTACCTATTTTTGTTTCTGCTGCATCACCAGGGCCTAGGAAAGCTTCTAGTATAGAGTAAATGCTAAAAGAATTTTTATTGAATAAAAAAATAAATTGTGTGTATATTTCTGTATGAACACCTGCAAGTGGTATTCTAAATTTACATCTTTAACTGTCCTAGAAATGTTTTTAAGTGCTTAATTTAAGTGTTATCCTTGACCATTTTATTTATAATTTTCATTATAACACTTTTCTTGTCACAGCACCCTAACATCATTACAGTTGCCAATTGTAAAGATTTTTTAAATTATGTTTTGATATATTTTAAATTGATCACTTAGAGGGAATATAAAGAAGGTTATTTTATTCTAAAATTAACGTATCTCAAAATCACATAAGGGGGTTCATTTTTATTTTGGTGATATTCTCACTCCACCCCACACACATTGTGCCTGTGATCCTCCTTCCCCTTCTCAGTGAAGTTACCTGTAGAGTGCTCAATACAATTATTATGTTCATTACCTTGAGTCAAAATGAATGTTCCTTCATTGACCCACACACAAATTTTTCTTCATTGCATTATTCCTCTACTTTTCCTCTGGCTCCTCAGCTGTACAATATGGTATTCTGGCTACATGTGCTTACTGAGCATTGAAATGTGGCTAGTGTCACAAGATAAAATTGTAATTTTTTGGATACATTGGGTTAAGTAAAATGGATTTTACCTATTTCTTTTACCTTTTTTTTTTTAATGTAGCTACTTGGAAATTTAAAATTACTACATGTATTGCTCACATTATATTTCTACCTGACAGCATTGAAGACTGTTAAGGATATGTGAGATTGTTAATTTGTTTGTCATTAGAAATAAGTTAATTATGATCTTTAATTTTTGTCATGCATCTACTGATTTTTTAGATGCCCAGAGGAAAGCACAAGCAGCTTGCCACCAAACATTAATGTTTTCAACAGCCTTTTCCAGTGGTGGGAAAAGTTGGTAACAAATTGGTTGAGTACAGTATCTATGAAAGAATATGACCCCAATGAGTCAAATGATATGTCTAGAAAATGCAGAGGAACAGTTATTGGCTTCCTAGTTAGGTGGTTTTATCTCCTTTTAACATGAGTATTACATACTGTTGGAGTCTATTCCTAAGTCTTTACCAGGTTTAGATTTCTAAACCACATTCAGACTTGCTACTTTTTCAATAGGGGAGGCAGCTTCTGCTTTACTCTGTGGACATTCTATTATTGGTACTACTAACCCTTGAATCATACTGAGTTATTTCTCTTGCTTTGAAGTCTGTGCCTTTCACATTCTATAGACCATCACATAATTTTCCCAAATTATTATTATTTTTTCCTCAGCAAATTTCTCTTTGGTAATTTATGCTTCATTTATATTTACACATGAATAAAACAATCTAACTCACTCATCATTTTGATTGCTGTCCTCTGGAACATTTCCTATATTTAAACTATTCTGAATTAGAGAAACCTCAGTACTTTTCTTTCCTGAAAATAAATGCAATCTCTATTTCATGAACAGGTTGTGTTCCAAAAGGGTGGGAATCATATTACAGCTGGCGTTAGAGTCCCAAGGCCAGCTCACCTATCACATTGTATATCAAAAGTAGAATACTATCTCAAGAATGCTATGAAACTTAACACCGCATACTGAAATGTTTCTCTGAAAAACCACGTATTTTCAGGTTGGGTTGGCAGCAATGCAATGGAATAACAGAAGTCTCCCCAACACTCCTACCTCTTAACAAGAGGACGGGGACAGCTTACCAAACTAATGGTGGTGGGTACCACCAGGGCCAGTTCAGGGATTTAAACAGCTGAAGTGTTGGGGATAAAACTCACTTTTTGTTACTGGATCCTGTCCTTACATTCTGCTCCCCCTCTCCCCCATCTTTGGTTTGCCTACTTCACAGCACCGTCTATGGCTTACAAGTAAAGTTTTTGTTCAACATGGTTCAATATTAGAGGAAATAGTGTCAGTTTTTTCTTTATTGTCCATTTCTAAAAGTAACGAAAACTCTCCCTCTCATTGTTTATTTGCCATTGTAGAAATGAGACAATAACAGTTTTTCCTATGTCACTTTTCTCCTTTCACTTAGTGATTTTAGAGGTGCATATGGTTAGTGGAAGATAATCTCTGTACAGAAAGGGCTTAAAGAATATCAATCCACATATCAGTGGAAAAGCATACTTGGGTCACACTGGAGCTCCACCAAAGGCACTAGCTTTGGAACGAAGAGAAGCTCTTGTTATGGAAGCTGGGATAAGAGCTGATACTCAAGAGCAGGGTATCCTAGATGGGAATGGCCAGGCCTAGGGGAGGAGCAGGATAGAGGTGAGGGGCAGATACTGAGATTCTAGCATTTCCTCTTTCTTCAGATTTTCCCCTGACTTTGGCTAAGGGAAATGATGAGAAATGGAGAGAAGTGGAATAAATAGGACAAAGTCTTAGCTTGAAGCCAGGGAGAAAATGAGAGAGAGAGGTATTTTCAAGGTATTTTCCCCATTTTAGATGTTTATCTACATTATCTCAGATTTAGTTTCCATGATGAGCTTTGAATTTCCTTTGTATTCCCTTTTAAAAGATACTTTAAATATGGTCTGTGCCCAGTTAACTCTGTGCTTATGGAATTCAACTTTGAATTCATGGATATAATATCCATTGACTTGCTATTATACAGTAAGGTGCCATTTCAGAATCTGTAAGTAGGTCAAGATGTTTAAACTAAGGTTCTTGGTGTTCATGAGCTTGTAATCGATATTAAAAAGCATGGTTTTTGAGACATTCACTTCAGGTGAAGAAAAAAAAAGTGACTTGAGGTCACTTGTGTTACAGGTGAATAAACAAATTTAAGCAAGTTTGTTTCCTGCAGAATTTCACTGGTTTCTTAACATGGCATAGATATTGTAACTCTCCAAAAGGGAGACGAAGTGTTCATCGTTCAACAATATTATTAGCCAGAGAATTCTTTTAAAAACACTGCTTCCAAGAACTAGGACTTTTGGAATATAATATGTGAAATGCTGTGATATATTTCATTTTAGTATCATTTTCCCACATGTTTTAAGGCTTGGCCTCCTCTAGAACATAAATCTAGGAGCTCAAGGAAAGAAAGAAAAAAAACCAAACCTTTGTTTTCTGGTATTTGTCATGCTGCAATTTTATCAGCATTACTTATTTGAAATTAACTGAAGGACTTATTTGGAAAAAGGAGTTCTATAATAAAATAAAATATGATAACCACTAGTCTAGGCCAAGTGCCTAATTGTTGTAAGTTAGAAAACTTAGGTCCAGACATTCCTTGCAGTGATTTATTATAGATCTTATAAAAGCTAAGGATCAGAACCCTAGTTCATTGTACTTTTGTATTTCCCAAACTGCAGTGAATATGTCGAGTAGGGCTCAAATACAACAAAAAAAGGGGTATAACACAGATCCCACTAAGTGACAATAAAATGTAGTTCTTCTCAACTTGTTACTCAAAAGAATTTCTAATTTATTTTATGCTTATCATTCTTTCTCATGTTAAATTAAGATGTTTCACTTAAAACAAACTTTTGTTCTTATACAAATTATACTTCGTTAGACTAATAAATATTTATGCTGTAATATTTCATTAAATTCTGTAATACTTTTCTTTTTCAATTACAGCGATTGTATTAATATATGTTAAGTAACTTTTTGCTTTATAGTACTATTGTTCTTTATTTTTTATGGCTCCATTTCCTTATTATTGGCTTAAAATTTTCATCTGCTAGTCATTGTGATGGAGCATGATTAGAGGCTCCATCACAGCTGGGCTTAAATTCCAGCTCCAGCATTTGCTAGATGTGTGAGCTTGGGCAGATCACAAAATTTCTGTGATCTTAGATTTCCTCAAAAGATACGTGATGTGATGTCTGCTTCATGGGTTATCAAGTTCAGGGAATGTTCTGTTCAGACCTTGGGCAAAGTCTTAAACCCCAGGTCCATTCTTTTTGGTTCTGGTCCTAGGCCCTATTTTCCTCCCCTCCCTGCCTTCCTTCCTTCCTTCCTTCCTTCCTTCCTTCCTTCCTTCCTTCTTTCTTTCTTCTGCCTCTCTTTCCCTTTTTCTCTGTCCCTCCCTCCCTCCTTCCTTCCCTTTCTTTCTCATTGTAGCAAACAAAACCTAAAGTTTCGATTGGTGGTATTGTTGCGTTGCTTTCGGAAATGTCTTTACCCAACCAATACTGAATCAGACATAGCTTCTCCAACTAATAATCTATTTTATGACTGAAAGGATAAGGACTTTTTTGCTTTAAAGCCAATAATTTTGTAAAAGTAGATGAAAAATCACAAATCAAACAGGCCATGGGAACATTAGAAAGATTAAGGGATGTTACTTTTTAATAGCTTTTGTGCCTCTTCTAGAAATCCCAACTTATTTTCTTTTCTGCCATCTTGAAGTCTGTATTAGACTTCTGTTCTCAGCTTTTATTTCTAAAGGTAACGTTCATCAGATTATACCCTTCCTCTCCCTAATTCTACTCCAGGAATGAAGTGGACATTCTGACTCATCATATTAGAAGCATCCAGGTCACTTCTTGCTTCTAATGGGGAATTGACATTCTTATGAATCTGCGTACAGTGTATCTCCCACCTCACCAGACCCTCCAAAGCATCCTCACCCTTTATGACCATGAGGATTGGACAAGACTGCATGTTGTCCATATGGCACTTTGTCAGGCTCATAATATTACATCAGGAAATGTTAGTTTTCCCTTTCTCTTTTCTCCTTCAAAGAGTTATTCCATGGAATGTAGAGCAGAAGATGTCACCAATTACATGTAATGAAAATTATTAGTGACTACTTCCTGAATTAATTTATATCATCGTTTAATTCAGCTTTCTCACATTTTTCTAGTGTACTTCTGACTGCTCTGACTTAGGTTTTGGCTACCTCTATTCTTGGGATGCTCAGTGCCAGCATCTTCCTCTTATTTACATTTTTTTGTTCATTTTTTTCTTCTTAATCTTTTTTCTGCTTGAGCTTGTCATTTGACTACACCTTTTACTCTCTTGTCTATACATTCTTCCAAGATATCACTTTGCCTAAAATACCAATTTTGTGGTCTGCCAATTCACTATCCTTGTATATATATATGAGTTCTCCATGATTTTCTACCCTCATCTTCTCATTACAATCTCTCTTGAGTGTTATAAGCCAGAAACAATTGAATCACATCAACCCATGTGGATATCAGGGGTTGCTTTATAAATGTTCCATCATAGATTCTCCAAATATTGGAGGATTGGCCCAGGATGCTATATGCCAAGCAGGTAGAGTGATAGAGCCCTAACTAGAATAATTATACCCACATCTTTTATCAAGAAAAAGCTAAACAATTTTGTTATATTCAAACTCCGCTACATATAGATGAGGAAGGTGCATTTGCTTCCAGGAAGTGTCCAGATACTGACTTTTTGAACATTTATGAAGACATTCTCAATTTTAAGATTTTTTGATAGGAAAATTTTGCCATAGCTATTACAAAAGTTAAAATTGAAGCCAAAATACTCAAGCCAATATTCATGCAAGTATATCATTTACTGTACAGTTAGATTTCAGAATAATTGCATCACTCATGAAAGATAGTTTAGTATGTCCCAAATGGCACTGTTAAATTTCCATTTGTTGTTGTGTTAAATCATGTAAGTGATACAGTTAAAATTAAGCGAGTAAGTGAAATTAAGAATAGGGTGACTATAATACTATTAAAGAATTTTGGCATTTTAATTCCTAAATTTGTAGACTCATCTAGCAGCAGAGGTCACTGGCATTATAAATTCTCTTTTGTACCCTTTGAGTTGTTGCTTCTGTCAAAATTACATCATTTTTATGAGTCACATGTAGCTAAGAAAACCACCAAATAACCTGCAACTTCTTTCACAGTTATTACAATACATGTTGAAGTTTTTTTTTTTTTCTTGACCCCAAAAAATCAGGGTTCTTTTGTGTCAAAATTTCTAGTATCGTGAGAGGAAAAAAAAAAATCTATTTCTTGGTCAAAATAGCTAAGAAAATCACCAAGGATCCTCTGTAAATTTAGTCTTACTAGACATTCATTTTGTCATATACAGTGAGATTCAGAGAGAAAGTAACAGAAAATATTAAGAACCAATTTATATAGACTCTGGTCCCTCAGAGGGAGATTGGCACTTTATATTAGGAACAGAAGTCTGACTATCATTTTATATATTCTTAGAAACTTAAAAAATGTAGGGGGCTACTGAGAGAGTTTTGACTTTTTATAATTTGATTAGTAGCTAAGATTATAAAAGAAAGTATATCTGTGAAGTATATGGGATTCTTCCAAGTTCAAAAAGTACCCTAAGGACTAGTGGTAAAAGAGAGATAAAAAACTCAGTGGAGTCTATATAGCATTCTGGAATTTCTGTTTTTCGGTATGTTCAATTTCTTTATATTCCAACACCTATGGTTCTTCAGCTCTCCCATTATCATCAGAACTTTGTCGCATAGAAAAGGGCACTAGAATCCTCAAAAAAAAAAACACAAAAAAACCACAAAAAACAAACAAAAAACAGCAAAAAACCTAACTAGGTTAAATCTTTTTTTTTTTTTTGACATCTTTATTGGATTATAATTGCTTTACAATGTTGTGTTATTTTCTGCTGTATAACAAAGTGAATCAGGTATATGTATACATATATCCCCATATCCCCTCCCTCTTGTGTCTCCCTCCCACCCTCCCTAACCCACCCCTCTAGGTGATCACAAAGCACTGAGCTGATTTTCCTGTGCTATGTGGCTGCTTCCCACTAGCTATCTATTTTACATTTGGTAGTGTATATATGGCCATGCCACTCTCTCACTTTGTCCCAGCTTAACCTTCCCCCTCCCTGTGTCCTCAAGTCCATTCTCTACGTCTACATCTTTATTCCTGTCCTGCCCCTAGGTTTTTCAGAAACATTTTTTTTTTTTTTTAGATTCCATGTATATGTGTTACCATATGGTATTTGTTTTACTCTTTCTGACTTCACTCTGTATGACAGACTCTAGGTCCATCCACCTCACTACAAATAACTCAACTTCGTTTCTTTATATGGCTGAGTAATATTCCATTGTATATATGTGCCATATCTTCTTTATCCATTCATCTGTCGATGGACACTTAGGTTGTTTCCATGTCCTGGCTATTATAAATAAAGCTGCAATGAACATTGTGGTACTTGACTCTTTCTGAATTATGGTTTTCTCAGGGTATATGCCCAGTAGTGGGATTGCTGGGTTGTATGGTGGTTGTATTTTTAGTTTTTTAAGGAGCCTCCATACTGTTCTCCATAGTAGCTGTATCACTTTACATTCCTACCAACAGTGCAAGAGGGTTCCCTTTCCTCCACACCCTCTCTAGCATTTATTGTTTGTAGATTTTTTGATGATGGCCATTCTGACTGGTGTGAGGTGACACCTCATTGTAGTTTTGTAAATCTTATTTTTTTAAATAATTTTTTCTTTGAGAATAAAACTAAGGTATTTTAGCTGAGCATGGTAACTGATCTTTATAATACAGATATAAAAGGCTTAGGACTACAACTGAATTTCACAAACCTATTTTACTAAACTCTATTGCTTGCATTGTGTATTTAATGTAATAATTCATACCCATCCAGAGCATAGAATATTTTCTATTTCTTGGAGTCAGGAATATCACAAATTTACTACATACTTAGAAAAATGTTTCTTCCTTTTATTAATTCTCCTTCTTTTATTAACTCTACTTCCTTCAAATATCAGAGCGACATCTAAGTTCAATATTTTAAGACTTGGCTTTTACTCTGTCCATATTCTTTAAGTATTTTTAAAATATTTTAGCTGTATTTTTCAAAGGTACTCACATTTTCCAATAAAGGTATCTAAAATTTTCATCCTTAAATAGAAATAAGCTCATCATTTATTCATTGTGAATTCCTTTCTATGAACACACCTAACTTAGTTCATTTTTTTTCCTGAGGTATAGATTCTAGAACTGCTGAAGTCAAGGACTTAATATTGGTACACAAGCAAAACAACTTAAAAAATAAACAAAAAATAAACAAAAAAAACCTCTGTTCTTTAGCTGCCATCTTCTAGGAGCAGTTTATATGATTCACATATAATTAGTAATTTTTTTTCATAAATTGATCATCTTTAACTCTTCATCTACTGCTTTTATGCCCTCTCATTGAGCTTAAGATTTTTTTTGTAACTTGTCTTTCTTTTTCTTTTTCTTGTATAAGAAAGTTTAATGTTAACTGAATATTGAAAGATTTCCCAGTGTCTCCCCTCTTCCTCCTCACCTAAAACTATATTCCCTAAGACCTTATCATCACTGATATCTGGGGGGAAACATCTACTTCTATTATGGTTCATCTCTTTCTCTTAAAGCTATTTATGAGACAGATATGAATGCAATTTTACATCTATACAAAACTTGTAATAGAACATATAAAAGTGTGACACCAACCACAAACCTCCCATGAAACTATTTTTAGCCTATGAATTTTTTTTTTAATTGTATTTATTTTTGGCTGTGTTGGGTCTTTGTTGTGGTGTGCGGGCTCTCATTGCAGTGGCTTCTCTTGTTGCAGAGCACAGGCTCTAGGTACGTGGGTTTCAGTAGTTGCGGCTCATGGGCTCTAGAGCACAGGCTCAGTAGTTGTGGTGCACTGGCTTAGTTGCTCCACGGCATGTGGGGTCTTCCTGGACCAAGGATCAAACCCGTGTCCCCTGCACTGGCAGGCAGATTCTTTTCCACTGTGCCACCAGGGAAGTCCTTAGCCTATGAATTTTAAAGTTAAGCTGTACCCTTTAAAAATGCTTAATCATAGGAACTCTCTCTAGTCACAAAGACTGGCAAAATGAATTTTTTCACAGATCACTTCCTGCTGATGCTATCCAAACTAAACCTGTAAGCCTTTTGAAATTTACTTTTTTTTTTTTTTGTTTTAAGTAGTTGGTTTGGAGTTTTGATAGTTGGTGTGAAAATTTTCAATCTACATGTGAATACTTGATAGATAATGACTATATATACTACAAGAGCAGACAAAGTATGATTCCATCTAAATCTGTCACACCATAATTAGTATAATTCTATATTGTTTTAGTTACGTTACATCATTTGGTTTTAAAGCAAACAAATATTTCATCAGAAGAAAAATGTGTAAATGTTGAGTCAGCAGAGCCTAAAGCACTTTCCTGTGCCTTAACATCAAGGAAATCTTGCAGAGACAAATGTTTTAGAAACTTCTGAAATAAAGCTAAAATAACAAGGGCAAATGTCACATTATTTCATGCAATTGAAATAAAAGTTAAGAGCCCTTGTTATAAACATTGTGGCAAAAAAGAAACATCATGGTATGAGGTATATATTTCAATGAGTATCTTAAGCATGCTAGACACATTTGGAGCTTGCAACGTACAGTGCATCAAAGAAGAGGTTAGAAACTACAGGACTTAGACTATCTGGATTACTTTGCAATGCTTTTCATTTAAAAAAAAGAAACAGACATTCTTTTTCCAGAGAATTCCTGCTTCTCTTGGATGGTATTTAGTGTGGATCCTCAAGTATGACATCGCTATCCATTGGTAAAGAAGTGTGCCTCATAAAGCAAAGTGCCAACTTCTGTAGCCAGATAATCATGTATTTTTCTTTGTATACTGATTTTGGGGTGGGTACAAAGATGGCCACTTTATCCTCTGGGAATGGCGTCTTCTTTTGGATTCTCCCACACTCTAGGCATTTGTACTTGGGCAACTTCAGATGGATCCATGCTGGGCTTTTGAGGGGTGAGCTTTAGCTCAGAAGAGAAGGTTGAAAAACAATGTTTTTCATCTCCAAATGTGAAGAGATTTTTTCTTTTCTTTTCTTTCTTTTTTTTGGAACAGAATATAATTAGCTAAAGTGGAATTGGGCCAACTAAGAAGAATTAACAGACTAAATGTGCCCTTAATTTTTGGAGCATTCCAAAGATGGGCTCATTCTTGACTCTCATGAAGAAAGGTGAAGCATCTATGAAAGTCAAAAATGGTGACTGGGAGACATGAAAAGAAAGAAACAGTTCAATTTTCTCACAAATTAAATACGATATCTGAAGCTAGCCATCCCCCCTCCAATCTAAAATCCATGTGACTAATTTTTCTAAGCAGGCACTGAAATGTTCCTGCTGGGAACAGGACCGATAATATATGTAGCTGGCACTCTCACCCGAGGGGAACTATTGTTCGGTTTGGGGAATGGAGGCCAACTCCCTGCAACTTAAAGAAGAGCTAATTTAGGACACATCTAAAAGCAACTGCAATGAGAAAGGGGAAAAAAAAACTCAACTTACTGTGCAGTGTGCCAGCTGACCAAATGGAAAACAAAACAGAACAAAACAAGATAATCTCCTCCCCACCAACTAAAAAAGAAGGAGGAGGAGGGGGACATTTCTCTTTGTGCTTGATCTGTACTTGTTTGGGCTTTTTTCAGATACTTCCCCAAGTTTAAATTTGAAATTCGATGACGCCCAGGAGTAGAAATGTTCTTTTCCAGGTGTCGTTTTTATCTATTTCTGTCAAGCCCTTTAATAAGATAGAGAACCATCATTTAAAAAAAAAAAAAGAAAAAAAAGATACAAAAGATGGTTGACTCCAGGACAAAAGGTCGTAGAAATACAGTAAATTTACCTGAAGAGGGGAGATTTCTTTAGTTAGTAGAAATAAGTCTGAGAACAGTGCCTGTTAAAAGACGACATCTGGAATTCACTAGAATTAACTACTTAATGGAAAAAATCTCTCCAGATTAAAAAAAAAATCTTCCTACCCAGAAGTTATATTTTTTTAACCAAATGAAATTTATCTTGTTTGCTATTTCATTTTAGGTAAAAAGACAATAAATGTTTTTGAGATAAAGATGCGTTTATATGCTTCTGTAACTTAAAGGCAATTTTGATTTTAACATCAAACTCTTTCAGATTTCAGCTTATCATGATAGCAAATGCCTCGGGACATTTGTTTCTGTCTTTAATTGAACTGCTTGTATGTGAAGCTTGCAAGAGATCATGCGAGAACATTTCATACATGCGATGTGGGATGGTAGAGGGAGTACCAGGCTTGAAGTTGAAACAACTGGATTTGAATCCCCAGCTGAGTGAGGCTGGGCAAATGACATAACTTTCTGAAAAATGGAGATAATAACATTTGACTTCTTATCCACACATTTTTAGAAAAGATTAAATGAAATAATGAATGTGAAAGAACAGTAAAATTTATAAAAAGTTGTATAAAGTAAGGTATTATTTTCCCTGGTGTGTGGTCTTTTCTTAATGCACTTGCTTTCTATTATGTTTCTTTTCAAATCTTTATTTCTATCTCATTTCTTGGAGTTTTACTCATTTTACTAAAAGTTTTTTTTTTTTTTTTTTAAATTAAGTGGATAGTTGTTTACAGGGTTGAGTTTTTTCTCTTCATTTATTTCTGTCAATAATTTCTGGAGTTAATTTTAGAGATTTTGACTCAGATGCTAACTCTCTGAAACCACCCTTTGTCCCATTTTACCACAATGCACAGAAATCCTGGATAAGAATGGAGGCAAGAGATCCCAATATGATTTTAAAGCAATTAAAAAAACTTAGTGCTCCCTATGAGAATATGAGCATTTATGCTTAAGTATGGAAAGATTACAATGAGAGGGGGATATTACAGGAAAATCCATTTGTGAAAAGTGGTGGCAGTCCCGGTAAAAAAAAAATAGGCAATGACATGGGACTGTGGAATCAGACTCAAAGAGTATTTTAGAATTATCTAGTAATCCAGGGCATGGTAAATGAACCTTTTAAATAGCATCTCTAATAAGAGGTATTTGTACTGATTTTTACTTCTCATTTGAGCCAAAGCTGTTGTCTCTTGAACAGTGTTTCTCAGACTTTAATGTGCATGTAAGTCACCTGGAAACCCTTCCAAAATTTATATTCTGATCAAAGTCTCTGGGGTGGTGGCTGAGCTAGTGAAAGGATTCAGTGTTTCCGACAACCTGTCAGCCAATGCCAAGGCTGCTGCTTCTCAGACAATATTAGTAGCTAGACAGAATGTCACTAGAATTATTTTTCGCTTACAAATAACACTCCTGGAATGATATCTATGTTGGAGAAATTGTGGCTATGGAAATATTATTCAAGTAAAGTTTCCCTTTTTATATAGCTTTGAGATGAAATTGATGTACAACAAAGTATCATTTTAAAGTGTAAAATTTGATGAGTTTTGACATATGTGTACAACCATGAAACCATTACAACAGTCAAGATAACAAACATTTTCATCAAAAAGAACTCATGAAGCTAAATACCAAAAAAACAAACAACCCAATCAAAAAATGGGCAGAAGATCTAAATAGACATTTCTCCAAAGAAGACATACAGATAGCTAAACAGCACATGAAAAGATGCTCAACATCACTAATTAGTAGAGAAATGTAAATCAAAACTACAGTGAAGTATCACCTCACACAGGTCAGCATGGCCATCATCAAAAAATCTACAAACAATACATGCTGGAGAGGGTGTGGAGAAAAGGGAACCCTCTTGCACTGTTGGTGGGAATGTAAACTGATACAGCCACTATGGTGAACAGAATGGAGGTTCCTTAAAAAAATAAAAATAGAGCTACATATGATCCTGCAATCCCACTCCTGGGCATATATCTGGAGAAAACCATATTTCAAAAAATACATGCACCCCGATGTTCATTGCAGCACTATTTACAATAGCCAGGACATGGAAGCAACCTAAGTGTCTATCAACAGAGGAATGGATAAAGAACATGTGGTGTATATATATATATATATATATACAATGGAATATTACTCAGCCATAAAAAAGAACTAATTAATGTCATTTGCAGCAACATGGATGGACCTACAGATTGTCATACTGAGTGAAGTAAGTCAGACAGAGAAAGATAAATATCATATGGTGTCACTTATATGTGGGATCTAAAGAAAAGCATACAAATGAATTTATGTACAAAACGGAAATAGAGTTACAGATGTAGAAAACAAACTTATGGTTACCAGGGGGTAAGGGCAGGGGGGGATAAATTGGAAGATTGGGATTGACATATACACACTACTATTATAAAATGGATAACTAATAAGGACCTGCTGTATAGCACAGGGAACTATACTCAGTACTTTGTAATGGCCTACTTGGGAAAAGAATCTAAAAAAGAGTGGATATATGTATATGTATAACTAATACACTTTGCTGTACACCTGAAGCTAACACAAAATTGTAAATCAGCTATACCCCAATACAAATTAAAAAAAAAAAAACAACTCAAAAGTTCTTTATCCTGCTTTGTAATCTTCCCCTTATTCACCCTCCCCCTCCCGTGTATCCACTAATCCACTTTCTGTCTTTTTATATTATTTTCCATTTTCTAGAATTTTATATAAAATATCATTCAATATGATATGTACTTTTTTATTATCCAGCTTCTTTCACTCAGCATAAATATTATGAGATACATCCATTTGCTCATTTTTGAAAATTGTTTTTTTGTTTCATAATTGAGTTGCATGTACTCTTTTTATTACTGACTAGTATTCCATTCAATGTATGTATCACAATGTGTCTATCCATTCAGCTGCTGATAGATATTGTATCACTTTCAGTTTGGGGATCTAACAGAGAAAACTGTTATGAGCATGCAGGAACATGTCTTTGTATAGACGTATTATTTCATTCCCAAGAGGAGAATGACTGAGTTATATAGCAGGTGCATGTTTACCTATTTAAGAAATTATCAAATTATCAAAAGTGATGACACCATCTTCCATTCCTACCAGCAATGCTTGAGGATTCCGTCTGCTCCCTCCCCACTTGCTTGGCTGGTATGAACAGTCTTTAATTTTAGCTGTTCTCATGGTCATATAGTGAGTGGTATCTCACTGTGGTTTTAATCTGCATTTCTCTAGTAACTAACGATGTTGAGCAGCTTTTCATGTTTATTGGCCATCTATACATCTGCATTCGTGAAGTGTCTGTTCAAATCATTTGCTCATTTTTGAAAATTAGATTGTCTTATTATTATGACACACAAGTTCTTTATGTATTCGAGATCAAGGATTGGCAAACTTGTTTTTAAAGGGCCAGAGAGTGACTATTTTAGGCATTATGGGCCATATTATTTTTGTTGCAACTATTAAACCTGGCCTTGTATCATGAAAACAGTCACATATAAGACACAAATGGATAAGCACGACCATGTATCAATAAAATTTTATTTACAAAAACAGATGGCAGGTCAAACTTAGCCCATGGGCCTTGTTTCGATAATTCTTGTTCTAGATGGAAGTTCTTTGTCAGATATATGTTTTGCAAGTATATTTTTCTTGTTAGTGGCTTGTCTTTCCATTCTCTTAATAGTGTCTTAACAAAGAACAAATGTTTTATGTTCTGATGAAATCTAATGTTTTATTGATTTTTTTATTGTTCATGACTTTTGTGCTCTATTTAGGAATCTTTGCCTAGCCCAAGATTTACTCCTAATTTTTTTTCCTGAGATAAGAACTGATGTTTTTTTCTTTCTTATCCCAAAAGAATAATCCAAATTGTTCAGCACTATTTGTAGAACGATGATCAATTCTCTGTGGAATTGCTTTGGCATCCTTATCAAAATCAGTTGACCATGTATACATACATCTTTTTGAGGAGTTCCTTTACAGTTCCAATGATCTGTATATCTAGCTTTATACTACTAACCACACTATTACTACCACACTAACTTGATTATTGGAGATTGAAAATAAGTGTCCAAATCAGGTAGTATACGTTTTTCAACCTTGTTCTTCTTTTTCAAACTTTAGCTACATTAGGACTCTTGTATTTCCATATAAATTCCCATATGACAGCCTGTTGGGATTTTCATTAGGATTCATTGCGAGAGTTTGCAAACTATAGCCCATGTATCAAATCCAGTTTATAGTCTGTTTTTCTACTGCCCTCAAGCTAAGAATTTTTTTTTCACATTTTTAAAGGATTGTAACAAACAAAACAAAACAAAAAAAACAAAGAATATGCAACAGACATCATTATTTGGCCTGCAAAGCCTTAAGTATTTTCTATTTGGCTCTTTACAGAAAAAGTTTGCCAAATTCTGATCAATAGATCAATCTCTGAAGAATTCGTATTTTAACAACGTTGGATCTTCTGATTTTTGAGCATGCTATATCTCTCCATTTATTTGTTTTGTTTAATTCTGTAAATATTTTGTAGAATTTAGCATACAAATAGTCTACATTTGTCAAATTTATTCCTAAGAATTTAATATTTTTGTTGCTCTTGTAAATGGTATTTATTTTCCATTTTATTTTCTAGGTTTTTCTTTGCTATATATTTAAAATTTTTAATATTGAGATTGGGTCATGTGATTTTTGCAAACATTACACATTAGTTATAATAGCTTTTTAAAGATTCTTTAGGATTTTCTACTTAAACCCACCTGTTTCTGTAAATAGTGTCACTTCTTTTTCTATCACTATACTTTTTACTTCTTTTTTCTTTCCTTATTTAACTGACTATAATAAAATGTTGCATAGAAGTGGTAAGAGTGGGCATTCTTGCCTTGTTTGCAATCTTAATGGAAAAGGATTCAGCCTTTCATCATTAAATATGTTAGCTGTTGATTTTTCTTAGATGTTTTTTATCAAGTGTAGGAAGTTCCTTTCTCTATTAGTTTCTTAAGCTGCTGTAACAAATTGTCACAAACATGGTGGCTTACACAACACAAATTTATTCTCTTCTAGTTATGGAGGTCAGAAGTTTGAAATCAGTTACACTGGGCCAAAACCAGGGTATGTCTCCTCAGTGTCCTGAGGCTCTAGGGGAGAATCCATGTTCTTGTGTTTTCCAGCTTCTGGAGCTGCAATCCTTGCATTCTTTGGCTCACAGCTGTTTCCTCCATTTCCAAAGCCTGTCATATAGCATCTTCAGATCTCCGAGGTCATCACAAAACCTTCTCTCTTCTGTAGCCAAATCTTCACACTGCTTTACTCTTACATTGACATTTGTGATCGCATTTATGACCCACCAGATAATCCAAGATAATCTCATTTAAACATCATATCTGCAAAGTCCTCATCACATAAGATAATATTCACACGTTCCAGTGATTAGAAGACAATTATTCAATTTACGGCAAATTCTATTCCTAGTTTACTGAGTTTTAAAATTATAAATGGATATTGAATTTTGTCATTTTCCTGCATTTACTGAGAACCATATGATGTTTCTATTGAGTCTTGAGTATTATGATGAATTGTATTGTTTGACTTTCAAAATCTAAATAAAACTTTCATTTCTAAGATAAACCCCACTTAGCCATGAGGTATAGTCCTTTTTATATACAGTTGAAGTCCGTTTTCTAAAATTAGGTTTTAAGAATTTTTCATCTATGTTCATGAGGGTCGTTGGTATGTAGTTTCTTTCCTTCCTCCCTTCCTTCCTCCCTCCCTCCCTCCCTTCCTCCCTTCCTTCCTCCCTTCCTTCCTTCCTTTCTGTCTTCCTTTCTTCTTCCTTCCTTTCTTTCTTTTTCTTTCTTTTTCTTTCTTTCTTTCCCTTTCTTTCTTTCTTTCTTTCTTTCTTTCTTTCTTTCTTTCTTTCTTTCTTTCTCTTTCTTTCTTTCTTTCTTTCTTTCTTTCTTTCTTTCTTTCTTTCTTTCTTTCTTTCTTTCTTTCATCTCTTTATCTCTTTATCTCTTTGTCTGGTTTTGGTATCAGAGTTACACTGGTCTCAGAATGAGCAGAAATATTAATTGGTGTTGTTTTTTCTTAAATGTTTGGTAGAATTCACCAGTGAAGTCTTATATATGCCTAGAATTTAATTTTTGGGAAAGTTGTTAAGTACAAATTCAATTTTAAAAGTAGATATAGGGCTATTCAGGTTGTCTATTTCTTCTTTAATGAACTTTAGTAGTTTTATTGTTTTAAGAAGTTTGTTCATTTCATCTAAGTTGTTGAAACAATTGCAATGCAATTTTTCATAATATTCTTTTAATGTCTGTAGCATCTGTAGTGAGTTACCTTCTTTCATTTATATTGGCAATAGGTATCTTCTTTCCTCTTTTTTGGCTAGAAGTTTATCAGTTTTATTGATCTTCTCAAATAACCTGCTTTTGTTTTTATTGATTTTCTCTCTGTGTTTCTCTCTCTGTCTCTCTCAGCCTTTCTCTCTCTCTCTCTGTATATATATATCTATATATACTTTATTTACTTATTGATTTATGCTCTTTTTAAAATTTTGCTTACTTTGAATATTATTCACTCTTCTTTTTCTAATGTCTTATTGTGAAAGTTTAGTATGTTGATTTCAGCCTTTTCTGTTTTTTCTTATATAAGCATTTAAAGCAATAATTATCCCTCTATGAACTGCTTCCCACAAATTTTGATATAATGTGCTTTCATTTTTATTTAATATATTTTCTAATTTCCTTTGTGATTTCTTCTTTGACCCATCAATTATTTACAAGCATGTTGTTTTGTTTAAAAAATATTTGTGGACTTTCCATATACTTTCTGTTATTGATTTCTAGTTTAATTTAACTGTGGTCAGACAACATATTCTAATGTTTTGAAAACTTTTATATTCACCGAGACTTGTTTTATGGCCCCAAATATTTTCCATTTTGGTAAATATTCCAAAAGAATGTGTATTTTGCTGTTTTTTTAATCTCTAGAAATTTGACTTTGGTTTTTACAATTAAAAAAAATTTTCCATGTCTCTCCTTATCATGTCCACTTTCATCCGCTTTCCTAGACATATAGAGCATATTTGTAGTGACTGTTTTAACATTCTTGTCTACTAATTCTTTCATGTGTGTTATTTCTGCATGTGTTTGTACTGAGAGATTCTTCTTTTGCTTCTTCGCACTCCTGGTATTTTCCTGACTTGATGTCACATTGTGAATTTTATATGTGGTGTGCTACAGTATTTGCATTTCTTTTAATATTTTTTGGACTTTATTCAGGGAAGCAGTAAGTTACTTGGAAACAAGTTGATCTTTTCTAGGTGTGGCTTAAAACAATACCTTTCTAAGGACTCTACCCAGTGCCCCATGATGTAGATTTCTGAGGTTTGCTCTTGTGTAGCTGTCTCTCTGCCCTACAAATTTGTGGCATCTTGACCTTTCTGGAATCTGAACTTGTCTTTCAACTCAGGAATACCTGCAGATTCTCTTTCAGTTCCCTTTCCCTGTACTCTATTGTGGAAACTTCCCTAGACAGCAGGGTGGGGCAGTCATAGGGCTTACCTTGCTTTGTTTCCGTTCCCTCCAAGGATCATTGTTCTGTACTGCGTATTGTCCAATATCTGAAAACCACTGGTTTTTAAAAAATATCTTGCTGGGCTTTTCTAGTTGCTTAAGACAGTATGGTAAATCTTAGGCCTGTTACTTACTTATTCCTAGAGGCAGAAGTAAAAACAGATCACTTTTTAAATGCTATTCTTACCCTAGACATAATGAGAAGTCTGCTTCAGGTGGTTCAAATTTAGAAAGCATCAAGTGACCAATTATTTTTAATGCTGTTGTATATACCTTCAGTACATTTAAAGTCTTTTTTTCTATTCTACCCATTGTAGGAGACAGCCTAGGTTAAATCCAACTTGTGACATACTTGGTGTCTACACCTGTGCAGTTGAACATCACAGGAGAAACACACACAGGTAGGAGAACTGTACCCCCGTAAAATCCATAATCATTAACATATATCTATTAAGGTAGAAGACTAATACCAAGGTTGTTAAAGAAAAGAAAACAGTTAACAGAACAAGCTGAAGAATCTTACAGAATCTTTATCTTCATAACCGGACACAGTAACTTTGCAGAAGTGAATCTAATACACACAGTTCCTTTCAAACCTATGTGTTTGCAAAAAGCCTCAGTGCAGAAACTATTTCTGGAAACTGATTCAGGCACATGGGGTGGTGAAACAAGCTCATTTTGGCACATGGGATCCTGAGGACATCAGAGCAATTAGAAGTGGAGGTTAGGACTGAACCGAACTGGTGGGTAACATTAGATCTATTGCCTCCACTTGCAGATATTTGTTAGACATGTGAGATCAGAGCCTAGCTACTGGCCCAGGGCAAAGTCCCACAGAACTGTTAATTAATGGGAAAAAAAAATGGACTATGTTAAAAAAAAAAGCTTTTAATAGAAAATAGACTATATATATATTTCTTTAAGTACAGCTACAAATTTTATGAAATGTTAATTAAAACATGATTGTTATTTAGACCAACAAAATCTTTAAAAAAAAATATTTGAATAATTATGCTTTCCTTGAATGTAGTCTCTGCTTCTTATCCATAGTAATTTATTTGTTCCCTTTAAAGTACATTTATTTGATTTTTATTTTTTTATTTTTTAACATCTTTATTGGAGTATAATTGCTTTCCAATGGTGTGTTAGTTTCTGCTGTATAACAAAGTGAATCAGCTATACATATACGTATATCCCCATATCTCCTCCCTCTTGAGTCTCCCTCCCACCTTCCCTATCCCACCACTCTATCTGGACACAAAGCACTGAGCTGATCTCCCTGGGTTATGCGGCTGCTTCCCACTAGCTATCTATTTTACATTTGGTAGTGTATATATGTCCATGACACTCTTTCACTTCATCCCAGCTTACCATTGCCCCTCCCTGTGTCTACAAGTCCATTCTCTATGTCTGCATCTTTATTCCTGTCTTGCCCCCAGGTTCTTCAGAACCATTTCTTTTTTTTTTTAGATTCCATATATATGTGTTAGCATACAGTATTTGTTTTTCTCTTTCTGACTTACTTCACTCTGTATGACAGACTCTAGGTCCATCCACCTCACTGCAAATAACTCAATTTTGTTTCTTTTTATGGCTGAGTAATATTCCATTGTATATATGTGCCACATCTCCTTTATCCATTCTTCTGTCGATGGCTACTTAGGTTGCTTCCATGTCCTGGCTGTTGTAAATAGAGCTGTAATGAACACTATGATACATGATTCATTTTGAATTATGGTTTTCTCAGGGTATATGCTCAGTGGTGGGATTGCTGGGTCATATGGTAGTTCTATTTTTAGTTTTTTAAGGAACCTCCATACTGTTCTCCATAGTGGCTGTACAAGTTTACATTCCCACCAACAGTGCAAGAGGGTTCCCTTTTCACTACACCTCTCCAGCATTTATTGTTTGTAGATTTTTTGATGATGGCCATTCTGACTGGTGTGAGGTGATACCTCATTGTAGTTTTGATTTGTATTTCTCTAATGATTAGTGATGTTGAGCATCCTTTCATGTGTGTGCTGGCAATCTGTATATCTTCTTTGGAGAAATGTCTATTTAGGCCTTCTGCCCATTTTTGGATTTGGTTGTTTGTTTTGTTGATATTGAGCTACTTATAAATTTTGGAGATTAATCCTTTGCCAGTTGCTTTGTTTGCAAATATTTTCTCCCATTCTGAGGGTTGTCTTTTCATCTTGTTTATGGTTTCCTTTGCTGTGCAAAAGCTTTGTAGTTTAATTAGGTCCCATTTGTTTATTTTTGTTTTTATTTCCATTACTCTAGGAGGTGGGACAAAAAAAGATCTTGCTGTTGTTTATGTCAAAGAGTGTTTTTCCTATGTTTTCCTCTAAGAGTTTTAAAGTGTTTGGTCTTACATTTAGGTCTTTAATCCATGTTGATTTTATTTTTGTGTATGGTCTTAGGGAGTGTTCTAATTTCATTCTTTTACATGTAGCTGTCCAGTTTTCACAGCACCACTTATTGATGAGGCTCTCTTTCCTCCATTGTATGTTCTTGCCACCTTTGTGGTAAATTAGGTGACCATATGTGCATGAGTTTTTCTCTGGGCTTTCTATCTTGTACCATTGATCTATATTTCTGTTTCTGTGCAAGTACCATACTGTCTTGATTACTGTAGCTTTGTAGTATAGTTTGAAGTTGGGGAGCCTTATTCCTCCAGCTCCGTTTTTCTTTCTCAAGATTGCTTTGGCTATTCGGGGTCTTTTGTGTTTCCATACAAATTGTAAAATTTTTTGTTCTAAATCTGTGAAGGATGACATTGGTAGTTTGATAGGGATTGCATTGACTCTGTAGATTGCTTTGGGTAGTATAATCATTTTCACAATATTGATTCTTCCAATCCAAGAACATGGTATATTTCTCCATCTGTTTATGTCATCTTTGATTTCTTTCATCAGTGTTTTATAGTTTTCTGAGTACAAGTCTTTCACCTCCTTAGGTAGGTTTATTCCTAGGTATTTTATTCTTTTTGTTGCAGTGATAAATGGCAGTGTTTCCTTAATTTGTCTTTCAGATTTTTCATCATTAGTATATAGGAATGTAAATGATTTCTGTGCATTAATTTTGTATCCTGCTACTTTACCAAATTCATTGATTAGCTCTAGTAGTTTTCTGGTTACATCTTTAGGATTATCTATGTATAGTATCATGTCATCTGCAAACAGTGACAATTTCACTTCTTTTCCAATATAAATTTCTTTTCTTTCTTTTTCTTCTCTGATTGCTGTGGCTAAAACTTCCAAAACTATGTTGAATAATAGTGTTGAGAGTGGGCAACCTTGTCTTGTTCCTGATCTTAGTGGAAATGGTTTCAGTTTTTCACCATTGGGAATGATGTTGGCTGTGGGTTTGTCATATATGGCTTTTACGATGTTGAGGTAAGTTCTCTTTATGCCTACTTTCTGGAGGGTTTTTATCATAAATGGGTGTTGAATTTTGTCAAAATCTTTTTCTGCATCTATTGAGATGATCATATGGTTTTTCTTCTTCAATTTGTTAATATGGTGTATCACATTGTCTGATTTGCATATATTGAAAGAATCCTTGCATCCCTGGGATAAATCCCACTTGATCATGGTTTATGATCCTTTTAATGTTTTGTTGGATCCTGTTTGCTAGTATTTTGTTGGGGATTTTTTCATCTATATTCATCAGTGATATTGGTCTGTAATTTTCTTTTTTTGTAGTATCTTTGTCTGGTTTTGGTATCAGGGTGATGGTGGCCTCATAGAATGAGTTTTGGAGTGTTCCTCTCTCTGTTATATTTTGGAAGAGTTTGAGAAGGATAGGTGTTGGCTCTTTTCTAAATGTTTGATAGAATTCGCCTGTGAAGCCGTCTGGTCCTGGGCTTTTGTTTGTTGGAAGAGTTTTAGTCACAGTTTCGATTTCAGTTCTTCTGATTGGTCTGTTTATTTTTTCTATTTCTTCCTGGTTCAGTCTCGGAAGGTTGTGCTTTTCTAAGAATGTGCCCATTTCTTCCACGTTGTCCATTTTATTGGCATATAGTTGCTGTGGTAGTCTCTCATGATCCTTTGTGTTTCTGCAGGATCAGTGGTTACTTCTCCTTTTTCATTTCTAAATCTGTTGATTTGAATCTTCTCTCTTTTTTTCTTGATGAGTCTGGCTAATGGTTTATCAATTTTGTTTATCTTCTCAAAGAACCAGCTCTTAGTTTTATTGATCTTTGCTATCATTTCCTTCATTTCTTTTTCATTTATTTTTGAGCTGATCTTTATGATTTCTTTCCTTCTGCTAACTTTGGGGGTTTTTTGTTCTTCTTTCTCTAAATGCTTTAGGTGTAAGGTTAGGTTGTTTATTTGAGATGTTTCTTGTTTCTTGAGGTAGGATTGTATTGCTATAACCTTTCCTTTTCGCACTGCTTTTGCTGCATCTCATAGGTTTTGGGTAGTCGTGTTTTCAGTGTCATTTGTTTCCAGGTATTTTTTGCTTTCTTCATTGATTTCTTCAGTGATCTCTTGGTTATTTAGTAGTGTATTGTTTAGCCTCCATATGTTTGTATTTTTTACAGGTTTTTTTTCCCTGTAATTGATATCTGGTCTCATAGTGTTGTGGTCGGAAAAGATACTTGATGCAATTTCAAATTTCTTAAATTTACCAAGCCTTGATTTGTGACCCAAGATATGATCTGTTCTGGAGAATGTTCTGTGAGCACTTGAGAAGAAATTGTATTCTGTTGTTTTTGCGTGGAATGTCCTATAAATATCAAGTAAGTCCATCTTGTTTAATGTATCATTTAAAGCTTGTGTTTCCTTATTTATTTTTATTTTGGATGATCTGTCCATTTGTGAAAGCGGGGTGTTAAAGTCCCCTACTATGATTGTGTTACTGTCGATTTCCCCTTTTATGGCTGTTAGCTTTTGCCTTATGTATTGAAGTGCTCCTATGTTGGGTGCATAAATATTTACAACTGTTATATCTTCTTATTGGATTGATCTCTTGACTATTATGTAATGTCCTTCTTTGTGTCTTGTAATAGTCTTTAGAAAATAGACTGTGTTAAAAAAAAAACCCTTTTATTTAATTCTGTTGTTTTTTATTCATGCTAAGATTTTACCAAGAATAGAAGATAGCGTTTTATGTTAATATTTCAGTTGCATTCCATTTCAAGTGGGATTGAGTCACCATTAAGTTGGTATAAAATAAATGTGCATATGCACATCATACTCCTTTGCTCATTTCTTTTCTAATTCTGACATTGACAGCTTGGGCATACAATAATGCTGAGACATATACTCCTAGGAAATGTATGAACTTTTCACATCTACTTAAAATTAAACAAAACAAATACTTTGTTGAGGGTAAAAATAAACTCTAAATTCAGGCTGAAACAACATAAATGGTGACTTAAAAACGTGCTTGTCTTTTTTTTTAGGTCACAGTGTTTCATACAATCCTAATTTTGCTAAATTCAGCCATATTTTAGAGTTACATTCAGGCAGATAATAGAAAATAGCTAAGCTGTAAATTCTAGGAACAGTGTTAATGTCTTATTAAATGTACTTACTGAAAACTAGAAGTTTTAACATCACTTTCTCTTCCAAAATCTTTTATGTCAGATAAGATCTTTGATCATTGGTGCCTCGACTCAGGCAATATTGTAAGATTCTCTTGAGACAAAGGTTTATTAGAGAATCTAAGGAATTTTCATTGGTCAAGTAGCATTAGGGTGGGCCTGCCTGCAGTGGAGCTGTGGCAGGAGGTCTCTTTTCTCCACTAAGGAAGATATGAGTTATGATTTGCTAATTCTCACCATCTAAGGAAGTTAAATTTATTCATAATATGATCTCATCAGTCACTGTCATGTCTGGCAGGTAATGCTGTTAAAGCACAACTGACCAAGAACATATTTTCTACTAAGTAAATGTACTGCAGCTGCAAAAAGTGAAGTGACTTCTTGCCCACTGTCAGTTACTGAGTCAGCACAAGGCCAGGGATGGAAATAGAAAATTCAATAACTTATATATCTTCAATATTTTTGTAGCACACAGAAAACTAGTTCATGAGATGAATGACATACAACATACTGAGTCTTCATTCCCCCCTCTAGATTGCATTAGCTTACCTTCATTGGTTTTTGCCTCAAGTTAATTTTACTTATTAGGTCTGTGAAAAACATGGCAATGTCCTTGGGGCCTCTGGACATGCACACTGAAACAAATCAATTATTTGAAATGCCACAGTATAAATACTATCAGAATAAGCTCCTTGGGAGAAGAAAGGTGTTATATAATTCAAAGCAATTTATAAATATCTACTTTCAGACACAGTTTGAGACATGATCCAAACTTCTTTGAATGGGGTTTAAATATAGCTGCCAATATGATTCCATTTTCTTTTGTTTCATGCCTAAAGTAATGTTAAGGCATCAGAGTTCAAGTGTTTTCTCTAATATTTGTAGAACAGTATAAAAATAATGTAATTACTTATAAAGGGATATATATAGAAAATTACTTTGACTCAGATAGCTCTAGGTTGTAAAGTAGAGATTTATTCCCACTGGGATAGTGCAATCTTTGTTGAAATTTCAATGCTGTTCTTTGAGTCAATACTTAACATACTTATAAAATAAGATTCTAAAGTGAATGCATTTTAAGTATTATGCAGAAATAATCAAAGTTCTAATATATTGTTATCAAACATAATGAGGAATGTCAGGGAAGAGAATTCTGAAAGTCAACATAAGAGAAATTACAAAGAAGACTTCTACAAACAATGTATAAATAAGTGGAATAAAAATATTGGTTAAAATAAGTTTATGTAAGTATTAAGGAAACTGTAATTACATAGTTCTTGAATTAAAGGACCCATCTATACAGACATAAGGAGGAAAAGAAAATAATTTAAACTCTAAGTACCCTGAAAAGTAATTTAGTATCAAGGTGGCTATAAACTATAATTACAGTTATAAACTGACATTGCTAAAGTATGCAGCTTTCAGTGTTAACATTGTGCTATGTACTAGACAAATCAAGATCACACATCTCTATTCTAAAGGATATCAGCATTCACAAACTAGTGAGAGAAATAGAGAAGAACTAATTACAAAAAGTGGAATAAATATGTTTTTCTGAGAGAGGTATGCAAAGGATTTTATGGGGTCTCAGAAGAAGTTATCAAATCTAGGTTAGTTTGGAAATGAGAAGGCTCTGAAGAAACTTTATCTGGAATGTAACTGGAAAAACATGCAGGAATTACATTTAAAAAATGTGCCTGGCCTGGCATGTTAAAAATAAACCATATCCTTAATTTTATTATTATTATTGTTGTTACTATTATTATTACTATTATCATCATCTAAATGTAATGACGACAAAGACATTCTACTGAGGTTAAATCACATGTGTAAAGTATGAAAATAAGAGATAGCATGGCACAGTTGAAAAATGCCAAGTATTACATGTGAAGTGTGTAAGGTGTGAAGAAGGGATGGGAAAACAATGAGGTTGGAGAGAAACATCAATTCAGATTCTGAATGCAGAGCTTAGATTTTTATATCCAAAGTAAGTGAGAAACTTTGAAAGAATGATACAAAGTGAATCATATTTTATTTGCCAGTTTGTTATTACTATTTAACTTAAAAAGTAACATATTCCTGGGATGAAAAATAATCATATTATTCAAAAGGAAATAAAATGAAAATTAAATATCTTCCTTCTTATTCCTATCATACCTCTCAGTCTAACTTCCCATTTTCAGACATTTTTAGTTGATTCTCTTTTAGGTCTCTGGAAGCTTACAATCTGTGTAGAGACTCCTCTTGTATAACACTTCAAAACATCTCATCCCCCACATTTTCCAGCCTCTGCTCTGACAATCAGTTCTGTTCAGGTTTCCACTAGCCTCATGCAGATGTAACCTGAGAGCATCTCATCTTGGCCCTGTGCTAACTTGTTCCCTGTGCCAAGGCTTACTGATGCTACAGAGAACCTACTCAGCACTCATGTGTGGAACACAGATGTGTGGGGACTCCAAGCCCATAGGACCCATATGAGCCAACAGTAGCTGGGAGTCAATACCTAACTGACTCATTTCATAAAAATTGTTAGATGATCTGGCAGGAAAGGACACTAGTTGCCTGAAGGGGTAGCCAAATTCATTGTTCATCCTTGTATTAGCTTTTCCTACTCTCCTCCTTCACAACCCCTATGCCTAACTCCTACTTCCTGAGCTTACTTAACAAATAAATTACATGCACACACAACTCTGCCCCAGGCTGTGATTTGTGGTGAACCCATGCTAAGACAACTAGTTCTAGGAATAATAGCACACACTCTGTATGGGAATTTAGAACAGGATCATTTGCTGTTAAAAAAGGAATAGTAATCCTGTCCCTGATCTTAAGAAAATGAAGATATCTCCAGTCCTGTTGTAGCATAAAAATACTGAGTCTCACCTATTTTAGTCAGGATTCTTCAGAGAAACAACAAATAGGATGTGGGTATGCATAGAGAGATTTATGTTGAGGAATTGGTCTCACAATTATGGAGGCTTGCAAATCCACTTCTTGTAAGGCACGTCTAGTGGTTATGAACTCCCTCGGGTTTTGTTTATCTGGGAAGATCTTTATCTCTTCTCTAATTCTGAAGGACAGTTTTGCTGGGTACAGTATTCTTGGTTGGCAGGGTTTTTTTTTCCCCTTCAAATCAGTACTTTGAATGTATCAACCCACTCTTGCCTCGTCTGCAAAATTTCTCCTGAAAAATCTGCTAATGGTCTCATGGGGTTCCCTTGAATTTAATAAATCACTTTTCTCTTGCTGTTTTTAGGATTTTCTCTTTATCTTTGACTTTTTTTTTTAACATCTTTATTGAGATATAATTGCTTTACATTGTTGTGTTCGTTGCTGCTGTATAACAAAGTGAATCAGCTATACGTATACATATATCCCCATATCTCCTCCCTCTTGCATCTCCCACCCACCCTCCCTATCCCACCCCTCTAGGTGGTCACAAAGCACTGAGCTGATCTCCCTGTTCTATGCTGCTGCTTCCCAGTAGCTATCTATTTTACATTTGGTAGAGTATACATGTCACTGGCACTCTCTCACTTTGTCTCAGCTTACCCATCCCCCTCCCCATGTCTTCAAGTCCATTCTCTACATCTGCATCTTTATTCCTGTCCTGCCCCTAGGTTCTTTGAGTTCTGATAACTTAATTACAATGTGGTTTTTGTATAGACTTCTTCAGGTTCAACCTATTTAGAAACTTTGGGGTTTCATAAGTCTGGATGTACATTTCCCTCTGCAGATTTGGGAAGTTTTTAGCCATTATTGCTTTGAATAATCTTTCTGCCCTCTCTTTCCCTCTCTTCTCCTTTTGGGTCTCCCATAATATGTGTATTGTTTCTCTTGAAGGTGTCTCATTAGTCTCATAGGCTATCTTTACTCTTTTTTGTTTTTCTTTCTTTTTGCTTCCCTGACTGGATAATTTCAAATGACATCTTTGAATTCACTAATTATTTCTTCTACTTGATAGAGTCTGCTGCTGAAGTTCTATATTGACATTTTCAGTTTAGTCATTGTATTCTTCAGTTCTAAGATTTCTGTTCAGTCTTTTCTATGGTCTATTTATTTGTTGAACTTCTCATTTTGTTCATGTATTGTTTTCCTGATTTCTAATTGTTTATTTATGTTTTCTTGTAGTCCACTGGACTTCCTTAAAATGATTATTTTGATATCAAGTAGTTTATGGATCTCCATTTCTTTAGGGTCAGTTACTGGAACTTTATTAGTTTCCTTTGGTGATGTCATGTTTCTCTGCTTCTTCCTGACCCTTGTATCCTTGCATTGGTGTCCTTGCATTGGACTTTACAGGCTGGCTTTGGCAGCAGAAGGCATTCACTTATCACCTGGCCTAGGATTCTGAATGAGTTAGCTGGCAGTCTCCATAATTGGGTGGAACCTATTACTGGGGGCTATGGTCAGTGAATGGGGCCTGCTGATCAGATTCTAAGGTTGTGAGGGACTTGTTACTAGGGTTCATGGTCAGATGGAACCCACTGTCAGTGTTCCCCAGTTGGTCAGAGCCTGCAGCTAGGTCTCCATAGTCAGGTGGGGCTGGCTAGTGAGGCTCCACAGTCAGACAAGCCACTGGCAGGGATCCATAGTTAGGTGAGTCTACTGATGGAGCCTTGCCAGTTGGGCAAAACCAGTAGACAGGGGTCTGCAGTTATGTTGGTGGGATTCCAAGGTTGGGCAAGGCTACTGTACTGATGGGATTCCTTTGTCAGACGAAGCTGCTGGCAAGGCTCTGTGGTGAGGCCAGGTTCCTGATGGTGCTCCCTGGTTGGGCAGAGCCAGTAGGCAGGGCTATGTGATCCTGAGGTTCCTGAAAGGGCTCCATGGGACTCTGTGGTTGGGTATGCCTAGTAAGGGGTCCACTTAGTTGCAAGGCTGCTGGCAGGGCTCCCTTGTGGGACAGAGGCTACTGATAGCCTCCATCACTGGGTGGGGTGGCTCTGGGAGTTCTTGACCTGGTGTCATCTTCAGAGCCAGGGGAGGCTCCATGGTTGGGTAAAGCTGGCAAGGACTTGGAGGGACTGCAGTTTGGCAGGGCTGGCAAAGCCACTGGTGGAGGTCAACGGGCTGATGCCAAGATTCACACTTGCTGGCAGCTGAAAGTTCTCATCCTTTTATTTGTTCCTAGCTCCCCTCAGGCAAGCTAGCCATGACAATTCCCCTAGTGTTCCACATGAACTTGTATATAAGTGAGCCACTAAGGCAGTGTCAAATGCTGAGGAAGTTGGATGTCTACCTTGGTCTCTCTTTCACCTATAGCAGAAACTGTGGTCCCAGGGCCTCCTTTTCAGCACTGTGCTGTGGTAGATTGAGGGATAAGTGATATGGATAAAGTACTCTTCTTACACATTTTGATGCAGTTTTTCTCATTTATTTTTGCTCCACTGGTGTGTTGTAACATTTCCCCTGGGTTCCATAATTCTCACAAATTCTCTCTCTCACTCTCATTCATATATAGTTTCTGTTGGGGGTGGGGACTGGGACCCGGGACTTCGTATTCTTCAGTCTTGCTCACATAATTGAGACTGGCGATTCCAAAATATGTAAGGTGGGCTGGCAGACTGGAGACCCAGGAAGAACTGATGCTACAATTTATGCCCGAAGTTTGGCAGGCTAGGAAGATTCAATGTGCGGTTAAGTCCAAAGACTGCTGGCAGAATTTCTTTTTTGCTTGAGGGAGGTCAGTCTTTGCTCTGATTTGATGAGGTCCAACCACATTATGGAGGGCAACTGGCTTTACTCAAGGCCCACAAATTTAAATGTTAATCTCATCCAAAAACATCCTCCCAGAAACATCTAAAATAATGTTTGGCTACATATCTGGGCATCATTACCTAGTCAGGTTGACACATAAACTTAACCATCACAGTCACACACCTGGGATGGATTTAAATGAAAGTGTAGGGAGAAGAGAAAGTGTTGGGTTATGCAGAAACTATTGCACTTGAATGGAAAGGGACAAGGGACATTTTCAGGATTGTGGAGCTGTCTGGTTACTGTAAACTACTTTGGATGCACTGAAAAAAGAAAATGACTAGTGCATTTTAGTTAATGATCAACTCTAGGCATACTGTCAAAACCAGAGTTGCTATATGGCAGCTTCTAAGGACATTTTCACCTGTATTTGCAGGGAACATTTTTCTGAAAAATTAGGCCCAGCATCTAATTGTAAGTGTAACAGAGCAATAAAGAATGCATAGCCTTAATGGTTCCCTGGTGTCAGAGACAAGGCCTTGATAAGAAGGGACGGTGAGCTAGAATCATAGGAAGAAGACATTAGGACTGGCAAACTTGGCACTGTTGAACAGCCAGGTTGCCCTTAGTTCTCTGTACTAGCAAAGAATCTGCATACTAGAGGGGAAAAAAATAGCTACTCTTGCTTGGAGAACCTGTAAAAACCTCAAGAAAGACCAACATCTCAAAACCTGATATTTTGTAAAGTCTGCAACTTCTGCCCTTGCCACTCCCCATTTCCTCCGGTCCCCATCATGATAAGTGCCTTAGCTAGAAAATAAAGTTCTTGCTATGGGAGAAAAGAGCTCACAAACTAAAGAAATCTTAAGATTTGGCTAACATGTGCCATCAGGAACCAGAGGAAAACGTGTGGGATCTTGAGGATGTTAGAATTCATCCTAAGTTATAAGCCTGGGTAGGGAAAAACTTATTGTTCTGGGGGTCAAGTTTAATCTGCTTAAATGTACCTCAGAATGGCTTCTTATACATTGGACATAACAATGATCTTCAATGATAAAATGGAAATACTGGGACAGCTTTGACATAGTAATAAGCAAGGGGCCAGAAAGCTCAGGAAAATGGGAATGTTTGAATGGTTTCATTATGTGAGACCAGAGAACCTATCTACTGGCTGTTTCCCAGGAGGTCCCAGAGGATGTTCTGTTTGCTTAGACAATAAGAAATGTACTAGTGAGAACGATACTAGCTTCTTGGAGAATTAGTTGTAGTTAACATCTGGAGGTTGAGATTAGGAGTAGAAGATGATGCTATGAGACTGGGCTCCCTAGAATCAAGAATAATGGGGTTCAAGAATGGTGGAATCCAGCTTGAAACACATAGTTTGCAGAGATAAATTAGATACAATTACTAAAATGTGCAGCAGAATTGAGAATACTGAATGCTCAGATTTCCCTAAATTTTCTGTGCTAGAAAAAGAGTCTGCATGCTAGAGAAAAACAATCAGTATATTTTGTCTCAGAACGATTTCTGGGTAAAACTAAAAGATTACGGTGTCTCATAGCGCATAATAGACCATCAGTTAAATATAGTACTATCTGACTTATATTAACAACAACAAAAACAGAACAAAATGTCTGGTGAGCAGAAGTCTGAAGTTAGACACTGCAATGGAAAAATCACAGTGCCTCACCCAGTTTCCTGATGTAAGTCAATTCACACACCCAGCATCCATTGATTGAAAAGGGGCCATATTCCACTGAGAAAAGTCTTTGCAACATCAACACATTAATTTCTGAGAGAAATTCTAATTTTTCCCCAGGTGGCTATAGTTATTTACCAAGTAAACTATTCTGGGGAAAGGGTAATACCTAGACTCTATGAGGATTGCTTGGATAAAAATCTGAGATAACACTGATACCAGAGGACCCACAATGTCATTATGGTCCTCTGGATAAAGTGAGAGCTGATGGAGTCCAGGATATAAATGGTACTCTGGCTCAAGTTACTTTCTTGATGAGTTCAGTGGTCCATGTATCTACTCCGAGGATATTTCCATGGCCACTGAGTATATATTTTATGACTGGCAGAACTCTAAAATTTATTTCCTGACCTGTGAAATAAGTGCCATCATTGTAGGAAGGGTCAAGTGGATACCCCTTAATCTGTTTCCTGTTTCCCAACAAAAACAGAAAATCAGAAGCAACAATACATCCCCAGAGGAACTGCATAGATTAGTGCTACTGTGATTGAAAGGATTGTGGAGAGAGGAGTTGGCAACATCATATCTCCATTTAATTTGCCTCTATGGCCCCTGCAAACACAAACTGATCATGACAGATTAGGTTGCAATAACAGAGCATTAAACAAATGGTACTCTCAGTTCCTTTATTGGATATGGTATCTTCAGTAAAAAATATAAACACAACCTCTAGTACTTCATATTATAGCTATTAATTTGGTGAATGTAATCTTTATAATGCCAATCAGTGGAGGATTAAATTCAACTTGTTTTCACATAGAAAGAACAGTTTGTACACATTCACTTGCCTGAGGTCTTTTGCTTTTGATGAGATTCTTGATTGTGTTGACATTAGATAGAACACATGTTGGCTTTCAGTGGGCCTGGGAGTGGATGGATAAATGTTTTCCTGTTTCATTTCCTGGGAGATTAATGTAAAATAATTTTTCTAATGTTCCTCAGAAACGCATTAGAATTGAGTTTTAATCACCTGTGATGGTAGCCAACTCAATAACCTGCTCATATATTTGCTTTTCTTTCTTCTCTGTTTCACTCACTGTTTTGCTCATTCTTGGAATCACTTCCCGAATAAACTACATTTATTAAAGCCTTAGTCTGAAGCCCTGCTTTGGAGGAAACCAGACTAAATATTTCACTACAGGACTAAATAATAAATACCTTTATCTTGAGACATTATATTCTTCCCATTTGAAAGAGAATTATTTTAGCATTTTTTCTCTTCCACCTTGATAGATATATTATCATTATAAATTCATCCACTGGTTTCTTGTAGCACATTAAAATATATTTATAATTTACTTAAGGATTTTCAAATTTAGAAAGTTTTGACTAACCTTTCACTACGTAAAATGAAAACAGTACTTTATTTATTTTTAATAGACCTTTATTGGGGTATAATTGTTTCACAATACTGTGTTAGTTTCTGTTGTAAAACAAAGTGAATCTGCCGTATGCATGCATATATCCCCACATCCCCTCCCTCTTGAGCCTCCCTCCCACCCTCCCTATCCCACGTCTCTAGGTCATCGCAAAGCACTGAGCTGATCTCCCTGTGTTATGCTGCTGCTTACCACTAGCTAACTATTTTACATTCAGCAGTGTATATATGTTGATGCTACTCTCACTTCGCCTCAGCTTCCCCCTCCCGACCCCCGTGTTCTCAAGTCCATTCTCTATGTCTACATCTTTATTCCTGCCCTGCCACTAAGTTCATCAGTACCTTTTTTTTTTTTTTTTTTGGATTCCATATATATGTGTTAGCATATGGTATTTGTTTTTCTCTTTCTGACTTACCTCACTCTGTACGACAGACTCTAGGTCCATCCACCTCACTACAAATAACTCAATTTTGTTTCTTTATATGGCTAAAGTAATATTCCACTGTATATATGTGTCCATCTGTTGATGGACATTTAGGTTGGTCCCATGTCTTGGCTATTGTAAATAGTGCTGAAATGAACATTGTGGTACGTGACTCTTTTTGAATTTGGTTTTCTCAGGGTATATGCCCAGTAGTGGGACTGCTGGGTCATATGGTAACTCTATTTTTAGTTTTGTAAGGAACCTCCATACTGTTCTCCATAGTGGTTGTATCAATTTACATTCCCACCAACAGTGCAGGAGGGTTCCTTTTTCACCAACCCCTTTCCAGCATTTGTTGTTTCCAGATATTTTGATAATGGCCATTCTGACCCGTGTGAGGTGATAACTCTTTGTAGTTTTGATTTGCATTTCTCTAATAATTAGTGATGTTGAGCATCTTTTCATGTGCCTCTTGGCCATCTGTATGTCTTCTTTGGTGAAATGTCTATTTAGGTCTTCTGCCCATTTTTGGATTTGGTTGTTTGTTTTGTTGATATTGAGCTACTTATAAATTTTGGAGATTAATCCTTTGCCAGTTGCTTTGTTTGCAAATATTTTCTCCCATTCTGAGGGTTGTCTTTTCATCTTGTTTATGGTTTCCTTTGCTGTGCAAAAACTTTGTAGTTTAATTAGGTCCCATTTGTTTATTTTTGTTTTTATTTCCATTACTCTAGGAGGTGGGTCAAAAAAGATCTTGCTGTTGTTTATGTCAAAGAGTGTTTTTCCTATGTTTTCCTCTAAGAGTTTTAAAGTGTTTGGTCTTACATTTAGGTCTTTAATCCATGTTGATTTTATTTTTGTGTATGGTCTTAGGGAGTGTTCTAATTTCATTCTTTTACATGTAGCTGTCCAGTTTTCACAGCACCACTTATTGATGAGGCTCTCTTTCCTCCATTGTATGTTCTTGCCACCTTTGTGGTAAATTAGGTGACCATATGTGCATGAGTTTTTCTCTGGGCTTTCTATCTTGTACCATTGATCTATATTTCTGTTTCTGTGCAAGTACCATACTGTCTTGATTACTGTAGCTTTGTAGTATAGTTTGAAGTCAGGAAACCTGATTCCTCCAGCTCCGTTTTTCTTTCTCAAGAATGCTTTGGCTATTCGGGGTCTTTTGTGTTTCCATACAAATTGTAAAATTTTTTGTTCTAAATCTGTGAAGAATGACATTGGTAGTTTGATAGGGATTGCATTGACTCTGTAGATTGCTTTGGGTAGTATAATCATTTTCACAATATTGATTCTTCCAATCCAAGAACATGGTATATTTCTGCATCTGTTTATGTCATCTTTGATTCTTTCATCAGTGTTTTATAGTTTTCTGAGTACAAGTCTTTCACCTCCTTAGGTAGGCTTATTCCTAGGTATTTTTTTCTTTTTGTTTCAATCGTAAATGGGAGTGTTTCCTTAATTTCTCTTTCTGATTTTTTGTTGTTAGTGTATAGGAATGCCAGAGATTTCTGTGCATTAATTTTGTATCCTGCAACCTTACCAAATTCACTGATCAGTTCTTGTAGTTTTCTGGTAGCATCTTTAGGATTTTCTATGTATAGTATCATGTCATCTGCAAACAATGAGAGTTTTACTTCTTTTCCAATTTGTATTCCTTTTATTTCTTTTTCTTCTCTGATTGCCATGGCTAGGACTTCTAAAACTATGTGGAATCAGAGTGGCAAGAGTGGACATCCTTGTCTTGTTCCTGATATTAGTGGAAATGCTTTCAGTTTTTCACCATTGAGTATGATGTTTGTTGTGGGTTTGTCATAATGGCGTTTATTATCTTGAGGTAGGTTCCCTCTATGCCCATTTTCTGGAGTTCTTATCATAAATGGGTGATGAATTTTGTCAAAAGCTTTTCTGCATTCTATTGAGATGATCATATGGTTTTTATTCCTTAATTTGTTAATATGGTGTATCACATTGATTGATTTGCGTATATTGAAGAATCCTTGCATCCCTGGGATAAATCCCACTTGATCATGGTGTATGATCCTTTTAATGTGTTGTTGGGTTCTGTTTGCTAGTATTTTTTAGGATTTTTGCATCTATGTTCATCAGTGATACTGGTTTATAATTTTATTTTTTTGTGATATCTGTTTTGGTTTTGGTATCAGGGTGATGGTGGCTTCATGGAATGAATTTGGGAGTGTTCCTCCCTCTGCAGTTTGTTGGATGAGTTTGAGAAGGATCAGTGTTAGCTCTTCTCTAAATGTTTGATAGAATTCTACTGTGAAGTAATCTGGTCCTGGACTTTAGTTTGTTGGAAGATTTTTAATTACAGTTTCAATTTCATTGCTTGTTATAGGTCTGTTTATAGTTTCTAATTCTTCCTGGTTCAGTCTTGGAAAATTGTACCTTTCCAAGAATTTGTCCATTTCTTCATGGTTGTCCATTTTATTGGCATATAGTTGTTTGTAGTAGTCTCTTAAAATCCTTTGTATTTCTGTGGTGTCAGTTGTGATTTCTCCTTTTTCATTTCTAATGTTATTGTTTTGGGTCCTCTCACTTCTTTTCTTTATGAGTCTGGCTAAGAGTTTATGAATTTTGTTTATCTTCTCAAAGAACCAGCTTTTAGTTTTATTGATCTTTGCTATTGTTTTCTTCATTTCTATTTCATTTATTTCTGGTCTGATCATTATGATTTCTTTCCTTCTACTGACTTTGGGTTTTCTTTATTCTTCTTTCTCTAGTTGCTTTAGGTGTAAGGTTAGATTTTTTATTTGAGATTTTTCTTGTTTCTTGAGGTGAGATTGAATTGCTATAAACTTCCCTCTTAGAAATTCCTTTGCTGTGTCCCATAGGTTTTGGGTCATTGTGTTTTCATGTCATGTAGTTTTTTATTTCTTCTTTGATTTCTTCAGAGATCCCTTGATTATTTAGTATGTCACTGTTTAGCCTCCATGTATTTGTGGTTTTTACAGTTTTTTTCCTGTAATTGATTTCCAATCTCATAGCATTGTGGTCAGAAAAAATGCTTGATACAATTTCAATTTTCTTAAATTTTCTGAGGCTTGATTTGTGGCCCAAGATGTGATCTATCCTGGAGAGTGGTCCATGTGCACTTGAAAAGAAAGTGTATTCTGCCACTTTTGGGTGGAATGTTCTTTAAATATCAATTAAATCTGTCTGGTCTATTGTGTCATTTAAAGCTTGTGTTTCCTTATTATTTTCTGTTTGGATGATCTGTCCATTGGTGTAAGTGAGGTGTTAAATCCCCAACTACTTTGTATTACTGTCGATTTCCCCTTTCGTGGTTTTTAGCATTTTCCTTATGTATTGAGGTGCTCCTATGTTGGGTGCATAAACATTTATAATTGTTATATCTTCTCCTTAGGTTGACCCCTTGATCATTATGTAGTGTTCCTCCTTATCTCTTTTCACAGTCTTTAAAGTCTATTTTATCTGATACGAGTTTTGCTACTCCAGCTTTCTTTTGATTTCCATTTGCATGGAATATCTTTTTCCATTCCCTCACTTTCAGTCTGTATGTGTTCCTAGGTCTGAAGTGGGTCTCTTGTAGACAGCATATATATGGGTCTTGATTTTGTATCCATTCAGCCAATCTGTGTCTTTTGGTTGGGACATTTAATCCACTTACATTCAAGGTTATCATCGATATGTATGTTCCTAGTACCATTTTCTTAATTGTTTTGGGTTTGTTTTTGTGAGTCTTTTTCTTCTCTTGTGTTTCCCACCTAGAGAAGTTTCCTTAAAATTTGTTGTAAAGCTGGTTTGGTGGTTCTGAATTCTCTTAGCTTTTGCTTGTCTGCAAAGCTTTTGATTTGTCTGTTGAATCTGAATGAGATCCTTGCTGGGTAGAGTAATCTTGGTTGTAGGTTTTTCTCTTCCATCACTTTAAATATATCGTGTCACACCCTTCTGGCTTGCAGAGTTTCTGCTGAAAAATCAGCTGATAACATTATGGGGATTCCCTTGTATGTTTTTTGTTGATTTTCCCTTGTTGCTTTTAATATTTTTTCTTTGAATTTAATTTTTGTTAGTTTGATTAATATGTGTCTTGGTGTGTTTCTCCTAGGGTTTATCCTATATGGGAGTCTCTGTGCCTCCTGGACTTTGGTAACTATTTCCTTTCCCATGTTAGGGAAGTTTTCCACTATAATCTTTTCAAATATTTTCTCAGACCCTTTCTTTTTCTCTTCTTCTTCTGGAACCCCTATAATTCGAATTTTGGTGCATTTAATGTTGTCCCAGAGGCCTCTGAGATTGTCTTAAATTCTTTTCATTCTTTTTTCTTTAATCTGCTCCTCGGCAGTTATTTCCACCATTTTGTCTTCCAGCTCACTTATTCAGTCTTTTTCCTCAGTTATTCTGTTATTGATTTCTTCTAGTGTATTTTTCTTTTCAGTTTTTGTGTTGTTCATCTCTGTTTATTTGTTCTTTAGTTCTTCTAGATCTTTGTTAAACATTTCTTGTATTTTCTCAATCTGTGCCTCCATTCTATTTCTGAGATTCTGGATCATCTTTACTGTCATTACTCTGAATTCTTTTTCAGGTAGATTGCCTCTTTCCTCTTCATTTATTTGGTCTTATAGGTTTTTACCTTACTCCTTCATCTGTGACCTATTTTTTTTGCTGTCTCTTTTTTTTTTTTCCTTTTTTTAGTGAGTGGGATTGTGTTCCTGTCTTACTGGTTGTTTGGCCTGAGGCTTCCAACACTACAGTTTGTAGGCTGTTGGGTAGAGCTGGGTCTTGGTGCTTAGGTGAGGACCTCTGGAAGACCTCACTCTGATGAATATTCCCTGGGGTCTGAGGTTCTCTGTTAGTCCTGTGGTTCGGACTCAGAGCTCTCACCACAGGAACTTTGGCCTGACCCCTGGTTCATGAGCCAAGATCCTGTAAGCTACGTGGGGTACCAAAAAAAAAAAAAAAGGAGAACAATAACAAAATAAAAAATAAAATTAGGCTAGGAAACTAACAGCTATGTTAGAAAAAGTATAATATAAAAATATAGATGAAACAACAAAAAACAGAACTACAGTAGTAAAAAAGAGTAGGAGAAAAAAAAACGTGGAAAAACCTTGGCTCTGGAGGGCAGGGCCTAAGCAGGGGTGAGGCATGTTCGGTGGGCAGGGCCTATGCTTAGGACCCACAGGGCTCGAAAAGGTGGGGAGGGGGTGTGTGGGGGGGTTTGGGGGGTGTGGGGGTGAGTCTTAGGCTTAACAGAACAGATGGGCCCCAGGTGTGCCTCCCACCTCTGGTCTCAGAGGGTGGGGGAGCCCACCTGGGAGCCCAGCAGGCCTCCAGTGCCCAAGTGGGTGAGGCAAACACCCTCTGCTCCTTTCCCGCTCCTCTGGTCCTGGAGGGCCGCCTCTCCTGTTCTCTCCCAGCCTCCCTCCTATGCCGCCAGGACCAACGCAGCCCGGAGGGGACCTCTGAGGGTTTAGGATCTGGCAGAGATTTGGGCAGCCTTCCCCGGCTGATTGGGTAAGGGAAACGTTTGACCCACTCCCCCGTGATCGGAGCCCCTGAGGGTCCCTCCAGGCATGGGAAACTCTACCCCCTCTCAGCCACCCCTCAGGGGTGCTGGTCCTGTCCGGCCTCCACTTCTCCTCCCTCATCAGTCTCCCCCCCACGTCCTACCAGTTTGCTTGGGGGTTCTTCCCTTCTCTCGGGGGCTTCAGGGTCCCCCACTAGCATCTGGCAGGTGCCTTAGTTGTGGGGAGACTTGAACTCTGAAAACACAGTACTTTAAAAAAAACCTCTTTCTCTCCATCTTCCTTGTTGCTACCTCTACCTTTTTAAATCTAATCTCCATATCCTGTAATTTTTCCTCATGGTTTTCATTTCTATCTTTTTTGATCCAACTTATAAGAAAATTCCCTGACCCTGTCTTTTAGACTTAAGTCTTGAGCTATGTCATTCTTATACTCAGCAATTTAATTTTTAATCTGGAAATTATATTTTTAACATCAAAAAAATCCAAATGTTCTTTACAGTTTCTTTGTGTTGCTCTTTGCATATGATATCCACCCCTCACTCCTGAAGTTTCTAGCACATAAGACTGTCAGATTTAACAAGTAAAAATACAGGACACCCAGTCAAACTCAAACTCTAGAAGAACAACAAATTACCTTTTGTATAAGGATATCCCATGCAATATTTGGGATATACTCACACTAAAAAAACCCTGCTCATTGCTCATCTGAAACTCAAATCTAGCTGAGTGTCTTGTATTTTATCTCGAAACTCTACTAGCATGGTCCTTTAGACTCAGAAAATTTGGTGATTGAATGGAACTTGTATTTTTAATTTCTATGAACTCTTTGTTTTCTTATTCTTTTATGCCTCAAGCAGTTTCTTTTTATGAATTCAACAGTCTCTTGATCTATTTGAGGATAATCATTGGATTTTACATGAAACTATTTTCTCTTCTTGAGTTATTGCTTCTTTTATATAGAATCAGTTTGATTTGTTATTCTTTCATCTCTTCCTTGCTGCTGAATCTGTTTAAATGTTTAGTGATCCTTCTTTGTTTAATAATCATGCCTGCCTGAAGAACTATCTTGATCAGTATTGGTAGCTGCATTGCTTTTCTTTTCTTTTCTTTGTTTTTTTTTTTTGTCACTGTGTGGTTCTGTTTTCCTAAAATGCTTTCCTTGAGGACATATTGACAAGGATCTGACACCTCTTACATGAGTGCCAATAATTCATTATTGCCTCACTTACCAAGATATTTGAAGACAAGCAAGTTTCAAGTTTAAGGGGAAGAAGATACATTTAGTGTTAGACTTATTAAATTTGAGTAAACAGTACATTACACTGTTAGAGAATTGAATCAACTGGAAATTCATTTGGAGTTTGAGTGAGTGGTTGCAGCTAGAAACATAGATATTGAAACTAGTAAATAAACTTGTGAGAAATTCATTGGTATTCCATCCTAGCTTTTAATGTCAGTGTTTACACAGTCAGGATCCTAGATACCTATTGACTTTTGATATACAAATAAAAAGAGTCAGGAAACAGATGTGCATTTATATTTTCCATCTGTAGGTATGTTTTAGAAATCATGATTAGGGAACTGAATGAATCAGGGTCATATTGTTGCATCATTACACATGTTTCTGCAATATTTCTGTTTGGCCAAACACTAAAATGAATAAATTTATGTCCTTAGTCAACAAAGCAGTAATTTGAAACAATTTTAAGAACTATCAAAATAAAACAACTATGCCACATGTAGATATCAAATATATATTTTCCAGAAGCTTTTATGACTTTTAATAATTTCTTTCTTTCTTGTCCAAAAATTATATTTCTTGAATGAATGCTTCTATGCTTATAGAGCATAATGGTGGAAAAGGCAGCTTACTGTTCAGCAAAATGTATTCACCCTTTCAGGATGTAGAATGATGGCTGTTCCTAGTCTGGAACTGTATTTCTCTATCTCCTTTGAATCTGGGTATGACCTTGTGAGTAGAAATTATGTGTTCACGTTCCAGGTAAAACTTTTAAGAAGTAAGAGTATTTTTCTTGTGAATCCTAAAGCCAGGTAATGATATTGAAGCCCTGAGGGCATAGCAGAATCACAGTGTGAAAAGAGTCTGAGTCCCTAAATTGTAGCATGAAGAAGAGTCTCCATCAGCCAGGAGCACACACCTATGACTGAGAAACAACCTCCAATTGTCTTAAGCTGCTAAAATTTGGCATCCATTTACTACTTCAGCCTAGCTTACCTAAATCATATAATATTTGATGCATTTGTCTTTCACTAGTGGCACCATGTCTTATAGAAGTAGTTACAAGTTAGAAGCACTATCATTAGAAATGGATAAAAACAATCTTATAATATACAAAATTAATTTTTTAATATTTTCAAAAGAAAGCATACTAACTATAAGTAAATATAACAAATATTTTCAGGGTATTATTTTTGCCAATATTTTGATCTGTGTTGATGGATTTACAAGTATTATAAATTTCTTCTTCTACTGAAAAATGATTTATAAAGGGGAAAAATAGGTTGTAATAAATTTGGCCTTGTTAAATATGACAGTTTTTTCCTTATCATTCAATAACATTGAAGTGATTTTGAGGATGATCAAATGAATACTATAAACAGACTGATATGGACTAAATTGTGTCTCCCGAAATTCATTTATTGAAGCCCTCATGATGGGATTAGCACATGTATAAAGGAGGAAGAGATATCAGAGCTGTCACCACCATGTAGGGACACAAGAAGAAGGTGATAGGAATGAAACTGGGTCATTTGTAGAGACGTGGATGGACCTAGAGACTGTCATACAGAGTGAAGTAAGTCAGAGATAGAAAAACAAATGTCGTACATTAACGCATATATGTGGAATCTAAAAAAAATGGTATAGATGGTCTCATTTGCAAAGCAGAAATAGAGACACAGACGTAGAGAACAAACGTATGGATACCGGGGGTGGGGGGGTGGGTGGGATGAAGTGGGAAATTGGGATTGACATGTATACACTACTATGTATAAAATAGATAACTAATGAGAACCTGCTGTGTAGCATGGGGAACTGTACTCAGTGCTCTGTGGTGACCTAAATGGGAAGGAAATCCAAAAAAGAGGGGATATATGTATATGTATAGCTGATTCACTTTGCTGTACAGTAGAAACTAACACAACATTGTAAAGCAACTATACTCCAATAAAAATTAAAAAATAATTAAAGAAGAAGGTGATAACCCACAACTCAGGACGAGGGTCCTCACCAGAAACTGAATCTGCTGGTATCTGATCTTAGACTTCCCAGACTCTCAAACTGTGAGAAAGAAATGTCTGTTGATTAAGCCCCCCAGTCTATAGTATTTTGTTACAGCAGCCTGAGTAGACGAAGTCATAGATCTAATATTTTCTTCTTTTTCTTTTTCTAAAATCTTGGTCAGAATATTGTAAATAGTTACTGTTACAATTTATCCTGAAGTAAAGTGGAAGAAAACTAAGCTAGAAAAAGGGCTTATTATGTAATTGTGTAAAGTATCATAGACCTTAAATAGAGCAAAACCTTTTCAGGTTCCAGTATAAAAAAAAAGTGATTCATGTAATTTTCTGTGTGTGTGTGTGTGTGTGTGTGTGTGTGTGTGTGTGTGTGTATGTGCTTGTTCAGAGATAGGAAATTATAACAGGTGGGTTGTGCTAGTTAAAAAGGGACAAAACAACCTTACTTAGAATTTATGCTCTGAATTCATCAATTATCTTATCTTTTATTCTCCTACTGTCTTTGGTTATAAACCAAAGTTTTAAAATGCCCTCACTAAAGCAGTGATTTTCTCAATCACCCAAAAAATTATTATGATTGAAACAAAAGTCTACTCTTCCTGTGTTTGATAGTTATAGTCTTTTGATTCTATTATCGTCAACTAAAACCCTCGCACTAATGGAGAGCCACTGTAGCAATTATATAAATAGAGACCCGTGGATATTTTACCAATACCAATGCAGTAAACTTCTGAAACAAGAAGGCGTAGAGAGAACTGAAGACACCAGGCCAAGTTAGCAGGTTATTTTGTGCAATTATTTACTGAATAATGTCCATATTTATAAAGAAGATGTAAAAGTGTTTGATAAAGTAGCTAACTTTGGTGTAACAGAAATACTTAGCCTTCAGTCCACTGCCCTGAGATTTTGGTGTTCTGAAAGAGGGAGTAGAATGGGGAGAGGAAAAAGACAGATTGCCTTGAACAGAATAGCTTCTCAAAATAATTTTTAAATGAATATGTAGTGAATCTAATTTTCAGCATGATGGGTTTGCAGTTCATGACACGTCTAGATGGAGTTTTTAGCTGTCTGGTTTCAAACTGTCAGTTAAGCATTTGAATAATAAGTCTGGAAATTAAGTGGAGAAAATTCCAGCCATGTAACACCATTATTTTTTATTAAATTTTACTTTAGCATGGTATGACGGAACTTCTGCATATGTATTTTTGTTTTCCCTAAACTTGTACTCCACACTACGAGGGCTAATTGCTGATTGAATCTGAGAACATGAGTTTTATTGGTCCCATGATGTAGACACCCCTCTGCAACTCCTCCAGCTCATCAGGCAAATTCTAAAATAATAGTACTGTCTACCGCTACTAAACTAGGTCTTTGAGAGGAATTTTTTTCCTCAAAATCAGATATGACACAGGTTTTTTCTTAGTATAGTTTTCATCTTTTTCTTATTTCTTGGAACTCTTATAAATTAGCTCATATATGTAGATTTACTGTTAAAGAGAAGAAAGGGAAGCTACATAGATTTCTTTAAATTGTGATTTTAAAATTGTATCTCCAAATTTCCTGAGGATAATATATATTTTCATACAAAAGTGTAACAGGTATCAATTTACTGTCTTTGTACTATTTCAAGATTACCTCATAAGTCACATAAAATACGACCCTGGTCTGGTTATAACCACTGTCTAAACAAATGTTCATACTTCTTTCTCCAAGTATTATACTAACAACTCTGGGGATAATAAGTAGTTATTTCATAATCAGCCTTTAAATAGGTGAAAAAATATTCCACTAATTGTTTTATTAAGCTTTTATCCTTTTTTCCTAGAATGATTTGGCAGGATGTTGTTATCTCTCTCTTAGTGAATGTATGTGATGTCAGTATGACCTATGGCAAACAATTCAGTGTTTGTTATCTGTTTTCCCCGGAGTCTCTGGCAGTTTCTTATCCTGAACTATATTTGTAAGCTTCAAAATGTACAAATGCCGAAAACATGCCTGATATTATTCATATATATTTTTTAATTTCAGAAAAAATGAACCGAGGCTAATATGTGGAAGGCATTAATACTCAAAGAAGTATATCATGGGAGTCAGGAAATAAAAGAGCCAATGTAGGGTAGAATTGCAAAAATAATTTTTTTTTAGAATATGAATTATTAAAGGAGACAATAATTTAAATGTTTGATATTTTTGTAAGGGAATATGTTAATATTTGCCTGTCAAAATTATTTAAAAATTAATGCAAAATGGACAATTATATTAAAGTGAGACAGTTATCTTTTTGAAAATGTCATTTTTCAATACCAGGAGTGGCAAAGAAGTGAAATATATTTCATTAGGTCATCAGATTTCTAGACAATGTTTTCTTATCTTCTATAATTGTCAATTTAAATTCTAAAATACAAATGTATATGATAGAGTTTTTGTTTCTAAACATAATAGCTGCATTAGTCTTATAGTGCTATGTAACTCAGTTTTATCTGTGTTTGGGGCATATGGCAACAGAATTAGTGTTAAGGTATTCACTCTGCTTAGGTATATCTTCTGCCTTTAACTTCTTTATATTACAATGTAACAAGTATGTGTTATGCTCTGTTACAATTTGAAGGTAAGCAGTAAGACAGAGCTATATATTTCTATAGTGTTAATATCTTCATGTACCCATTGCAGTTCAGGTTAAGGGTCTCAGCTCTGTAGTTTTAGAAATATGAGAGTTAATACAGGTGGAAATTAGAGGGCTCTGGGTCTTAACTGGCTAAAGTTATAATAAATGAATATATAGAACTTAATGCTAGTTTTAAAAGTTACAATAAAAATCAAACAGACCAGAGATCAGAGTTCACTAGCCAGTATACTCTCTCTAAAGGTTAATCACATGCAAACCAAAAGATAATTAGCAAGTTGGTGGTAGGAATAGAATCAGAGAAGATGAGCTGGTCAGATGATTTGAATGGCTAGTGTTACGGAGCTGTGAAAGTCTAATGGATTCATATCACCTTTAGAGTCATAGTGGTCACTAGTATCAGGCAATACCTTTCATGGTCCAGAACCTCCTTTCCCTTGAAGAGTACTATGGATAGATTGACACTTCCTTCTTTGTTGGCATTCCACTTTCCAAAATTATAATAATTGTTACCCCCTTTTGATTATAATTATTTCTTGAACTATGACAAAATCTTCTACTGAGTTCCTATAAAGTCTTAGTCTAAGGACCATCTGGTTCTTTAGTATGGTTTGGCATCTTCTCTGATGCTCATAGGCATAAGCAATCTTATATACCTCTTTCTAAATTCTTAGGAAGGCACCTCATTATGGCATATATTATAATTCATAGCTTCGTATTTGGTCTCTTTTTTGAGTTATTCTACATTCTCTCATCAGTACACTCTTCTAAAACACAAATTTAAATGTGTATGTCCCTTCAAGGTTTAGATTCTATTATTCTCTATTGATGCAACTCCCATACTCACTAACAGTCAATGACTTCCCATTGCTTGTAGCAAAAATAACATGTAAATACATACCACCTCACATCGCTCTATTATCAAGACTCTCTTATGAAGGCTGAATGTGGTCTCAGAATCCTTGTCAATGTAGTTTTTCAGAGTTGGTATTAGAGAGGAAATCAATTTATCATCTCTCTGGTCTATGGATAAAGTCTTAGTTTTTAACCTGACATCAACACAATTCACATTATGTTCCTAATCTGACTTTACCATTAAGTATGATATTAACTGTAGGTTTTTCATAGATACCTTTTATCAGTTTGAGGAAGTGCCCTTCCATCTCTATTATGGATAGTTTTAGTCAGAAATGAATGTTATAATTTACCAAATGCTTATGTTGGATTCCATTTGCTAAAATTTTGTTTAGAATATTTGTATCTATGTTTATGAAGGATATATTCTGTTGATTTTTAAAATTGTGTACTATCTTTTTCTAGTTTGGTATCAGAGTAATCTTGACCTTACAGGATAAGCTCAGAAGTATTTCATCCTCTTCAGTTTTCTAGAAGAGTTTGTGAGAATTTGTGTTATTTCCTTTTTAAATGCAGAATAGAATTCAACAGTGAAGACATCTGGAACTGGGTTTTTCTTTGGAGAAAAGTATTAACTAAAAATTCACTTTATTTAATATACAGGGCTATCAAAGTTATCTATTTCTTCTTGGGAGAGTTTTAGCATTTTGTGCCTTTTAAGGAACTTGTCATTTCATCCAAGTTGTTGAGTTTATGGGCATTACATTTTTAAAGTAATATTCTTTTTTTAAAAGAAATATTCTTTTATTAATTTTTAAATATTTGTGGAATACGCTCTAATGTCACCTCTTCCATTCCTTATTTTGCCATACTAAATAGAATTTAAAACAAATTAAAAATTGGTAAGGATTAGTTTTTCTTCCACTGGAAGAGGTGTTAAAACTGAGGGAAGCTTCAGAATTGTCAGAGGAAAGGACGAGAGTCAGACCTTGGAAAATATCTCTAAGCAAGTCTCAAGCCCAGATACTTACTTCCTCTACATTTTTGATAAGTTTTGGTAGAACAAAATTAGAAAGGACTAGTTATCTGCTTCCTTGGTGTAGCCTGGTGTAAATTCAAGTCCTCAGAGAAACTTTTTGAATAGCAGAATGTCAGTAGATGGGTGAGCGATCACAGATTTCTGCTTACTCAGTATGGTACATGATGGAACATACTAAGGTTTCCTAATGCCCAAGTGGGAGGGGTGAAAAAGGGACTGTGAGTGACCTGGAAGACTTGAACTGGCATCATAATTGGTGTGATGAGGACAGAGTGTGTCTAGTATCAAACATGGTGATTAAAGGATAGATAATGTACTAAAGGTGAAAGCTAACCATCAAAGATCTATAAAGAATGTGCATCTTGGTAGAGGTCAGTGGAGAACAGAGACTTGTTGTGGACCAGGCAGTCTTTCTCCTCAGTTCTGGAATGATAAGTAAACTGCCTGGAACTTAGATCACTCCTAGGGGGGTTTAATCTGGACTCTAAAATGGATTAAGTATTTACTCAAAAGAATCTGTGGGGGTAGGGGCAAGATGGCAGAAGAGTAAGACGTGGAGATCACCTTCCTTCCCACAGATACAGTAGACATACATCTACACGTGGAACTGCTCCTACAGAACACCCACTGAACGCTGACAGAAGACGTCAGACCTCCCAAAAGGCAAGAAAATCCCCACGTACTTGGGTAGGGTAAAAGAGAAAACAAATAACAGAGACAAAAGAATAGGGACGGGACCTGCGCCAGTGGGAGGGAGCCGTGAAGGAGGAAAGGTTTCCAGGCACTAGGAAGCCCCTTTGCGGGCAGAGACTGCGGGTGGCAGAGGGGGGAAGCTTCGGAGCCGCGGAGGAGAGCGCAGCCACAGGGGTGCGGAGGGCAAAGCAGAGAGACTCCCGCACAGAGGCTCGGCGCCAACCAGCACTCACCAGCCCGAGAGGCTTGTCTGCTCACCCGCCGGGGCGGGCGGGGGCTGGGAGCTGAGGCTCGGGCTTTGGTGCTAGCCGGGAGGGAGTCCGGGAAAAAGTCTGCAGCTGCCAAAGAGACAAGAGACTTTTTCTTGCCTCTTTGTTTCGTGGTGCGCAAGGAGAGGGGATTCAGAGCGCTGCCTAAACGAAATCCAGAGATGGGTGCGAGCCGCGGCTATCAGCGCGGATCCCACAGCAACAGGGGCGCAGAGGGAAAAACGGAGAGATTCCCGCACAGAGGCTCAGTGCCGAGCAGCACTCACCAGCCCGAGAGGCTTGTCTGCTCACCCACCGGGGCGGGCGGGGCTGGGAGCGGAGGCTCGGGCTTCGGTCGGATCGCAGGGAGAGGACTGGGGTTGGCTGGGTGAACACAGCCTGAAGGGGTTGGCGTGCCGCGGCGAGCCCGGAGGGAGCCGGAGAGGAGGTCTGCAGCCGCCGAAGAGGCAAGAGACTTTTTCTTGCCTTTTTGTTTCGCGGCGCGCAAGGAGAGGGGATTCAGAGCGCCGCCTAGACGAGCTCCAGAGGCGGGCGTGGGCCGCGGCTAACAGCGCGGACCCCAGAGACTGGTAGGAAACGCTAAGGCTGCTGCTGCCGCCACCAAGAAGCCTGTGTGCGAGCACAGGTCACTCTCCACACTGCCCCTCCCGGGAGCCCGTGCAGCTCGCCACTGCCAGGCTCCCGTGATCCGGGGACAACTTCCCAGGGAGAACACACAGCGCGCCTCAGGCTGCTGCAACGTCACGACGCCTCTGACACCGCAGGCTCGCCCTGCCTCCTCCGTACCGCTCCCTCCCCCGGCCTGAGTGAGCCAGAGCCCCCGAAGCAGCTGCTCCTTTAACCCCGTTCTGTCTGGGTGGGGAACGGACGCCCTCAGGCGACGTACATGCAGAGGCGGGTCCAAATCCAAAGCTGAACACGGGGAGCTGTACGAACAAAGAAGAGAAAGGGAAATCTCTCCCAGCAGCCTCAGAAGCAGCGGATTAAAGCTCCACAAACAACTTGATGTGCCTGCATCTGTTGAATACCTGAATAGACAACGAATCATCCCAAATTCAAAAGGTGGACTTTAGGAACAGGATATATTAATTTCCCCTTTTCCTTTTTTTGTGAGTGTATATGTGTATGCTTCTGGGTGAGATTTTGTCTGTATAGCTTTGCTTTCACCATCAGTCCTAGGGTTAGGTCCGTCCATTTTTTTTTTTTTACTTAAAAAAATTTTTTTTCCCTAATATATGTTTTCTTAATAATTTTTTCCATATTTTCTATTTTTAGAAATTAAAAAATTTTTTAATAAGTTTTTTCATATTTTTTATTTTAAAAAATTAAAATTTTTTCTTAATAGATTTTTTTCTTAAAAATTTTTTTCGTATTTTTTACTATAAAAAATTAATAAATCTATTTTTAAAAATTAAAAAAATTTTTTTTCTGAATACATTTACTCTTAATAATTTTTTTTATTTTTTATTATAATAGCTTTATTTTATTTTATTTTGTCCTCTTTTTTTCTTTCTATTTTTTTCTCCCTTATATTCTGAGCTGTGTGGATGAAAGGCTCTTGGTGCTCCAGCCAGGCATCAGGGCTGTGCCTCTGAGGTGGGAGAGCCAACTTCAGGACACTGGTCCACAAGAGACCTCCCAGCTCCACGTAATACCAAATGGCAAAAATCTCTCAGACATCTCCATCTCAACATCAAGACCCAGCTTCACTCAACGACCAGCAAGCTACAGTGCTGGACACCCTATGCCAAACAACTAGCAAGACAGGAACACAGCCCCATCCATTAGCAGGGAGGCTGCCTAAAATCATAAGGCCACAGACACCCCAAAACACACCACCAGACGTGGATGTGCCCACCAGAAAGACAAGATTCAGAACAGAACACAGAACAATAGGCAGAACACAAGCAATAGTCCCCTCCACCAGGAAGCCTACACAACCCACTGAACCAACCTTAGCCACTGGGGACAGATACCAAAAACAATGGGAACTACGAACCTGCAGCCTGTGAAAAGGAGACCCCAAACACAGTAAGATAAGCAAAATGAGACGACAGAAAAACACACAGCAGATGAAGGAGCAGGGTCAAAACACACCAGACCTAACAAATGAAGAGGAAATAGGTAGTCTACCTGAAAAAGAATTCAGAATAATGATAGTAAGGATGATCCAAAATCTTGGAAATAGAATAGACAAAATGCAAGAAACATTTAACAAGGACGTAGAAGAACTAAAGAGGAACCAAGCAACGATGAAACACAATAAATGAAATTAAAAATACTCTAGATGGGATCAATAGCAGAATAACTGAGGCAGAAGAAAGGATAAGTGACCTGGAAGATAAAATGGTGGAAATAACTACTGCAGAGCAGGATAAAGAAAAAAGAATGAAAAGAACTGAGGACAGTCTCAGAGACCTCGGGGACAACATTAAACGCACCAACATTCGAATTATAGGGGTCCCAGAAGAAGAAGAGAAAAAGAAAGGGACTGAGAAAATATTTGAAGAGATTATAGTTGAAAACTTCCCTAATATGGGAAAGGAAATAGTTAATCAAGTCCAGGAAGCACAGAGAGTCCCATACAGGATAAACCCAAGGAGAAACACGCCAAGACACATATTAATCAAACTGTCAAAAATTAAATATAAGGAAAACATATTAAAGGCAGCAAGGGAAAAACAAGAAATAACACACAAGGGAATCCCCATAAGGTTAACATCTGATCTTTCAGCAGAAACTCTGCAAGCCAGAAGGGAGTGGCAGGATATACTTAAAGTGATGAAGGAGAAAAACCTACAACCAAGATTACTCTACCCAGCAAGGATCTCATTCAGATGTGATGGAGAAATTAAAACCTTTACAGACAAGCAAAAGCTGAGAGAGTTCAGCACCACCAAACCAGCTTTACAACAAATGCTAAAGGAACTTCTCTAGGCAAGAAACACAAGAGAAGGAAAACACCTACAATAACAAACCCAAAACATTTAAGAAAATGGGAATAGGAACATACATATCGATAATTACCTTGAATGTAAATGGATTAAATGCTCCCACCAAAAGACACAGGCTGGCTGAATGGATACAAAAACAAGACCCATATATATGCTGTCTACAAGAGACCCACTTCAGACCTAGAGACACATACAGACTGAAAGTGAGGGGATGGAAAAAGATATTCCATGCAAATGGAAATCAAAAGAAAGCTGGAGTAGCAATTCTCATATCAGACAAAATAGACTTTAAAATAAAGACTATTACAAGAGACAAAGAAGGACACTATATAATGATCAAGGGATCGATCCAAGAGGAAGGTATAACAATTGTAAATATTTATGCACCCAACATAGGAGCACCTCAATACATAAGGCAAATACTAACAGCCATAAAAGGGGAAATCGACAGCAACACAATCATAGTAGGGGACTTTAACACCCCACTTTCACCAATGGACAGATCATCCAAAATGAAAATAAATAAGGAAACACAAGCTTTAAATGATACATTAAACAAGATGGACTTAATTGATATTTATAGGACATTCCACCCCAAAACAACAGAATACACATTTTTCTCAAGTGCTCATGGAACATTCTCCAGGATAGATCATATCTTGGGTCACAAATCAAACCTTGGTAAATTTAAGAAAATTGAAATCGTATCAAGTATCTTTTCCGACCACAACGCTATGAGACTAGATATCAATTACAGGAAAAGATCTGTAAAAAATACAAACACATGGAGGCTACACAATACATTACTTAATAATGAAGTGATTACTGAAGAAATCAAAGGGGAAATCAAAAAATACCTAGAAATAAATGACAATGGAGATACGACGACCCAAAACCTATGGGACGCAGCAAAAGCAGTGCTAAGAGGGAAGTTTATAGCAATACAAGCCTACCTCAAGAAACAGGAAACATCTCGAATAAACAACCTAACCTTGCACCTAAAGCAATTAGAGAAAGAAGAACAAAAAAACCCCAAAGCCAGCAGAAGGAAAGAAATTATAAAGATCAGGTCAGAAATAAATGAAAAAGAAATGAAGGAAACAATAGCAAAAATCAATGAAAATAAAAGCTGGTTCTTTGAGAAGATAAACAAAATTGATAAACCATTAGCCAGACTCATCAAGAGAAAAAGGGAGAAGACTCAGATCAATAGAATTAGAAATGAAAAAGGAGAAGTAACCACTGACACTGCAGAAGTACAAAAGATCATGAGAGATTACTACAAGCAACTCTATGCCAATAAAATGGACAACCTGGAAGAAATGGACAGATTCTTAGAAATGCACAAACTGCCGAGACTGAACCAGGAAGAAATAGAAAATATGAACAGACCAATCACAAGCACTGAAATTGAAACTGTGATTAAAAACCTTCCAACAAACAAAAGCCCAGGACCAGATGGCTTCACAGGTGAATTCTATCAAACATTTAGAGAAGAGCTAACACCTATCCTTCTCAAACTCTTCCAAAATATTGCAGAGGGAGGAACACTCCCAAACTCATTCTACGAGGCCACCATCACCCTGATACCAAAACCAGACAAAGATGTCACAAAGAAAGAAAACTACAGGCCAATATCACTGATGAACATAGATGCAAAAATCCTCAACAAAATACTCGCAAACAGAATCCAACAGCACATTAAAAGGATCATACACCATGATCAAGTGGGGTTTATCCCAGGAATGCAAGGATTCTTCAATATACGCAAATCAATCAATGTGATACACCATATTATCAAATTGAAGGAGAAAAACCATATGATCATCTCAATAGATGCAGAGAAAGCTTTCGACAAAATTCAACACCCATTTATGATAAAAGCCCTGCAGAAAGTAGGCATAGAGGGAACTTTCCTCAACATAATAAAGGCCATATATGACAAACCCACAGCCAACATTGTCCTCAATGGTGAAAAACTGAAACCATTTCCACTAAGATCAGGAACAAGACAAGGTTGCCCACTCTCACCACTATTATTCAACATAGTTTTGGAAGTGTTAGCCACAGCAATCAGAGAAGACAAAGAAATAAAAGGAATCCAAATCGGAAAAGAAGAAGTAAAGCTGTCACTATTTGCAGATGACATGATACTATACATAGAGAATCCTAAAGAGGCTACCAGAAAACTCCTAGAGCTAATCAATGAATTTGATAAAGTAGCAGGATACAAAATTAATGCACAGAAATCGCTTGCATTTCTATACACTAATGACGAAAAATCTGAAAGTGAAATTAAGGAAACACTCCCGTTTACCATTGCAACAAAAAGAATAAGATATCTAGGAATAAACCTACCTAAGGAGACAAAAGACCTGTATGCAGAAAATTATAAGACACTGATGAAAGAAATTAAAGATGATACAAATAGATGGAGAGATATACCATGTTCCTGGATTGGAAGAATCAACATTGTGAAAATGACTCTACTACCCAAAGCAATCTACAGATTCAATGCAATCCCTATCAAACTACCACTGGCATTTTTCACAGAACTAGAACAAAAAATTTCACAATTTGTATGGAAACACAAAAGACCCCGAATAGCCAAAGCAATCTTGAGAACGAAAAATGGAGCTGGGGGAATCAGGCTCCCTGACTTCAGACTATACTACAAAGCTTCAGTAATCAAGACAGTTTGGTACTGGCACAAAAACAGAAATATAGATCAATGGAACAGGATAGAAAGCCCAGAGATAAACCCACACACATATGGTCACCTTATCTTTGATAAAGGAGGCAAGCATATACAGTGGAGAAAAGACAGCCTCTTCAATAAGTGGTGCTGGGAAAATTGGACAGGTACATGTAAAAGTATGAAATTAGAACACTCCCTGACACCATGCACAAAAATAAACTCAAAATGGATTAAAGACCTAAGTGTAAGGCCAGACACTATCAAACTCTTAGAGGAAAACATAGGCAGAACACTCTATGACATACATCACAGCAAGATTCTTTTTGACCCAGCTCCCAGAGAAATGGAAATAAGAACACAAATAAACAAATGGGACCTAATGAAACTTAAAAGCTTTTGCACAGCAAAGGAAACCATAAACAAGACCAAGACAACCATCAGAATGGGAGAAAATATTTGCAAATGAAGCAACTGACAAAGGATTAATCTCCAAGATTTACAAGCAGCTCATGCAGCTCAATAACAAAAAAACGAACAACCCAATCCAAAAATGGGCAGAAGACCTAAATAGACATTTCTCCAAAGAAGATATACAGATGGCCTACAGACACATGAAAGAATGCTCAACATCATTAATCATTAGAGAAATGCAAATCAAAACTACAATGAGATATCATCTCACACCGGTCAGAATGGCCATCATCAAAAAATCTAGAAACAATAAATGCTGGAGAGGGTGTGGAGGAAAGGGAACTCTCTTGCACTGTTGGTGGGAATGTAAATTGATACAGCCACTATGGAGAACAGTATGGAGGTTCCTTAAAAAACTACAAATAGAACTACCATACGATCCAGCAATCCCACTACTGGGCATATACCCTGAGAAAACCATAGTTCAAAAAGAGTCATGTACCACAATGTTCATTGCAGCTCTATTTACAATAGCCAGGACATGGAAGCAACCTAAATGTCCATCGACAGATGAATGGATAAAGAAGATGTGGCACATATATACAATGGAATATTACTCAGCCATAAAAAGAAATGAAATGGAGGTATTTGTAATGAGGTGGATGGAGTTAGAGTCTGTCATACAGAGTGAAGTAAGTCAGAAAGAGAAAAACAAATACAGTATTCTAACACATATATACGGAATCTAAGGAAAAAAAAAAAGGCCATGAAGAACCTAGTGGCAAGATGGGAATAAAGACACAGACCTACTAGAGAATGGACTTGAGGATATGGGGAGGGGGTGGGGTGAGATGTGACAGGGTGAGAGAGTGTCATGGACATATATACACTACCAAATGTAAAATAGATAGCTAGTGGGAAGCAGCCGCATAGCACAGGGAGATCAGCTCGGTGCTTTGTGACCACCTAGAGGGGTGGGATGGGGAGGGTGGGAGGGAGGGAGATGCAAGAGGGAAGAGATATGGGAACATATTGTATATGTATAACTGATTAACTTTGTTATAAAGCAGAAGCTAACACACCATTGTAAGGCAATTATACTTCAATAAAGATGTTTAAAAAAAAAAAAAGAATCTGTGGAAAACACAATGGAAATGTGATTGATTATATCTTGAATTTTGAGAATGGTAGCTCAAGAGTTGGTAAAATTCAAATTTGGGAGAAAGGGTTAGATTTTTACATATCTGTAATTTAGTGATGCAAAACTCACATTCAGTACACACAGAATCCAAGAAAACCAGTAGTTGTATTTTTGTCCTCATTTTATTCCATCTCACAATAACATTTGACATAGTTTGCCAATTCCACTTAAAATCATTCTGCTTCTGCCGGGGTCATCAAAGTTGTTTTTTTTTTTTGGTAAAAAGCCAGATAATAAATATTTCAAATTTTGCCTTCCATACAGTCTATGTTCGAACTTTTCTGTTGTAGCGCGAAATCATTCTTAACTCAGAGGTTGTATAAAAACAGGTGGGGTGAGAGTTCAGAGGCAGAGAGTGGAAGAAGGGTCAGATTTGGCTCATAGGCTGTAGTTTTGCTGACCCCTGTTCTTTAGGAGTCAACATCATACATCTGCAATTTTCCTTCTACTCTTTTGTTCATTTCTCTTCAGTCCCTTCGCTTGCTATTTCTTTTCTACTATGTTTCTCATTGTGATCAGCCGTCTTCCCTCTAGTTATAAATCCTCCTTGGGTGATCTCATTTACTCCTATAGCCCTTTATTTTATTTTGTTTTGTTTTACTTTATCTTATTCCATTAAATTTTATTACACTTTCAGAGATGGTTAAATTAATCACACTTAAAAGTTTATAGCCATTTAACATTATTAATTTGTGCAAGGAACTGCTTTTTGTTTTATTACCCATTTCTTTCTTTTTATTGTGTTTCTGTCATTTATGTTCTTCATCTCCATTCCCCTCTGCCCTCAGGCATTCTTTTTTTTTGATATTGTGGTAAATACAGAAATTTATTTGAAATTTACCATCTTAGCCATTTTTAAAGTGTACAGTTCAGTAGTATTAAGTATATTCACATTGTTGTGAAACAGATCTCCAAGACTTTTTCATCTTGCAAATCTGAAGCTTGGTATCCATTAAATAACAACTTCCCTTTCCCCCTCTCCCCTGATAACCACCATTCTACCTTCTGTTTCTGTGAATTTGGTTACTTTTATTTATCTCACATATACAGTTTTTGTCTTTTCTGACTGGCTTATTTCATTTAGCATAATATCTTCAAGGTTCATCCTTGTTGCAGCACGTGACAGAATTTCCTTCCTTTTAAAGGTTGAATAATATCCCATTGTATGTATATACCACATTTTGTTTATCCATTCATCCACTGATGAACATTTGGGTCACTTCCTCCACTTGGCTATTGTGAATAGTGCCTCTGTGAACATGGGTGTGCAAATACCTCTTTGGTACCTGCTTTTAATTCTTTAGGATATATACCCAGAAGTGGGATTGCTAGATCATATCGTAGTTCTGTTTTTAATTTTTTGTGGAATTTCCATATTGTTTTCCACAGCAGTTGCATGATTTTACAATCCCGTCAATAGTGCACAAGTGTTCCAACTTCTCATGTCTTCACCAACACTTTTAAAAAATGTTTATATTTTAACAGTAACCATCCTAATGGGTGTGAGGTGATATATCATTGTGGTTTTGGGCATCTTTTCATTTGCTTATTGGCCATTTGTATATCATCTTTGGAGAAATGTCCTTTGCCCATTTTTAAATTGGGTTATTTGATTTTTTGTTGTTGAGTTGTAGGACTTCTTTTATATTCTGGATATTAATTCCTTATCAGATATATGATTTCCAAATATATTCTCCCATTCTGTAGATTGTCTTTTCACTCTATTGGTAGTGTACTTTGATATACAAGTTTTTAAGTTGGATATAGTCCCATTTGTCGATTTTTGCTTTTGTTACCTGTATTTTGGTGTCCTATCCAAGAAATCATTGCCAAATCCAATATTATGAATTTTTTCTCCTATATTTTTCTGTTAGGAGTATTAGAGTTTTGGATCTTACATTTAGGTCTTTATTCCATCTTGAGTTAATTTTTGTATGTGGTGTAAGATAATGGTCCAGCTTCATTCTTTTGCATGTTTCCAGTTTTCCCGACACCATTTGTTGACTGGCTTTTCCCTATTGAGTGGTCTTGGCATCCTTGTCGAAGATCATTTGACTACATACCCAAGTGTTTATTTCTGGGCTCTCTGTTCTATTCCATTGGTCTATTTGTCTGTCTTTATGCCAGCAGCGTATTGTTTTGATTATTGTGTTTTGAAGGCATTTATTCTCACAAGTTTCATATATAGTCTCACAGGACTTCTATCCTAAAATTTGTCTTAGTTGTTTATAAATGTTCATAAATGGCACTGTGCTATAACTTCATTCTGTTTTTACTATATTCATTCAAGTCTATAATTGTAAGATCCCTCCATGTTGCTGAATTTGTTGTTTCTACATGCTGCATGGTATTCTCTAGTATGCATCTGCCACAATTTAATTAATGGTTTCCTTAGTAATAAACAACTAATTTATCTCTAATTTCCTATTAATGCAGTGTCTGGATGATAATCTTTGTATATGTCCTCGTATAGACTTTTTCTTATGTAGTTACCTAAGAATGGGATCATCGTATCATAGGTCAAATGCATAATTAATTTAAAAATACTTCCAGATTGCTTTTGACAATAATTAAATCATTTTACATTCCCACCAGCAGTGCATGAAAGTTCCCATCTCCTCACAACCTTGACAATACTTGGTATTATGTAGGTTTCTAATTGTTGCCATTTTGATAGATGTGAAGTGGTATGTCAGTGTTATTTTAATATTCATTTTTCTGATTATTCATGATTTTGAGCATCCTGTAATATGCTTGGGCATTTTCTTTTATGAATTGCCTTTACATCCCTTGTCTATAATTTCTATTGGATTTTCTATTATTTTTATTTGTTTTTCAGGAGCTCTTGGTATCTTTCAGCTATGAACCCATTAGATATTGCAAATATTTTCCTTGGTCTATAATCTATGTGTTTAACTTGATTTATAGTGCCCTTTTTTGAATAGATAATTTAAATTTTAATACAGTCAAATCATGTTTTCTTTACCATTTGTGCTTCTTGAAGTCTTTCTTCAGACATAGGTCACAAAAATGTTCTACTACATTTTCTTCTACTGATTCTATAAATTTACCTTTTATGTGTAGTTCAATAATTTTGAATTTTCTTTGTACATAAGACATGCGTTCAGTTTTATTTTTTTCTTAGAATGTGCCAGCTCTCCCAAAGTCATTTACATAAAAGTGTATTCTATTCCCCTTGCTCTGTTGTTTACTTTTAACATATCAAGTTCCTATATATACATAGTTTTATTTTTGACCTCTGCATTCAATTTCAGTGGCCTACTTATCTGTTCTGTAATACCACATTATTTTAATTATTTTGGATTTCAGTTTTATCAATATATGTTAAAATCGGTCCTTACTCTTTGCTTTTGTTTTTCACAGATGATTTAACACTTTAACAATCATTGTTTTATAAATTAAATATAAGTTTCAAATTCCCCTAAAATTCTTCTGAGTTTCTGAATGGAATTTTATTGAATTTAATTTGTAGAGGATTGACTTTTTATGTTTATTAATCTCATTTATAAACATACATATATCTCTTTATTGATGTCATATAATTTATTTTAATTTATTTTATTTAAATTTTTTGTAATGATCTTATTCATTCTTTGACTAAATAATTCTTAGGTTCTTTACAATTTTTTTACTGTAAGAATAGATTGTTATTGTTTTCTCTTACATTTTCTATGTCTATTGCAGGCATAAAGAATGCTATTGATTTGCATGAGATAGCCAGCCTGTTGAATGTTCTTGTTAGTTCTAGTAGCTTTTCTGGAGATTCTGTTGGGTGTTCTAGATATATGACATCATCCTCTGGAAAGAATGTAGTTTTACAGTTTCTTTTCCCACCTTTAGAGCACCTATGCAGTTTTCTTTCTTACAGGATTATCTGAGTACTGGGTTTGCCACTTACCAGTTGTATCAGTTAAGGTATAACCAGGAGACAGAAACAGCAAAGTAATTTGAGAAAAAAAAATTATTATAAAGAATTATTACAGAGGATTGGAGAAACAGGAGATTGACTAGTGAGGAGTAAAATACTCTAGAGAATAGAGGACTTGCAGGTAAAGGAAACAACCAGTACCCCTAGGAATAAAAAAGGATACTTAAGGAAGGAAAAAAATCTGGGAGACGCCTTCTTCTCCAGGACTGAGATCCAGACTATCAGAGAGCGTGCAGCCATAGCTCACTGGATGGCAGAGATGTTTGCTGAGGCTACAAGATCATCCAAGAGAGTCCTGGGTGGGTTCAGAGGAAGCCAGCCACAGGGAGGTGCCATGTTGGCAGCTTTTGCTGGGAAACCACTCTCCAGGATGCTGGCAGAAAGTGCCCTGGAGAGGCGCTACATCTCAGAGCGCTCTGTGCAGCATTTTATGGGGAAGTACCAGACTAGCAGCGTGTTCTGTTGTACAGCCACCCAAGAGGGTGCCTGGAGACGCTCTTCATGGTAGGTGTCATGCTGGTGACTCTTCACTAAAAAGCCCCCAAAGAGGAAGCTGGGAGGAGCTGTCCATGGAGAGTTGCCATGTGCTGCTGCTTGGTGGATGCTGCTGGAACCACGTGCTACAGAAACCACCCCTGCTGCAGGGACTGGTGTCACAGGTGCTGTGCTGCCCATGTTGAGAAGCCTAGCTAGAGGAGCACGCCAGAACCAGGGAGAGAGAGAGACACCTCCCCTTCTCCAGTGTGCCTTCAGCAGCTTCTACTGTCAATGCTTAATACCATGCAGGCTGAAAAGGAGAAATATTTACAGGGTGTTAAGAGTAGAATCATGTCCCTCCAAATTCATATGTTGAAGTTGTAACCCTAGGTACCTTAGAATTGACTGTATTTGAAGATGCAGTTTTTAAAGAGATAATTAAGGTTAAATGAGGTCATTAGGATGGCCCTAATCCAATATTTCTTGTGCCCTTATGAGAAGAGGCGATTAAGATATAGACATGCACAAAGAGCAGACCATGGGAAGACAAAGGAGAAGACAACTATCTACAAGCCAAGGAGAAACGCCTCAGAATGAAACCAACCCTGCCGACATCTTGATCTCAGATTTCTAGCCTCCAGAATCATGAGAAAATAAATTTCTGTTTTGTAAGCCACCCAGTCTGTGGTACTTTGTTATGGCAGCCCTAGCAAACTAATACACAGGGTCTATCTCTATTACTGAATAGCTGGCTGTGAAGGGTGGATTTGAAGCTGAGAATTACAAATTGATAACTGACATGTCATGTTTGTAAGCTTGCAAAGTTAAAAAATTCTCTGAAGCTCTTATCTATAAAAATAGTATCCTTGCCAAAATTGAGGGCTCTTTTCAAACAATCAAGAGTTATTTCCATTTTCTCCCTGACCATCAACCACTGAGACAGCAACTCTCTTACTCATAGAAATAATTTCAGGTAGACCCCACCCTTTGGAATAAAAAAAAAAAAAAAAACCTGCTAATTTTGGAGTCTCTGTGACCTCAGCTAAATTACTTAAGTCTCTGAACCTCACTTTCTTCATATGAAAAATGTGGGTTATAATACTTACCTCAGAGAGATGTTGTAAGGATGAAAAGAGTATAAATATATATACACATACCACTTAGCTCTGTGCTTGGCACACAGTGCTGGATAAATCTCAGAATATTATCTTTGTAACTCTGGTATCTAATAGAATGATTCTCACAAAATCTGTGCAACGTATTTGTTGCTGAACAAACTGAACTAAACTGAACAGATTTTCAGTGGGAGAACTTCAGATATAACAACTGTGTGTGTGTGTGTGTTTGTGTGGTGTGTGTGTGTGTTGGAGAAGGTTGTATGTTTAGATAGAGTATCTGCTCAGTACCTTTCAAATCATAAAAATGGCCCTGATGGCTTGTAGGTGTGGATGACCACAAAGGAGAGAAGTGTGGGACTATTCTAGAGTTATAGGGGATAATAGACCTCAGTGAACAGCCAAGAAAGAAGAAATAAAAAACCTTTCTGAAACAAAGAAAGAAATAATTGAAAGAGGTCACTCCCAAAGAGTGAAAAGCTAGAGCAAATAATTTAACACTCTGAGAAAGGAACTAGCACCAAAAAAATAGGAAACCCATCAAGCCTCAACTTGTTTTCAGAAAGTCCCTAATTAAATCATGAAGGCAAAATCCAACAGTTACGAAAGAAAATCTGATTTTAATGACTAACAACCTCATAGCTTTAGTTTGGGGCAACTTTAATATGGGCTCCCCCACTGTTTCATATTTTAGAATCTTTCTCCTTAAGATAACATGGTAGGAATCAGTAAGTTTATTTTAAACTTCATGTCTAAAACAAGGTCAAGCAAGCTCTTATGTCTTCAATAAAGTGATTGTTTCAAGCTGAACCTGTGTATTAGTGCTGAGGCATGAACAAACATAGGAATTTTCAACACCAGGCTAGGAAGAGAAAGCACACAATTCGATGTTGAGATTTCTAATGCTAAGTGAACAGAACTGATCTTTTTAGAATTAAAAACGTGGCTGCTAATTTTTGCTCTCAAGGTACAGACAGTCACATACACACAATTACAAGATTTACTGCTTAATATCCTCTTAACCACTGAAAGTGATTCTGTTTATGTTAGGAAAAAGAAGCCAACGAGAAAGGCCATTAAGTTGTGTCTGCAGCTCTCACTCCTAATATGTGAGTCTCATTTATAAGTAGAGGAAAAAATCAATAATCCTTTTAAGTTGCCCTGGATTCCAAGTGGAAAATGCTTTAACCCACTGCACTGTTGTGACTTAGAGCCACTGTGAGATATTATGCAATGTTGTTTCACCAAGGAACCCAGCTCACTTCATTTGCTTTTAATTGCATGGTTGAGTCTGTCTTGGCTGGTGAAGAAAACAAAGGCTGTCACTGTTTCCTGAAAGTTTAACTCTTTTATTTATAATTTGTTTTTTATCATCGTCTTTTTTTTTTTTTTTTAAGTGTTGCTACGTTATCTTTTCAATAGTACATTTATTTATTTATTTATTGACTGCACCATGTGGCATGCAGGATCTTAGATCCCCAAGCAGGGATAGAACCCATGCCCCCTGCAATGGAAGTGAGGAGTCTTAACCACTGGACCACCAGGGGAGTCCCTTTTATCATCTTCTTGAAAGTTAATTTCGCTTTCAAAAAAGTTACCTGGAAGGTTGAAGTTTCAGAAACACAGTTCCAGAAGACCAGGGATGAAAACCTTCAAGCTTTTAATTTAATTATGTTCAACTAATATTAAATAAGCACCAACTGTGTATAAGGTCTTGCATACTAGGTGGAATAGCTGACAAGAAATGAGTGAGACATTTCCTGTTTTCATGAAGCTTTAATTAACTAGGGAGAATGAGTTAAAAATCCAAATATCTGCAATTTGAAGTTTTATATAAGTGCCATATGAGATGAGGAAAAAACTTTGTCCAGAGTTTGAAGGTTCAAAGGAGCTCTGTCCCACACACATAAAGGTAAGGGAAGACAAAGGCTTTTGTGGCCTTGAAGAATGGATGGAAATTGAAATGAAGAGGCAGGGATATTGCCATGTAGGGGCAAGTGAATTAATAAGTAAAAGTGAAGGCAAGATAAAACACCAGACCTTTCCCAAGCTGGAGCCCAGGCAATAGAAGCAGATGATTTAGAAAGCAGGTGGAGTTCAGGTTGTAAAGTTTTTTGTTTTGCATTGTTTTGTTTTTTTAATTGAAATATAGTTGATTTACAATGTTTCAAGTATACAGCAGAGTGATTCAGTTATATATATATAATTTTTTTTTCTTTTTCAGATTCTTTTCCATTATAGGTTTTTCAAGATATTGAATATAGTTGACTGTGCTATAGAGTAGGTCCTTGTTGTTTACCTATTTTATATATAGTAGTGTGTATCTGTTGTTCCCCAATTCCAAATTTATCCCTCCCTTCCCCTTTCCCCTTTGGTAACCACAACTTCATTTTCTATGTCTGTGAGTCTATTTCAATTTCGTAAATAAGTTCATTTGTATTATTTTTTTAGATTCCACATATAAGTGATATCATATGATATTTGTCTTTCTCTGTCTGACTTATCTGTAAAGGGTTTTTAGTGTGGCACTTTCGTGAGAAAAAGATTAACATGATCAAGGCAAAAAGCCAGAAGGAAGATCAGTAGTTGAGGAAGATTACTCTGCACAGTACGGATTGAGAAGATAGACCAAGGCAAGTAAAGGCACAAAATGTATTTGATTAGACATCAGATGCTTTGGAAATATATTTTAAGGGTATTCTATGTTGATTACTTTACTAAGTAACTAGTTGCCTGGGAAAAGTTCTTAATTTATGCCCCCAGAACATGTATTCTAATGCAATTTTTCTTCCATTAAATGTGTGAGCTTAGTAAGAATAAATAAATAAATAAATAAATACATGAGTGCCAATTATGTGCCAGAGACTGTGCTTCACACTACAGATATTTCTAATATCCACAGCAACTCTTAGGTAGACAACAAAAACTTCATTCTACAGATGAGGAACTAAGGCACAGAGAGTGTAGGTAACTTGCCAAATGTCAGAGAATTGGTAAGTTGCATAGTTGAGATTTGAGTCAAATAGTTCTGATTAAAGTCTGTGCTTATTCAACACTAGGTTTGAATCAATTCCTGCCTTGCCTTTGCTCTACAACTTTTTGCATATTACTCAATATATTAGTTTCCTGATCAGTAAATCAGTATAATAACTTCAAACTTGCTGGTTATCAAAATTGAATGAAAATGTCTGTATCATAGTGCTCCATAAACTTACTTTTTAAAAGGAAGATGAAATTAAGGAGATTATAAAAAAGAATCTATAAAACTTGTTTATATGATGATAGTTCCTTGTCTCTAAAGTAAATGTTACTATTCACCAGTGATTTAAAAAATACTTTTAGTCCTTGTAACCTCTTCATAATTCATCTCTAGTTCATATTATTTAATACCCTAGATTTTTAATAATGCCTCCACCTCATACTATATGTTGCACACCACACAATATTCCTACAAATCATCTAAATATGAACATGTGAATGTTCTAAGAATGTGTAGTGTAAGCACACTCAAAGTGCTTCATTAACATAACATATTATATATAACTTACTTTAATCTCCATCGGTGAAAAATTAGGTGACACTAAATTGATTTTCCGTCCCATTTATTTGGTTTTGATATGCTTTGACAAATAGGATAGATGAGAATGGTAGGGGTGCGTGTTTCTGGGTGGTTTTTTTTTTTTTTTTTTTTAATTTATTTGTTTATTTATTTTTTGGCTGTGTTGGGTCTTCGCTTCTGTGCATGGGCTTTCTCTAGTTGCGGCGAGCGGGGGCCACTCTTCATCGCGGTGCGTGGGCCTCTCACTGTCGCGGCCTCTCTTGTTGCGGAGCACAAGCTCCAGACGCGCAGGCTCAGTAGTTGTGGCTCACGGGCCTAGTTGCTCCGCGGCATGTGGGATCCTCCCGGACCAGGGCTCGAACCCGTGTCTCCTGCATTGGCAGGCAGACTCTCAACCACTGCGCCACCAGGGAAGCCCTCTGGGTGGTTTTGATAGAAAATTTGATGCACGCTATGGAATAATGTATTAAATGTATATGTATCAACAAAGACCTATTTTTTTTATACACTTATTTATTTTATTTATTTATTTTTGGCTGCATTGGGTCTTAGGGCAAGCAGGGGCTACTCTTCGTTGCAGTGCCCACGGGCTTCTCATTGCTGTGGCTTCTCTCATTGTGGAGCTCTGGCTCTAGAGCACAGGCTCAGTAGTTGTGGCATGTGGGCTTAGTTGCTCTGAGGCATGTGGGATCTTCCCAGACCAGGGCTCGAACCCGTGTCCCCTGCATTGGCAGGCAGATTATTAACCACTGCACCACCAGGGAAGCCCAACAAAGATGTATTTTTAAAATGAGTTCATAAAAAATAAAAAAGAATAAGATATATAAAAAAACCATAATTTATATAGATTAAAAAATACGTGTGTACCAAAACATGCATTTTGGGAGAACATCTATGAACAAAATTATGTTAAACCCAATAGACTGCCTGTGGGAGGAGAGGGAAGAGTATGGGTTATGAGAACATAATGAATGATAAGTAAAGCCGGTGTGGCTTTGCGTTGCAGGTGTTGATAATGTACCATGAAATGAGGGCTATGATTAGTCAACTCTGCACCAGAAGTCGTTTCAAAGCTAGTAGAAGAATGGACTTCTGATGAACTTTCAAAAGAGGAGGGAATCCAGGCTCAAGTCAACAAAATTATCTTACATCAAAAGGTGAAAAATATTTAGAAAGGTAGTGTTTGATGACATGGGGATAAATGAGAACCAGCAGCATGGAGGGTTAAGGATGTAAAGCTGTTTCTTGGCAGTCTCGGTAGAACGTTATGAGGTTTTGAATTCTCTAATCTACTTCTTAAGGTTGACTCTACCCCTGGGAGACAGCAGGGTTCAGGAAGAGAACAGTGATCTTTGGAACCAAGAATTGGTGCATTTAAACAAACTCCATCACTTACAGTGGTGAAGACCAGAGCATAGTATTTAATCTTGTTAAACTTGAGTATTTTCATATGTAAAATAGCCACTTTACTTCGTAGTTCCTTATGCTTTGTCTTTCTCCCATGTTGCCACTCATGCATTCAGTCAACCAACACTGTTTGAGAGACTACTACAGTTTATGCACTGAAAATACAAAAATGGAGAAGACATACCCACTCTTTCAAAATGATAGCAGTGTGGTAGAAAAAGCAGAGTTAAATTAAAAAAACTATATTATCCATTGAGAAATGCAAAGATGAATATTCTGGGTAGGAGAGGGTAAGAGAGGAGGAAGCTCAGAATCATCCAGCATGTTGTTTTGGAAGAGAAGGTAACTTGAGTACTGTCATGCAGATTTGCTAAGAGATAGTTAGGACACAAATTTTGGAAGAATCCTTTTGTGTGAAGAAAATTGCTAAACTCCACAGCCTGACCATTCTAAGCATTGTAACTGATCAATGAATCTTTTAGTTGGTTCTGCACTGTAAGATTTTATTTTCTAATAAATGAATTTATAGTTCCTGTAAATCATAGCTACACCCATTTCCCCACCACTTTTCCATGTTACTTATTTCACTGTGCTTTGCTATGAGACTCAACTGGCCAGTGCGAAGCTAACCTTGTTTTCCATAAGGTTAAGAAGACTTTTTTTTAGAGCCTTGAAATGCCTGGGAACTATTTTGCTAAACTCTGATTTAATCCATATATACTTACTGAGTGTTTATGTTTCATGCTTCTTTTTGTTAAGGGAATATTATTTTAAATACACACTCATTTTTTTGTGTATATACATATATTTGTGTATGTACGGAAGATATATCTTTTTCTTTAAAAAGAGAAAATAAGAAAGGTTATGTTTGGATAGGACTCTATAAACCCAGTACCCAATATGTGATAGTGATGTTGAAAATGTTTTTCCTTTACAAATTCTACTGAAATGGCAAGACTTTCCTGAAACAACACTTAGTGTTTGTTTTTTAAACAAACCCCTGGGTTTACTTTGTAAAAACTCATGAATGTTTTTTTATTCATCCCATATCCTTTTCAGGGTTGTTCCATGCCAAAGGAAATATGATTATGGCAGCTCAGGAAGAGTTTTGGTATGCAGTAAGACACAATGGGTATATGCTGTGGAGGAGTCGAAAGGGAGAACAGGAAAATCTGAAAGGACACTCTTGAATGGGGGGCAAGTTATAACTCAAACCCTTGTCAAATGATAACTCAGACTTAAAATATCTCCACCTTCAGACCGATAACAATAACTTAAACTTAGCTCCAAATCTTCTGTAAAGAAACAAAACAAAAACAGCAACAACAAAACTAAGTCCTAAAAATTTTATAAAGCCCAGTGGTATTACTAAAGCTGGTATTGACAAAGCACTTAAATAGATCTATTCCCTGTGTGTTCACTTTTGTGGTTGAAATAGTTTTAAATGTGGTTTACTAGAAGAATTTCTCTCTCCTTGCCTTAAGTATTGACAGAGTTGGAAATAAAATATGTTTATGATGAAACCAATGAGAATGGAGTTCTTTGAAACCTGCTCCCCGCCACCCGCCCCCCCAGACTGCTGAATGCATCAAGGCTTAGAACTTGCCTGGATGTCAATGACAATGCTGCATTTTGCAGAGTTACATAAAGTGGGTAAGGTTAGGAAAAGAGAGTGTTGTCAAGACTGGGTATTTAGGTTCCAAAGTTTTAAGGTAAACAAAAGACATAGAGTAAGTATCTTCTGCAAAATATATTAAAACCATTTAAGTCACATAGATTCACATTTTCCACCTTCTTTCTGGAAACCTAGCAACTAATAATTCTGAATTTCTTCATGTGTTTAATGTGAATACACACAGAGAACCGAATCCGAGTTGCCTTACACAGGTGACTATTTCAACAGCTCAATTGATGTAAACCAGTCAATTTTAATAATGGAATAAAATTCAATAAAAAATTCACTTAATAAAAAAGTGAAAGAGATTAGACTGAAGAGTCTTTGTTGCAATTTAAATAGCTTGTTACCTCTTGAAAACAGATTTGTGAGAGAAGGCAGGTGTTATTCACAATTGTTTTTGACTTTACAAGAAAATAAGTTTTAACAATGTAGGCTAACTCAAGTAAAGAACATTAAGAATACCTCTCTCTGTGTATGCATATTTGTTTCAGGCAAACTGTAAAGTTCACACCTTCTTTGGAACGTCCAGGTGGCCTAGCTAATGCCTGGCAAGTTTTCAAAGAATATCGGGTGACATGTTTTACTTTGGCTTTGTATGTGTCTTCTTTGTATGGGACGAAGTTCAACCTTAGTTTTGGTGATTTGCAACAGATACCTCATCAGCCTGAGGTTCAGATTCAGCATGTGTGATACTAAATAGTAAATACCTAATATTTTTTGTCTCCAATTAATATATTATCAGTAATTATTTGCTCACAAAGGTTATCATCACATTCAATCAATTTCAGGAATGCAAACAAGTCTATCATTTGAATTTATTTTGGGGATCTGAATATGCATTACAGATGAATAGAACATTCTATATGCAATTTGGAGTGGAAAATCACCTGAAATATTTTTTATGTTGAAAATCCATTAATCAGTTGAAATGTATAGATGTAATTTCATAGTTAAAACACTTAACTAATTATTTTTTTATTTTATTTTTTTTTTAGTTGCTTTGTTTTTTTATACTGCAGGTTCTTATTAGGCATCAATTTTATACACATCAGTGTATACATGTCAATCCCAATCGCCCAATTCAGCACACCACCATCCCCACCCCACTGCAGTTTTCCCCCCTTGGTGTCCATATGTCTGTTCTCTACATCTGTGTCTCAATTTCTGCCCTGCAAACCGGCTCATCTGTACCATTTTTCTAGGTTCCACATACATGCGTTAATATACGATATTTGTTTTTCTCTTTCTGACTTACTTCACTCTGTATGACAGTCTCTAGATCCATCCACGTCTCAACAAATGACTCAATTTCGTTCCTTTTTATGGCTGGGTAATATTCCATTGTATATATGTACCACAACTTCTTTATCCATTCGTCTGTTGATGGGCATTTAGGTTGCTTCCATGACCTGGCTATTGTAAATAGTGCTTCAATGAACATTCAGGTGCATATGTCTTTTTGAATTATGGTTTTCTCTGGGTATATGCCCAGTAGTGGGATTGCTGGGTCATATGGTAATTCTATTTCTAGTTTTTTAAGGAACATCCATATTGTTCTCCATAGTGGTTGTATCAATTTATATTCCCACCAACAGTGCAAGAGGGTTCCCTTTTCTCCACACCCTCTCCAGCATTTGTTCTTTGTAGATTTTCTGATGATGCTCATTCTAACTGGTGTGAGGTGATACCTCACTGTAGTTTTGATTTGCATTTCTCTAATAATTAGTGATGTTGAGCCTCTTTTCATGTGCTTCGTGGCCGTCTGTATGTCTTCTTTGGAGAAATGTCTATTTAGGTCTTCTGCCAATTTTTGATTGAGGTGTTTGTTTCTTTAATATTGAGCTGAATGAGCTGTTTATATATTTTGGAGATTAATCCTTTGTCCGTTGATTCATTTGCAAATATTTTCTCCCATTCTGAGGGTTGTCTTTTCATCTTGTTTATGGTTTCCTTTGCTGTGCAAAAGCTTTGAAGTTTCATTAGGTCCCATTTGTTTATTTTTGTTTTTATTTCCATTACTCTAGGAGGTGGATCAAAAAAGATCTTGCTGTGATTTATGTCAAAGAGTGTTCTTCCTATGTTTTCCTCTTAGAGTTTTATAGTGTCCAGTCTTACATTTAGGTCTCTAATCCATTTTGAGTTTATTTTTGTGTATGGTGTTAGGGAGTATTCTAATTTCATTCTTTTACATATAGCTGTCCAGTTTTCCCAGCACTGCTTATTGAAGAGACTGTCTTTTCTCCATTGTATATCTTTGCCTCCTTTGTCATAGATTAGTTGACCATAGGTGCGTGGGTTAATCTCTGGGCTTTCTATCTTGTTCCATTGATCTATGTTTCTGTTTTTGTGCCAGTACCATATTGTCTTGATTACTGTAGCTTTGTAGTATAGTCTGAAGTCAGGGAGTCTGATTCCTCCAGCTCCGTTTTTCTCCCTCAAGACTGCTTTGGCTATTCGGGGTCTTTTGTGTCTCCATACAAATTTTAAGAAGATTTGTTCTAGCTCCGTAAAAAATGCCATTGGCAATTTGATAAGGATTGCATTGAATCTGTAGATTGCTTTGGGTAGTATAGTCATTTTCACAATGTTGATTCTTCCATTCCAAGAACATGGTATATCTCTCCATCTGCTGGTATCATCTTTAATTTCTTTCATCAGTGTCTTGTAGTTTTCTGCATACAGGTCTTTTGTCTCCCTAGGTAGGTTTATTCCTAGGTATTTTATTCTTTTTGTTGCAATGGTAAATGGGAGTGTTTCCATAATTTCTCTTTCAGATTTTTCATCATTAGTGTATAGGAATGCAAGAGATTTCTGTGCATTAATTTTGTATCCTGCAACTTTACCATATTCATTAATAAGCTCTAGCAGTTTTCTGGTGGCAGTTTTAGGATTCTCTATGTGTAGTATCATGTCATCCACAAACAGTGAAAGTTTTACTTCTTCTTTTCCAATTTGTATTCCTTTTATTTCTTTTTCTTCTCTGATTGCCGTCGCTAGGACTTCCAGAACTACGTTGAATAATAGTGGTGAGACTGGATATCCTTGTCTCATTCCTGATCTTAGAGGAAATGCTTTCAGTTTTTCACTGTTGAGAATGATGTTTGCTGTGGGTTTGTCATATATGGCCTTTATTATGTTGAGGTAGGTTCCCTCTAAGCCCACTTTCTGGAGAGTTTTTATCATAAATGGGTGTTGAATTTTGTCAAAAGCTTTTTCTGCATCTATTGAGATGATCATATGGTTTTTCTCCTTCAATTTGATAATATGGTGTATCACATTGATTGATTTGCGTATATTGAAGAATCCTTGCATCCCTGGGATAAATCCCACTTGATCGTGGTGTATGATCCTTTTAATGTGTTGTTGGATTCTGTTTGCTAGTATTTTGTTGAGGATTTTTGCATCTATATTCATCAGTGATATTGGTCTGTAATTTTCTTTTTTTGTAGTGTCTTTGTCTGGTTTTGGTATCAGGGTGATGGTGGCCTCATAGAATCAGTTTGGGAGTGTTCCTTCCTCTGCAATTTTTTGGAAGAGTTTGAGAAGAATGGGTGTTAGCTCTTCTCTAAATGTTTGATAGATTTCACCTGTGAAGCCATCTGGTCCTGGACTTTTGTTTGTGGGAAGATTTTTAATCACAGTTTCAATTTCATTACTTGTGATTGGTCTGTTCATATATTCTATTTCTTCCTGGTTCAATCTTGGAAGGTTATACCTTTCTAAGAATTTGTCCATTTCTTCCAGGTTGTCCATTTTATTGGCATAAAGTTGCTTGTAGTAATCTCTTAGGATGCTTTGTATTTCTGCGGTGTCTGTTGTAACTTCTCCTTTTTCATTTCTGATTTTATTGATTTGAGTCCTCTCCCTCTTTTTCTTGATGAGTCTGGCTAATGGCTTATCAATTTTGTTTATCTTCTCAAAGAACCAGCTTTTAGCTTTATTGATCTTTGCTATTGTTTTCTTTGTTTCTATTTCATTTATTTCTGCTCTGATCTTTATGATTTCTTTCCTTCTGCTAACTTTGGGTTTTGTTTGTTCTTCTTACTCTAGTTTCTTTAGGTGTAAGGTTAGATTGTTTACTTGAGATTTTTCTTGTTTCTTTAGTTAGGCTTGTATAGCTATAAACTTCCCTCTTAGAACTGCTTTTGCTGCATCCCATAGGTTTTGGGTCGTCGTGTTTTCATTGTCATTTGTCTCTAGGTATTTTTTGATTTCCTCTTTGATTTCTTCAGTGACCTCTTGGTTATTTAGTAACGTATTGTTTAGCCTCCATGTGTTTGTCCTTTTTACGTTTTTTTCCCTGTAATTCATTTCTAATCTCATAGCGTTGTGGTCAGAAAAGATGCTTGATATGATTTCAATTTTCTTAAATTTACTGAGGCTTGATTTGTGACCCAAGATGTGATCTATCCTGGAGAATGTTCCGTGTGCACTGGAGAAGAACGTGTAATCTGCTGTTTTTGGATGGAATGTCCTATAAATATCAATTAAATCTATCTGGTCTATTGTGTTATTTAAAGCTTCTGTTTCCTTATTTATTTTCATTTTGGATGATCTGTCCATTGGTGTAAGTGAGGTGTTAAAGTCCCCCACTATTATTGTGTTACTGTCAATTTCCTCTTTTATAGCTGTTAGCAGTTGCCTTATGTATTGAGGTGCTCCTATGTTGGGTGCATATATATTTATAATTGTTATATCTTCTTCTTGGGTTGATCCCTTGATCATTATGTAGTGTCCTTCCTTGTCTCTTGTAGCATTCTTTATTTTAAAGTCTATTTTATCTGATATGAGTATAGCTCCTCCAGCTTTCTTTTGATTTCCATTTGCATGGAATATCTTTTTCCATCCCCTCACTTTCAGTCTGTATGTGTCTTTAGGTCTGAAGTGGGTCTCTTGTAGACAGCATATATAGGGGTCTTGTTTTTGTATCCATTCAGCAAGCCTGTGTCTTTTGGTTGGAGCATTTAATCCATTCATGTTTAAGGTAATTATCAATATGTGTGTTCCTATGACCATTTTCTTAATTGTTTTGGGTTTGTTTTTGTAGGTCGTTTTCTTCTCTTGTGTTTCCCACTTAGAGAAGTTCCTTTAGCATTTGTTGTAGAGCTGGTTTGGTGGTGCTGAATTCTCTTAGCTTTTGCTTGTCTGTAAAGCTTTTGATTTCTCCATCAAATCTAAATGAGATCCTTGCCGGGTAGAGTAATCTTGGTTGTAGGTGCTTCCCTTTCATCACTTTAAGTATATCATGCCACTCCCTTCTGGCTTGTAGAGTTTCTGCTGAGAAATCAGCTGTTAACCTTATGGGGGTTCCCTTGTATGTTATTTGTCATTTTTCCCTTGCTGCTTTCAATAAGTTTTCTTTGTCTTTAATTTTTGCCACTTTGATTACTATGTGTCTCGGCGTGTTTCTCCTTGGGTTTATCCTGTATGGGACTCTCTGCGCTTCCTGGACTTGGGTGGCTATTTCCTTTTCCATGTTAGGGAAGTTTTCGACTATAATCTCTTCAAATATTTTCTCTGGTCCTTTCTCTCTCTCTTCTCCTTCTGGGACCCCTATAATGCGAATGTTGTTGCGTTTAATGTTGTCCCAGAGGTCTCTTAGCCTGTCTTCATTTCTTTTCATTCTTTTTTCTTTAGTCTGTTCCACAGCAGTGAATTCCACCATTCTGTCTTCCAGGTCACTTATCCGTTCTTCTGCCTCAGTTATTCTGCTATTGATTCCTTCTAGTGTAGTTTTCATTTCAGTCATTGTATTGGTCATCTCTGTTTGTTTGTTCTTTAATTCTTCTAGGTCTTTGTTAATCATTTCTTGCATCTTCTCAATCTTTGCCTCCATTCTTATTCCGAGGTCCTGGATCATCTTCACTACCATTATTCTGAATTCTTTTTCTGGAAGGTTGCCTATCTCCACTTCATTTAGTTGTTTTTCTGGGTTTTTTTCTTGTTCCTTCATCTGGTACATAGCCCTCTGCCTTTTCATCTTGTCTATCTTTCTGTAACTGTGGTTTTTGTTCCACAGGCTGCAGGATTGTAGTTTTTCTTGCTTCTGCTGTCTGCCCTCTGGTGGTTGAGGCTATCTAAGAGGCTTGATGGGAGGCTCTGGTGGTGGGTAGAGCTGACTGTTGCTGTGTTGGTCAGAGCTCTGTAAAACTTTAATCCACTTGACTGTTGATGGGTGAGGCTGGGTTCCCTCCCTGTTGGTTGTTTGGCCTGAGGCAACCCAACACTGGAGCCTACCTGGGCTCTTTGGTGGGGTTAATGGCAGACTCTGGGATGGCTCACGCCAAGGAGCACTTCCCAGAACCTCTGCTGCCAGTGTCCTTGTCCCTACGGTGAAACAGAGCCACCCCCTGCCTCTGCAGGAGACCCCCGAAGACCAGCAGGTAGGTCTGGTTCAGTCTCCCCCTGGGTCAATTCTCCTTCCCCTGGGTCCTGATGTGCACAGTACTTTGTGTGTGCCCTCCAAGAGTGGGGTCTCTGTTTCCCCCAGTCCTGTCGAAGTCCTGCAATCAATTCCCACTAGGCTTCAAAATCTGATTCTCTAGGAATTCCTCCTCCCATTGCCGGACCCCCAGGTTGGGAAGGCTGATGTGGGGCTCAGAACCTTCACTCCAGTGGGTGGACTTCTGTGGTATAAGTGTTCGCCAGTCTGTGAGTCACCCACCCAGCAGTTATGGGATTTGATTTTACTCTGATTGCGCCCCTCCTACTGTCTCACTGTGGCTTCTCCTCTGTCCTTTGATGTGGGGTATCCTCCTTGGTGAAGTCCCGTGTCTTCCTGTCGATGATTATCCAGCAGCTAGTTGTGATTCTGGTGTTCTCGCAAGAGGGAGTGAGAGCACCTTCACTAATTATTGATGATAAGAAAATTTTATATTGGGGAGTGATTAAGGACTTCAAGTAATTAAAGAAAATAGCATCTATATCATTAAGCTACTTTCAAAAATATTTTTGATTTTTAACTATTTACTTGCTGTTAGGATATCAATTGTCTTTTAAGAAAAAGTCTTACTTGTTAACTTTTTACATCTTGTGAAAATGAATTGTAAGCAGAATGTCCAAGCAAAACATATTTAGTTCTTACTAATTAAACCTCAAAACAATAGATTCTAAGCAAATGATTTAAGAATATAATTCTTTCTAGACTTGAATGTATGGAGGTTAAACATTTAAACAAGGGTTTGTCAAAATTATTGCTTATAAAATCCTCAGCATTTTCAGTGGTGGACATATAGAATTTATGAGATTCACCTATACTGTGGATATTAGCTACAAAGTTCCACAAGAAAACATAAGAGAGAAGGTCTTCCAAAATTATATTCTGCTTTGCACAAAATCATTAGTGAATAAGGTAGAAGCATGGAATTAGTCATTATTTCTTTCTGCTGTTGAATTTTTTTTTTTAAAGGAAGTTTCTTCTCTATGTTTATACCTTTTATATGGGACATAGAGAAGGAACTTGCTTTTTTTTTTAAAAAGAAATTCAACAGCAGAATGAAATAATGACTGATTCCATGCTTCTACCTTATTCTTTGCTTAGGGATTTCTGAGTCTTACATAGCTTATATTACACTGAGTGATGTTGTAAATATATTTCCAGAATGGAAAAACTTTATAGAAAGTGTCATGAATTTGCCACTGACAATGTAACAAGCATGGAGATTTTTATATTCATTCATTCAGTTATATGTTCACAGAGTAATTATAACAACATAATATAACAAGATCACTGGCTGTAAGCCAAAGATGAGCTACATGACATACAGGAAATATTCTAGTACTTTTTCAATAATTTTTTAGATTCCCTGTACATATTACAATCATACACAAACAAATTGGACAACGTAGAAGAAATGGATACATTTCTAGAAACATACAACCTTCCAAGACTGTATCATGAAGAAAGAGAAAATCTGAACAGACTGATTACAAGTAAGGAGATTGAATCCATCATCAAAAACTCCCCAAACAAAATTCCAGGACCAGGTGGCTTCACAGGTGAATTCTACCAAACATTCAAAGAAGAATTAATAATTAATAATTCCAAAAATTAGAAGAAGAGGGAACACTTCCAAATTCATTTTATGAGGTCAGCATTACCAAATCAGATAGCACACCACAAGAAAAGAAAATTACAGGCCAGCATCACCGATAAACAAAGATGCAAAAATCCTCAACAAAATATTAGCAAACCAAATTCAACATGACATTAAAAGGATCATACACCATGTTTAAGGAGGATTTATTCTAGGGATGCAAGGATGGTTCAATATTTACAAATCTCTTAATGTGATACACCATATTAACAAAATGAAAAATAAAAATCGTTTGATTATCTCAATAGATGCAGAAAAAAACATTTGACAAAATTCAACTTCCATTTATGATTAAAAAAAAACCCTCAGCAAAAATGGGTATAGAGGAAACCTAACTTAATATAATAAAGGCCATATATGACAAGCCCACAGCTAACATTATACTCAATGGTGAAAATCTGGAAACTTTCCTCTAAGATCAGGAACAAGGGAAGGATTCCTACTCTTACCACTTTTATTCAAGGTAGTATTGGAAGTTTTAGCCAGAGCAATTAGACAACAATAAGAAATAAAAGGCATCCAACTTGGAAAGGAAGAAGTAAAACTGTCATTATTTGCGGATGACAACATATTATATATAGAAAACTCTAAAGACTCCACCAAAAAGCTGTTGGAACTAATTAATGAATTCAGTAAAGTTACAGGATACAGAATTAATATATGGAAATATGTTGCATTTCTATACACTGATAACAAACTATCAGAAAGAGAAATTAAGAAAACAACTCCTTTTACAATTGCATCAAAAAATAAAATACCTAGGATTAATTTTAACTGAGGAGGTGAAAGCCCTGAACATGGAAAACTATAAGACATTGATGAAAGAAATTGAAGAATTCACAAATAAATGACAAAATAGTCCATGCTGATGGATTGGAAGAATTAATATTGTTAAAATGTCTTTACTACCCAAAGCAATCTACAGAATCAACACAATCCTTATCAAAATTCCCATGGCATTTTTCATAGAATTAGAGCAAACAATCCTAAAATTAGTATGAAACCACAAAAGACTCCAAATAGCCAAAACAATCTTGAGAACAAAAAGAAAAACAGAAGTGGAGGCATCATACTACCTGATTTCAAACTACTGCAAAGTAGTCAAAACAGTATAGTATTGTCATAAAAACAGACACATAAATCAATGGAACAGATATAGAAAGCCCAGAAATAGACCCATACATATATGGTCAATTCGTTTATGACAAAGGAATCAAGAATGTACAATAAGAAAAAGTCTCTTTAATAAATGGTATTGGGAAAGCTGGACAGACACATGCAAAAGAATGAAGCTGGACCACTATCACCTCACACCTGTTACAATGAGATATCACCTCACACCTGTTACAATGGCTGTTATTAAAAGACAAGAGATAAGAAGTGTTGGTGAGGATGTGAAGAAAAGGGAACCCCTGTGCACTACTGGTGGGAATATAAATTGGTGCAGCCACTATTGGAATGAATAAATAAATAAATAAATAAATAAATAAATATATATATATATATAAAGGAGTATTATTCAACCATAAAAAATAATGAAATACTGCTGCTTGCAACAAAATGGATAGACCTTAAGGGCATTATGCTGAGTGAAATAGGCCAGAAAGAGAAAGACAAATACCATATGATGTTGCTTGTACTTCTGATGTCATACTTAAGAAACCTTTGCTTAATACAAGATAACAAAGATTTACTTCTATGTTTTCTTCTAAGACTTTTATAGTCTTACATTTATTTCTATAATCCACTTTGAGTTAATGTTTGTGTATGGTATGAGATAAAGATCCAACATTATTCTTTCACATGTGGCTATCTAGTTATCCCAGCATTCATAATTGAAAATATTCTTTCCTCATTAAATTGTTGCAGCACCCATTTTAAAAATCAGTTGACAGTAAATTGTCAAATCTAACAAAATGGGATTTTTTCTTTACTCTCAATTCTACTCCTATTACATATAGATATGTGTATGTATATGTCTATCTTTTCATGTCAATACTACGCTGTTTTGCTTATTGTAACTTTGTAGTAAGTTTCAAACTAGGAAAAATGAGTGCTCCAACTTTGATTTTTTCAAGATTGTTTTGCCTATTCTAGGTCCCTTACATTTCCATATGAATTTGAAGATTAGCTTGTCAGTTTTTGTAGTTGGGATTTTGATAGGGATTGTGTTGAATCTGTAGATCAATTTAGGAATATTGTCATTTTAAAGCTGTCAAGTCTTCCAATTTATGAAAATGATATTTTCCTATTTATTTAGATCTTCTTTATTTCAACAGTGTTTTGTGTTTTCAGTGTACAATTTTTACACTTTTTTTGTTAAAGTTATTTCTAAGTATTCTGTTCTTTTTGTTGCTATCGTAAATGGAATTTTTAAAAAATTTCATGTCTGGATTGTTCATTGTTAATGTATAGAAATGCAACTGGTTTTTGTATATTGATCCTGTGACTTTGCTGAACTCATTTATTAGTTCTACTAGCATTTGTGTGTGTATGTATGTATGTGCTCATGTGTCTATAGAATCCTTAGGATTTTCTTCACACAAGATTATATCATCAGTGAACAGAGATAATTTTACTTCTTTCCTTCCAATCTGGATGTTTTATTACTTTTAATTGCATAATTGCCTGGATTTTTCTTTCATGGTTTTTGGTCTTCTTTTTGTTTGCCCCAACTAGTTTTGCTGCTTCAGGCAGTTATGATGTTAAGTAATTGCCCAAATAATTACCCAACTTTTTTTTTTTTTTTTTTTTAGTAAATGCCCTAGAGAAAGTACTGTTTATACTGAGGGTTCTCTTAGTCAAGTCAAATGAAGAGAAGCCCTATGAATGGGACTTTTCAGGGAGCTAGCTACCTGACAGGTCAAACACCGAAAGGTTCTCTAGTGATGCAGTTTTGGAGAAGACTCCAAACCCATTCTGCACCCTTCCCCCATTTGACTGTTTTTCTGCTGTTTTTCACAGCTACCCTGTTTGAGTGGCTTGCTGATTTCCAAGGTTATCATGGAACTGGGGAAAAGAGAATGGGAAAAGGGCAAGTCAAAGTGCCATAAAGCTCACCACTGTTCTTACCAAGATTCAGCTTTTTTCTTGTTAAATGGCCTTTGGATTATTGGAAACCTTTGGCTAATTTCTAGATTTCTGAAAAGGTTGATTTTGACAGTTCATCCAGTGTTTTTATTGCTTATGTGAAGGAATCAAATTTTGAAGTTCTTTACATTGGGATCCAGAATTGCTTATCTTTGAGGGTTATTATTTTAAATCTACTTCTTAAAATAATCAGAAGGCATCTTCAATATTGCACAAAGCTTTAATTTGTGGGGTTGCTTCAATGAAATTGCATCACCACCATCAAACAAATCTTTTAGTCCAGAAATGAAAGAGAAGATGAGTATTTTCTATAGAGAGGACACAATGCTGAATAACTTGGGGTGACTTCATCAGCAGCAGTAACATATATAGTAACAGGATGAGCCAAAAACTGTCTTGTTTCTTCAGTGACCTCAGTTGAAAGTGGGTATATGTTTGGTTTCATAATGCACATTAGTGTGCCCACAGGAGCAACCTAGCTGTTTAGTACGCTGAAAAATAATTGTTCTTGCGTGGTCATGTTAAAATTTAGAACTCTGACTAGTAAAATTTTAATGATAAACTTGTCATAATAACTGATTTAAATACAATTTCTGATTTTTTTTACCCTGAAGCTTGTCCTATGTTGTTATTATGTGGCTTTGGCTTCATATTTAATTAAATACATTTGACCCTTTGTATTCATGGGGTCCTGCATCCTTGAATTCAACCAACTGTGAATGGAAAATATTTGGAAAAAAGATTCCAAAAAGTTCCAAAAGGCAAAGCTTGAATTTGTTGCAACTATTTACATAGCATTTAGATTGTATTAACAACTATTTACATAATGTTTACATTGTATTAACTATTATAAGTAATCTAGAGATGATTTAAAGTATGTTGGAGGATGTGTGTAAGTTATATGCAAATATTATGCCATTTTATGTAAGTGACTTGAGCATCCATGAATTTTGGTATCCATGGGGGGGGTCCTGGAACCAATCCCCTGCAGATACCATGGGACAACTGTACTGACTTTAATACTTGTTTATTCAGCATTTTTTCAAATTACGTTTTCATTACACCTCTACTTCCTAAGAGTAATTGGAACAACTTATGTAGTGCAGAAAATTATAACCAAGTAATTGATGTTTTTATAGGTTTTACAGATTTATATACTTGTTTTATATAATGGCTAAGACAATGGAAATAATTCTTGTGTGACAACATGCATCATGTGAGAGGTTTGTGTCTGAATTTTTCATTTTCCTTCCTTACTTCAAAAAGAGCTATGTGGAAGGCTAGAAAGTAACAGTTTTCTACAAGGTTTTCTGGCATTTGTTTTACAAACTTGTTAGCCCCTATGAAAAAATTAAGAAGAGCAGTGAGGCGGTAAAAGAGAGATTGGGTTTCAAGATATAAAAAGAGCTTCATTTTGGATTAACTTTTAATTTTGAAATAATTTAAAATTTTCAGAAGTATCTTAAGAACATCACAAAGAACTCCAGTACAACATTGTGATGGTTAACCTTATGTGTCAGCTTGACTGGGCCAAGGGATACTGAGATAGCTGGTAAAACATTATTTCTGGATATGTCTATAAAGGTGTTTCTGGAAGACTTTAGCATTTGAGTCAGTAGACTGAGTGAAGAAATCCACACTCACCAAAGTGGTGGGTATCATCCAAGCCATTGAGGGCCCAACTAAAACAAAAAGGTGGAGGAAGGGTGAATTCTCTCTCACCCTCTCTCCTTGAGCTGGGACATCCATTTATTCTTGTGCTTCAACATCTGAGCTCTTGAGTCTTGGGCCTTTGTACTTAGACTGGAAGTTACATCATCAGCTACCCTGATTCTAGGGCCTTCAGACTTGGACTGAATTCTACCACTGGCTTTCCTGGTTCTCCAGCTTGCAGATGGTATATCATGGCATATCTCAGTCTCCATAATCATGTGAACCAATTACCATAATAAATCTCCTTTTATATATCCTATTGGCTCTATTTCTCTGGAGAACACTATTACAAACCTTCAACTTATTCCACAATTTTTAGCATTTTACAACATTTTATTTTCTCTCTCTCTTTTTGGCGTGAGACACTTGTAAGTTGCAGGTACAATGCCCAAAACTCCCAAATTTTTCAATATGCTTTCTAAAAGCAATGGTATTCTCCTTTATAACTCTAGTACGAATACAATACTATAGTCCAATCCCCAGACATTCAAATTTTATCAGTTTTCTAGATAAGCCATTTAGAGAATAAAACTTTTTTTTTTTTCCTTTTCCTCATTTCTTTTCTGGTCCATAAACCAATCCAGAATCACACATTGCATTTAGAGGCCGTGTGTTCTAGGTTCTTTCAACTTTATTTTTCATGGCCTTGACTTTTTTTTTTCTTTAAGATATAGATGTTTATGATGTTTCCATATAATTTGTTTCCAGTTGTTCATGTTTTGGCAGGAATATCACAGAAGTAATGCAGTGTTCTTCTCAGTCCATCCCATTAGGGGGCAAACAATTTGTCCCCCAATTGGTGATGTTAACTTTTACCACTTGTTTAAAATGGTATCTGCCAAATTTCTCCCTTCTGAGGTTAATTAATAATTTTCTTGTAACTTGTTGATTAACAAGTAAATAAAAATATTGTGTGGGAAGATACCTTGAGACCATGTAAATGTAAATATCCTGTTCCTAATCAAACCTTGATCTACTAATTTTAACATCCATTGATGAATCTTTCCTGAATCAGTTATTATTATGATGATTGCCAAATGGTGATTTTTCCAATTCCACTATTCCTTCTTTATTTGTTGTAAGTTGGCATTCTACTGTGAGGCAGGGATTTCTCATCCATTTCTATAACAAATTATTATTTGTATTTATTTAGTCAGTAGGGCACCTTCAGGTCAACTTCTCTGTTCTTTTGAAATGTCCCTATCAACCTTTGAATAAGCTCTCTTACTTTCTGTCATGACAGAATGTTCTAGGTTAATCTTATATTTTCCTAGCCCAAACCCTGGAATCAGCCATTTTCCCAAGAAACTATGTTGTTTTTTTTTATTTTTAAATTGGAGAATGGATTTAGAAACCACAACTTGGGAACCAGGTGTGTATTCATTACTTCCAGGGTACCATTGTTTTTTTTTTTTATTGGAGTATAGTTGTTTACAATATTGTGTTAGTTTCAGGTGTACAGCAAAGTGAATCAGTTATACATGTACATATATCCACTCTTTTTTAGGTTCTTTTCCCATATAGGCCATTACAGAGTATTGAGTAGAGTTCCCTGTGCTATACAGTAGGTCCTTATTAATTATCTATTTTATATATAGTGGTGTGCATATATCAATCTCAGTCTCCCAGTTTATCCCTCTCCCCTGCTTAACCCCTGGTAACCATAAGTTTGTTTTCTACATCTGTGACTCTATTTCTGTTTTGTAGATAAGTTCATTTGTACCCTTTTTTTAGATTCCACATATATGCCATTGCTTTTAAGACTTCTTGGAGGGCAGTTAAAAAAATATATGTCTGGGTACACAAACTCACATGTACACATATCTATGTTTATTTATAAGTAAAAACCATTAAGTTCACACTGATGCCTTAAATTTACTCTAGGCTTTCTTCTTTTTTATATTTGTACCTTTTTTTGTCCAAGAAGGATAACTCTGATTATCCTAGCTCCTATTATTCTGAATACATTTATTTATTTGTTCAATTCTCTTGTCTTTAACGAATCCTGCAATCCTATGGGCTGTCTCCTTGGTGTCAGCTTTGTAAAATATGCCCATTATGCTGACGAAATTCCTCTCCAGCTCAAAAGCTTCTGACTCATGCCATTGAGCAACTGATTTCCCACAGGAAAGGAAAAGGGAAGGAGCTAGGTAGAACATTCTGAAGAGTCATTTCTATCCCAGACTCATAAAAGAAATTAGCTTGGCATTAATGAAGTGACGAAAAGAGGACTATGAATCCCAAAACAGTAGAGAGTATCTTCTGCTTCTCAAGAAATGCTTCTCTAGAGGGAGAAACACGAATTCTAAAGAGAACTGGCTACATGGTGATTCTAGTAAGAAACAAAGGCAGCCTTTCAAAGTAACTGGCTCCCAATCAAGATATGGAAGCTGGAGAGGGTTGATGGTCTTGAAGCAACCATGTGGTCAGGAATAAGAGACATCAGTGAAGAGAGATGATTGGTGAATAGAAGGTGTCCCCTCCCACAGTGCCTTGGTACTGAATCAAGATACTGGAACCATGGAATGGCCTTGGGGATGGGAGAAAAGCTGAGTGACTGAGGGAAAGGGACTTGGAATTAGAAATAAAATTGAGTTACAGAAAATAAGGTACTATTGCTTGAGCACTCAAGTTTATGGATTGAGATTCATAGCCACCACATATGGAAATGGTATAAGGTAACTACACAAATATAAAGTAAGGGAATTAAATATTAATGCATAACTTGCAATGCTGATAAAAATCATGTGACTAGGGGCTTCCCTGGTGGCGCAGTGGTTGAGAATCCGCCTGCCAATGCAGGGGACACAGGTTCGAGCCCTGGTCTGGGAAGATCCCACATGCCGCAGAGCGACTGGGCCCGTGAGCCACAACTACTGAGCCTGCGCGTCTGGAGCCTGTGCTCCGCAACTAGAGAGGCCGCGATAGTGAGAGGCCCGCGCACCGCGATGAAGAGTGGCCCCCACTTGCCACAACTAGAGATAGCCCTCGCACAGAAGCGAAGACCCAACACAGCCAAAAATTAATTAATTAATTAATTAATTTTTTAAAAAAGTACTTAAAAAAAAATCATGTGACTAGATTATACCAGTAAACTGTAGAGTTAATGAAATCATTACTTGTCATAGTCTGATGCAACTGGAAGATATTTTTACCTCAAATTCCTTTAACATTTTTAATATATTCTCCCAAACATCCTCTTTTTATGGTAGCTTTTCAAGTTTTGACATATTTAAGAAAGTCCACTTGATAAAAATTTTTAATGGTAGATTTTCTTTTTTGCAATGACCTCTGCATTCAAAAGTCTTTCTTTGCCCTTTGTAAGTCATAATCCTAGATTGAGTTCCCACCATCCTTTGACATCACCTTGATAAATGCTCCATATTATGCACATCTCCTCTGCCTCTGTCAACATCAGGACCAGGCACTGGGCTGTAGAATCTATTTTTGTCAAACAAGCTTCTCATTTGTTTTGCTTGTCACAGCAGGTTATCTTGGACTTCTTTTTGCTAAATCTGCCTTTTCCTTCTTGTTCTGCATAATGCACACATAATATGTCCCAGACATTTCAGCAGTTACAGAGTTAGAATCACAAAACAATATGAAAAAGTATGTTCATATCCTCTTGCCTTGACCTAACCTTGCAGATTGGTTCCCTGCTATTCTAAGTATCCACTTTGTTTCCTACAATCTCCTTTTCTTTGCTCACATAATTCCTTCACCAACTCTGAAGTTTTGATAGTCAGTGTTCCAACTATCCTTTAAGGCCGTCCTCAAAGCATATTTTTTTGAGAGAACATTCCAGATCCTTTCCATGTGAATTAATTTTTTTTTTCTTTCTTGGATCTATCATTGCATTTTGTACCACAAATATAGCACTTAACTCATTCTTTGACTGGATTCTAATTACTTGGGTAAACACAAATATGGGAAGGCAAACTTCAAAGCTTCACAGAAAAAGTAGGTATGGTTTCAAGACATAAGACTGTAAAATAAGACTGATTTTTGTGTACTTTCACAAATGGCTTTGATGAGGAAAAATTGTCAGGAAAGGATCTAAAGAGTCAAACATGACAGCATAAATTCAAGAGTGTAGAACAGGGCTCAGCAAAATTTTTCTCTAAAGAGCCAGATAGTGAATATTTTTGCCTTTGTAGGTTATACACTACCAAATTCTACCATTGTGGTGTGATGTGAAAACAGCCATAGATGATATACATAAATAATTTGGTGTGGCTGTGTTTCAATGAAACTTTATTTATGTTTATACAAAAAACAGGTAGTGGGAAGGACTTGACCCAAAGGTCTAGTTTCCTGACCCCTGGGCTAGAAGACCTTGTTAAAGGGGAAAAGAAAGCTTCAGTTGACTTTCTTATAAGAATGATTCCAATGTTGGTGTAACCAGTTTTTAATCTTTCTTCAACAGCTGGATCAGTTTCCAATTTCCCACTAGACAGTTTTATTATATGTCCTATAGGCACTTCATATTCCCCATGCCTAAAACTAAACTAATTTTCTTATGTAGGATAAGGGTCCCAATCTGTTTACATCAAAGATTACATAATTTTACAAGCAATTTAACTTCTAGGTCTATGTGCTTCTTTATTTACTTATGCTCAGTAAGTACCTGAGTGCTCTCAATTATAAATATTGAATAATTATTGTCGAGAGAAAATTTTCCATGGGTCTCTCATTTTTGAACGTCTTGGAATCAGAGGTATTCACATTTTTCTCATGACTTTCTTTTCCAAGAGGTTTGTATAGCAAACAGCCTTGTAAGATAGAGAAAGAGTCTTTTCTCTAGAGCAGATGACAGGTTTCTTTGTTGTCAAGTATAATAAGGATAATGCATTTCTCCAGGGCAAAGGTTGAGCAGGCTTTCTTGCAGCCCATTATAAAAAACTGGAGGTTCCTAAGATCGATTTCTAAGCTGTGACTGAATCAAGTATGGGTGATTCATCCTGAGGTAAAATTCTTCTCCAGCTATAAACCTGTGAAACCAGGCAAGTTATGAGCTCACAAAATATAATAGTATGACAGGCAGAGGATAGACATTCCCATTTTAAAAGGGAGAAACTAAAAAGGAGAATCTAGTCCCAAGCAAGTCCAAAACCTAGCTAGGGAAATTGCTTTAGATTTTAAGGCTCAAGATAATCCTCTCTGCCTCAATGTGCTGTCCTCCAGGCTTACTATGTGGTAGCCTCATCTTCTGGGCCCATTGGGATGGCAGTGTTGCCCCCTCAGCCCTGGGTGACAGTCCTGCCCCACTGAAACCATGGAAGAGACAGCATCGTCTTGTGGACCTGTGCCCTTTGCACCTGTGGTGGCAGTGGCAACCCTGCTGATGATCTCTGTGTCACTTTCATGGTCATTCTTCCATTTTCTTGAGGATAATGCATGTTCCCAGCCAGATAGCCTTATTGTCCTATTCTTTAGAATCCCAGAAGTCTGACAGACTTCCTTTGTTTCATTCCCTCTCTGTCCCCTTTAGTCCATGTTGACAGTGTTTCCACTGGAATAACCCCATCTCTATTACTTTCTTCTGCTGAGATGGCCTATTGAATCCAGGCAGATAGAGTCACATAAGACTCAAACATATGAGCCACACCCACAATCTCTTTGATTTTTAATTTTCATTGAAATATAGTTGATTTACAATGTTTTGTTAGTTTCAGGTGTACAACAATGTGATTCAGTTGTGTATGTGTGTGTGTGTGTATATATATATATATATATATATATTCTTTTTTAGTTTCTTTTCCATTATAGATTATTACAAGATATTGAGTATGGTTTGCTGTGCTATACAGTAGGTTCTTGGTTAAGTATTTTGTATATAGTTCTTAATTTTAATCCCAAACTCCTAATTTACCCCCTGCTTTGGTAACCATAACTTTGTTTTCTATGTCTGTGCCTCTATTTCTGCTTTGTAAATAAGTTCATTTGTGTCATTTTTTAGATTCCACATATAATTGATATCATATGATATTTGTCTTTCTTTGTATGATTTACTTCACTCAGTATGATAATCTCTGTTCATCCATGTTGCTGCAAATGTCATCATTTTATTCTTTTTTATGGCTGAGTAATATTCTGTTGTATATATACACCACATCTTCTTTATCCATTCATCTGTTGATGGACACTTATGTTGCTTCCATGTCTTGGCTATTGTAAATATTGCTGCAATGAACATAGGGGTATATGTTTCTTTTCAAATTATGGTTTTCTCCAGATATATGCCCAGGAGTGGTGTTGTTGGATCATATGGTAACTCTAATTTTAGTTTTTTAAGGAACCTCCATATTCTTTTTCCCCACAATCTCTTTATCAGATGATTGCACAGCCACATCCTTGGTGTTCTCTCCTGAACACACTTTCTCATTTTTTTGCATTATGGATAGACTGAGAATTTTCCAAGTTTTCAAGTTCTGCTTCCTTTTTGTTTAACAATTTTTTCTGTAATTCATCTCCTTTTGCATTTTATTGTAAGCAGTAAGGAGAAATAAAGCACCTTCAACATTTTCCTTAGAAATGTCCTCAGCTAAATATCCAATTTCATTGCTCACAGATTATTACCTTCCACAAAATACTAGAGCACAATTTATGCAAGTTCTTTGTAACAAGGATCACCCTTTCATCAGTGTCCAACAACATGTTCCTCATTTCCACTTGAGGCTTCACCAGAAGCATCTTCTGTATTTCTACCAACAATCTCTTCAAACTGTCTTGGCTTTTTCTAACATGCACCTCAAAACTCTTCCAGTCTTGACCCATTACTCCATTCCAAAGTCACTTCTACTTTTTTAGATATTTTCTGCAGTAGCACCCCACTTCTCAGTTATAAGTCTGTTGTAACAAAATACCATAGACTGGGTAGCTTAAACAACAAAGATTTATTCTCTAACAGTTATGGAGGCTAGAAGTCCAAGATCAAGACCTAAACAGGCTTGGTTTCTCCTGAGATCTTTCTTCTTGGTTTGGAAATGGCCACCTTTTTGCTGTGTCCTCACTTGGTCTTTCCTCTTCCTTTGTATAATCAATTTCTTGCTTACAGTAGTCAATCTCAGTCTTTCAGAAGTTCCTTCTCATTTGGAAGTAATCAGGCTCAATCTCTTTATATTGATGTATCTATCCACCCATCTAATGTTGAACTATTATGTGCATGTTCATGATGCTGATTTTTTTATGGTACCATCTAATAATAATAATATTAAAATATTTACTTCCATTTGGATAAGCTTCCTAAAGAGCTGATCTAGTGCTTTGAATTCTTCCTCTTTTAATTTTAATTAAGACCTGAAAATAACAGCAATTAAATCCTGAACCCAAAAGATATTACCTAGGAATAAAATCTGTGAAATGTCTTGGGATGATTGACAAAGTAAGCTATAATGTAGATAGCTGGCTCCATGGAAAGGCTGTACATATATGTGACTAAGGAGTTCCTGGTAAATAGAAATTGAAAATCTGGTTGTTAAAAAAAATGAATGAAGAATGTCACGATAGTGAAGATGAGTATATCAGATTAGTGTTAATAACCATTAATCTAATTAACATCCTTGCTCTTTTTTTCTCTTTTCACCAAGCAAATTTCTGATTATAATTTCACTTCCTGTAGTAATTTGACTTCTGGCAGGAAATAGTCTGCTGAGAACTTAATTCTCTCCTACTCTTGGCACTTATATTTTTCATTGTTTCCTTGATATTGAATCGTGATGTGCTAGATAGCTATGTTTGCCTCTATAAGTGTATTTTCCACTCCTTGCATCCAGTTCTTTGCCCCAAGTGACTGACTTAAGTGTACCAAATCAATGGGTCCTTTTGTCCACTAGTTTCTTATTGTGTTTGGCCAATGGGAAACCCTAAATTAGATAAGAGGGAGGAATGACTGAGGAGTCAGTATACTTATTCCACCGTCTGCCTATGACTCACTATGACCCTTAACTGAAAGTTACTAATTCTTTTAAGGTGATCTTGCCTATAACACTCTTCACTTCTGGATTCTGATAAGAACTCTACCCATCCACCTTTTATTTGCCCAGAGGTGTTAATAGTCCCATTGTTACTAGGCCTGGGGTATTGCAGTGTCCCCTTGTGACTTCGGTTTGTTCAGTCTTTTTCAAAATATCCTAGTTAGAGTGTGCCTTACTAGAACCATATTGGTTATTAGCTTTACCGTATTTGGTCTTGACTAATACAGTAATTGGTTCAGGTAACAGCTCCAGGAAGCAGATTCTCAAAACAGAATTCTAGAATGAATCACTCATCTATGCAAAGAACACGGGAATAACAACTCCTTGCTAAAGGCAATGGACATGGGTAATTCATAGCAAAGAGTCGCATTATAATTGATCAAATCAAATCATTAGATGAAGCACAGATGGAGGAAGATCAAGGAACTGTGGCACCTAGTAATTACGGCAACGCAAGCGATTATGAGACTGTTAGATTCTCTGGATTTGGTTTATCCTTAGAGACGGAAAAAACAAAAATATAGGAAAAGCAAAAATATGAGCAATAAACAATTATGAATACCTGTGAAGATCCAGAAGCCCTGTTGGCAGTTTTGAAGGAATCCTTCATCTCAAGAATTCATAGGGGATGTAAGACTGAAGATTAACAGGGTTTCATTGTAAACATCAATTAAATACTCAATCTTGCTAAGTATCTCACACTAAAATACGGACCATTGTGGAAAAGAAATAGAATTTTTATGTATAGAATGGTGATACTTACATAATAGGGACAAAAGTGTACTTATCCTGTTTTACCTCAATGCAGAGTCAAATCTGCTCTTCTACATAATATAGTCTGGGACAGTGCCTCTCAATTTTTAATGTACCTGGGAATTCTATTAAAAATGCAGATTCAGGCTCAATAGTTCTGGGGAGTGAGCTGAGGTATGGCCTAAAAATCATCTTTATTCTTTGCCTTGAAAAATTATGCTAATTGAAAATGGCGAACAGGAATTAACAAGCACCGTAAGTATCCTAGTAAGATTTATGTGTGCCAGAGAGTGGGAGATAAATGCTGAAAAAGTTCAGTGGTATGCCACATCATGGTTAGGGGTTCATGGTTAGATAACTCTTCTAAAATATGAGACAAGTTATTCCACCCAACACAATAAAAGGGACACATGGTTTGGTTGGCTTCTTTGAATTTTGGAGGCAATATGCACTACACTTGGTCACCCTTCTTCAGTCCATTTACTTATCCAGACCTGGAAAGGTGCTAATATTGACTTGGATCTTGAATAATAAAGAGCTCTGCAACAAGGCTGGTTTTTGTTCAAGCCACCTTACCACTTGGGTCTAATAACCTAACACATCCAGTGATTTTTTTAAAGTATTTGTGACAGACACAATGTTGTGTGAAACTTCCAAACTCAAATAAGAGAAATCACAGCTCAGGCATCTAGTTTATGAGTGATGCAATGTGCTCCCTATTCTTCCATCAGCTATTTCCATTTGAAAAGCTTCTAAGGCTATTGGGCTCTGGTGGGAAATGAATGCTTGAATTTGTAAAATCCTGTGCTCATGGGAATCAAACAGTCCAGGATAAACTGTATGTTATCTGACTGACCCAATCATAAACCTGGATATGCACAGCAGCATTACTTTATAATATGGAGATGGCATATAGTAGATTGAGCCCAAGCCAGGCTGCTCTGGGAGACACAGTAAACAGCTCAAAGGGATGACTTAGTTTAACATAGTACATGTTTCACTGTTTTACCACCATGGAGAAGGAAAAAGGATGAATGTGGTTTAGGTAAATCTGATTATTATACCAGTACCAGCTAGAAGTGGACAGAAGCTCTCAAGGAAGCCCTGAAAGACAGTGGTTATAGTAGATGTCATGGTGCACTCTCCAGATTATTTCCTCTGGGACTGAGGTGCTCATTTCTCCTGCTTTTGGGAGTCTTGGCAACCAACTGTTTCCAGTTGAGTTCTTGTCTATCTAAGGCTTGCTCTTAGCTGAAGAAAGTCTACCCACCTAAAGTCAAGCCCTCTACCTGGGAACAGCCCAATCCAGTAATTAGTCATGCAGAGGTAGTAAGGCCTACCCCCATGCCTCAATACAGAATATCTCTGAAGAACCATCCCACTTGCAAAGCCATAGAATCAACTAAGGTCTTTGTTGTGACTCTATCACTCTTCAAATTCTCCCTCTGCCTGGTTCTGCTTCTTCACTTCATAGCTTCTGATCTCGAACATGTCCAAATAAATTTCCTGCACACAAATCTTGGAATCTGTTTCCAAAGGTGCCCAATCTGTGACAGTAGGTGTCAAGAGTGGTCTGAGCTGAGGTGCTGGCAGAGTGTAAGGGGACCATAGGATAGGTTGTGAAGTAAACAACAATGTTTACTAACTCAGGCCTTTTAACCAGCCATAGGAGCAGAGTGTTGCAGCTTTTGTTTTTTTAACACCTTTATTGGGGTCTAATTGCTTTACAATGGTGTGTTAGTTTCTGCTTTATAACAGAGTGAATCAGCTATACATATACATATATCCCCATATCTCCTCCCTCTTGCTTCTCCCTCCCACCCTCCCTATCCCACCCCTCTAGGTGGTCACAAAGCACCGAGCTGATCTCCCTGTGCTATGCGGCTGCTTCCCACCAGCTATCTATTTTACATTTGGTAGTGTATATATGTCCATGTCACTCTCTCACTTCATCCAGCTTACTCTTCCCTCTCCCATACTTTTCTGAAATTAGTAAAAAAATTTATAATTCAACTGGGTTGTGTATAAACTAAGTGTAAATGGATAACTGTGTGAATGAAGAAGTTTTCCCCATTGTCTTATTTTACTGTTCATTTCCATCTCCTCTTTGTTATTTCTACTACATAAGAAAATTTGTCAATATGCACATATGTGAATTAAGAAACAAAACCAAAGACCATGGAAAAGGAGGTCATGGCCAGAGGTAAAAACTGAATTGAATTGCAGGATTTGAGTGTCTTTTATTAATCTATGGCATTTCAGAATTACATGTTGTACTATTTTAGAGTGGTTGTTTGACAAGGGCATTTCCAAAAAGTGACACTCCCTCCTGATTTAAATAACATTCTTCTTTCACATTTAAAGATTTATGTTTTAAAAATTCTACTGAATAAAAATGCCAAAAAAACTGCTTTGACATTTAATGATTGCTTGTCTATTATATGCATTTTTGTAATAGTGCCCAGGTCATAAGAATTAATGTATACATCCTTCAAATAAATTCCTTTTAATTCCTGAGGGTTAGTAACAGAAAAAGCTAAGAAAAGACTATTAATATTTATATTTCACCTATCTCATATTAGGTGTAATATTTATATTTCACCTATCTCATATTAGGTGTAATATTTATATTTCACCTATCTCATATTAGGTGTAATTAGGAGCACACATTTCCTAATTCCAGGAATATTATAAGATAAAACAGTGATTCTTAGACGATAAATAGGTTATTTCTTCAAATTTTTGCTGTCAACCAGCAAATTTTGCTTGTTTAAAAGAAGGAAAAGGTAAGAATCTGAAGTAGAAAAGATAAATTCTTTCTTTAAAACTTTATGTTTTAATCAGAAGTTCTTTCATTTTGTTAAATTTTGCTTACCATCCATTTCAAACTCAGAAAACTACTCCTTCAAAATATGTTTTGAAAATGGCTGCTTACAGAGAAGGAACTCAGTTGTTTACAAATTGACCCCAATCCATGAAGAACCTACATTAAGAAAGTAGATACAAATTGTACATAAATAGCAACAGTACAAATTATTTCTTATAATGACCCATTTCGTTAATATGATTATTTGATATTACCTAATAAAATCCTGTAGTTAAGTTCTTGCCACCTTTATCTGTTTGCTCATTAAAGATTGGAGTGGATTATGTTGAATACCTTCCAACAAATAAACAACATTTCATACTGCTGCTCTTGGCACCAGTTTATATGATGACTCGGCAGTTGACAGCCAGTAGTTTTATTAATACTTTCATAGCTATATTTCAACAAAGGAGAGCTTTTGTGATGTATCCCATCAATCACAGTTCCCATGTCACCTTTGTGTTATTTTCCAAGCTATACTTATATTGGGCATTATGAAGTGTGTTGGGTGGAGGCGGGGAGATAAAAGTAAAATAATGAAGAAATGGAAATAGATTATATTGAGAATTCTCTCTAAAATATTACTTTAAAAGGTTCCTTTGTGAGGTATTTTAATGTTCAGATTCACTGGAGGTATTTTTTGTTAAAGAAATTATCTCAACTTTAAGCTTAAATCCATTATTAAGGGATATAGTAAAGGACTTTGCAACAGTAAAATTTCTTTTCTTAACATCTTTATTGGAGTATAATTTCTCTACAAGGTTGTGTTAGTTTCTGCTGTATAACAAAGTAAATCAGCTATACATATACGTATATCCCCATATCTCCTCTCTCTTGCATCTCCCTACCACACTCCTTATCCCACCCCTCTAGGTGGTCACAAAGCACTGAGCTGATCTGCCTGTGCTATGCGGCCGCTTCCCACTAGCTATGTATTTTACATTTGGTAGTGTATATAAGTCCATGCCACTCTCTCACTTTGTCCCAGCTTACCCTTCCCCCTCCCTGTGTCCTCGAGTACATTCTCTACACCTACATCTTTATTCCTGTCCAGCCCCTAGGTTCTTCAGAACAATTTTTTTTTTTTTTTTTTTTTTTTTAGATTCCATATATATGTGTTAGCATACGGTATTTGTTTTCCTCTTTCTGACTGACTTCACTCTGTACGACAGTCTCTAGGTCTATCCACCTCACTACAAATAACTCAATTTCGTTTCCTTTTATGGCTGAGTAATATTCCATTGTATATATGTGCCATATCTTCTTTATCCATTCATCTGTCAATAGACACTTAGGTCGCTTCCATGTCCTGGCTATTGTAAATTGATCTGCAATGAACATTGTGGTACTTGACTCTTTTTGAATTATGGGTTTCTCAGGGTATATGCCCAGTAGTGGGATTGCTGGGTCGTATGGTAGTCCTATCTTTAGTTTTTTAAGGAACCTCCATACTGTTCTCCATTGTGACTCTATCAATTTACATTCCTACCAACAGTGCAAGAGGGTTCCTGTTGCTCCACACCCTCTCCAGCATTTATTGTTTGTAGATTTTTTGATGATGGCCATTCTGACTGGTGTGAGGTGATACCTCATTGTAGTTTTGATTTGCATTTCTCTAATGATTAGTGATGTTGAGCATCCTTTCACGTGTTTGTTGGCAATCTGTATATCTTTGGAGAAATGTCTATTTAGGTCTTCTGCCCATTTTTGGCTAGGATTGTTTGGTATTTTGATATTGAGCTGCATGAGGTGCTTGTAAATTTTGGAGATTAATCCTTTGTCGGTTTCTTCATATGCAAATATTTTCTCCAAATCTGAGGGTTGTCTTTTTTATGGTTTCCTTTGCTGTGCAAAAGCTTTGAAGTTTCATTAGGTCCCATTTGTTTATTTTTGTTTTTATTTCCATTACCGTAGGAGGTGGGTCAAAAAGGATCTTGCTATGATTTATGTCATAGAATGTTCTGCCTATGTTTTCCTACAAAAGTTTTATAGTGTCTGGACTTACGTTTAGGTCTTTAATACATTTTGAGTTTATTTTTGTGTATGCTGTTAGGGAGTGTTCTAATTTCATTCTTTTATATGTAGCTGTCCAGTTTTCCCAGCACCACTTATTGAAGAGGCTCTCTTTTCTCCACTGTATATTCTTGCCTCCTTTATCAAAAGGTAAAGTGACCATATGTGCATGGGTTTATCTCTGTGCTTTCTGTGTTGTCCCACTGATCTATATTTCTGTTTTTATATTTCTGTTTTCTATATTACTATCTTTATTACTGTAGCTTTACAGTATAGTCTGAAGTCAGGGAGCCTGATTCCTCCAGCTCCGTTTTTCTTTCTCAATATTGCTTTGGCTATTTGGGGTCTTTTGTGTTTCCATACATATTGTGAAATTTTTTGTTCTAGTTCTGTGAAAAATGCCATTGGTAGTTTGATAGGGATTGTGTTGAATCTGTAGATTGCTTTGGATAGTATAGTCATTTTCACAATGTTGATTCTTCCAATCCAAGAACATGGTGTATCTCTCCAACTCTTTGTATTATCTTTAATTTCTTTCATCAGTGTCTTATTCTTTTCTGCATACAGGTCTTTTGTCTCCTTAGGTAGGTTTATCTCTAGGTATTTTATTCTTTTTGTTGCAATGGTAAATAGGAGTGTTTCCTTAATTTCACTTTCAGATTTTTCATCATTAGTGTATAGGAATGCAAGAGATTTCTGTGCATTAATTTTGTATCCTGCTACTTTACCAAATTCATTGATTAGCTCTAGTAGTTTTCTGGTAGCATCTTTAGGATTCTCTGTGTATACTATCATGTCATCTGCAGTGACAGCTTTACTTCTTCTTTTCTGACTTATATTCCTTTTATTTCTTTGTCTTCTCTGATTGCTGTAGCTAAAACTTCCAAAACTGTGTTGAATAATAGTGGCGAGAGTGGACAACCTTTTCTTGTTCCTGATCTTAGTGGAAATGGTTTCAGGTTTTCACCATTGAGAACGATGTTGCCTGTGGGTTTGTCATATATGGCCTTTTATATGTTGAGGTAAGTTTTCTCTGTGCCTACTTTCTGGAGGGAGTTTATCATAAACGGGTTTTGAATTTTGTTGAAAGCTTTTTCTGCATCTATTCAGATGATCATATGGTTTTTCTCCTTCAATTTGTTATTATGGTGTATCACATTGATTGTTTTGCGTATATTGAAGAATCTTTGCATTCCTGGGATAAAACCCACTTGATCATGGAGCAGGATCATTTTAATGTGCTGTTGGATTTTGTTTGCTAGTAGTTTGCTGAGGATTTTTACATCTGTGTTCATCAGAGATATTGCCCTGTAGTTTTCTTTCTTTGTGACATCTTTGTCTGGTTTTGGTATCAGGGTAATGGTGGCCTTGTAGAATGAGTTTGGGAGTATTCCTCACTGTGCTATATTTTGGAAGAGTGTGAGAAGGATAGGTGTTAACTCTTCTGTAAATGTTTGATAGAATTTACCTGTGAAGCCATCTGGTCCTGGGCTTTTGTTTGTTGGAAGATTTTTAATCACAGTCTGAATTTCAGTGCTGGTGATTGGTGTGTTTATATTTTCTATTTCTTCCTGGTTCAGTCTCGGAAGGTTGTGCATTTCTAAGAATTTGGCCATTTCTTCCATATTGTCCATTTTATTGGCATATAATTGCTTGTAGTAATCTCTCATTAACCTTTGTATTTCTGCAGTGTCAGTTGTTGCTTCTTTTTCATTTCTAATTCTATTGATTTAAATGTTTTCTCTTTTTTTCTTGATGAGTCTGGCTAATGGTTAATCAATTTTGTTTATCTTCTCAAAGAACCAGTTTTTAGATTTATTGATCTTTGCTATTGTTTCCTTCATTTATTTCTGATCTGATCTTTTTGATGTCTTTCCTTCTGCTAATTTTGGGGTTATTTTTTTCTTCTTTCTCTAATTGCTGTAGGTGTTAGGTTAAGTTGTTTATTTGAGGTGTTTCTTGTTTCTTGAGGCAGGATTGTATTGCTATAAAATTCCCTCTTAGAACTGCTTTTGTTGCATCCATAGGTTTTGGGTCATCATGTTTTTATTGTTATTTGTTTCTAAGTATTTTTTTATTTCCTCTTTGATTTCTTCAGTTATCTCTTGGTTATTTAGTAGTGTATTGTTTAGCCTCCATGTGTTTGTATTTTTTACAGGTTTTTTCCTGTAACTGATATCTAGTCCCATAGCGTTTTTGTCAGAAAAGATACTTGATGCAATTTCAATTTTCTTAAAGTTACCAAGGCTTGATTTGTGACCCAAGATGTGATCGGTCCTCGAGACTGTTCCATGTGCACTTGAGAAGAAAGCGTATTCTGTTGATTTTGGATGGAATGTCCTATAAATATCAATTAAGTCCATCTTGTTTAATGTATCATTTAAAGCTTGTGTTTCCTTATTTATTTTCATTTTGGATGCTCTGTCCATTGGTGAAAGTGGGGTGTTAAGGTCCCCTACTATGATTATATTACTCTCGTTTTCCCCTTTTGTGGCTGTTAACATTTGCCTATGTATTGAGGTGCTCCTATGTTGGGTGCATAAATATTTACAATTATTATATCTTTTTCTTAGATAGATCCTTTGATCATTATGTAGTTTCCTTCTTTGTCTCTAATAATAGTCTTTATTTTAAAGTCTATTTTGTCTGATATGAGAATTGCTACTCCAGCTTTCTTTCGATTTCCATTTGCATGGAATTTTTTCCATCCCCTCACTTTCAGTCTGTATTTGTCCATAAGTCTGAAGTGGGTCTCTTATAGACAGCATATATACAGGTCTTGTTTCTGTATTCATTCAGCCAGTCTATTTCTTTCGGTTGGTGCATTTAATCCATTTACATTTAAGGTAATTTTCGATATGTATGTTCCTATTACCATTTTCTTATTTGTTTTGGGTTTGTCATTGTAGGTCTTTTCCTTCTCTTGTGTTTCCTGCCTAGAGAAGTTCCTTTAGCATTTGTTGTAAAGCTGGTTTGGTGGTGCTGAATTCCCTTAGCTTTTGCTTGTCTGTAAAGTTTTAATTTCTCTGTCAAATCTGAGTGAGATCCTTGCTGGGTAGAGTAATCTTGGTTGTAGTTTTTTCCCTTTCATCACTTTAAATATGTCCTGCCACTCCCTTCTGGCTTGCAGATTTTCTGCTGAAAGATCAGCTGGTAACCTGATGGGGATTCCCTTGTATGTTATTTGTTGTTTTTCTGTTGCTGCTTTTAATATGTTTTCTTTGTATTTAATTTTTGATAGTTTGATTAATATGTGTCTTGGAGTGTTTCTCCTTGGATTTATCCTGTATGGGACTCTCTGTTCTTCCTGGACTTGATTGACTATTTCCTTTCCCATATTTGGGAAGTTTTCAACTATAATCACTTCAAATATTTTTTCAGTCCCTTTATTTTGTCTTCTTCTTCTGGGACCTCTTTAATTTGGATGTTGTTGCATTTATTGTTTTCCCAGAAGTCTCTGAGACTGTCCTCAAATCTTTTCATTCTTTTTTCTTGATTCTGCTCTGAGGTTGTTATTTCCACTATTTTATCTTCCAGGTCACTTCTCTGTTCTTCTGCCTCAGTTATTCTGCTATTGACCCCTTCTAGAGAGTTTTTAATTTCATTTATTGTGTTGTTCATCACTGTTTGTTTGCTCTTTAGTTCTTCTAGGTCCTTGTTAAACGTTTCTTTTATCTTTTCCATTCTAATTCCAAGATTTTGGATCATCTTTACTATCACTATTCTGAATTCTTTTCAGGTAGACTGCCTATTTCCTCTTCATTTGTTTGGTCTGGTGGGTTTTTACCTTGCTTCTTCATCTGCTCTCTGTTTTTCTGTCTTCTCATTTTGCTTATCTTACTGTGTTTGGTGTCTCCTTTTGGCAGGCTGCATGTTCGTAGATCCTGTTGTTTTTGGTGTCTGCCCCCAGTTGCTAAGGTTGGTTCAGTGGTTTGTGTAGGCTTCCTGGTGGATGGGACTAGTGCCTGTGTTCTGTGGATGAGGCTGGATCTTGTCTTTCTGGTGGGCAAGACCACATCCGGTTGTGTGTTTTGGCATGTCTGTGACCTTTTTATGATTTTAGGCAGCCTCTCTGCCAATGGTTGGGATTATGTTCCTGGCTTGTTAGTTGTTTAGCATAGGGTGTCCAGCACTGTAGCTTGCTAGTCATTGAGTGGAGCTGTGTCTTAGCACTGAGCTGCAGATCTCTGCTAGAGCTTTTGCCATTTGATAGTATGTGCAACCGGAAGGTCTCTGCTAGACCAGTGTCCTGAACTCGCCTCAAAGGCATGGGCCTTACAGTCCCACCTCAAAGGCATGGGCCTGACACTCGGCTGGAGCACCAAAACCCTGTCTGCCACACAGCTCAGAAGAAAAGGGAGAAAAAAAGAAAAAAGATAAAATAAAAATGTTATTAAAATAAAAAGTTACTAAAAATAAAAAATTAAAAGTAATAAAAAAAGAAAAAAAGAGAAAGGAGAGAGCAACCAAACCAAAAAACAAATCCACCAATGATAACAAGTGCTAAGAACAACACTAAAAAATAAATAAATAAAGAAAGAAACATGGATATACATAACCCTAGGAAAAATGGTAAAAGCAAAGCTATACTGACAAAATCACACAAAGAAGCATACACAAACACACTCACAAAAAGAGAAAAAGGAAAAAAATACATATAACTATAAAAAAAAAGGAAGAAAGCAACCAAATCAATAAACAAATCTACCAATGATAATAAACTCTAAATACTAAACTAAGATAAACATAAAACCAGAAACAAATTAGATGCAGAAAGCAAACGCCAAGGCTACAGTTGCTCCCAAAGTCCACCGCCTCTGTGTGTGGGTGGAATTTGGGATGATTTGTTGTCTGTTCAGGTGTTCCACAGATGCAGGGTACATCAAGTTGATTGTGGAGATTTAATCCACTGCTCCTGAGGCTGCTGGGAGAGATTTCCCTTTCTCTTCTTTGTTCGCACAGCTCCTGGGCTTCAGCTTTGTATTTGGCCCTGCCTCTGTGTGTAGGTCGCCTGAGGGCATCTGTTCTTTGCTCAGACAGGAGGAGGTTAAAGGAGCAGCTGATTACAGGGCTCTGGCTCCCTCAGGCCTGGGAGATAAAAGGGTACGGAATGCAGGGCGAGCTTGTGGCGGCAGAGGCCGGAGTGACGTTGCACCAGCCTGAGGCTTGCCATGTATTCTCCTGGGGAAGCTGTCCCCGGATCACGGGACCCTGGCAGTGGCGGGCTGCACAGGCTCCCATGAGGAGAGGTGTGGATAGTGACCTGTGCTTGCACACAGGCTTTTTGGTGGCTGCAGCAGTAGTTTTAGGGTTTCGTGCCCGTTTCTGGTGTCTGCGCTGATAGCCACAGCTTGTACCCATCTCTGGAGCTCATTTAGGTGGTGCTCTGAATCCCCTCTCCTCGCACACCCCGAAACAATGGTCTCTTGCCTCTTAGGTAGTTCCCAACTTTCTCCTGGACTCCCTTCCCACTAGCTGTGATGCACTAGCCCCCTTCAGGCTGTGTTCACACAGCCAACACCAGTCTTGTCCCTGGGATCTGACCTCCAAAGCCCGAGCCTCAGCTCCCAGCTCCACTCGCCCAGGCGGGTGAGCAGACAAGCCTCTCAGGCTAGTGAGCATTGGTTGGCACCAATCCTCTGTGCAGGAATCTCTCTGCCTTGCCCTCTGCACCCCTATTGCTGCACTCTCCTCCTTGGCTCTGAATCTTCCCTCCCACCACCCCCTGTCTCCGCCAGTGAAGGGGCTTCCTAGTGTGTGGAACTTTTCCTTCTTCACAGTTCCCTCCCTGTGGCACAGGTCCTATCCCTATTCTTTTGTCTCCGTTTTTTCTTTTTCTTTTGCCCTACCCAGGTATGTGGGGAATTTCTTCCCTTTTGGGAAGTCTGAGGTCTTCTGCCAGAGTTCAGTAGGTGTTCTGTAGGAGTTGTTCCACATGTAGATGTATTTCTGATGTATCTCCATGTCTTACTCCTCCACCATCTTGAATGTCTCCTCGCTACAGTAAAATTTATCTCCAAATGTTCTTCTAAAGTCTTAGAAGGTACACCTTTGATAATTTATTACCTTATTATGTTTTACTGTTATATTCATCTTACATCAAATTTATTATATTAGTGCTATGATTTATACTTGCTATGTTTATAGAACTTTAGAGATTTTTCTAAAATCGATATGGCTAGTACATTTTATGTGGCTGCAAGCATAATTTTTAAATTGCAAATATTTTAAAGGCTTTAGAGATTTGTATAATATATCCTTGCTTTATGAAATAAAGTTCAATATGGATGAATAATTCAATCTATCTCTAAAAGTCTTCATTATTTAAAAATAAAAGAAGAAAATAAATAAGCATATAAATTTTAAATTTAGAGAGTTAATACTTAGGAGGAAGTGAGTAATAAAGATAACAATAGAATCAGAAAACAACAAGGAATATAATTATAAATCTAAGTAAATTTTTAATTGTAAGTGAAGAAGTTCAAAAGTTGGTTCTAAAAAAAAAGTCAGTTAAACGTACATTTGCAATCAGGTATAAAAGAGCAAAAGCAATTCACTACCCTACTCCTCAAATATTTGAAAATGAAGAGGGTGTATGAAAACTGAAGAGATTAAAAATATACACTTGACAATTTCCTTGAATTGGATAGGTTATGAATAAATATGTATTATTAACATGAAGCCAAAAAGGAATAGATAACTAAATATAACAATAAACTTTATGTCAAAAATCTACCTTCCTAGAAGTTTCTGGGCCTAGACAGTGTTGGAGAATATTATATTCAAACTTTCATTGCAGTGCTTTCTAAATTGTTTTAAACATACACACACACACACACACACACAATGGAGAGGTTTCAAATGGCTTTTACAAAGCTAGCATAACCTAATATTAAAGCCTGTCAAATCCTGTCCAAAGTAAGAAAACTCAATAATCACACTTAAAGAGAATAGAATAATCCTAAATACTTCTGACCTCAACATATATTTCACTTCCTCTGAAAGCATTCCCTGAGATAACTGTGTGTAACTATTTGTAAAAATGTTTTTAAAAAGCATTATCCTGAGTATGTAAAAATAGCTGCATGAAACATATAAAAATTAAAATATATATTCATGCAAAAATTTAAAAAGCATATGGAGCATGCAAAGTATGTAATGTATGTATTTATATGTATGAAAAGCCAAAATACTAACATTTGATTTATCTGTAAGGTGGGATTACACATGATTTCCTTTTCCATTCATGTTGGAAATACTTTGTAATTCTTACTATTTCTGTTGTGCTAAAAGTACATAAGTAAATAACTCATATTATATTTATGATGTTCATCTTATGGAAGAATATATTCCAGAGTGTTACATGATCCCTAGGAACTCATGATGGTAAAAATTATTGCCCATGAGTTAGGTTTTGTTTTTGTTCTTGTGTTGTGCTTTGCCTCCCTGAGGAAGACTCACTACTAACCGGGCCTTCTAAAAACTCTTTGTACTACTTATGTGCCTCAGAGTACCTGCAAGGGAGAGGGAAGATCTACTAGGAGAAAATGGAATTACCAGTCACCCAAGGGGGTGGATGCCAACACAGGAGGTCCTGATCATGTCACCCTCTGGCTGCTCATTGACAGTTACAGCCAACAAGTGTGTTTTCAGCCTCCACTGACTGTTTAGGGAATGACTCACTGACAGCTCTTTGATTTCACCCTCCCTTACTCCTTACTATTTCCACTTGATGTTATTTTTTTCAGTTTTAAGATCTTACTATTTTTATTTAAATTGCTAACACATACATATGGTAAAAATGAAAATAAATCAGAAGTTACCAAGTGACATATTATGTAAAAGAAAGTTGTCCTCCTTGCCCTGTCTCTTAGTCCATTATACTTCTCAGTGGCAGCCTTGCTTTCCAGTTTTCTATATATCATTCCAGAGATGTTCTCTGCACATCCAAGAATGTAATTTTCTGAGAAAATTAATGTTAGAATGTTATCACACTATTTGACATATTTTTAAAAATTTAACAACATATATTGGAGGTTTTCCCATATTAGGTCATGTAGAATTGCCCGACTTTTAGTAATGACTGCCTTATTAAATGGCTACACAGTAATAAATTTAACTAGTTCTTTATGATAGACATTTAGAAAAAATGAACAAAGGATGTGAAAAAGAATCCAATGTCATTAAATAAAGGAAAATAGGTCAAACACTCATGATGAGAGAAAATATACTGTGCTAATGTGGGTATGTGTATGTCTGGTGGATTGACAAGTACTCTCATGTATTGTTGGTAGAAATATAAATAGATGAACCTTTTATAGATGTTTTGACCATAGTTAAAGTGATTTTAACTTTTAACCCAACACCTCCATTTTAAACATATAGTTTTGAGAAAAACTTACACAGGAACTTTATAAATGGTTATGCAATGCAGGATAATTTATAAGACAAAGGATTGAAACCATTTTCAATGGTTTTTAGACTATATTTTCAGGCCAAATGATAGAGGAAGGGAAAGAGAAGCTAAAGAAGACAACACAAGTTTCTAGTTAGTCACTTTTGCTTGGTGAAGACATTTATGATAAGAGAGCTTGACAGAGCAGAATGTCGGCAATGCAAAAGAAACAGTTTGGATTAGATTGCAGGAGAATTTCTCTATGCTTTCTTATTTCCTTAGAAATCTATCAGCTGCCATCTATGACATAAATCACAGGAAGATCCTTTTTGACCACCTCCTATAGAAATGGAAATAAAAACAAAAATAAACAAATGGGACCTAATGAAACTTAAAATCTTTTGCACAGCAAAGGAAACCATAAAAAAGACAAAAAGACAACCCTCAGAATGGGAGAAAATATTAGGAAATGAAGCAACTGACAAAAGATTAATCTCCAAAGTTTACAAGCAGCTCATGCAGCTCAAAATCAAAAAACCAAACAACCCAAGCCAAAAATGGGCAGAAGACCTAAATAGACATTTCTCCAAAGAAGATATACAGATTGCCAACAAACACATGAAAGAATGCTCAACATCATTAATCATTAGAGAAATGCAAATCAAAACTACAATGAGATATCATCTCACACCAGTCAGAATGTCCATCATCAAAAACTCTACAAACAATGAATGCTGGAGAGGGTGTGGAGAATAGGGAACCCTCTTGCACTGTTGGTGGGAATATCAATTGATACAGCCACTATGGAGGACAGTACGGAGGTGCCTTAAAAACTAAAAATAGAACTACCATACGACCCATCAATCCCACTACTGGCATATACCCTGAGAAAGCCATAATTCAAAAAGAGTCATGTACCGCAATGTTCATTTCAGCTCTATACAATAGCCAGGACATGGCAGCAACCTAAGTGTCCATGGACAGATGAATGTATAAAGAAGATGTGGCACATATATACACTGGAATATTAGCCATAAAAAGAAACGAAATTGAGTTATTTGTAGTGAGGTGGATGGACCTAGAGTCTGTCATACAGAGTGAAATGAATCAGAAGGAGAAAAATAAATACCGTAAGCTAACACATGTATATGGAATCTAAAAAAAAAAAGGTTCTAGTGAAACTAGGGCAGGACAGGAATCAAGATGCAGACATAGAGAATGGATTTGAGGAAATGGGGTGGCGAAGGGGGAAGGTGGGATGAAGTGAGAGAGTAGCATTGACATATATACACTACCAAATGTAAACTAGATAGCTAGTGGGAAGCAGCTGCATAGCACAGGGAGATCAGCTCGGTGTTTAGTGACCACCTAGAGGGGTGGGATAGGGAGGGTGGGAGGGAGACGCAAGAGGGAGGATATATGGGGATATATGTATATGTAAAGCTGATTCACTTTGTTATAAAGCAGAACCTAACACACCATTGTAAAGCATTATACTCCAATAAAGATGTTAAAAAAAAATCTATCAGTTGCCAAATGTATATTAACCTAGCTAGTATGGGTGTATGTGCACCTGACATTATTTCTCACCCAGAGAACTGGAAGATCTTCCCTTTGGATAACTTGTAGTCATATTGGACACAATATTTATTAAAAAAAAATAAAGGTCATTAAAAGAAAGTAAGAAAGAGAAGCTACTCTTGAAAATCTACTCACTTTTGTCATTAGTCTGGCATTGGCAAACTGCCTAACTCCCAAAGACTGCCACCAAGAGGGCCTATTCCAAATCTGATGGTCCCTTAATTCTAGGAAACTGATTCCTGTTGGAAAACCCACTCTCCTGGGATTCCCAGTCTTGTTCCTCCTTTGCCTCTCATGACCTGTGTGACATAGGGCAACTCTCTCAACTTCTTAGGGTCACCTCTAAAATGAAGCCTAGATAATTACTAACTTCTTCTAGATTCTGCCTTCTTCTTGCTTCTGGTTTCTCATTTCTTTACAAGTCCTGAGGGGATACTAGCAGTAGTCAGCATTCTAAAAGCAGGATTTGGTAATTATATCCACTGTGTAAGCAGAGGTTGGCTGTACTGAAACATATGCCCTCGTGCTATTTAAAGCTGTATGCATCAAAGTGCTATTTTTCAAAACTTGAGATGATGTTTTCTGCACGCCTATGGATTCTAGATAGAATAGAAACACTAAAATATGATTACTTCAACACACATTTTACTTCAGCTTAAAGTCATTAAATGTTTACTATTTTCATTTATAAATAAACCAATATCCCACATAAATGACATTTATCCTTGTGTTATCCTTGTGTCAGTTTGATCTAAAAAGCTGTTTTGAGGGAAAGCTGTAGAATTGGGCAGATTACACAGTAGATATCCACTTACTGGAGAACTCAGAACCATCTCAGGAGCTTTCTGTGACAGTGCAGGCTGATTGTGTTTTTTGTACATCCCTCTATTCCATTCAATGTTGGTTGTTTGCTGGCCAAATTTCAAATAGATGTTTAGGTTCAAACCAGGTCTCATTTAAGTTTGCTATGTCCCCAGGCAATTTAATTGTACTTTCACAGATTCAGGCTTTGTGTACTGAAATTTCAGACAATTATTTATATCATAATAGATCACTATTATGAAACAGTCTATGTTATAGGCAGGACACAGTGTACAGAACATTATATTAGGGAGAAGTACTCCTCACTGCTCATGACCATCACAAAAGAATTTAAAACAGGAATTAAATGGGCAGCACGATATATAGAAAGAAGATAAGAAAGGATGAAACATTTTTTTCTCTTTTTATTTTCTATTGCTTTGAAATGAGTTCGACTTGAAGAATAAGTGAAAAATAACTGTATATAAATTAACCAAAAGGCTTAGAGTTTTAGTAAATACATATCTATCTTTCATAAACATCCTATGGATTAACAACATGGTCCTTTATTTTGTTCTGGTTTTGATTTTCTGGGAGGGATGTTTGCTGCATCTTTATGTTATCTTCAATCTGGGATTCTAATAAATTTGGGTGCATGAGGAGACACAATATGTCTCCATCCCAGCGTGTTCTGCTGACTGTGTATATTTGGCCCTTTGGGTGCATATGACACCTGAATGCAGACACACAGCTGAGAAGCAGCAAGCAGAGCAGACAATGTGCCACAGACAGGACTGGAGTCACTTCTGGGCACTCTTCATTCATGTGGCAGTGTGCAGGTTTTATGTTCATGTTCAATAACTCACATGCTGTTATGTAACTGCACATGTATGCTTTTGGGTGCATGTATGTACATGTATGTGTCTATCTGAAAAGGTAGTAAACTTGAAGAGGGAAGCAACTACGATTTCTATCTTTTTGTACAATTCCCTGACATTGGTACCTGGTATTGAAAAGGGATAGGGCAGGGATTTGTAGTCCCCCCCTGGCCCCCCCAAAAAGATTTAATTATTCATGGTGTGATTATCCAATTCATGCCTCAAATTTTTCAGAACTCCAACATCATCATTTATTCAACAGACATGTATTTAGTCTTTACTATGGGCCAATCACTGCCCTGGACACTAGGAATATTGCTGTGAACAAAATAGAAGCATATAAGGAGCATATACTTTAGTATAATATCACTAATAAAACATTATTTTCTCTGTCCCTATCTAAACATACTTCTAATATTCCTAAATCTCTAGCCAAATGTATTAAATACTTTATGATTAGTCAGTAATCACAGGATTCTGTGCTTGGTGCTCTTCATATTACAAATACAAAACATGGTCTTTATAATTAAGTATTTATAATCAAGTAATACACTGATTTGAAAAGATACATGTACTCAATGTTCATAGCAGCATTATTTATTATTGCCAAGATATAGAAGCAACCTTAGTGTCCAACAACAGATGAATGGGTAAAGAAGATGTGGTATATATACACAATGAAATATTACTCAGCCAAAAAAAGAATGAAATTCTGCCATTTGCAACAATGTGGATGGACTTAGTGGGTATTATGCTTAATGAAATAAGTCAGACAGAGAAAGACAAATACTCTATAATAGATTTACTTTAACTGAGTAAAATAATCTTAAAGATTATATGGAAGACTAAACACTTTAATCAAGAAAAGTATCATAAGGAAGATCAACAAAGGGAAACTTGCCTTTCCAGATATCAGATCATACACTTATGACACTGTAATAAAAATAGTAGGAATTAATATAGGAATAAATGAATAGATCACAACAGAATAAAGAATCTAGTAATTGTCTCCACTATCAACAAAAATTTAATACCATATTCTTAAATAATTATAGTAGTAATTCAATATAGTTGAAAGAAGACAAACTATTTAATAAATAATCCTGCAACACTCCATACCCTGTGGAAGATCATATAAAAATGGACCTTTCCTATACTATAAACACAAAATAATTCTAGATTTTAAAACCTTATGTAAATAAAATTAAACAGTTAAAATATTTCCAAAGAATATAGGATCATACATATACAGTCAGGGAAGAGAAATTCTTAGCTGAAAAGCCAGAAGCTATATAAGAAAAAAAATAGGCAAAACCATTTCCATTAAGATGTAAAATTCTGATAAAATTCTATTAGGAAAAAGTAATTAGAGAAAACATAGGTAGGAAGAAAAGACATTTGTAAACAGGTGACAAAGTATTATGTCTATAATATCCAAAATATTTTAAAAATTGACAAGAACAAGGTGTGTTATCAATAAAACCCTGGGTAGAGCACATGAGTACATAATTCACAGAAAGCAAATCCAAATAGTAATTACATGAAAATTCATGATGATTGAACTAACCAGTAGCCAGAAAAATAGTATGTAAATTACATTAAACTGGCAAAGGAGAGTAAGAATAGTGGTACAAGAAAACCTTGTACCACTATTCCTGGTCTTGAAGAATAGCGGTACAAGAAAACCCGTTGGAGGTAGAACTTCAAGTAGGACAATTGCTGTCATTTTTGCCTAGAAGGAGAGATTCTCAGAGACTTCAAAGGAACATGATTGGAAAAGTGTTGACAAAGATGTCTGAGGAAAACATATGGGAATGGAAATGCACTATGAAGATATTTGTGTCCCATGGGCAGGCATACTCACCAAGGAGACCCAGTGGGTAGGATGACCTATTCTGTGAATGCCAGTCCATCTCTTTCCCTATGTGGGTTCCCAATGGATGTGAAGAGAGTAAACATGGCGGTAGGGATGCTGGTTATGCATGGGCTTAGCAACTTGGACTCTCATTTACCAAGATCAATACGGCAACAGCCATTCTGAGTGCCTAATCTTCCAGCAGCAGAGGACAAAACTGAGTCTCCAGTATGGCACCAGTTCCAGACGATCAGCCAACCACCTGGGATTAAGTTGTTAATATAGGTACTCTTCCATCAGGGAAGGAGCAGTTCTTTGTTTACACTGAAGCAGACTTTCATTTTACAGCAAGTAAAATGTGACAAAAGGCTAACGCTCTTAGAATTAATTAACTTTACCATGTTAACTGGTAAAATACTTAAATGGACTTTTGATGATTCAGTTATGGCACCAGCTGGGTGACAGCACCCTGTGAGGGCTGGGCTAATGTTTTCCAGGATGTGTTGTGTGCTTCTTCTATGATGCCTTTCCCCCCCAAAAGGCAGGATTGATGGTTCCAGGAATCAAGGGTTGTAAATGTGAGTAGCTCCTTTTATTATTATGCCTAGTGATCCAATAGTGAATATATTTGCTTCTTGTACTCACAACTGTGGGTTCTGTTAGTTTTGTTCCCAGGGAAGGAATGCTTCCATGGGGACATAGAAATGGTTCCATTAAACTGGAAGCTGACATGCAAATTGGCCATTTTGACCTCCTCATGATATCGAATCAATAGGCCAAAAGGGATTGACTCTCTTGGTGAGTGACTGATCATAATTATCAAAGGAAAATTGAGTTGCTATTATACAACGGAGATAAAGAAGACTATGTCTGAAACGCAGGAGATCTTCTGAGGGTCCTCTTACAATTTCATGTCCTATGATTAAAGTCAACAGAAAATTACAACCAAACCAGGCACAATGACTAAAGATCCAATCATTAAAGAATGAAAGTTTGACACACCCTAACAGACAAGGGAACACAACCACTGACGTGCTTTCTGAGGGCAAAGGGGATACAGAACTGCCAAAGGAAGAAGTAAGTCATACATATCAGCTACAAGTATGAGTCCAGTGTAGAAATGAGGATTGTAATAATTATGAGTATTAATTCATTATTTTCATATTGATATTTCCTGTGTATATTGACCATTTTCCCTTCTCTCTTATTTTCCTATTATGTAACATAAATATTTTAAAATTGCAGCTTGATATCTCAGTGTCATCAGAAACTCTTCAGGGTCTAAGATTTTACCCTCCTTGCATGCTAATAGTCTAGCTGGTTTCATAATTCCTGGCAGAAAACACAAGATGCTTGGATTAGAGACAAAAGACAGTTTTTTTCACTCACAGTAGTAACACTAGCCAGAATAACAGCCTTGTGCCAGCTCTTCAAGCCCCAATTTCTACAGGGTGATGTGATGAGAGATAAGTGTTGCTTGCTCATTGCATTACACACATATGGGAATGGAACACTGATATTAGGAATCCTGGATCTTATAAAAGGAGCTGTTGGTCAGCCTGATCATATTCCCCTCTGCAGAGAAACATTATCTTTCTTACTCTAGAATGCAATCTGCCTCTGGGAAGAGCGATACTTCTACCTTTACTATCCTAGAATATGGATATCTGTATCTTCCAAACATCCTTGAAAACACAGTCCAAAGAAATTAGCTGTTAAGGCCTTTGAAGACATGCACAAACATTTGAGACTTATGAAGAATCGTCTTCCCAAACTCAATATTTAAGTTATAGGATGACCAAAAGGCAAGAGGGGCTCAACTCAAAGAAGGAACATCATCTAAAGATGGATAAAGGTACTTGTGTCTTCTTCTTGGGAGAGGTTGTCATGTGATTAATTGTACAAGGGAGATTGCATCACATTTGCTAGAAGCATGATTTAAGTATTGTCTTTAAACGTTGAAAGTGGTTCAAAGAGGTACCTATATATGAGAACTGATCAAGAGGTTGATTGTGGTGCTTGTTGATTGTGTCAACTTAGGTTAAGTTGAAACTGCATTTCTCTAAATGTCCTTCTGCTATGGTCCTAGGTCAGGGTGTCCCACAAGAGAAATTTGCATGGGATTTGGAAGGTGAAAGTGAGTCAGCAGGCTCTACTTTCTGAAAGTCAATGTAGGGCACCAGATCCGCTTCAGCTTTTTCATGTTGCTGTGAACTTGCTAGTTCATCTTGTTGATAACATAGCAGCCAGGCCGAGGAGCCCTCCAGATTCTACTGGATCTTCCACATCAGCATTTCCAAGTTTGGGAGCAAGTATATTAACGGCTCTGTGGCAAAGTGTACCAGTTTTCCTGTGGGTCACCTGTGTCAGGTTAGAAGAAAATTAGGTGTGAGTTCCGGTTTAAATTCATGGGTTCCAGTTTATCTGAATGGGCTCCAGTTGACCCCCAATCTGTCCAGTGCAGCTTTCCTTCCTAACTGTTGACCCTGATAACCAGCAGTGACTTACACACAGCATCCGACACAGGTGACAAGCCTTTCCATGGACCTTCTCACCAGCTCCCATAGTTGTATAAAATCTAATCCTTATAATAAATTTCTTATTCCATGTGGTTCTACTTCTCTGATCAAACCCTAAGGGATTCAACTCCCAACTTTACTTTAAGCTGAATTCCTTAGGCATTATTTCTAATAATATTTCTATTACTTTGTAACATTAATTTAATTCTCTGTACTATTGTAGATTTTAATCTTAAATAGTTAGAACCATATTTCCATCCTTATAAGCTATAAATAGAAGACATTAATCATATTCTGAAGAAATATCCTATGTTTTCTATTGCTCCAAACATAAGAGGAATACATAAATATTATTTCTCATAAGTAAATGAGAACTAGGCCCTACTCAATAATAACTAATAAAAAAAAGGAATATATTATTGTAGGAAACCTGGCTACACTGAAACACTAGAAAGCACTTGAATGTGTTGGATCATAGGAGAATAAAATAAGAGAAAAAAGAACAGGAAAGAGAAAAGAATACAGAATGAAGCATCAAGGTAAGGAAGAAAAAATAATATTTCCCCAAATCTAGAATTGATTGCCTTCCATTCTCTAGGCAAGAAATACATGGAATATATATAGAGAGAAATCATTTTCTTTATTACTCATCTACTGCAATAAATGAATATGGATTTTTGGATAAAGTTTAGAGACCTACATGGTTGATCTATAAATTAGTCACCACCACTTTATTACCTCCTTTGCTGTCTAGAATTTTCTATGACTTGGCTAAGCCAAGGTCTTCTTCCCCTCATTTTTCTGATAGTAGCCATCTTATGCCATCATCAGCATTCTTTATCCCGACCAACTAAGAACCCTCTATTGTCCTCTACCAACTTATTCTACCTCACATCAAACATGGACAGGCATGCATGCATGAGCACACACTCACACACCCACAATTACATTCAGGGGGATTTTAAAGTTTACGGGAAATAAAAAGCTATTAATGGAGTAGCAATTCACCTTTTCCTCTACTTTTAACACTTTCATATACTACTTTTAATATATTTTTCCCTAAATTTATATTTTAGTTTATGGAGTCTTTAGGGACAAGCTCTTCAAAAGAAAATTGCACAATTATCAAGGTTTGTATACTTCAATGACTCAGCCCAAAAGAGATGCCAATTTATGCCAGTTAAGATGAAGAACTTTGCAAAAATCACAAAGTCACAATGATTTTGGTCATAGTAGATCTGCTGAATGAGTCAATAAAACACAAAAGCAGGGCTTCTTTGTTCTCACCATTTATATAGAATCAATATGTTAAAAAAAGAAAAGCAACACCCACTCTAGATTTAAAGAGAAGAAATAACAAGAAGGGGATGGATGAGGAGAGTCAGAGTTAGAGGAACAGGGAAAACAGCCATGAGCAGTAAGACTACTAAATCGTCTTCATTTATTCATATATGTAAAATGCTTCATTCATCCTAAGTACCATCATGGGTTGAGGCTACTAATCAAAATAAAATTCATGCAAATATATGTACATGATTTGCAGATGAGCCATGGCCTCCAGGTTTTTGGAAATTTGCCAGTATTGTCCTTGATAAAGCAAAGTTTAGGCCCTTCCTAAGCTCTGAAATTGTCATTTCTTTGTTAGAAATGCAGAGTTCATAAACAGTGATGAGGGAAGAGAGTGAAATTGGAGTGAGGAATTTTAACCTAGTGACAATCTTTATAAGAAGAACATACCCAGGTTTTCCTTACACCGCAGGAGTTATGAGCTCTGGAATATTTAAATATTTCCAAATATAAAAGAATCACATTCAGCACAAAATCAGTATGAAGGAATATGTTATTCTTTCATAAGCAGATTTTTAAATTGTAAGCAGATTGTGACTCTTTAAATTTCTGAGTATTAAAACAATTTTATAATTTAAAATTTATCTCATCAAATGTTCTATGGGATATTGTTAATTATAACTGGGTTATCTTCCTTTGTTCAAATGAGGGACAGACACTGCACAGCAATAATTGTATATTATTGGTTCCATATTGTTCCGGATTATTTGGTGATCTTGAAGGTGGACATGCTGTCCCTGAGAAATAGTGTCATGTATTTGTCAGGGTGAGTATTGGGTAAATAAGTAGGAATTAAGAGGGAATTAATAAAGTTTATAAAAATTCAATAAAATATTCATGAATATAGTGTACATTTTTCATTCAGCCATTCATTCATCCCACAAGTATTATTAAGGTATTGAAGTAAGGTGGTAGGAACATAATGACTCATGAGATACAATCCCTACCTTTAAAGTACTAAAAACCCAGTGGAAAAGATAGACAAGTAATCAAAGTATAGGTGCATGTAATTAAAGACATAACAGAAGAGCACTGGGTGCTGTGGCTTGTCAAAGAAAAGTGCAAACCATTTTACACAGATGGCATTTATTTTAAAAAATCTCCAAAGATGGCTACTATCGTTTTCTTCCTTCCTTGTAGACATTTGGTGTTCCTTCCTTCAAGAGGTGGAAGAGTGTCTTTCCCCTCCTGCATAAATCAGGGTTCCCCAGAAAAACAGAATCAATAATACACACACACACACACACACACACAATCTCCTAAGATATTTATTTTAAAGACCATTTGAAGAATGTGACTTAAAGTCAACTTGAAGAATGAGAAAGAGCCAGTCTGACAAAGAGCAAAGAAATGAATGCTATAGACAAAGGTGTGGCAAGTGCAACGGACTTGGGTAGAAGAAGTTGGCAAGGTTAAAGCAGTGAAAGAATGTCAGTGTTTCCTGAGCAGAGTAACCCAAGAGAAGAGTGGGAAGATGAGGCAAGAGAGGAAGGAGAGGCTTGTTTATGCAATACTTTTTAGGATATGGGAAGGAATTTGGCTTTTATTCTTATGACTATTGTAAATATGGGAGTGTATTAGCTTTCTATAACTGCTGTAACAAATTACCACAAATTTAGTTCTTAAAACAATACACATTTATTATCTTAACAGTTCTTGAGGTCAGAAGTCTGAAATGGCTCTCAATGGGCTGAAATTAAGATATCAGCAGAGCTGTGATCCTTTCTGGAGTCTCTTTGGGGTACCTATTTCCTTGCCTTTTCCAGTCTCTAGAGGACACCTGCATTCCTTGCCTTACGGCTGCTTCCTCCACCTTCGAAGTCCACAGCATAGCATCTTCAAATCTCTCTCTGACTCTTCTTCCTCCCACTTTTGATTACGTTGAGCCCACTCAAACAATGCAGGAAAATCTCCTCATCTCAAGGTCAGCGGATTAGCAACCTTAATTCCACCTACAACCTGAATTCCCCTTTGTCAGATAACCTAACATATTCACAGGTTCTGGGGATTAAGATATGGACATCTTCGGGGGGCCATTATTCTTCCTGCAAAAAGACTGGCAAAGTGGGAGTCATCATGGAAGAAACGGCGGAGATGTCAGACTGGGTTGATTTTCATATAACCAGAAATTGTACCCATATCTATATTTATGTATACAGACACATCCAACTACAATGAGAGACTAATATTTTACTAAAATAAATCATTTTTAAATATTGAAAATAAGAAATCCTCCTAGTTAATTCTGATTGCCTAGTAAAGGCTTTTGTAACCAAGTCATGCAAGGGAATCTAGCTTTCAACCAGGCTTACAGAATACTCATAGAAGCTGAACGTATAGTTCAAATTATTATTTGACCATCAAAAATTCTGATTGGATGACTTTGGGGTCAATTTTATTAAAAAAACAAAACTAGCAGTTCCTGGATTTTAGCGTTAACAACATCTTCTCTTGTTGGAAGCCTGTCTCTGGAAACAGGGATTTAAGAATGACTCCGCTACTCTGTTACCTTTGCAGAATAGGCTGATGAGAGAAAGCTCCAGCTTTTCAAAGCCTACCTCTAAATCATGAACCATATCTTCAAAATGATTGAAATTCTTTTTGAGAAATTTTGGTAGAAAGGGGGTGAGACCAGGGTCTCACTGTGGTCAGAATTCTTCTCCTAAGAGGCACATATTTGACCAAAAATGTCTGCTTTACAATTTTTGGATTCAATAGTATTAATTTTATTTACTGCTCTATAGAACTGCCTTATTTTGATAAGTGTAACAAGACTCGAGGATTGATAAATATTTAAAGACATCCTTGTTGTAATGTTCAACCTAGCTAGAGCCATGCAATTTTGAGGTGAGGGAATTTACTTCCATCTGTTAGCTTTGTAAAACCCATGGTGACATTTAAAAAAAATCATATTTATTTGCTAGAAATAATTTTATTACTCCTGTTGGTTTATGAATTCCAAAAAGCGGAACCAAGAACCATTCCATTTGCCTCTGTTGGCTTTCACCTGCAGTACATTTAACTGTAGGGAAGTTCTCCTTTGTTGAGTTCCTCAAGTTTGCTAATGTTCCTGATTTTCCAGGAAGTGATATTATTTACTATATATAAGGGTAGGACCTCATAAGTCATAGAATAGGTACAGATGAGTTTTTCAAAAGAATTTTGTGTGTGTTATTTCCACACTATCCTTTTAATTTAATTGTGGGCTTGCTATAACTAATTAACAAGATTTGTTTCTAAGTGTATTCTTTCTTACATATTTTGTTTATTTGATTCTATACTGGCGGGAAGTAGGTTGTAGTTATGCAAGTAACTACATTATACCATGAAAAGTAAAGAAGCTCAGTAAAAGCATTTGAATGCTATTGAACATTGTTCTAGACAGTTTTTCAGACAAAAACTACCAATATGCATTATTATTCTATATAATTATTAGTCTTTACTTATAGGGTTACAATCTATAACAAGTTTGTGTGTGAAGTATCTTTCTTGAATTTTGAGTGGTCAGAACCAGTTACAATGAGAAAAGTGTTTTATTTCAGTTTGTACAAATTTATTTTACTAAAATTAAGAATCTTGGAAATTATTTTTAAATTGGTCTGGCAGAGCAACACAATGAAAATATCAAATGCTTGTCAGGGAGATAACCTTTTACAACTTTATCAAGATAGGGTAGGTGTTCACATGATTTGAGACACTGTCTCCAGTTCACAAGAGGTCTTCAATTTTTATAATTCAATTTAGTTTAACACATATGTTTATATCCTCATAACCTTAGATAATTTATGGAAATAGTAATAATTGATCTTCCCTATAAACCTAGCATAGGAAATTTAGCAAATTTTAAACAATGAGACTTGCCATAAAAAATTGTAACCAAGTAACATGCTTGCTGTGACAGAATGCAAAAATGGCCAGAGATTATTCTACCCCTTTATGCATCTTGCTCTTTGTAATGTGACTTTGCAGCTCTATCCATCAAGAGGTGGAATTCATTTTTCCACCTCTTGAATGTGGACTTGGTTATGTGACTTGCTTTGGGCAAAAATGGATATTATCAAAGGTAACATAAAATGAAGCCAGAGAAACACTGCACACTGAGAACTTCTCTTGCGACTCTTAGGTATTTTGCCATGACTGAATAAGTCCATGTTAATGTGCTGGATGATGAGAGACTCATGCCAAAATCATCCCCCCTCCTCAAAGTGATATCATACCTACTGCCAGATATGTGAACTAGGCTATCTAAAAATTTCTAGCACCAGACTGCTAGACCAGAGAAGAAGAACCAGCAGGCAAACCACAGAATCATAAAAAATTATAAATGTTTATTGTTTAAAGCAAATTTTTAACACAGCAAAAGCTAATGATGTAAAAACTGGTATCTGAAAGAGAGTGTTGCCCACTTTAGGTTTTGTTTCCATAACAATTTGCATATATATAATATTGGCTTTGGATTCAGGCTGTAGATGGAGGTTGGAAAACAATGAGGCAACTGTTAGTAGAGACTGAAAAAAATGGTAACCATGTTATGACACAGTAGAACATTTTGCAAAACTTTCATTTACAGGAACTTGGACAGAAGACCCTTTATAATAATACCTCTAAAAGTTCTAAGTTAAACATAAGAGCGCTCAGCAAGACAAATAGGCTCCTAATAAACTTAAGGACATTTTTTTTCTACAGCAGCTTGCCACATCCAAAGTAGAGAGAGCCCTGCCTTGAAAAAATGTGGTTGCAAACTTTAGGAGAGGAGAATTTTAGGACTCACATGGAGTAGATGTGCATCAGATTCATAGGCAATCCATGAAGTTTTAAAGACCAATATACTAACAAAAGAACTGCCTGCTTGGATGAAAGGGGATTGCAATAGTTCAAAAAGAAGTTAGATTTTTGGGCTTCTAACATTCTGTGGATAGAAATCAGAATGAGAATCACAGACATTTCTTACCCGAAGAGATGAAAACCGTAGAGGTGGAGCCAAGAGACTCAGAGGATTGTGGACAAACAAATTACTCTCAGGGAGCAGAAATGGACTGTAATCAAGGAACATCCCCAGACCCAGAGTTGGGGAACCTTTTAACATGTGCCTGGATGGATTATAGAATTGGTTCAGACCAAGGACTTCTCTGTGCCTCCCATTCCTTTCCTTTTTGATTAGAAGCAACTATTGCAGTTCTCTTGCTCCCTTCTCACCCGATTAGGTTAATTGGCAGCAGATAACTTACGTTTTTAGTTCACAGTTGTCTGGATGAAGAGCAGCTGCACCCAGTGAGCCACATCTACATTTAGACAAGAAGCAGATCATGAGAACTTGAACTTCAAGCCAGATGCCATAAATGGCATAACTGAATCAGACTTTTGGCATCTGGGAAGGGTGGGCATATGTTACACACAGTAAGAATAATTTGTGGCCAGAAGGTAGTCTGTGATAGATTGCAAAAATTGCTACAAATTTTCCATCTGTTTAGCATATCTCTTTGCATTCTGATTTTACAGCTCCTCCCATCAAGAGGTAAGTCTGTTTCTTGAATCTGGGCTTGGTCACGTGACTGGCTTTGGCCAATGACATACTATCAAATATGATACAAGCACAGACTCTAAAGGACTTGCGTACTGGAACTTGTTCCCATTTTCTGCACTTGGAACTCTGCAACTACGACCACATCAACAGTCCTAGCCTGTTGGATGATGATAATCAAGTCGTCTCCATCACCACAGGTGACATTGAGCCAACTGCCTGAGGCCATCCTAGAGCATCCAGCTTCAGCTGAGATAGCCAGACAAGAGAAACTGCTCACCTAATCCATTATCTCATATAAAATAGTAAAAGTATTATTGTTTGAAGCCACTAAATTTTGAGGTGTTTTGTGATCCATTAAAAGCTAACTGATATACTGTATTCCTCACTGCAGTAAGATAGAAGATGCATAGTTCATTTAAGAAAAAGTCAATAAGCCAATGTAATTCATTGAAAGAGTTATCTTGATTAAAAGGGATAGTACACAAATGAGAATGCTTATAGTTCTTCCAGATTTATTTGTCAAATATGAACAAAGAAGCTTTCACTAGTTCATTTAATGACTGTTAATAGCTTAATGGTCATTTAAAAGTATTTTTTCATGTCTAGAAATCAACCTTTAGCATCACAGTTTGACTTTTCCTGAACATGCAGCGAAAGATTCTTTTTCTTTATGGGACAACACATTTAAAGCACAAAAATTCAGTTTTTTTACTTATCTCCTTTAAACTTAAGAAATCATAATATAGTTTATTAATCCCTTCCTGAGGAAGGCAAAACTATACCAATTTGCTTTCTCAGGAAATATTTAACATGCATACAATGAAAGGATCTTATCAAATTTTGGTCAGGCTAGAGAACTTTTGTGTTGCCTCATGCCTCCGGAATATGCCATTTTTCCTAGTGTTGAACCTTGAATATTTATTTAGATTGGATTGGAGTGTATAAGCTAAGAAAGTGTGGGGTATGGAGTTTATCATTAAAGAATATTTCTACCATTTTTTCCATATAAAAGAAAATTATAGACTTTTAAAGATTTCTTGAACAGTATAATTAACAGAAGGTCATGAAGCTCCATCCAAACCAGAAGATCATTATCATTCCATTTACCTTCTTTATCAATATACTTTTCAGGCTCCTTCAAATAAATGTTGACGTCAAAGCAAGGCCCTTTGTTCTCTAAGCCATGCCAAATCTGCTTCTATTTCTTTATTTGCCCATCTTTCCATCCTTTTGACAATAGATCTACCTGTTTTATTAGGTATCCCTATAGTTCATGAAAATGAGAGTCTTATGATCTATAAACTTTTAAGGATATTTCCAAATGAAAATGACATTAGTGGGGCTTCCCTGGTGGCGCAGTGGTTGAGAATCTGCCTGCCAATGCAGGGGACACGAGTTCGAGCCCTGGTCTGGGAAGATCCCACATGCCGCTGAGCAAATGGGCCCGTGAGCCACGATTACTGAGCCTGCGCGTCTGGAGCCTGTGCTCCGCAACAAGAGAGGCAGCGATAGTGAGAGGCCCGCGCACTGCGATGAGGAGTGGCCCCCGCTTGCCGCAACTGGAGAAAGCCCTCACACAGAAACGAAGACCCAACACAGCCATAAATAAATAAAATTAAAAAAAAAAATGACATTAGTAAAAGGAAGTAGAATTGCAGACCTTGGATTGTACGAAGCTAAGTCCCTTTCTTCTGTAAAACTGACAGAGGCTTTTCTGAGTCACAAGCAATGAAGAGTGATTGTGTTAGACAACTTAAGAAGGATTGATTACCGGAAGGGAGAGAAAGGTAGGAACCACAAATCATTTCCATGTTCCTGATGTTAGCAACTTAGAAGAAAGTTTTGCTGATATTAATGGGAAGGAAAATGAAGGAGGAAAAGATTTAAGGGAAGAGGAAAATGAAGAGTCAGTTTTGGATATATTACATTTTAAGAGCTTGTGATACATCGAAACAGAGACATCAGGTAGGGAAATGGATATATGAGTCTGGATCTCAGAAGAAATTTCAGGGCTGGATATATAAATTTGGGAGACAATAAAGCTAATGGAATAGATGATATGACTCAGAGAGAGAGAGAGTTTAGGGAGAGACCACAATGAGGCTTAAAACCGAAGCCTGAGAAATCATTTGACATAAACTCACAGAAGGCCAAGTATTTGGATGCTTTTATATTTTTATTTAAGACACTAACATACTCAAAGGAATTCTACAGGAGGTGAGAAATATGTACTAGGATTAGTCAATAATGATGCATTTATCACAATAGTAGAAGACCAGGAATGATTTACCTAAGCTGGAAAATAATTGAGTAAATTATGAACATCTTTATGATATTTCAATTGAGTGTAAAAATCTCATTGTAGTAGAATTTTTTGGCATGGAAAATTGTTGACAACATATTAATAAGAGGGAGAAATAGACTGTACATTCTTTATGTAGAATAAAATATTATTTGAAAATAAATATAAACATAATATAAAAAAAGACTAGAAGTACACATAGAAATATTGAGTGGTTATTCCTTGGCACTGTGAATATAGATGTTTCTGTGTTTTTTTTTCTTTGCTTTGTGGTAAAAGTTTACTGCATTGAGCACAACCATGCTTAAAAAAAGATTCTCTGAAGAGTTAAAATAGAAAAGAATAATAATAGTAATAATAATAATACACCAAACATTTGCAACAAAGGAGATGTAGGAGGAAATGTCTGTGAAAATGACATTAGAGTTTTTGAGTGCTTGATTTTTGCTAGGTACTATGCTATGCTAAGTGCTTTATGTGGACTATCTCATGCAATTCTTATAAAAATCATGTAAGATGGTTGACTATTATTATTAGCTTTTTTAAAGTTTTAAGAAAATTTTATTAAGACTATTTTTAAGAGCAGTTTTAGGTTCAGAGCAAACTTTGGGGGAAGGTAGAGATCTTCCATATACCTCCTGCCTCCATATCTGCATAACCTCCCCCATTATCCACATCCCCCGCAAGAGTGGTACATTTGTTGCTATTGATGAGCCTACATTTACACATCATAACCACCCAAAGTCCAGTTTACATTATTGTTCACTCTTGGGATTGTTCATTCTATGAGTTTAGATAAATTTATAATGACATGTATCTCCATCATTATGGTACCACACAGACTATTTTCACTGCCCCCTAAATACTCTGTGCTTCACCCATTCATCCCTCACTGCTCCCAACCCCCAGAAACCTCTGCTCTTTTTACTGTTTCTATAGTATTGCCTTTTCCAGAGTGTCACATATTTGGAATCATGCATTTTGTAGCCTTTTACTTCTTTCACTTAGTAATATGCATTTACAATGTCTCCATGTCTTTTCATGGCTTGATAGCTCATTTCTTTTTAGTACCAAATAGTATTCCATTGTCCAGATGCATCACAGTTTGTTTATCCATTCACCTACTGAAGGACATCTTGGTTGCTTCCAAGTTTTGGCAATATGAGTAAAGATGCTCTACATCTGTGTGTAGGTTTTTGTGTGGGCATGATTTCAACTACCAAGGAGCGTGACTGCTGGATCATATGGTAAGAGTATGCTTGGTTTTGTAAGACAGTACCAAACTGTCTTCCAAAGTGGCCATGCCACTTTGCATTCCTACCAGCTATTATTACCTTTTAACAGTTGAAAAACATGAAGATTAGAGAGTTTACATTACTTGACCAATATCACACAACAAAAAGTTAGAAGAGCTGGGATTTGTGCACAAACATGTTTAATTCCAGAGACAGCGCTGCTCATATCCAGGACACACGTATAGTGGGAGTGAGAGTCTTCCACTTCCTGATGACTACCTCAGTGGTTGAAGGGAGCAGAGATTAATCATTTGTCTTCATTTCTCCAATAAAACAAGCTGTATCTACACCAGAGTCCAAATAAGCACCCACATAGAAATAATGCAATGTATCAATATTTACTTATAAACTTCTTTTTTTTAACCTTACTCCTAATTATAATGTCATATACAAAAATTTATTTGTGGGTATGGATTAACATGATAATGAAGACAGTTTTTGAGGACAATGAGAACGTAGACGTGACCTCAGAGATAGTCTGGTAATCTCATTTTGCAGATGGAAATGTTCAACTCAAAGTGAAAAATCTGGCCAATATAACATCAAAAATAGAAACGAGGTCTACAACATCCCAATCTGGGGCTCTTTTCTTCAACTGTTCTGTAAGTGTGATCTGGGAGTCCATGGGACCTTTGCAGGGATCCATAAGGCCAGAGTCTTTACACAGTAATACCCACATGTTATTAATATTTGCCTTGCTTACTCTCATTCCCTCACTAGCTTACAGTAGTTTTCCAGAAGCTGCACTGTCTATGACTTCAGAACAGATTGAAGGCAAAAGCAGATATGCAAATATAGCCAATTAAGCCAGTCAATAAAAATATTTATAAAAATGTGAAACAATGCCATTCTTCTCAATTACATATATATTTTTGGAAAATAGCACACTTTTTCATAAAAATGTATTGTTTATGTTAACATGCAATCTGTTTATTATTTATATTTTAGTAAATTAAGCATTTCCAAAGTTTCTCAGTTTTAATTTCTAATAGAGTAAATAATAATAGGTATAATCTACATAAATGTACTTGGCATCCTCAGTAATTTTTAATAAATTAAAGGGGTCTTAAGGTCAAAAGTTTGACAACTGCTGTATTAGAGAACATTTACTTAAAATATTTTTAAGCACTCTGCTTACTAGGAAAACGGTATTACTTTAATATATATTGCATTTAAGTGTTTCACGTGTTTATATATTCTAAGTTTTTTTTCCTTAAACTTTTTATATTTGTGACCAAAAAAAGACCTTCATATTGTAGTGAAATTTACCTTGTATCTACAAATTCCATATTGCAATGTTTAATCATGCTATACAATGATTAAATTAAATCTTACATAAATGTATCCATTTCTTATTTTCCTACAAAATATTTCAGCACAGAAAGCAATTTTATAACCTAAGTTAGATTACTTCTCATCTTTATTACTAATTTAAATCATATTTCTTGAAGTTAAAGAAGCATATTGTTTCAGGAAAATTAGATGCTTTCCCTTGGTATTATGGCATGCTTAAAATATATGCTAATATTGCAGTGAGAATCATTATTGGGTTTTTCTATATAGTGCTGAAAGGAAAAACAATTAAAACTGCTTTAGAGTATCAATAATTCATGAGGGAAAAGTCTATCCCTGCTAGACTATATCTTAAAAAAAATCCTAGTAAGACAAGAGAGAGCCTCATGAGTCTTTCCCAGGAGAGAAGCCCTTCCTTTTATGAGGTAGTTCATTTCAAGCTTCCCATGGGCTTCTAAAATAGCTATATGTCTTCCTATTCTTAATTTGTCTTCTCCATAAGTTAAAAGTAGAAATGAAGCTTTAACAAGAAGCCACTTGTAAAAGTAAATGAATGAATGAATGTCTAGGGAATACCTTCTGCATCTTTTTGATTACCCAGCATAGCACCTAGCATGATGCCCTCTACGTTAAAAGAGCCAGTAGACAGTGTTTAGACATTCCATCCCCACCTATGTTTTAGATTTCCATCCCTCCAGCTCTGCTTCTTAAATCTCCCACTTGCTTGAAACCTGGGGTTTCCTAAATGATTTCCAGGCCTGCTGTCATATCCGATTTTTAATAGGAATCTCTAAAGTGAACTATAATTTGAAAATACGTAATCGAGGACACTGTGGGATTCTCAGCTTTAGGCAATATGTTCTGTTGGGTAAAAGAAAGCTCTGGCAAACAGCAGACCCAGATTCTTTCACCAGCTGTGCTCCCGACTTGTTCTATAATTTCAATCAAGTCACTCTGGCAACCATTGTCTGTCTATTTCAGTAGTGGAATCTACAGAAGTCCTAGCCTGCCTGACTCCCTAACAATGATCATGTGAGGATTAATGAGATAAAGGCTGTAGAAATATTTCGTTCCCTTGGGGAAAAACACTCTGAAAATAAAGGTATTAGAGAAAAGCTCTGGATATGGCTTTCAAGAACTCAGATTCCCAAGTCTCATGTTGTATGCATGTTTTCTGGCAATTAGATCATTATTGCTTTTTCTCCTGTAATAAAAACATACCAAAAAGCAACCTCCTTTTGAAATAGAGCAAAGAAAGAAGATTTTTCTTCTGTTTCTTTCATTTACAGTGTATTTTCTGAATATAAGCATACTGCGTTATAGTGCAAGTTGGCAGTTTTACCCTCAAATACACTCACATCTGTTGACTGGACCTCAGTTTTACACACCCAATTGCACATTGTTTAATTGCCCATCTCTGCCAGTAGCATAAATATATATTTATATTAGTAAGCTCTTGTATATGTTTTACATGTATATATACATGTATTGACTCTGCTTTTATTGAGTTCTTGGGCTGCATATTTTTTAAAACATGGTTCTGTCTGTGCTTTTTAACAGAAATAAACCCCCTCAAGCTTTCTGTTTAAAATCATGCCCACAGGCATAGACTGAGAGTCATGCCTGCTATGATTTCACCTCCCCATACTTCAAAAGAATGTGTGCATGTTTGCGTTTGGGGAATGGATGAGGTAGGGAAAGGAGGTTAGGAAGAAAATCCTTTGTGAATGTAAGATATTCCCAGTGTATTCTTCAGCATCTAAATATCTGAATTCAATTCTTTCACATGGTTCTTCAGTTTAAAATGTTGGGCTTTGACTATTTTATCGTGGCCTAATTTCATATTATCCCATCACCAAATACCCTCGGAACAGTTTTTCTTTTGCATCAATCTCTCAAAAAATGGATAAATTGCTCTAAATTCCACATTAAAGCTAACAAAAGCTTTTGAAGAAGTTACAAAGTATTGAAAAATAAGATTTAGCATGAAAATGCCTTCCGAATAAACCACAAAAATGCCCTCTGTGATTGTCTGTGATGAGGGAACCTGCTGGCCACATGGTAATGACGTGAGGAATTCCAACAGCTCCCTCTGAGTTGGGGAGATAATTGCTTCAGTAGAGTTCATAAACTCGCAAGCTCAATTCATCCAGTGAAAAATCCTAAATAAAATGTCACTGGAAAATAAAATCTCTACACATGGATGTCTGCTGCTTTACAGCACAGAGACCTACTACTCTGGAGACTTGTCAGTTTTGAAATCTAAAGTAATGCATTATCCTACAGGGCCTGGTCCATGCCAGCTAAAACAGATGTAGCATATTTGTTTCTGGAGTGTGCTCTGCTGGGGAAAAATACCTCTTTTTTTTTTTTCCTGTCTCATTTAGAGACTGAAGGTTATGAAAATAAAACTTGCTTTTGGATTGTGATTTATGCTACATTTCAATATTGGACAAATGTGCGTGACTGCTTTACAGGTGCCTGAAAATAGAGTATTAACACAGGATCATTGTCACAATTCATATTGTGGTATTAGTACTTTCTGCTATTGCAAAGTGGCATTGTTTTAATATAAGAGGACATAATAAAAACATAACATAGTCAAGAAAGAATTAACCATATATGGCAAACATTCAACTTATCACTAATGTCCTAGCCAGAAAACAAACCCTAAACATCAAAGTAACTGTGAAATTCACATTTGTTCATAGATTGTGAAATGAAATTCATTGCTAATATTCTAAAGCTTTTAGAGTAGTTTTAAAAACACTCCAAAACTGAATAATGGTTACATCCTTTATGTAAATTAATGTCCCCTTCCCCCAAAAAAGAAAAACCTGCATAAGTCGAAGAATACATATTAAAGTCTATCCCCTAAAACAAATCAGAACTAAATCATACACACTTAGATAGAATTTAAATTCTTTAAAATTTTCATGTTAATTTCATTGATAGGGTATATTAGATCTTTTTCTTTTTATTGGAGTAAAATTGCTTTACAATGTTGAGTTACTTTCTGCTGTACAATGAAGTGAATTAGCTATATGTATACCTATATTCCTTCCCTCTTGGCCTCCCTCCCCACCTTCCACCCCTGCATCTAGGTCATCACAGAGCACCGAGCTGAGCTCCCTGTGCTATACAGCAGGTTCCCACTAGCTATCTATTTTACACATGGTAGTGTATTTATGTCAAACCTAATCTCCCAATTCATCCCACCCTCCCCCTCCCCTCTGTGTCCACATGTCTGTTCTCTATGTCTACGTCTCTATTCCTGCCCTACAAATACATTCATCTGTACCATTTTTCTAGACTCCACATATATGCGTTAATATACAATATTTGTTTTTCTCTTTCTGGCTTACTTCACTCTGTATGACAGACTTTAGGTCCATCCACATGTTACAAATGGCCCAATTTCATTCCTTTTTATGCCCGAGTAATATTCCATTGTATATATGTACCACATCTTCTTTATCCATTCATCTATCATTGGACATTTAGGTTGTTTCCAAGTCCTGGCTATTGTAAATAGTGCTGCAATGAACATTGGGGTACATGTGTCCTTTTGAATTATGGTTTTCCCAGGGTATATTATATCTAAAAGCTGATGTAAGTTTGAGATTAATTTTCCCTTCTTGTTAGAAAATCTATCTGTTACTCATTTTACATACAAAATCTTCTTAACTTATGTGATCTACTCTTTCTTGCTTCAATGATAGAAATAAATCAGTGCTGAGAGGGAGGCATTCTAATGGAAACAATGCAAGAGTGTCAAAAAATAATGTGATTTATCTCAAAGGAAGTAAAAACCAGGGAAATACTATTCTAGAAGCCTAAAAAGAAAGTGAGTCATATTCTCCCAGAGTTTATACTGGGCCATGGTGGTTAGACAAGCAACCTTAGAAGTTAGTGGCTACTGTAACACCACATGACCTCTTACTAGATAATGTGTTACAGTAAAATAAATAGTAATCTTAGAATCAAAAAAGCTTTTTTTTTTTTTTAATTTCAAAGATGGACATCTATGTCTTGACTTCTTTTCTTATTTTAAGGGAAAAACTTGCACTTGCTCTCTGGGTTTCCCATTTTCTTCTGAAAGGTACTTCTTAGTATACTTCTGATGAAGTTGACTCTTGCTGAGGAAAAAGAAACAGTGTCGCAGAATTTAAATTGCATTTTCAGGAAGAAAAGAGGGAAGCGCTCAGCTGTTGGCTGTCCACACCCTACCCTACATCCAGGATGTACTCTTGTATTACAGGGTGTGGACAGCTGACTGCTGAGTGCTTCCCTCTTCAATATCAAAAAAACAAACAATCAAATTAAACAATGGGCGGAAGACCTAAATAGACATTTCACCAAGGAAGACATACAGGTGGCCAAGAGGCACATGAAAAGATGCTCAACATCACTAATTAGTAGAGAAATGCGAATGAAAACTACAATGAGGTATCACCTCGCGCTGGTCAGAATGGCCATTACCAAAAAAATCTAGAAACAATAAATGCTGGAAAGAGTGTGGTGAAAAGGAAATCCTCCTGCACTGTTGGTGGGAATGTAAATTGATACAGCCACTATGGAGAAGAGTATGGAGGTTCCTTGAAAAACTAAAAATAGAACTACCATACGACCCAGCAATCCCACTACTGGGCATATACCCTGAGAAAACCAAATTCAAAAAGAGTCACGTACCACAATGTTCATTTCAGCACTATTTACAATAGCCAGAACATGGAACCAACCTAAATGTCCAATGATAGATGAATGGATAAAGAAGATGTGGCACATATATACAATGGAATATTACTCAGCCATAGAAAGAAAAGAAATTCAGTTATTTGTAGTGAGGCGGATGGACCTAGAGTCTGTCATACAGAGTGAACTAAGTCAGAAAGAAAAACAAATACCATATGCTAACGCATATATATGGAATCTAAAAAAAAAAAAGGTACGATGAACCTAGTTGCAGGGTAGGAATAAAGATGTAGACGTAGAGAATGGACTTGAGGACACAGTGTGGGAGGCAGAAGCTGGGGCGAAGTGAGAGTAGCATTGACATACATACACTACCGAATGTAAAATAGTTAGCTAGTGGGAAGCAGCAGCATAGTACAGGAAGATCGGCTCGGTGCTTTGCGATGACCTAGAGGGGTGGGATAGGGAGGATGGGAGGGAGGCTCAAGAGGGAGGGGATATGGGGACATATGTATGCATATGGCTGATTCACTTTGGTGTATAACACAAACTAACACAGTATTGTGAAGCAATTATACTCCAATAAAGATCTATTAAAAAAAAAGGAAAGAGTACATTCTAAGAGCATTCCCTCAAATTGCCTTGTGATCAGTAGGAGGAGTAAGGGCTTATGACCCTGGGAAAATAGAGGGGAAGGTGAACTTGGTAATCATAAGTTAGCAAAGATCAAGCAGACAATTTTAGAATGTTCATAGCATTTGTCCAGTAAAGATGAAGTGAAGGAACTCAGAGTTATGTGCAGTGATGCCCTATATTGGAGAGGCTGATTTATAGAAAGCTATTTCATAAGTTCAAGTGCTTTAAATATGCAGTACATCAAAATGTAATATACTAGAAGCTATTGGTGCCACTTCTGGATCTCCAAGAATTTTTCTTACTGGCTGCTGCAGGAACTGCTGCTTAGATATAGGATTGGAGCCACCTTGCTCCCAACCTTAGGTATCCAGGTGACTATTGTCGGGATATATAAGCCCTCCTCTCTTACCTAATGAGCACATTTTTCCTGGGAACATTCCCATGAGAAATCACTTGCACAGGAATTCCCATTATAGGAACTGCTTCCATGGCACCCTCTCTAAGACACATATACCAAAATTGGCAAAGTTCTCAATGTACTAAGTGCTAGAAGAGTTTTCCAACTTCATAGTCCTTTGCAACCCAACCACACAATGTGAGAGCTGGCAATGACCATATAATCCATTTACTGTTAAGTAAATTTAGGAAACTAAGGTCCCAAAGTGACTTGTACAAAGTCACTCAGAAATTTAGCGAAAGGGTCAGGACTAGGACTCCAAATCCCTAACTACCAGTCTGGTGCTTATTTCACTTCAATATCACAAGAGTGTTTTTGAAATGTATTCCCTTTTCGTGACTTAAAATTCACAAAGTTATTTGCAGAATCGCTGTTTTCGCATCTTGCTGTGAAAACTGTCCTTCTCTGATGAAAGACTCAAGCATGTCAGCTCAATAATAAAAAAGTATTCTGACTTAAAATGGGGAAGATCAGACGTGGGCCACTTTTGTAATAATCAAAATACAATTAATTAATTAATTAATTAATTAAAAAAAAAAATAAAACCTAACATTCACTGAAGTCTTACTATGAACTAGGTCCTCTGCCAGTTGTGTTACATGTATTATTCCATGGTATACTTAGAACAGCCTAATGTGGCAGGTACTATTATAATCTCCTGTTTAGTGGTGGGGAAACAAGGCTCAGAGATGAAAATGTATATGTAGCTTTTTGTATTAAAGTCAGGGTCAAGGCCAGATCTGATTTACCCATCCTTGTCTTCATAATCTCCAGGTTGCATAATCTCTGTAGGCTCCCAGAAGAACATCGTGCAACAGAGGAGTCTCGGTGATCCCTAGAACACCCCCTTTTACCTTCTGTCATTAATGGCAATTGTGTGATGAGATTAACCAAGGAAAGCATGGCAAGCAACTGAAAAAAAGGGTCTTTATTTGGATGAACATATTCAAGAGAACAATTTGCACCTTTCTTAAAGTAAAACTAATGCATATTATTTCTGCCCTGATCAATAAGTAATATTATTGTACTTATTGATTTATTATTCTATCAGGGAAATAATCAGTTGATGAATATTTCAGAACCATAATAGTTACATTATACTGCAACAGGCTAGAATGTCAGCCCCTGTCTTGGAATATCCCAGGATGGTAGCCAATTTTAATTGGTAGCTATGTGTGACTTTATAAACCTTCCTGACTGACAATGCAAACCTAAGTCCCTACTACAAAATATGACATTATCTGAGTAATGGGTAATGGGGGCTATGGGTTGTAAAAGCAATCATTTACCATGGTTCCACCAGGAGGGCCTCATCTCAGAGTGGCCACTGACTCTGAAATAGTGAAATAGTTTGATCATTGGATTTGGTTTGCTCTAATTGGAATACCAATTCATATTTTGTGACCGGTTTTTAACAGGGATTCATTTCATGAACAGAATAGCAATATACATTCTTTTTTATTTTAAATTAATAATTAAATTAATAAACGTCATGCAATTTGTATTTATAAATTATGTATAAATAAACCATTTTAAACTCACTCTGATGGAAAATTCAAGGTTAAATGTTTATAGTCCAGAATTCTGCATTTTTCGGTCCCAGTTTTAACTCAGTACGTTATGATCTACCACAATCTATGAATATCTGCATTTCTTTTTCCCCAAGTAAGTCTTAATAGTTTATACCTTATAACTATCTAAAAATTCTAGAGGGAAAGATACCAAAAGCATCTTTTATTATTATTTTTAAAAACTAGTAATAGAAACTCCATCCTGCCATGAGTTGTTACAGTTGATTGACAGTTTGGCCTGTTTTCACAGAGTGTCCTGCATGTGTCCTGTGGATGGTCCCCATGCTCATCCCAACACCTCAGTACGATTATACTCACTTCCATGCATCTGCTCTTATACTGGGGAAAGGGAAGGCATGAAAGTCCAATGGACAATCCCTGGGATGACAGTCTAGCAAAAATAAAGATATCAAAAAGTTTTGATAGTTGCTTGAAGATTAGCAAACTAGAAAAAATGAAAGTAACAATATCATTCTCAAAGGTCATTGATAGTTAATTTGTGTCAGGTAGTGTAGAAAGAAAAATTGGGAGAGTGAATTCTGAGGGAAAATATATCTAACCCATGGCATCTGTACTGACCACTGTTTGAGAATCGGTTGGTTCTAGAGCAACTATTATAAGATGGCTCAAGATCATTTTTACAGGAATCGTGTTCCATGATAAATTCACCTTTGCTGAATGTCAATGTCAGCCAGCCACCCAGGATAAACATTTACTATGAAAACATCCTGTCAACCACCATATGTACTATTCAACCTCGACACAGCCAGGTCTCCAATTTATTTGCACCATTTGTATAGAATTAATTTACGTTTTGCCAACTCCAATCTAATTGTAGACCTTTTAAGAAATCTTCACTCAGGAGGTTTTAACTGTAGTATGCTAGAAAGGGTGCTCTTACCTGATAATTAGGAGATCTGGATTTTGTTCCCCATTTTGACACAGCTAACCATCCCTTTGGGGCAAATCACTTAAACTCTCAAAGCTTCAACTTCCTCATCTGTAAAATAGGTTGGCTGAAGTGATTACTCGTTATGGCCTGCCATTCTGTGATGAAGATATCAATCTGAGAGCTTTTACTTCCATAGCAATTGGATTGTAGCAGCCCTGGCTCTATAAAGCCGGAAAGAATGAAAAGAGGCCTAGAAGAAAATTAAAGAGCTGAAAGGACTTTCTACCCTAAGGGCTTTCTACCCTAACCAAAGTGTTAGTTTCCTTAGTACCCTGGGCATATTCTTATTAGTTTCATCAGCAGTTTACGAGCATTTCTCTGACTCTTTGATATTTTAACTCCTATGTCTTCTTTAAACATTGTGTCTTGCACCTTGAAAATGACAGATACAATAATGTTAATGAAGATGCTCTTGAAAGAAGACCAAGAAAAGCAAATTCATCAGTAGTGTTATTGGAGATCACCATTCCTAATTTCATGCTAAATAAGCATCACTAGAAAAAAAGTATTCCTGAAATACTGTGCTCTCATTTGACTTAGATTTTAAAAAATTTTTATCTTGTGAAGCATATTGCTCATGTTTGTGTCAAGGTTGCCCTCATTATGCCCAATCACTTTTTAACTACATTTGGCTGAGGATTAGTGTAGAATAACGCAATATCTAAAGTTATCTGTTTGCATATGGTTCCTTCAGGAGGGATTCAAAGTATACAATTATTGTGTTTATACAAAAGGCAACCTTCTGTTTCCCCTAAACCTAAATATGTTTTTCTAAATGCACCCTCAAAATCAGTGCTTGCTTCTACACAAATAAACTGCCGGTCTTTCTCAATCTAATATTATATTGGAATAGCAGGCATTGTTTAGACACATAATCATGCTACTACTAACTGTTGCTATAAAAATGAAGTTTAATCTTTGCACAATTTCCATTGCTTTTCCTTTGAAATCTGGTGTTTATTGCAACAGAATTTCAGATTTTGCAACATGAGAGTCTGAAAGACAGGCCAACACAGGCGGCTCTTTGGAAACAAGAGACCTGGTACTTCCAACAGTCAAAAAGCTGGCTAAACACCAGGAAGAGGGAAAAGACACATCAGGTAGGTTGTGTTGATTCCACAGACCTCTTTTGATTCTCTGCTAGAGGACTTCTTTTGACAAAGAATGGACTGTTTTTGGGGCGGGGGCGTGCATTGGTCTGTGTTTTTGTCAACCATACTCTCCTGGAAGAGACTTTGACCATCTGGATGTGGTTTTTGTTTCTATGAGAAGGAACTTTTGTGTCCTTGACATGCCACTAGTATAAATAAATGCTCAATGAGAACATGGATCAAGATGTTATATATTTCCAGGTCAGATTAGGACAAATACTAGAAGTTATTTGGTGTGTACAATTAAGCATGCGAGAATGAAAAACTGTACTCATTACAAATATATTTATGGGACATTCCAGGATAACATGACAGCTAGTTTGGGACAGTCACAATAAACATGACCCTCTGTATACAACATGATCATCTATAGGATAAAAGGCAACTAAACATGAGTTGACGCACTATATAAAAGGGTGAGAATTTTATAATTTTATTTTAAGAGATCTTGATATACTTGTTTCTCATAAAAACAATTATGGATTTAAGATATAGATTTGAATTTTGCAGCAAACTGTAGCAAAAGGCAAGCTAAAAGGATAAGTCAAATGGAAGAATAATGTTTGAGGAGCGTATCATTTTTCTGTTCTTCATGCTTTGCTCCATTGGCAATTCTTCTGCCATAATTCATCCCCCAATATTGTTAAGTGCCGTATCTGCTCAGTGAGGGTTTTTATTCCCCCCTGAATCTGAAAATCTAACAGCCAGTGAGGAAGATTCCTCAAATCAAGTTATCTATATTGATGTTGACACTAAAAAGTACAGTTTTGCTTATTTTATACTTGAAATAAAGACAAAAATCTTATTTTAAGATTGGGTGTTATTTTTACTTGGGTACTTATTTCTATACCCTCATTCTAAGGAGCTAAATCCCCATTGGGAAATGAAGTTCTGTCTCATCTACGTCTGTGCATAAAATGATTGAACTGTCTGAAGCTATGGCTTTGGAGACAACATCTACCAGTGTCCTCTAACAGAGTCTGCATTCCCCTGCCTGGGGTGGTGAAATATTATTGTGGCCCTTAACTCTATTCTTGAGATATATCAATTCCTTACTTTTCTTCACTATTGAGTCTTAGGAAACACAGAGATGGTATGAAAGCTAGCTGTGTTTTTGTCATATTCTGCGATTTAGATTCTCTTCTTAAAGGATCACCCTCTAAAGCCATGAGAACCTTTCCTAAATTCCACCACTTTAATTAGGAAATTACTATTTAATCATTTGAGTTCATATAGAACATTATTTGTGATTTTTATTACAATATAGAAATATCATGGATCAAATAATATTATATAAATCTAATAAGTAGGTATTGAAAAATTCATATAAAGGAGTTATTATATTTTCAGGGTTCTGCGTATTTAGGGAGTTGGTTTGTAATTCTGCAGTTCTTAATCATAGACACCATGATTAGTGTCCTCAAATACTAGATCTTTGTGAACATAGCTACAGACCTTTTTTTAAATTGAAGTATAATTAATTGACAATACTGTGTTAATTTCAAGTGTACAGTAAAGTGATTCATTTATATACATATAAGTATACATATATGTATATATGTACACACATATATATATATTCTTTTTCAGATTCTTTTGCATTCTAGGTTATTACAAGATATAGAGTATAGTTCCCTGTGCTATACAGTAGGTTCTTGTTGACCTATTTTATACACAGTAGTGTGTTATGTCAATCCTAAACTCCTAATTTATCTCCCCACCCCTATCACCTCTATCCCCTTTGGTAACCATAAGTTTGTTTTCTATGTCTGTGAGTCTCTCTCTGTTTTGTAAATAAGTTCATTTATATGATTTTTTTAGATTCCACATGTAAGTGATATCATATGATATTTGTCTTTGTCTGATTTACTTCACTTAGTATGATAATCTCTAGGTCCATCCATGTTACTGGAAATGGCATTATTTCATTCTATTTTATGGCTGAGTAATATTCCATTGTATATATATACCATATCTTCTTTATCCATTCATCTGTCAATGGATGTATAGGTTTCTTCTGTGTCTTGGCTATTTTAAATAGTGCTGCAATGAACATTGGGATGTATGTATGTTTTCAAATTATAGTTTTCTCTAGATATGTGCCCAGGAGTGGGATCGCTGGATCATATGGTAACTCTATATTTAGTTTTTTAAGGAACCTCCATACTGTTCTCCATAGTGGCTATACCAATTTACATTCCCACCAGTGGTGTAGGAGCATTCCTTTTTCTTGACATCCTCTCCAGCATTTATTATTTGTAGACTATTTAATGATGGCCATTCTGACTGGTGTGAGGTGATACCTCATTGTAGTTTTGATTTGCATTTCTCTAATAATTAGTGATGTTGAGCATTTTTTCATGTGCTTGTTGACCATCTGTATGTCTTCTTTGGAGAAATGTCTTTTTAGGTCTTCTGCCCATTTTTTGATTGTGTTGTTTCTTTTTTTTTGATATTTAGTTGTATGAGCTGTTTGTATATTTTGGAAATTAATCCCCTGTCAGTCACATTGTTTACGAATATTTTCTCCCACTCCATATGTTGTCTTTTCATTTTGTTTATGGTTTCCTTTGCTGTGCAAAAACTTTTAAGTTTAATTAGGTCCCATTTGTTTATTTTGTTTTTATTTCCATTACTCTAGGAAATGGATGCAAAAAAGTATTGCTGCACTTTATGGCAAAGAGTGTTCTGCCTATGTTTTCCTCTAGGAGTTTTATAGTATACAGTGTTACATTTAGGTCTTTAATTCATTTTGAGTTTTTTTTTTGTATATGGTGTTAGAGATTGTTCTAATTTCATTTTTTACATGTAGCTATCCAGTTTTCCCAGCAGCACTTATCGAAGAGACTGTCTTTTCTTCATTGTATATTCTTGCCTCCTTTGTCTTAGATTAATTGACTAGAGGTGTGTGGGTTTATTTCTGGCCTTTCTATCTTTTCCCATTGATCTATATGTCTGTTTTTGTGCAGTACCATACTGTTTTGATGACTGTAGCTTTGTAGTATAGTCTGAAGTCAGGGAACCTGATTCCTTCAGCTCCATTTTTCTTTCTCAAGATTGCTTTGGCTATTCAGGGTCTTTTGTGTCTCCATACAAATTTTAAGATTTTTTGTTCTAGTTCTGTGAAAAATGTCATTGGTAATTTGATAGGGATTGCATTGAATTAGTAGATTGCCTTGGGTAGTATAGTCATTTTGACAATATTGCTTCTTCCAATCCAAGAACATGGTATATCTTTCCATCTGTTTGTGTCATCTTCAATTTCTTTCATCAGTGTCTTATAGTTTTTGGAGTACAGGTCTTTTGTCTCCTTAGGTAGGTTTATTCCTAGGTATTTTATTCTTTTTGTTGTGATGGTAAATGGGATTGTTTCTTTAATTTCTCCTTCTGATCTTTCACTGTTAGTGTATAGAAGTGCAACAAATTTCTGTGTATTAATTTTGTAGCCTGCAACTTTACCAGATTTATTGATGAGCTCTAGTAGTTTTCTGGTAGTGTCTTTAAGATTTTCTATGTATAGTATCATGTCATCTGAGGACAGTGACAGTTTTACTTTTCCAATTTCGATTCCTTTTATTTCTTTTCCTTCTCTGTCTTCATTTCTTTTCATTCTTTTTTTCTGTTCAGTAGCAATGATTTTCACTACTCTGTCTTCCACCTCTCTGATCCATTCTTCTGCCTCATTTAGTCTAGTATTGCTTCCTTCTAGTGTATTTTTCATTTCAGTTATTGTAGTCTTTAATTCCGTTTGGTTGTTATTATTATATTTTCTAATTCTTTGTTAAAAACTTCTGATTTCTCCCTCTGTGCATTCATTCTCCTCCCGAGTTCTTTGATCATCTTTACGATCATTACTCTGAACTCTTTCTTGGGTAAATTGTCTATCTCCATGTCACTTTATTCTTCTGGGGGTTTATCTTGTTCCTTTGTCTGAAACATATTCCTCTGTCACCTCATTTTGTCTAAATTGCTATTTGTATTTTTATGTATGTGGCAGGTTGGTTATGCTTCTCAGCCTTGGAGAAGTGGCCCTCTGTAGGAGACGTCCTATGCATCCTAGCACTGCATTTCCCTCTTGTGTCCCAACGTCCAGTGGCCAGTTGGCTTCAGGTTAGTGTCTGGCTTGTGTTTGCAGACTCAGTCTGCAGGTTGCAGGACTGTGGTTTTCTTGCTTCTGGTGCCTGTCCCCTAATGGGTGAGGCTGGTCTAGAGGTTTGTGCACGCTTCCTGGTGGGAGGGGCCAGTGCCTGCCCCCTCATGGGTGGAGCTAGGTCTTGATCCTGTGGTGGGCAGGGCTGAGTCTAGGGGTGTGTCTAGAGGTGGCTGTGGGCTCAGGAAAACTTTAGGCAGCCTGTCTGCTGATGGGTGGGGCTGTGTCCCCACCCAGTTTGTTGTTAGGGCTGAGGCATCCCAGCACTGAAGCCTACAGGCTGTTAGGTGGAGCCAGGTCTTGGCACCAAAATATCAGCCTCCAGGAGAGCTCATGCAGATGAATGCTCCTGGATATATCCACCACCAGTATCTATGTCCCCAGGGTGGGCTACAGTCACCTTCTGCCTCCCCAGGAGGCCCTCTAAGACCACCAGGTAGGTCTGGCCCAGGCTTCTATCGAATTACCACTTTGCCCTTGGTTCTCGTGCACATGAGATTTTGTGTGTGCCTTTTAAGAGTGAAATCTCTATTTTCCCCAATCCTGTGGAACTCCTGAAATCAAGCCCTATTGGTCTTCAAAGCCAATTGCTCTGGAGGCTCCTCTTCCTGGTGCCAGACCCTCCGAGCTGGGGGTCCTGATGTGGGGTCAGAACTCTCACTCATGTGAGAGAACTTCTGTAATATAGTTATTCTCCAGTTTGTGGTTCACCTACCAGGGGGGTCATGGTATTTGATAATATCGTGAGTCCATCCCTCCTACCAGTCTCATTGTGGTTCTGTCTTTATGCCTTTAGCTGGTAGGTTTCAGTCTTTTTCAACAATGGTTGTTCTGTAGGTTGTTGTGATTTGGTGTGCTCATGAGGGCAAGTGAGTTTGTTTATTCTACTCTGCTATCTTGGCCACTCTCTCAAGTTAAGGATCTACAACAGATCTTTGAAATCAGTATGAAAACAGGGTGCACTGCACCTGAAGGGAATTCTGGTCTATTCAATGTGTTTGATCACCTGGTTTGGATAAATCAACAGGTTATATCTCATGCTAGAAAAGGCTTTGGAAATTAGAACAGAAGTTATAATTAGGTTTTACTTGAATGACATACACTGTGCAAATATAAAATGAACTAGGTAAATGAAGTTACATTCCTAGTTTTATTCTAAATATCAATATTAGTCATTTATCATTAGATCCTTTAAAAGCCTCCACTTTTAAACCAGACATGGTGATGGATGGCTTAAATCCAGACAAAAGCAGACCTAAAAGCAAGGTAAACCACAAGAAATTACTTTCTTTCAGTTTGAGGAGTCTTAGACTTCTTAACAAATCAGTAGATGATATATTATAATGATTTTTATGTTAATATACTATTTCTACCATTTGAACTTGTTGCATCATTCATAAACTAAACAGATGAAAAGATTTATCTAAAAACAGGTTGCTCGATAGCATCTTGTTAATAGAGAGTGAGCCAACTATTCAATCATTTGGAACATCAATTAGGAATTATTCAGGAATAGGTGTAGCTTTGATCAGTTATGTTGCACATAAACAGTATCATTCATAGCAAGACAATAATATTAGGTCTACTCTAAATTTAGGTCTTTATTACTCATAACCTGCTACTATGAATGCTTTTTCTCTTCTTTAGTAAGCTGTGCTATAAATCATCAGGGTGATTATTATATAACAGAAAGTGCTGACTGATATTCTCATACTTTCCCTTCCACACCAGAGGCATGAGGGAATTCTATGTGGTGAAAACAAATAAATGAAAAACCCAAAACCAACAAAGATAATAAATATCTGAATATAAGAGTGCTAAACCTTTAGGGACAGTAAAACCCAGATTATTACACTTCACATGGATATATTATATTATAAGGTTATGTTATGTCAACATCAATGTATCCAGAGAAGCTATACCCTCTTCACCAGCTACTTTTTACTTAGAAACTTCTGTGTCAAAAGGGTTTTGCTACCTGGACTTTGGGCTGCAAAAGAACAGGAGTGATTGTAGTGGCAGATGGCTGTGCTAAAAACGCAGTTATATGAATAGTGTGGGGCTGGCAAATGGTCTAAGTCTGGAAAGTCAAAGGGCCACTTCATTGAGATGAGCCAGAGGAAAATGAGTTTTCCAATTTCATGGGTCTGAACAAGTAGGAAATCAACTTGATAAGTTTTGAACCTTGAATCAGTAGATGATGTATTATAATGATTTCATGTTAATATACTATTTCTATCATATTTATCGGGAATCTACTCTAAAGAACTTATAAACTCAAAGGAAGGAATTCCAGGCAGTTTTGGAGTATAAAAAAATTACTAATTTTGTTTAGCGACTCTAAGTAACAGGTGCATAATATCAACTGTAGGAAAAATGTCCTTTGAGGTTATTGAAGATAATGGTATTCTTTATATTTTTTATTCAGTATCAAGCCTGAACATAAGGGATAGTCTATGCACTATCTTCAGTTGTTCTACTACCTAATTTATTAATGTAATTATTTACTGTTAGAACTTTTCTTCAGAGCACTGCTTTAGCTCTATTCTGTAGTCTTTGATATATGATATCTTCATTACTGTAATGGTAATGGAGTAATGAATAGCAGATAATCAGCAAGTGTGCTGACAAGGTATTTGATACAATTTAATATCCATTTTAGATGGAAACTCTTAATAAAATGTAATAGATGAATATTATAAAGTGGTAAAATATTATCTATCTCAACCTAAAATCTGGAATTACTTCCATACAAATGAGAGAAGAAAAATCAATGTTATGGCTATTACTTTATTAGCAATATGTGAAAACACTTGTTTTTCTACATCCTTATTAAAACTTTTGAACTTTGCCAAATGTTAGGTTAAAAATCATAGGTAGTTTTAATTTGTAATTGTCATGTGAAAAGTGATATTGAGCATTTCTTCATGTTTAGAATAATTTTCTTTTCTGTGAACTATATCCTTATAACTTTTAAGCATTTTTCTTGATTTATAAGAACATGATAATTAGTTCAAATTTTTTTTCTTATGTTTAAATTTGTCTTGTGACTTTCTTTATGGTTGATTTTGCTATTCTGAACTTTTTTTTAGGGATTGGAATTTATCAATTATATTTTTAATGACTTTGTGTTTTTTTGTTTGTTTACTTGGGTTTCTTTAAAATTTTGTTTTTCCTTTGAAAAGGCACCCATACCTCAGCAGTAGTAGTCAATTCAGATAGAAGCCATGAAAATAATATAAATATAACATTTTTGAGAGGAATGTAAAATTATATATTTTTTTGACTTTATATTTTATAGTTGGACGATTTTGAAGAAACAACTGAACAAGCATAGAGTGAAAGAATTCAGAAATGTATCTGATATAAAATTAATACAGAGAGATCAATAGTAATCATTTATAGAAACAATATACTAGTTAGAATCTATAACAGAAGAAAATTTCATACTAAAATTAACCACTAAATAAAATAAAATACCTAGGAATAACAAGAAATTTCTAAGATGTATATAAGGAAAACTCTGGGATGTAAAATATGTCTTGATCAATGAAATTATGGACCATGTTCTTGTAAAGGAAGCCTCAGCATCATAAAAAGGAGTAAGTGCCCCTAAATTAATCTATAAATCTAAAGAAATCCCAATAAAAATATTAGAAATTCAAAAATTTAATTGTAAAGTTTATATGGCAAAACAGAAGAGAAAAAGAAATTGGAAAATTGAGAGAAAGAAGACCAATGCAGTATGAACACTCCTGTCATACACTTTTAACTTAATATAAAAGCTACAATAATTTAAATTGAAGTAATGATGTTGAAATAGATATATACCAATGAAAAGGAATGTAAAGTTTAAAAATAAGCCTACAGACATTTGGGAATTTAATATATAACCAGCTATCACTTCTAATTAGTAAAGATGAGATTATCAAAAATTGGTGTTGGGTAAAAGTAACAATCTTGAAAAAAATTAAGTTGGTGCTAGCCCTTATATCTTGTACCAAATAAACTCCAAAACGTTAAATATTTAAATTTGTTAAGGGAACTAATAAAAATTCTAAGAAAAAATGGGAAAAAAACGATCCTTAAAAATGTCAGAATGTGGATGGTTCTCAAATAAATAAATAAATAAACAAATAAATTTCAGTTCCTATAAAAAGTTCTACTTAGCAATAACCACCTAAAGGAAAATCAAAAGGCAAATTACAAATTGAAAACAACAATTTTGAACTCATTGATATACTCTTGCAAATCAAGGAAAATTCCAACAACCAAGAAAAAAATATAAGCAAAAAATATGAGCAGAAAAGAAACTGCAAATGATTTAGAAAGCATGAAAAATTTCTCAGTAACACTTATATGATAATTACAAATTAGAACTATTCTATTGTACTACTTGCATCTAGAAGTTTGGCAAAAAGACCCTTAGTCTTAATTATCCATTATGTTGATAAAGATGTGTAAAAAAGCACTTTCGTGTATTATTTGTGAAGGTTTAAATTCGTATAATTTCTTAGAAGGATAACTTGTCAATATCTGCCAAAGTTAAAAATATGTAATTTTGACCCAGCAATTCCACTTCTAGGACTTTATGCTATACTTAAATTTGCCTATAGACAAAATTATATATGTACTCAGCTATTCAGTGAATAACTTTTTTTGCAAGGGTCAAAAGACTTAAAACAATGAGAAGTCCATTCTTAGAGGATGGAGTCAATATATTACACATATTCAAAAAGCCATTTAAAAGAATAAGAAAAATTTTGTTATACTGATATATGAACTCCAATATTTGCTATTAAATAATAATCATGTTCAATGTAAATATAGTGTTCTATTATTTGTATAAAAAAGCAAATAAAAAGATAGCAATATCTTTTGAATTTTGAAACATGTGAATGTATTAACTATTCAAACTAATAACAAAATATAATTTTAAGAAATATGTGAATATTAGACATTACTATTCTTTCAAAAACTTCAGCCTTTCTTCTTCTGAGACCCAACTTTCCCCTCAGCTCTCCCTTCCTCTTCCAAACCCAGTCTTTACCAGCTGAGGGGGAGTGGGATTAAAAGATATAGTATGACACAACATCTCATTTACTTTCTTATGATAAGTTCAACTCTAAATCAACATTATAAACTAGCCTCTGAATCTACCTTTGTGCATCAACAAAACATTTATTAAGGTAATATGTTAAACTGTATGTAAACGTTACTCCTTTTATCTCCCTTGGTAATTTTTTTTAAAGAAAAGTCTAAAAAATTATAGTTGTTCTTAATTTGGGTCAAATAAGTGCTTTGTATGAATTTTCTATCCCATTGAACAGGACGCCATTAAAAAGAGTTTCCATTATATTACTTTTAGACCCGGATTCTGTGACACTTATTAGTAATCATAGAATACCTTTAGGCTAATTTTAGAAAATATTTTCTCCAACTGTACCTAATCTGTTCATGTTTCTTCATCAAATGTCAGCTCTTGCCATTAGGTAAGTCTACCATCCATCTTGTATTTTGATAACCACTTTTGTGATCTAGGCAAATGTGTTGATTTTCTTACCTTCTCTCTTGACTCTTCTGCTTGCTTACTATCTGAAGCCTAGTAGAAGTAAAAGAGAAGGGATGCGAAGATTTACAATACACCTCCAGTTTAGGCTTTTAAACACTGAAATCTTTCATTATAGTCACCCAAGGATGGAAGAAAAGACTGACTCGAACTAGAAAATAGAATGGGCGTAGATAGTATACATAGTAGATACATTTAAAGCAGAGAACAATGGGGTTGTTGAGCAACCTTCCAAATGATGAATTCTCAGTTTGAAATGTTATAAATTCTCAGGATATCTTCATACATAAATGCAGAAAACCCCACACGCTTCAAAGGTGAGTACAAATCATTGTTATTATACACTTTGTCAATGGATAAACTAGAGCAAACTATATATTATAAAATAATAGACATACGAGCTGGTGTATCTGAAAGCTTTTGTTAAGACTTAATGTGATCTACAAGTGCTAATTATTTTTTTTCCTAGTAATTAAAATAATGTTACAACAGTCAATGGTTCAGCAACATTTGTTGAGTTTTTCCTTTGTATTGTAGCCCTGTTATAGGTGGTGTGAGTGATAGGGTAGAAACAGTCCTCTGATAAGTTATCTGGCAACAATGATGTAAAAACATGCTTGTGAATGTATGCACACACACAGAGCAACTTATTGACAAACATCTGTAAAAAGAGTAAATTGCAGAGTGAAATGCAAAGTAAAAGAGTGGTTAATGTCAGAAGACAATGAGAAGAAAATTATTCATTGAGCTGTTAAATTTTGAGTCATGTTTTGTGGGAGGAATAACATAGAAAAAGATAAATGAAAGTGGACAACCCAGAAAAGGAGATGGCAAAGTCATTAATAGGAAGAAAATGCAAAAGTTGTAGCAAACTTTGAAGCGAGAATAAGAAAATGGAATTAGTTCAATGGGACATCAATATAGTTGTGATTTTTAAAATGCACTGGTATACTTATGGCTATGAAATTTATCCTGAGTCTTTCTAAAGATTATTTTCAGTTATATTTATATATGGCTCATTACAACTTTACAAAGCCTACTTACAGTTTCCCCTTTTCTTGACTTAAACTAAATTTCTGCCTTTTATTGCCAGTTTAATTTTTACATATCTTCAGAGTTCTCATTATAGACAATAAAGGTGTATATCACCTTATAAATATTGTCATCCTCTCTTCTTACTGAGAGAGTAACATAGTGAGACTACTTTGATATTTGAAAACTTAGCTTTCTGCTGTTACAATATTGGAAATTATTTGAAAAAACAAGTCATTTTTTACAAATATATGATAAGGTTAAACAATATTTTTACATGGGATTATTTGATGACAAACCCCTTCCTTATTTTCAAGATAGCTTTCTACTGTGAAATCTTATGCAAACTTTCATTAAGAATAGACAGGACATCAAAGCCACAGATGTCAGAGGAACAGAGAAACAACTGAGAAACAATTATAGAGGATGAATCAAAGTACAATAACAGGGCTGTTCATACACATTTAGGTCTATGTATGGTCATAGTTTCATTGATTTCCCTTATAGTCATTCCACCATTTATGAATTTGCTGGGATTTTATAATCGTAGTGTAAAAGATTGATTGATCTGTTTTTTCTACACCAAGACTATGAAAACACATCTTTTGGTTTACAACTATTACAGTTATTTACAGAGTCTGATGGTCTTGTCAGATTCTTTCGTTTTGAAGAGAATCGCCTCTGTGTTTGCTGCACATCAAGTTTAGTCTCTTCCCCGTTTTCCCCCAGTGTTCCAAGCATAGCCCTGCTGCTCAGGATCCACTTCAGTGCCTCTTCGTAATGTTGTCCCTAGACTTACATTTTACCTTACTTAGCAGAGTCACTTTGTACATTTTTTTTTTAAATAGACTTTATTTTTTAGAGCAGTTTTAGATTCACAGCAGAACTGAGTAGAAAATACAGAGAATTCCTAAAACCTTCTGTTCTCACAACTGCATACCCCTTATCCCGATCTACACCCCACACCAAAGAGGTTCATTTGTGACAATTGATTAACCTACAATGACACACTATTATCAGCCACAAGTCTCTAGTTTACATTAGGGTTTACTTCTGGTGTTGTATATTTTACGGGTTTTGACAAATGTATCCCTCATTGCAGCATCCTGTAGAATAGTGTCGCTGCCCTAAAAATCCTCTGTGCTCTTCCTATTCATCTCTCCTTCCCTCTAACCCTGGAAACCACTGAACTTTTTACTCTCTCCATAGCTTTGCCTTTTCCAGAATGCCTTATCATTGGAATCATAGTGTATGTAGCCTTTTCAGATTGGCTTCTTTCAATTAATAATGTGAGTTTAAGGTTCTTTCATGTTTTTTTTAGCACTGAATGATATTTCATTGTCTGGATCTACCACAATTTATTTATTTACCTACTGAAGGACATCTGGTGTTGTCAATGTTCTGGATTTTGGTCATTCTAATAGTGGTATATCATTGTTTTTTTTAATCATTTTTATTTTAATTTATGATTTCCTAATAGCATATGATGTTGAACATCCTCTCATATGCTTATTTTGCCATCTGTATATCTTCTTTGGTGAGGTGTCTCTTCAGGTCCTTTGCCCACTTTTAAATCATTTTCTTTTCGTTGAGCTTAAGAGTTCTTTGTATATTTTAGATTAACAGTCCTTTATCGGATATGTCTTTTACAAATATTTTCTTCCATTCTGAGGCTTGTCTTCTCATTCTCTTGACAGTGTCTTTTGCAGGGCAGAAGTTTTTAATTTTAATGAAGTCCAGCTTATCAATTATTTCTTTCATGACTCATGTCTTTGGTGTTGTATCTAAAGAGTCATCCTGAAACCCAGAGTTTTACAGTTTTACATTTTACATTTAGGTCTTTGATCCACTTTGAGTCAACTTTTGTAAAGTTTGTAAGGTCTGTGTCTAGATTCACTTTTTGCATATGAATGTTTAGTTGTTCCAGCACCATTTGTGAAAAGGACTGTCTTTGGTCTACTGTATTAACTTTGCTCATTTATCAAAGATAAGTTTACTATATTTATGTGAGTTTCTGTTCTGTTCTATTGATCAATATCTCTATTCTTTCACCAAGACAGCACTGTCTTGATTATCTGAGCTTTACAGTAGGTTTTGAAGTTAGGTAGTGCCAGTCCTCTGATTGTTATTCTTCTTCTTTATTGTGTTGGCTATTCTGGGTCATCTGCCTCCCTTTATAAATTTTAGATCAGTTTGTTGATACCCACAAAGCAACTTGCTGAGATTTTGGTTGGGATCATGCTGAATCTAAAGGTCAACTTGGGAAAAAATGACATCTTGACAATATTGAATCTTCCTTTCCATGACCATGAATATCTCTCCATTTATTTAGTGCTTATTGAATTTATTTCATTAGAATTTTGCAGTTTTCCTCATGTATATCTTGTACATATTTTGTTAGATTTAAACCTAAGTATTTCATTTGGGGGGATGTTAATGTAAATGGTAGTGTTTTTAATTTCAAATTCCACTTGTTCATTGATGGTATATAGGAAAGTGAGTGATTTTTGTATATTAAACCTGCATCCTACAACCTTGCTATAATCACTTCTTAGTTCCAGAAGTTTTTTGTTATTGATTTGTCTGAATTTTCTACATACACAATAATATCATTTGCAAACAAAGACAGTGATATTTCTTCCAAATCTGTACACCTTTGATTTCCTTTTCTTGTCTTATTGCATTACATAGGACTTCCAGTTCAATGTTGAAAAGGAGTGGTGAAATGTGACATTCTTGCCTTATTTCTGATCTTAGTGGGAAAGCATTTAGTTTCTCACCTTTAAGTATGATGTGAGCTAGAAGTTTTTTTAGATATTCTTTATCAAATCAAGGAAGTTTTCTTCTATTCCTTCCTTCCTTCATTTCCTTCCTCCCTTCCTCCCTTCCTTCCTTCCTTCTTCTCCTTCTGGTATTGCTACACCCATGTGTCATACCTTTTGGAGTTGTCCCATAGTTCTTGCAAAAAAGACCTTTTTTTAAAAAATCTTTTTCTTTTTTGTTTTCAGTTTTGAAAATTTCTGTTGACATATTCTCAAGATCAGAGGTTCTTTCTTGAGCAGTGTCTAGTCTACCAATGAGAACTTTCAAAGTCATTCTTCACTTCTGTTATAATGGTTTTGATATATAACATTTATGTTTGATTCTATCTTAGAATCAAAAATACATTAACCATCTGTTCTGGCATGTTGTCTACTTTTTCTGTTAGAGCCCTTAGCATATTAATTATAATTATTTAAAATTCAAATTGTGATTTTTGCCTTTTTGTATGCCTTGTAATTTTTTGTTGAAAGCTGGACATGATGTACTGAGTAAAAGGAGCTCTGGTAAAAAGGCCTTTAGTGACATGGTGATAAGGCACGAGGGAGGGGAATCATTCTATAGTATTATAGTACTTACTATGAGTAGGTCTCAATCTTTTGGTGAGCATGAGTCTCTGGGATGTGAACTTCATGAGTGCTTCTCAGTTCCCTCCATCCTCTATCTCCCATCCTTTAGATGGAACAGGGTGTCTAGAAGGATCTGTAGTTGGTTATTGGCTTTCTTCCAGGTCGGTTAGGCAGTGATAAAACTCCAATAGGTTTAGCTCTGGTAAAATACCTTCTCTTGAGAACAGGCTTTGTTGAAAAGAACAGAATGCTCTGGCTTATTTCAAAATGGTTACTTTTTCCCTCCTCCTGCCTGAAATATGAGGGGACTTGTCTATGATATTTAATGGGAAAACCAGATAGATCCACTGAAGGTAAAACTCACAAAATGTGATGCTTCCCTAAGACTGATCCACCCTGGAGTTTTGAACTTTCAGACGTGCCCACACTGAGCCTCCAGCAATTCAGTCACAGTTCAGGTTTTTCTGCCCCGGTACTAGTTTCTGTGGAGGTTTCTACTGGTGGGTTTCTATTCCAGTAAGTTGTGAGTCTCTAGATCTGCCGTCTGTCTCTCTTTTGGGCACAGCAGTTTGCCCTGTGACCTCACATCTCTAGAGGATCTAAGAAGAGTTGTTGATTTTTCAGTTTGTTCAGATTTTTACTTTTTATTAAATGGAGTGCCAAGTTCCAAGCTCCTTATGTGACAGACTGAAAAGCCAGATATTTTTTACTCCTTAGATTTAATTATTACTGAATTTTCATATTAGGCTCGTATTTGAAACCATCTAGACAGACTTTTTACATTGTTAAATGAATGAGTTTCCACTCGGTTCTGTTGTTAAGTAAACTTTCTACCCCATGGGAGAAAACCAGGCTTAATTTTAAATGGGTAACATACTTAATTGTTTCATTAAAAAGCATAAACTTCCCATTTTCTCTATGGCTTGACTGCCTACTTTAAAATATTTAAGAGGAGACTAGAAAAGGAAAGAGGGGCTGCTAAGTGTTTTGCTAAAAGTAGTTTTATTTTTTTTCCTTTTGCAAAAGTAAGTATTGCCCCTATTTGGATGATGAACATTTTGAGACTAAAGCTACAAACTCTCTTCAGAACAAAAGATATCTAAACACAAACTTTTGTATAAAATTTTAGTGCCATTACAAGTGTGACAAAGTCTATGGAACCCAGGTAAAATGTCTTGATTTAAAACTTTTTCCTTCCTGGATCTTACAGATAATCACCACAATTTCTAGTATTTACAGTAGGAATTTTCTTTATAACATTTTATTCAATTGAATGTCTCTAATTGGCTATCACAACTTTGTCATATATGATTTTCATTACTTTTTTTCCTAAGTATAACTTTTATAATTTATTTTAAAAATCTTCTATCTGTTGAATTATCTCCAAATCTCCATTTTTAATAGGAAATATTATGTAATTTATAAAATTCAGTTATATACATTTACATTTTTTAAACTGGATACATTTACTTGACACATTTACACAAAAGTTCAAATCCCCTTTTCCTGTTCACCATCTTTACAAACTTTAGGTAAATTATTTTACCTTTCCTAGTCTTGGTTTCATCTTTAGTAATATGGGGATGGAATGCCTGCATCATAAAATGGCTATAATAAGTAAGTACCTAGCTTTAGGACTTCTCTTAGGGTCTGCTCTAAAGAATGTCCTCAGCAATTTTGAGCTTTTCATTCCATTTCCTTTACTTATGGTTACTCCAGGTTAGGTGTATCTGATATGAATATCTGGTGCCCCTCACTGGCACATATAGCAGTGGGTAGAGTCTTATAGGATCTAATTGCAATTTATCCCACAGTGCCAAATAATATCAAATTATGCTTGTAGCTCACCTGTCTAAAATGCTTTTCAAACTGAAGTTGACATTTGGGAATAGTCCCAGGCTTAGAGCCATAAAAAGTTGAGTTCTACAACCTCCCTAAAGACCTATAGGATATCTGAAACTAAATGCCTCATGTAAGCAGCAGAAAAATTCTTGCCACAGAGTAGGTGAGCAGAAAGCACTGGCTTCTGAATGTAGAATTTTTCCAAAATGTAGAATTTTTCAAAATCAAATATGAAGAAGGTAAGTGAAGGAAAAGACTGGAGAATTTCGTTGCCCTACTTTGTATTTAACAGAGAAAGAGGTGAAGGTGCAGAAAAACTTTGAAAACAATATCATAATTTATCAAGTACTTTTACACATTATCTCCTTTGAACATCACAGAACTGTCACATAGCAAAAGAGTAGGTATCTGTATCTTCCTTTATAGATGAGGAAAGAATCACAGAGTGGCTTAGTGGCTCACTGAATCTATATGACTCACTCATGGGGCTTTTCATTTTTCCAATATTTCTTACACAATTTGGAAATTTCTATTATAATAACTGTGAAAATAAATAAAGGGAACCTCATTTAAAATGGAGTCAGGAAGCCCTGAAAGGGCATCTCTCACATATATATCACTTGTTACAGCCTGCATAACCAGCAGGAAGAAGGAAGATAAGAATTATTTTAGCAAGGTCTGTTTGTGTAGCATTCTTTGTATAAAATTCTTTCACTCTCAACTTCTTATCTATGGTGATAAGGATGTTGCTTTTCTTCTGGTACAAGTCGGGGCGGGGGGCGCATTTTTCACATAAGAATTTCATCTCCTGTTTTTAAGAAAAGGAAGGAGGATCCTTCCCTAGCCTAGCAACAAAGCACTCACCACCTCTTGCAGCCAATAAGAAACCACCACAACTTTGAACTCGTTTTTCTCCAATAAATTGTATTCAAACAACCCTCCCCAATTTTCTCCTAATCCTTAGTAAAAGCTGACCTTCCCTTTGTCTCTTTGGACTTGCCTATGGTTCACCATAGTTTACATTTTTCAAATTGCAATTCCTCTGCTATTCCTGAATAAACTCATTTTGCTGGTAAAATAACTGACTATTTTGTTTTTCAGGTTGACATAACATGATTTCTTCATTCAGTTTGTTTCCTGCTTGTACTCAGTCACTGATTAGTTCTCAATTGTTTCTTATTGGTGCTTTCCTGAGAGTTTTTTGTTTTGTTTTTTTAATGTTCTACATAACTTCTCTGTTTATTTTTGAAGAAGTATTTTCGTGCTTTACTGGAGAGATAACAATTTTACTCACTGTGAGAAGACTTCAAATGACTCAGGTAGCTAATGTCAACATTAGATAGTGTTCGATCATCATAGATTTAGCAGATATCCACTTTTTACTACACCCCATTCCACAACTTAGTACTTGTGATACTATGTTATATGGATATAAACCATTTCTTAGATCTTTCCTATTGAGTTACCCTGTTGAGCAAGTGAGTATTTGGTATACAACACAAACAGGAAAGAAGAATATAAAGTTTCAGCTGTAACTTATTATTTTCATCCTAAAAAATTACTCCTTAGCAATCTAAATAATAATCAATTTATGTCATAAATTTTATTTTGTTACAGAAATTAAAATATCTGGGAATTGTGGATAAATGAAAGTAATAATCTCTTAATTTGGTTTTTATCTTTATATTATCACTTCCAATAACAAGATAATTCTCAGAGGTATGATGTGCATGTAGACAGGTGCTGACCATGCCCTCTGTTTCTGGGCATACCTGAGTAATTGGCTACAAAGTAAAGTTCTTCTTTTTTTTTTTTTCCAAGCCTTATAGCTTAGTGCCAAGAATGATTGTGTTTGGAAGCTCAACATATTAAAATTTATCTTTACATATTTGAATATAAAGAGATACTTAAAAAATATATGACAAAGCAAAATAACAAAAACAAACCACACGTATGGCCAAGGAAGAAATGGAAGTTTCTACTCTTTCACTTTAGCAGTTTTGGTGGTATGGGAGTGGGGGACTGTGGCATATCTGGATGTATATGAGCGTCTTCATTTTTCTTGCATCGTTTGATGAAGCCGTGTACTCTTCCCTCTTCACTTGCATTGTCTGAGTCACTGCCAAGCACTACTAGCAAAGGATTCCTAAAGAATGAACCCTGCAGTAATCTCGCTGCTTTTACATGTTCTCAGGGTGGCCCTGATCATATATATTTTTTAGACTGTCATGTTTCTTTTAGAAAACTAGAAACGTTTTCCTCCTCTCCTGTAATATGTTCACTTTTATGTTACATAGGAAATAAATGTCGATACTTAAATGAAAACTCCCAATTTCACAGTACATATAATGAAAATTTATAATGCCAGATGTAAATATAATTAGAAAATAAGAGAGAATTTTAAGTTTTAATGGCATAATTTAATATATGTGCACTAGCAGTCTATTCATTTTTAAATATAAGATCTTTATCAAACTGCCTAAATCTGTTTTCTGTTTAAAATTTATATGGTTTCCCAGCTAGACATTATACATTTCCTTTCATTATGGTCTAAAGTAGTGGACATGAATAGCATGCATCCAGCCGGTGTCTTCTAATTGGTTCTAGGCAAGAGAACTAGTGCTCATTGAGTGCCTACTATAAGAAGGACACATTATTCAAATTTTACTTACTTAAGTCACACAAAATCTCCATAAAGTGTATCACCCTCCAAAAGAAAATGACAATCAAAGAGGTTACACAGCTAGTAGTGACCAGATATAATCTAGAGTTCATGTTTTTCTGTTTCTGAATTCCAAGCAAATCATTATTTTACCTAGAAATCCCAGTGTGTAATTTTTACCTCTCAATGATAGTAGCTGAAATATCTTTCCTTTTCTTTTCTTTTTTCTTTTTCCCCTGTCTTTTCCTTTCCTTTCCTTTCCTTTCCTTTCCTTTCCTTTCCTTTCCTTTCCTTTCCTTTCCTTTCCTTTCCTTTTCTTTCCTTTCTCTGTTAGGCCTATTATTAATGTAACACAAAGGACACAACAAGGGAATTCAAACTTGGAATAGGGTTTTGAGAAGTAATGTCAGGGTTACACTAGCAATTTATGTAGCTCTGTACAAGGAGAAAGGAACTATGCAGACCAAAGGAGTAGAGGTTGTCTCTTGGTGTGATGGAACTTCAAAATATATATATATATTTACCATGGCTTATCTAATCCTGAGGTTTATTTTATTTAGTTTTGTTTCTTAATTTTCATTCATTTCTTGGTGGGCTGGGTTCATGATCAAGTAGATTTTTCTACAAGGAACTTAAAGGTGCTGTATTTTCTGAGCTTTTTGGTCTTTGAAAATGTCTGTTGCTTTGCTTTATGACTGAGTGATAACTTGGCTGGATACAGTGTTCTTGGGACTCTTTCTTTCAGCCCTTAGAAGAGAGTGCTTCATTCCTTCATGGCTTTGAGGTGTGCCATATCAAAATCTGAGACCCAGCTTGACTTTTATTTTTTAATTTAAGTATAGTTGATTTACAGTGTTGTGTTAATTACTGCTATACAGCAAAGTGATTCACTTATACACACACACACACTCACACACACATATATGTACACATTCTTTTTTTATATTCTTTTCCATTGTGGTTTATCATAAGATATTCAATATAGTTCTCTGTGCCATACAGTAAGACCTTGCTGCTTATCCATTCTATATGTAAAAGCCTACATCAGCTAACCCCAACCTCCCACCCCATCCCTCCCCCAACCCCCTCCCCCTGGGCCACCACCAGTCTGTTCTCTATGTCCATGGTTCTGTTTCATAGATAGGTTCATTTGTGTCATATTTTAGACTCCACATATAAGTGCTATCATTGGTATTTGTCTTTCTCTTTCTCACTTACTTTACTTAGTATGATAAGCCCTAGTTGCATCCATGTTGCTGCAAATGACATTATTCATTCTTTTTTATGGCTGAGTAGTATTCCATTGTATATATGTACCACATCTTCCTTAACCATTCATCTGTCACTGTACATTTAGGTTGCTTCCACGTCTTGGCTATTGTAAACAGTGCTGCAATGAACGTTGGGGTGCATGTATCTTTTTGAATTATGGTTTTGTCCAGATATATGCCCAGGAGTGGGATTGCTGGATCATATGGTAATTCTATTTTTAGTTTTCTGAGGAACCTCCACACTGTTTTCCACAGTGACTGCATCAACTTACATTCCCACGAACAGTGTAGGAGGGTTCCCTTTCCTCCACATCCTTTCCATTTTTTATTTGTAGACTTTAATGATGGCCATTCTGACTGGTATGAGGTGGTACCTCATTGCAGTTTTGATTTGCATTTCTCTAATAATTAGTAATGTTGAGCATCTTTTCATGTGCCTATTGTCCGTCTGTATGTCTTCCAAAAGTCCTATATTTTGATCAGACATTTGGTTTGCTATTTTATATGGTTTGGAGGGATATGTAGCCATACCTCCACAAAGCACCTTTCACAATATTCAAGCTTCAATATATTTCCTCATATTTTAGAAAAGTGATTGCATTTTGCTAACATGCTATCTTGGTTTGGCATTAAGTTCCAGTGTAAATGAGTCTAAATTATATTTATTTCAGGGCACTTTCCAGCTGGTTGCTCCAGAATAATCTGCAAGTAATTTAGGTAGGACATTGTTTTGATAGATCAAGTGGTCTTCTCAATTTATACCAGGTAATAATCTTGATACTATCCTTGCAAGGGTCAGTGAAACTGAGCCCTGGCCATTATTGTTGATATTTGAGTGCTTGCTAAGAACACAGTGAAATCGAGTGAACTCTAGGACTCATACATTTTCCTTATATTTTACTTTTTCTGTTATTCCCACTTGGTTTGGAAAATGTTCTTACGTTTTATTAGACATTTTAAAAAGAATTATTATTAAAAAGGCAATTATGCTCAATGTAAAAGAAATCAAGCTACACACACACACGTGTACACAAATGTAATACCTCCAGCTTATACCCCAATTTAAATTTGAATGTTATCCCATGCATTTTAATTTTATCCAACATAGATCTCTCTCTCCCCTCCCCCCCCGCCCCACCTCATTTACTTTGTCTTCTGTGATGCAGGCTAATCTACAAATCTCATAATATTAAAACTTTTGTCTATAGTCTCTTCCAGAAATACACAATGAAACTAAATTATTCTCTGAGCTGATACACCCAAAGTATTCTATGTATTGCTCTTAAATGTCCTTGTTGAGGCTATGGAGCTTACTTTCAATCTTTACAAATGATCTCCAGCTTCTCAGTTTTTAAGACATTATTCCTTGGGAAAAATTATTTCTCCCAATTTGGATCTGCTACTCTGTATTTTCTAGCCATTCATAGGTTCCCATGTTTCATATCTCCTAAGCAAATCAACAGGGACTATGAAATTGAATCCTTCCCAAGACAGATTCTATGAGCTCACCTCACTATTCCAAACTTAATTCACATGATCCTTTGCAATTGATCCCTTCTCAAGATCAGGCAGTATTAGAATAAGAAGAGTGTACAATGGCCCCAATTCTTTTTTATAACTTGGTGGGGCTGGAGGAGAAGAGGGAGGAAAATGAGAAGTACTACCTCAACTTGTATAATGAGTTCTTAACTTGGGTCTGCTGTTCCTTGATTCTCTCAGGAGTAAGCATGCCACACCAGGAAATGTCAACCCCAATTGTTCAGGGGTCAAATGCCTTTAAGTACATAAATATTTTATATATAAATTCTTAAATATATACTTATAAATATGTCATGTATAGGATGTTAATTTAAAGTATATTTTAAAAATGCATTGTAAATATTTATAAATATTTTATAAGGATCTTGATAATGGGTATAGGAAATCAGGAAAGATGCCAGAATATACTTCATGGCTGTGAGCTCCCCAACTTCACTCTTCCTATGTTCCCTGATCTAGGGTTGCACTGGCAGGTATTCTCAGGTAGCACAAACATATTCAAGACATTTTCCCTAAAGTTAGAAGTTGGGGGTGCCATCAGACAAAATTAGGCTAAGGCTTCCGTCTTTATTCTGAAGAAGCCAATCATAATGTTAGTGTTGTGGGTTGGTCCAAGGTCTTCTATATCATTTTTTCCCCCTCTGCTTACAATTATCAGGCCCTGTTTTAACCAATTTAATACTTAAAATGACACACTGAGACAAGTATTAACATTACTTTCATTTTATAGATTATGAAACTGATGCACACAAAGGTTAAGTAGTTTGCTCTAAGTCACAAACCTACTAAGTAGTAGTGCCAGGATTCAAACAGAGGCAACATGATTCCAGAATATGGGCTCTTAAATATTACATGTTGCTTCCTCTAATAATAGATGTTGATATACTATATTTTCAGTTTATAACCTTCTCATACTTTGGAGAGCTTAGTTAGCCTTATGTGAATCTATGGAAAAAAAGTTGTGTTATTGTGTTTTCAAAGTTGACAGATCAATAATGTTGTAGATGCTGCACAGAAAACAGAACACATTGTAAGTGATAATGCAAACATCAATGAGTGAGAAAATATTAAGTAGAAGAGCTTAGGGGCCTCAGCATATTGCACAGGCAAGGAGCAAGAAAGAGGAAAATATCGTATGCTAATAATATGGAGAATAATTTTATTTTCTAGGAAAGTCATATTAGGGATCTGCCTTTCCTTTTACTTGCAGTATGTTCTGGCCTGACCAGTATCTTGATTTACCAGTCTGCTGGTTCCAGATATCTTCAGTTTAGGTCTTGTCTTTGTTACTTGGCTAGGAGCTCTGAGCCAAGCTGAAGAGGAAGAGAATTTGCTCACCATCACTGGTCTAATGGTATATATGGCAAGTCTACATTGGACTCACAGCAGTAACAGTAAGCCCTTAGGCTCCTGTGACCTCACTGTGTTTAGAGATAAAAAGGAGACCAGAAAGATTTGTATGACTCTAGTCCTAGTAGACTCCATTTTCCTACCAAAGTTTATCAAAAGGACAAAGCATATTTGAAAACAAATAGTAAAGACTAACTTAGAATGCAATCTCTCTAGTCCCATGGTGATCTACCTCTCCTCCTCCCAAAATATGGCTTTGCCATATTTTCTCATCAATGTATTTTCTTTTCAAGTGAGATTGTTTACTTTCTTATATTTCACATACAGATTTCTTGGAAATGGGGTTGGGAGACAATGAGAAAGGAACAGAAGAGAGGGTAAGAGACAGATTCTATCTACTTTGAAATTCTACTGTGGACACCTACTCTCCAGACACTGGAACTTTTATGGATCTATTGCAGTGCTGCCTTATTCATTTTGGCAGCTGTTAGATATTCAGGCTATATAAAGCAGTTCATCCTTTTAAGTACTTAACCATAGCAATAAATTAAGGCAATAAGAGCTAGGGAACCTGATGGGGAAGTGAATAGGTAGTAGCATATATTGAAAATTTAAGAATATCAGGAGATCCATCTTGGCAAAAAATAATCGAATTCTTGTTGCTACCTGAGTAGTTGATCACCCACTGTACTTCCACCTTTATATTTCCATACTTCTAGGCAGAAAAAAACACATCATTCCATTACAGCATACTGTGAATAGTGACCAGGTACTATGAACTTATTAGTACCTGGGACAAGTAAGGTGAAATGGTTGAAAGAGGTATAATTGAAATTGTAAAATTGCTAGAAGAAAGGGGAAAAATTCATGGCATTGCTCTTGGCAATAATTTCTTGGACATGTCATCAAAAGCACAAGCAACAAAAGCAAAATATAGACAAACTGGACTACATCAAACTTGAAAGCTTCTGCAAAGCAGAATAAATAAATGAATAAATAAATAAATAAATAAATAAAATGTGAAAAATTCCAAATCCCAAAATACATTCATGTTAAACAAAAAAAGGAGTAGAATCATGTTTGACATCTGCAATTTAGCTTTCTCGAAAATATCTCACCTACATTCTCCCCTTTTGTTCAGAAGAATCAAACACAAAATATTCCTCCTCAAGAGAGATGAGTGATTCTCTCCCGTCATCATGAATATCCTCTTAATAACTATATGATTGCTCTTAAACTTTAAAGGGAGAATGTCTAAAGAGAATCAGGTTTCTAAACAAATCTCTGCATACTTTAGTTGTAAACAGTTGGAACTAAATACACTGTGTGGTTATTTTCTTGAAGACATACTTTCAGCCCTTGAAAACTTTTTCATAGACTGAATACTGATGGCATCACAGATTAATCTGTGAAGTGAATCAGCTATGTGTTTACATATATCCCCTCCCTCCTGGGCTTCCCTCTCCCACCATCCCATCCATCTAGGTCATCACAGAGCACTGAGTTGAGCTCCCTGTGCTATATAGCAGGTTCCCACTAGCTATCTATTTTATACATAGTAGTGTATTTATGTCAAACCTAATCTCGCAATTCATCCCACCCTCCCCTTCCTCCCCGTGCCCAGTTTTAAAGCTACTAATGTGGAAAATACTTCAGCCACTTTATAGCAATTATGAAATGCTTTATTGCTTTCACATTCTTTTAGGTATGTGTGTGGCATTTTTAATAGAAGTTTTTGCAGAAAAAATGTAATGCTTGGTTATTTAAATGAATATAAAATATAAACTTAAAATTTCAGCTTACATCTTCAAGCTTTAAGATTATTCTTGCTTTTTTTTTGCCATAAGCAGAACAATTTATTTGACTAAAACAAGAGAGAACACAACACTGAAGGATTCTTAGTAGAGTCTCAGGAGGAGGAAATGAGGGAGTGATAGGTATAGGTCTTGTGGCTTAGGTTAGGTGATTTTTTTTTTATTACAGTTATACTTATATTTTTAAATTTTTATTATATTACTAATTAGTTCCATAAATGCTCAGTTATTGAATTAGGCCTGTGAGACAGAAAACTGAGTATGTTAAAGAAAAGGCGCAAGTATCAATCAATGTTCCAGAAGGAAGCAGATAGTACAGTAGAAATGGGGTGATAGAAATGAGTTTATGGACAGATTTTTTTAGCATGGTATGGAGAAGGAGCATCTAGAGTAACTGATGAGATCCAGTGAAGGATCTAACTGTTAGCAATATTGGAAAGCCTTTATCATCACTCCTGAGACTAAAGGGCTGAGGATAGGAAGCAGTTACTGAAAGCCTATGAGAGCAGTAACTCTGGGAGAGGTACCTCTACCAAACAATATCTTTTGATTAGAGGAACCCAGCCTCTGCTAACCCTCAGTCAAGCAGGGAGGGAGTCAGGAGAATAAATACTCTTGATTCTCTCTCCTTTCCCCTCCCTTGTCTTCCATAGCTGAACCAAATGGAAGTACAGAGGAAGAAAGGCAGAAGAATGTGATCTGTAGAGTTCATCTTAGGTACAGAAAAGGGTAGATAAAGCTGGGATAGTGTAGAGAATTGATCTGGAGGGAGCAAATCTGAAATATACAGCACAAGGTGCATGCTTAGAAGCAAAGGAACTCTACGGTGCTGATAACACTGCTGGAGTTAAAGTCTCTGCGTGAGGATATATCGCAGAATGGGATTTACTGCTAGTATTTGTGGCAAAGGCAAGGCAGTAAGAATAGACTAATTTTCGAAGTACAGAAAATGTTTATAATAAATGCTTTTGGAATCCAGAAGAAGCAGGGAAGATTAAAGTGAAGAGGAGAGCCTGGGAAAGAGTTAGAGAGGCAGCAGATCATGACCCAGATATTCAGTTGTGTGAAAGTTTGGAGTGCGATGGGTGTGGGTATCCAGGAGTTCAAAGCATTCCAGGAGGATGCCTACATACAACAATCTTAAGGAAACGGAAGAGTTACTGAGGATTTCTCATAGGGAGTGACCATGCTAGAAGCACTGGTGTAGGAAGGGTAGTCTGCAGCAGGAAGGTGGAGGTAATATGATCGTTCCCAGGCCTGTGCTTGAACTCAAGCTTTTACAGATTATTACAATTTCCTTCTAATCGGGAATAAGGAGGCCTGTTCCAGGACATGGTTGAAAGGAGTAAATAAATTAACACACATGCAAGCAATTAGCACAGTGCTTGGCCTCTCAACCAGCACATGTTAGTTATGGAACCTCCTTTCTTTGAGACTGAGGTCGAGAGGATGGACTAGACGATGAGAAAAGAGGGTGGTAAAAGAGAAACTGCAGACTGGGGTAAAGGGTACTTGCAGTCAAATGTTTGAGAAGAGACTAATGGGCAAATTTCTGTTCCTTCTAGGCACCCCTATAAACTCTGAGGAGAGGGAAAAGATGATTGGCTTCATTTGTAACTTGGAACAACTCCAAATTTAATGGAGGACCCCAGTGTGTGGTTTGGAATGTATGTAATTCCTGCTGAGTTTCATATACATCCCTTAGTAGTCTAGCTCTCCTTGCTTATTTTTTCAGAAGGTGCCATAGAAGAAGGATGCAGAAACTGAGAGCTGACATTTTATCTAGCATTTGGCACATCAGCGTCCCAGCCCATGGTTTCTTTCATCTCTTGTATCGATCAATGGCTGGTGATGGTTTGCCTTAGGTATACACCAAAAGCAACAGTCTACCATGACTGTTTTATCCCAGTTGTTGGCTATACAAGATGAAAGAAGGATGGTACACTGAGGCATTGGTGACAGAAGCATGTGGAAATATACAAAACGAGGGGAGTGCAGAAGATGGAGGAAGAGCCGGGTTAGGGAAGAGTCTTCTGCTACTTAACACACAGGAAAAGCCACCATGAGGTGACTAAAATAAAACAGGTGAAATCATTTACCTGATACCTATCCTCAGAAACACAGATTTATTTTTTCCCCATAACATCTGCGATTGCATAAGTGCATGGTGTATTCTTGGGAATTATAACGCTTCTCAAATGTAGTGCTTGATGGTAAATTCTGTCAGATTATCAACGTTTTTTCTTTTTTTGCTCTTACAAGCTTTTTATTGCGCTTTCATTTTTCTTCCTTTGCCTGAAGTTCCTTGTAAAGGAGAAGGCCCTTTTATCACCTTGTCCAACAATCCAACAATCTGTTCTTTTCTGCTCTCTTTACTCTCCCGTCCTTTTCCTTATTCTGTAACCCCTACTTTTCCTTCTGGTTGTGAATGGATCATCTGCTAATTCTGGAATATGCCTATGTTCAATTGTCATCAAGTACCCTTAATCAGCCCTCAGGAATATGGCTAAATGAACGCTCTTGTTTGTTTATTTTCCTTTTCCAAAAAGCATTCTGATCTTTAAATTATTTTCATCCACATTCCAGCCAGTCACCAAACCTATTTCTGAATATTATTTTCTAGATATTCACTGAAAGATAAGATTGTTTGCAGCCATTTTGATCAGTGTCCATTGTCCTTTTCTTAAGATATTAATATTAGGCAAATTATTTTTAATATCCATATTTGTTGCCTTATACTAGTGCCAACATTAAATTCTTATTATACACCCCCCATATAAAATGTGAGATATATGCACTAGTTAAAACATGAGATTTCCCTAAAGGTAACATAGTAAGATATGCCCTTTTCTTGAACAACATCATCTGAATTCTTCATTAGAGATTTTTATTTATTTAAAAAAAAATAAGTTTATTTATTTATTTTTGGCTGCGTTGGGTATTCGTTGCTGCGCACGGGCTTTCTCTAGTTGTGGTGAGCTGGGGCTGCTCTTCGTTGTGCATGGGCTTCTCATTGAAGGTGGCTTCTCTTGTTGCAGAGCACGGGCTCCAGCACTTGTGGCTCGCAGGCTCTAGAGCGCAGGCTCAGTAGTTGTGGCACACAGGCTTAGCTGCTCCGCGGCATGTGGGATCTTCCCCAACCAGGGATCGAACCCGTGTTCTCTGCATTGGCAGGCGGATTCTTATCCACTGCGCCACCAGGGAAGTCCCCATTACAGATTTTTTAAAGAGGCTTTTTTCTCCCTCTCTTTCTGTGAATGAATAACTTCTAAGTGGAAAAATATCAATCTCTTAGTCCCGGTCATTTTTATCTTCTTTGAATCCTGGAAATAAAATGAGAGACCAATTAAGCCAAAAAACACGTAAAGTTGTGTAAAGTTATGACATTCTTCGAATTTTTTTTAAAAAAGGAAAAGCTCTATCAAAAGTCCTAATTGGTTTAAGTGCATCACTTTTTTTTTTTTTTTTTTTTTTTTTTTTACAATTGTTGCTTAAAAGATTGTAATTCACTTTAAGAAGCAATAAAAGAATTTAGTAAAAAATATGTCCTCTTGGAAGGACATAAATCCTAGACAGATCAACGTGGGTTCTTTTTCTGGATAAATCACTGCCCAAATAATTTAACATGCATCCATTTCTGTAAAATGGGCATGATAATGCTGTCTCCTTATGTGTTGCAATATTTAATTAATGATTATATGCTTTTGCATAATGTGTGTTCATATATTAATAGGTTAATAACGCACATTCTCAATGTACTTTAATAAAGGACATTGGGAGTTAATTAAAAGGAATGTAATTTGTGCTTTTGGGAGGAAAAGTGTTATCGAAGTGTAAATTAGGGAGGGAAGTGGAAGTTAATTCTATACAACGTATCTATTACCACACATTCAAGGCTTAACTCTAATTACAGATTGGACATGTGAGCAAACAGCATCTGGGACACTTCCACTCATTTCGGAAGGCCCTTCTCCACATTTATAAAAGCAGGCTATTCTTTTAATAACCAAGATTATTAATAAGCCACTTTCAGCTCAGAACAAAAGGTTAGCGGGAAAAGACCTCTTTCAAAGTCAGCATATTGACAGTATTTATTGTTCTCTTTGGTAGACAGTATCTGCCCAACAAGTGTCAGGAGAAAGGAGTTTATTATTCAGCCCTTTAGATCAAAGAAACATTTTTGTGGCTTGATAACTCTACCCGGAAGAAAGGGAATTTACACCTGATGGAAGAGGCAAATTCTACAGACAGATTTGTGCCTGTCTTCAAACTTTTCACCATCTGAATAACCCCTGAGGTTAAATAGCTGGTAGACATCTGTAGGCAGAAATAAGAGAAATGAGATCATCAAGGAACGGTATCGTGCTTACAACATGTGGCGATATGAGTGCTCTTCACCATCTGTTATTTATGTGTGTATTTTATTATGTAAATGTTCGTACACACTGCATTCTAAACAAAGGAACATTACTTCCACTTTGCTGGTGCCGCCAAGCTGGCGTATGTGTCCTGGAAAAAGAAAGTGGCAGACAGAAAATTCAGGGTTCATCTAGCCACTTGTGTCCCCACTCCTTTCACCAAGAGGGTGAGAGACTCTAAGTAGGTTTGATTCCTTTTCTACATCCTGTTCACAAATACAAAGCTTGACTGTGAATGGAAAACAATGTCTTAAATACGACGGTTATGGTCTAAAGCTTCTTTTGCTGGCGTCCACGGGAAAAAGATACTGGAAGCTAGGATGCCCTGGGATGGTTCCAATGTACACTAGTGATAAATCCAAGCTAGAAAATAAATTTGGACCGAGAAAACAGGCTCTGTTCAATTTTCTCTCAACTGTTTAATTCCTGGCACATAGCTCTGGGTCATGGGAAGGTTCTGGTGGGCTGCTGTCATTGTCTCCCCCAAAACAAGAGGGGTGTGTGTGTGCATGTTTGGGAGGAATGAAAGTGAGGAGATTTGGGCGACACATATTCTAGTTTAAATTTTCATAAAATTACCAATTTAAATTGAAATGTAATTATCCTAACTGGCATCTTTTTGGCAGCAGCTTAAAAAAAATCCCTCGGCTTTACTGTACCAAGCAAAAGCCCAGAGGAGTCCTGACACTGGCCTTTAATCAAAAGCTGAAAAGACACAAAAGCTTTCAGATAATCTATGCCAAGCTATCTTGGACAGCACGGAATTGCCTGGAGCACCCTTCTGGTGGCATTTAAAACACCTGGTGCCCTTAGGAAAAAAAAAAAAATACATCTGCGTCTGCAATTTCTCCTTCTGTAATTCCCTTAAATCTCTATCTCAACCTATTGTCCTATCTTAAAAAGTAGGGATGCTGCAGTGACAGTAAAATAAAGCAATTTTATTTACCAAGAGAATGATACTTGTCATTGGCTTTGCCTGGAGGTGACAGACTCAGGTGCCCATCTGCACAAACACTCCCTCACTGTTTATTTCATGTGGATTAATATAATTAAACTATCATTGTGCTCACCGATTCAGCTCAAATTTTAATTTGATAATTGGGGAAAAGGTGTGCATTTGAAATGGAGGCAATTAATTGACACTTTAAATGCCCTTGAACAGAAATAATTTAAGTTACACCATACTTAGTGGTGACTTATACTGTTGTGTTTATGCAGATTATTTTATTTAGCTCCTATCATTAATGGATAGAGGTAAATAATGTTACTCAGCCTAAGTCCTTTTGATATTGGCAGTCTAGTTCTGCAATTTGAAAATATTTTCACTGCCACAAACAATTCCATTCATTTCATAGTCACTGGCTTCTCTAAAATAAAGACATTCTAAATTTGAATGACAATCTAATCATTCATAACTAGTCTCACATATATGCAACATAACTATGCAAATTGTCACATAATTTTGTCAATAGACAGCCTGATTCTCATTCTAACAAACATCTTGCACAAAGAAATGAGAATAACAAAGACATATTTCTCAACTTATAATACCCATCTTTCCCAGGATTTAGGAAGAAAAATAGCTGGTTCAATACTTAATTTTTCTGCAGTACCAGTTTGATTTGTTCCAAGGGAATTTATATATTTTGGTGAACTTATTGAAATTTAAGAAGGAAACATATTTATGGATAAAGTAATTTTTTTGTGTTAATTATCTTCCATCTGGAAATAAATATGCTTTCATATTTTTTAAGAATTTAAGAGAAAAAGCTAGTTTCTTTTAGCAAGTTGCAAAATCTTCATCATTTTTACTGGAACTCTTTTATTCACGGAGTCTGAAATGCTTTTAATCAAAACCAAAGCAAATTCAATTTTGCAAAATGTTAACTACCACAAATTATACCTGTAGTAAATAAGGTTACTTAATAAGAATTACGAGTTGTTTGTACATAAGCCCTGAGAGGGCTTCTTCTTAATATAAAGGCTTGGAGCAACCGCTCTGCCTTTTAGATGAAAGCTTATCCTCTTGCTTCAATCTATTCAATATTTTTAATATTCAGTGTAACCATGGATGAACCTAAGAAAGTTTTGGCAGGTCATTTCAGTTAAGCAACCACACTCTTTTTATTAAAGCTGGAAACCTCATTAAAATAGGCTCTGTGAAGATTTTGTAAACTGCAGCTTCAAATCAAGGTTAGCAATAATGCTCCAAAAATCTTTTCATATAAATGTGGTTTGGGGGGCGTTTTAAAGTTTCTGAAAGTAAGAAATGCTAAAGAGCCAAAAGGCAGGAAACAAAGAAAACAAACAAAAGAACACACAAAATGCACATACGTAACCCATGTACTCTTATTCATAAACATGGGTGATCCCAAAACAAATCTATTTCTCATATCTTTTTTTTCCATTATCTACTTTTAGACAAAATTATCCACAAACATCTTTGCTAAATCAGCTAATATAATAGTTATAAAGAAAGAAAAACACAATCCTAAACATAACCTTTAACCATACTTAAAGGGAACCCTTAGTTACGGAGCAGAATTGAAGTCTTCTGAAAGATCAGAGAATTTTAAAGATAGAAAAGAACTGATAGATCACTTGATCTGATAACTCAGTAACAGCAAAAGAGATTATGGGCCAGGGATTAATGACTATGCAAACTCAACAACTAGTTAGTGACAGGGACCAGGATTATAAAACAGATCTGTGGGCTCCCAGCGGAATACTAATTCTATGTGGTATTGTTGGTTATTTCAATATTCCTGGATGGAATGTTGTCAGTTCAACAAACAATCTGATATCTAGAATAGTAAATCCATTCATGATTCGGACAATTTTACTTATTTTTTGCAGAAAAGCCAAATTTTACAAATCTAGGTTCTTACTTTCTAAAATATCCTCATTTACATCAACTCCTTAAACATAAAGAACATTGATACATTGCTGTTAATATTCTTCAGAATTTGAATTCACCAATAATCCCTTTTCTTAATCTATGTTGTTTGTTAATCAATTCACAGAAAGATACTTCTCTTTATTTCCAGCATTTTCTTCCCATGTTTCTTGAGTACAGTTTTTGAAAACTTCTTAATCACATAGAAGTACTATTTAGGCAAGTGAAGATGTTAAACCCTTAACTCACAAAGAATGGCTAGTTAATAGGTAATTTTCCTTTGGTTCAGGCTCAGTATCTCATTACAATAATTCTTCTTTAAAAAAATGGAGTATCAAGTCAAGTGACCAACGTATTTTGTTGATGCTTACTTAAATGGCAAAGGCTATCTGTCATGAAGGATACCCCAAATTCCTTAATTTGATTTTAGGTCAACTCAACAGAATTAGTGTCTAGTTCTGGTATGGGTTTATAGGAAAAAAAAATATATTTGATGGAGTTACTTATTTCAAACTAGTTGAGCAATTCATATACATACACAAAACATTCAAGAAAAGTACAAGATAGAAGTGAAAGGTACAACATTCAAGAACATTCAAGAAAGGTACAAGATAGAAATGAAAGTGGTTAAATGCGCTGTGCTAGTAACAACAGGTGTTAAACTGGTATTTTCTTATCCGTGGAATAATTGAATATATTTTACATTTTAAATGATTTTTTCAGACTGAATACCAAAATAAATTGTGTGAAGAATGTAGTTTCTGGTTCTGCTAAATAAACACTTTTTTCTGTGACCACTATTTGCCAAGAACAGTATCAGGTGAATAAAACACAGTGAGTTTATTAAGAAACTACAACCTACAGTCGTAAACGTGATTGGGATGAAAAGCTAAGAGCTGGATTCCTCATACTGTATGCGGATAATTGAGCAAGATATTTTTGAGCCATGAGGATATTTCGAAATGAGCAAGGAGTAGGTAGAAATGGTTTATATAAACTCAGTGCCTAAAACAAGACGTAAAGGTATTGAACAATCCACACATTACTTGTTGATATCAGTAATAGTTTGGGGGAATATTTGGAATGGCTTTTTTTCTAAAACTGGAACACATGGTGGTTTCTCAGAAATCCTAACCTTATTTACAACATTATTTCTTCCGCTTAGAAAAAAAAATAAAACTGATATATTCAGCAAATTGCGATCTCAATTTTCAATGTTAAAATAACTCCAAGGTAAGTTGAAAAACTCACTGTGGCCACTAAAAGATAGTTGGCGATCATGTAAACATTGCCTTAATTTTCAAAACCTTGACTTTTAAACAACAGATTTTACTTAGTTGTACTATCTTCTCTCTCTGTGTATTACCATTGGCCTGCTGTTTTATAGGCTTTCCAAGTGTGCAGGAAATTTGGCTGAATTAGCAGTTTTGTTTTTAATATATTCCTGGAAATTTTATCTTCAGCAGTTCTGTGTGCTTTCAGCAAGTGGCTAGAATGGATGCAGCCTTTCTAAGTTTGTTGAGGTCAAGACTAACAGCACCATAGCTTGCAAGAAAAATCACATTAGCATCAGGTCGAGATGGTACACAAGAAATGGCATGTGTGTCAACTTGTCATCTAACCCCACAACTTTTTTACATTAGCTTCATTGTAATAAAATTGGAGGGAAGATCCTGGGCACTGAAGCTGCCCATGCCACTTTCGAAAGCCTTAATAATTGCACTGGCAGCTTAGAGCCCTATTAAACCGATAGATTCAATGCCGCTTGACTCCTTTTCTAAAGGAGTGCCAGTGGCAAAGACAGATTCTCTGGACAGCATCACACAGTGAGCGGTGAAACTCCTCTGATCAAGTGTTTGTCCATTTACCAGCATTTCTGTGGTTATCAGAATATATTTACATGCCATCTCAAGGATGGCTTATCAGAATGAACGCAAGGGTAGCACTCACTCTGCAGGCTGCAAACTGCATTGAGGTATTGTGCGTGCTTCACTCTAATTTCAGTGCTCTGTGTCCAGTTCAGAGCTGATGTGACTGCTTACAACACAGCAAGCAATGCCTCAGAGTCCTCACAAGAAACTGCTAGCATAGTTTCCAGACTGACGAGGTCAGCCCTCACTTAGAAATCAGCCTTTCCTCTAGCCCAGTTCCCCTGTCCAGGTCCACCTACTGAAGGGCATCTGGCTGCTAGAATATTGACTTTTCTTTACCAGGTGGGAAAGATATTGCCTTGGCCATATCATTAGGAGAAAGGCACCCAAAATTTCCACTTGAGTTAAAAGTCTGCAAAGCTGAAACCGACTTGTGATTTAAATTTTATTCCCAAAGAGTTTAAATTTAGTATGTTTTGTTTTAGACGGAGCGGCAGAGTACTCTGAGATGAAAGCTATTGTTTTACGTGTTAATAAAGATAAGAATGGATTTTCTGCAGCTAACAGCACTCCTCAGAATCACTGCCTCATTTACAGTGGAGGAATGTCATAGATATCATATTTCATCAGCAATGATGGCTTGAATATGTTCCGTGAATAATTACTGTATCTTTTCATCTCCCTTTTGTTATAGGAAACCTTTATAGTAAAGGCTTTTAAATATGCAGTGGGAGTGTGTAATCCAAGTATCAAGTCTACGAGAAATTGTTTTGGCAAGTTAAGAACCCTCTCAAAATTCATGGGTTTGGAGTTTCATATCTAATTGGAAACTTTTAACGTTGGAATAGGTTTGCTCTTAGGAAAACAGTGTAAAGCTTTTAAGCAAGGGGTAGGGGAAACCTTATAAGAAATAGTCAGCAGGATTCTGTGACATTCAAATTATGTTTATTTAAAAACAGAAACTCCTATGTTCTGATGTCAACATAAAGAGAGTCAAAATTACATACATAGCCACAAGAATTACAAGGCTTTGTGAGTTGCCGAATAATTGAGAGATACCTTTAGAGTGTCAGGGGTGTAATGAGGATTCTGGTCAACACGCTGCCGTTTGCTAGAAATTTTCCTTTAAGAGTACATGGTAACTGTGTAAAGACCTAATTCAGGTTTTTACTCTCCTAACAGACTGTCCTGAAATCATTGATTGCTGTATTCCTAGGTTTTTCAGTGAGGAGAACAACCTTCTCTCCTTTTCTGAAAATTTTTTCTAGTCCTCACTATTGAACTTTCATCTGTACCACAAAACAGGCACATGGGTTATGCTAAGTGGTCAAACAAACAAACAAACAAAAAATCCTATAGAACATCTATCCTTCTCTGTCTCCCTCCCGTCTCTGCATGTTCAGTCCAAATGACTCCCATATGGTTTAACCTTAGTGACCATGTTATGTGTATCGAGTAGGAAGAATCCTTTCTAAACATTACACTTAGAAGGAAGTTAATGTAAAGCACCATAATGTACAGATAAAGCTAGTTAAAAAAATTACTTCTTGTCAGGAACAAGCAAAAAATGCTTTGGCAGCATTTACCAAGTTGGGTTTTTGGAAAAATAGGTCTCCAGGATGGAAAGAATTACTAAGAAAGTCTGGGGTGGGGTAGTTCCCTGGTTACGTAAACATATACTTGAGGCCCATTTTGGAGTTTCATGTTTTCATTTTGATCAAGTTTGATTTATCCCTTTTTAAAAATGAATCGAGCATTTTACATCCTATTGAAGATATATTTACCTATCTCACGGACACAAGGACTTTTCCCTTATTTCTTTTAGGAGTTTTTTAGTTTTGATACTTAGTTATAGAAATCCTTTTGGATTGTGTTGAATATAGTGTTGGTAAAGATCAGTGTTCACGTCCCCAAATAAATATCCAGTCATTGCAATGTTATTCTGGAAAAGGCATTTTATTCCCTCATTGAGAAGCCTTTGTACTTTTTTTTTTGGAAAATCATTTGGCCAGTTATGTTTGGATCTAGTTTTGGACTCTTTCTCTTCCATTTATCTATCTGTCTATTTTTTTCTGCAATACTACATTCTCTTGATTACTGTATATTTATAGTAAGTCATGAAATCAGAACATTGAAATTCTCAAATTGTTTTCCTTCTTTTTAAATATTGCTTTAGCTATTCTTGTTTATTTGCATATCCATAAAAATTTTAGAATAAGCTTGTCAACTTCTGCAAACACACTCTGGGATTTTGGTTGGGATTGGATTGAAATTATAAATTTGGAGAAAAGAGATTTCTTAACAATACAAACATAGCCAGATACAATTAGCAAAATCACAATATTAATGTTGGTACAATACTATTTAACTAATTTACAGACCTTATTCAAATTTTATCAATTGCTCTATTAATGTTCTCTTTCTGGACCTCGATCAATCCAGGGTCACACATTGCAGTTGTTAGTTGTCCTGTATCCTAAGTCTCTCTTATTCTGGAAGCGTCTCAGTCTTTCTTTGTTGTTCACGTCCTTGACACATTTGAAGAGCATTGGCCAGTTATTTTGTAGAGCACCTCCCATTTTTGGTTTGTCCTGATGTTTCCTTGTGATTAAATTCAGATTATTCTTTTTCAGAAAGAAAACCTTAGATGTGATGCTGTATTCTTCTCAGTGTATCATATCAAGAGGTGGAAGTTATCACTCTGTCTCTTTACTGGTGATATTAACTCTATCACTTGGTAAAAGTGGTGTCTCCCATTTTCTGCACTATAAATTTACTCTTTTTTTTCCTTTAAATTAATAAGTATGTAGTAGGGGATAGCTTTCTTCAGATTAGATGCATTCTATTAATATGTTTTCAAAGTTACTGACCCTTTTATCTCTATTTCTTTTAAGCCTATCCAGTGGATTTTTTATTTTAAATATTGAAATTTTCAGTTCTAAAGTTTCCGATTCTCAGTATATGCAAAGATACCTTATGTTTTCATTCATTGCAAGTCTCATTTTCTTTATGTCACTGGCCATAATTATAACTGCTTCTTTGAAGTACTTGTTTAACAATTCCAACATCTGTTAACCTCAGGGTTGGCGTCTGTTTGTAGTTTTTTTCCCTTGAGACTGGATCACATTTTCTTGGCTAGTTATATGTGAATAATATTGGACTGTATCCTGGACATTCTGAATATTAGGCTGTGGAGAATCTGGATTCTGTTAGATTGCTCCAAAAAGTGTTGATGCTTTTGTTTTAGCAGCAATTAACTTGGTTAGACTCAAAGTGCAAACAGGCATGCCTGTGGTGGGTGGCTGCTTAGATCTCAGATCAGTTTCCTAAACCATAGCTACGTGTAGCTTTCCATTTTTTCAGTTCAGTATGTGGTTCAGTGCTCAGCCAGAGACTTAGGCTGAGTTTACACATAGAAATTGAAATACTCTTTCTTTGGCTCTCTCCTTTCTGATTCCCATTTCACTCTCTGGTAACTCTGGTTGCTCTGTATTTCTTGCCCTATTTCCTCAGCCAGTAAGCCAGTGGGCTCTCTATCAGTGTTCGAATCATCCCTACAATACCGCCACTGTGACTGAGGCTGCCTCAGGACAGAACTGCAAAATAAATGAGGAACTCAATCTGTCTGATGGCTTTCCCCAAGTTTTGGCTCTGCTCCGAAATCTCCCTATGGTACTTCAGTCTTCAGAACTCTCAGGTAGTTATGACTATAATTTTTCCAGCGTATAGGTATTTTTTTTCTAAGAGGATTGCTTTATTGGATAATCATTTCTCCATTAACTTGAGGACTTAAGAGGTGGGTTGGGTACTGGATTTTGAATGGTGAAAAGATGTTGTCTTAAAAATTATGGTAGATATCAAGAGTAAAGTACTAGAGAAGGAGACTTTTAAATAAAATATCACTTGTATAACATAACAGACTCCTTTGGGTGTCTCTCAACTTAAAATGAACCACTTAATTACTCCCACCTACTTCAGACCTCCTCATTCCATACTAGTGGCACTTAACAGCCATATTTATACGATGGCACCTAGAATCCCTGCCCAGAGTTAATTGAGAAATAATTGGAGACCCCACCTGGTCTGGGTCCAAGTCACTTCCTTGAGAATTAGGACTTAGGATCAAGAGAGTCCATCTCTCCAATATGGCTTGAATTCTACCATATATTGTGTCTCAGTTCTTTTTCTGCCATCATGTGAATTGAATAGGAAAAGAATAGCAGTATGCCCAAAAACAGAGAGGTAAAGTAAATGCACGGAGAGAAGTAGAATCAAGAAGCGGTGAGAAAATCATCCCAGTTGCCAATTATCTTCTAATAGTCCTACCTGGTATCTGGCTGCATTATTTTCTTTAACTGCTATTAGTGATCCCTGTATTCTAATGAGAAGTTCCTTCTTTTTTCTTCAGCTGGCTTTCATAATTTGCAACTTTAAAAATCCTGACTAATCCATACACTTTCTACATTACAGGCATTGTGAAAACGTTTATATAATGGTAGTGATGGGTAAGCACAGAACAAATGTGTCAGGGGATGTTAAGAGGCTAAGAAATGAGTTAAAATTTCTTAGCATTTAAAATGAGATCATTTTCAAAGTATTATGTTAAAATCACCATATAGGTCTTAAGCAAAGATCCTAACAGTTAATTTGAATGTAATCAGAAGAAAATAGAAGCAAAATATATTATACGTTGTGCATTTTCCCCCCTTATTTAAGTAAATGCTAAATAAGATAATGTTGTTATTTATAAACTCTGTAAATGCAATATTTGTGTCCCATCCTGGTACTCATTCTCCACTTCAGGGTCAATCCCATTACTATAATTAAGTTTCTGCTTAATTAATTTTATTTCTGTACTTAATAAAAAGAGGCAGTTTTTTTCTGGATGTTCTGTTTTTCCAATTACATAACCACTAAGAAATCAATTGCTTAACAAAAGTTAAAGTAATATGATTTGAACATGAATTGCACTCTAACAGAAGGACCTAATGAGTCAGATGAAAATTCAGAACCTGTCTCCCCATCCCCCCAAATAAACAAATAAATCTCAGCAAAAGCAAATCTTGGGATTCTTTGGATTTGTCAAATGTTTCATGGATCTTCCAAAACATTTTGGCAGGATAATTCCCTAAAGTGATTCATTATCCGTCAATTCATATTTCAATGTCACTTAATATTTGTTGAATATTCACAACATGCTAGCATTGCACAGCTGCTGAGAACATGCTTCTCTGTCTCTCAGCCTCACACTGCATGTTTTTTTCAAGATGAAAGCATAACATATATTTTAAATTTTGTCGAGAGGATAGGAGAAAATTGGTCTAAAAACAGATCAGCACACACACCCTTCAAGAATTAATCTTCATATCCCTATTAGGAAGATAATCATTGGTTCTGAAAGCATGAAAATGTACCCTTTATATCCATTTATATCTAATACATATCCCTTATTTTTATTTATATATATAAACTTATATACATATATCCACTTATATCAGGAAATACAATTTTTATTTAATTTTATATTGCTTTTATGTATCTATGTGTATATTAATTCTACTATTACTTCTATAAAAATTTGCTTTATCCACAATCTAATTGTTATCCATGACCTAATTTTTAAATCTCTGTATAAGTACAGGTATATGGGTATTTCCCATATACAAATATATATGAGTATTTCCATTTCTTATCAAATACTGAAATTTCCTCTTACTTGTCCCTTATTTGTATTCTAATTTGAAAATTATTATATACATACTTCTATATTATTTTGGTTCCCATAAGGGAAGCTCTTAATCTCCATTTGCTCCATAAATCAATGAGCTCCACTCCCTCCATTCATTTAAGTATCTGCTTAGAGAGGCCTTCTCAGTTCACACTATGAAAAGTAACATTTACATAACTCCTGGTCACACTCTGTTCTTAGACTTTGCTTTATTTTTCTTCCCTGATATATTGGATTGTTTTGTTTATTGTTTCTTTCCATCCACTGTAATATAAAGTCCATAAAACAAGGATTTTGTTTTTATTCTTTCCTGTACTTACATAAATTATAACAGTGTGTAGCACCTGTTGGTGCTTCACAAACATTGTTGAATTAATGAATGAATTCTCTGAGAAAAAGTATTATTTTCCTCTTTATTCAAATCTTAATTTCAAAACAGAACTCAATTTGCAAATTGGCCTATGTGCTGTCTTCTACCCTCCTGTTTTTTTCCTCCCCTTTGAATTTAAGGTGCGTTCCTTTTTGTCCAATCTTCCCTTCATCCTGATAATACAGGGTTAGCAATGTCTGTATCTATGAAAACATCTCCTGGATTTTTTCTGGTGGAAATCCTCCTTAATCAGTTTTTTTTTCTTTATATTCAATTCCTTCACCAAGACTTTTTATAAGAATGTACATGGTGAGTATTAAGAGTATAAAATAAAATGAATTTCCTTGTAAAAATATTTAGACTCAAGAGTTTAGACCCTCACATGTTGATTTTGCTGTAGGTTCTCTAATGTTTTGATGGATTCTGAAAGCTTCAATTAAGAGAAAGTATAAAAAAACAGAAGTTTTAAAAATGCTCATATAAAATCTCTTTTGATATGAATGAATGTTAATATTTTGTTACATTTCATTGACCTGAAATACAGTAAGGGGATGTAGCAATATTATTAGCTATTATGTAGTGTCATTAACAGTTATTTCTTTGTAATAAAAGTAGAGATTCATAAAGAGCATGAAACCTACAAGAAGGCTAGAATGTTGGCTTTGGGGAAAAATAATTAAATTTGTTATTGCAGTGATTTCATGAGATATAACTGATTCAGTATGGCTCCAGAACATCCATTCCATTCACCACTTTTTCTACTTCAGAATAATTGATTGCTACTCCCCTCAGAACAAGAGGAAATTATGCTGTGGCATCTGCTTTCTTTCCTTTTGTTTCTTGCAAATAAAGTATTATGCATTTCAGTCCAAAGTTTCTTTAAAATGTTGTATTTACCAGTGTGCTTTACGGTGCCTAGCATATTTTAAATTAACATTAAAGGGAAATGATAGTGATGTGCATCATAATTATTCAGTAATAGCCCAGACAGCTGCCTGACTTCCTTTTTTTGTACTTGCTTGGAATTTCTTTTCATATTTTCAAAGAGGGAAAGTGTGGAAAATAACCTTTTTGATTGAAGTTGTGTGTTTTCTGAAGGTAGGAATATAAATCATATTACCTGGAAGTTTAGGAAACAGATTCTTACTCTGTTTTCTCCAAGGAATATAGAATAATGAAAGGTTATGGTAATGATATCAACACATTTTTGTTTCTTTGATAACAGAGTACTACTTCCCAACGGCCTTTTTTGCTGATAGAAACAATTTAAGGTGATGGTAGTTTTATTATTATCTGAATAAGCATCTGGTTATTTTTAAAAGTTAATTTCTTGACCTGAAAGTCTAGGTTATAAGTGATCATTTGACCACAGGTAAATATTGCTGCCGTATACTTTTGTAACATCTTCTGCATACCCACATCTCAGCACCTTCCTTGTTGAATTGCATTGATCTATTTATGGATTTCCTCCTCATTAGACCATGTGCTCTTAGAGGGCAAGGTTCATGGTCAGTTAGCTTTTCACACTAAGCACAAAAAACTGAATTTAAGTTATGGAGTCACTATGCTCACTGAAACAGTGTGCTGGATGAGGCTTATGTTTCCTTCCAGATACCTAACTCAGTAAGGACATGCAATTAAATGATAAGTTTTATCCCAGAAATTTAACCACTTAAGTTTCTCCAAGACGTTTGTAAGCATAACCAACCATTTATGTCTCCATGATGATATTTCCGAAATAATCTAGACATCTTCTATCCAATGTACTCTTATGTAAGATAAGCAAATAACTTGGGAATTAACTTTCTCTTCATTTGCATGGCGCAGTATTAGAAGGAGCATTGGGCTGGGAGTTTAAAAAATGTAGTTTCTACTTTCCCTTTTGTTAACTGCTATGTTGCTGTCGGAAATCAGCAAACTTTTGCAGACTTAGCCCTTACAGACTGGAAAAGGAGAAGGTTGGTTGATGTTGTCTCCATGGACCTGTTCAATTTCAACATGTCAGATTCAAATTTAATTTATTAGTTATCTTCCATAAACTGTTGCATTTGAGTTCTCACCACTTCATCACAATAGATAATTTATGTCCCAACCACTTTTCTTTGACAACTAAACCTTATCATGACCTTAGAAACTACTGTCTTCTATAGATAATAATGATAATAATAATAATAATAATTATTATTATTATTATAATGATGATGATAATAATAAATTATGATAATTTTGATAATAATAATAATGATAATAATAATAATAAATTACCTCAGCCTGTATTTCATTTTGTTTCTATATATTTAATTGGCTTTGCAAAATTAAACAGGATAATTTTTCCTGTGATTGTAAGCAAATTGTGATTGAAAGCTCAATATTAATGCTATTAAGAGCTACTATTTATTGATTGCCTAAGTGGTAAGGAGTGTGAAGTGACTTTTATATTTTCACACTCACAATAACCAGTTTGAGGTAGGTATTAGTAGTCCCATTGTTCCAGCTATATTGTTGGAAACCAAGGCTCAGAGAAGTGCATTCATTAGCTACATTACCAAGGTTGTACATCCAAAAAATGTTGAAGCAGGGATTAAATCCAGCTCTTGTTTTTCTTTTCTCAAATTAAAAAAGAAAAAAAAGTCAACATCTTAAATCTAAAAACGTGTGTCACGTGGGCAGTTAGAAGTCTATAGAATAAATAAGATACTTACAAAAGCATCACATACATTAACAGCAGTAAAGGAGTCAGTCATTCAAAATTTAAAATATGAAAATGGAAAGCCTCTAAAAAGTGAATTTTGACAGGGTCAGAGACAAATATTTTTTCCAACCTTTACTGTGGTTAATATTACATACACCAAAATTGCAGCCACATATACCACTCACACTTTCACTTTCCATTTTGGGGTCCTTTAGAGGTAACTGTGTCTGTGATTCCATGTGCATCTTTGACCAAACCCCTTTCATGAGGTATTTATTTTGTAGCCTATCATTCCTGGAAAATACTGGAGGTAGCATTCACCTCTATAAAAAAAGTTTTATATCTGTATAAAGATGTATAGAAAGATAATTTTTTAAAGATATGATCAAAGCTCAGTCTTCATTGTTTATTGCCTTTTTCTTCAACTATCTTTTAAGCCATAACTAAAACAATTTCAGTGGGAATCATATGTCATATCAAATGGTTATTTTGTTTTTATAATATGGCTTGTTTCCATCCAAAAATGATTCATTGCTCCAAATTATTCTGAAAGGTGTTACCTGAGGAGCTGAAAAGTGCTCATGCTTAATTTTATGATGTAACAATTCATTAATACCGCACTGAGTTACAGCACACTAATATTTTGATGATTTCACATAAACTGCAACAGTAGGGAGAGATGGCAGGTGTTCCAAAGAAACAAGAATGTATAATTTAAAACATTGTAGTGGATTACATATGAAAGGTGAAAAAAAGGGAAATTTCAAGGATGAATATTGGATTTCTCTTTGTAAGTGGGTACATGGTGACATCATTCAGAGATCAGAGAAATACAGAAGACCAGATTGAGGGCAGAGAAAATGGTAAATCATGAATATCAAATATTGCTATATTTTTACTTGTATTTGATATTTTTTCAATTTTTTTATTCTGGTAAAATACACAGAACATAAAATTTAACACCTTAACCATTTTTAAGCATACAGTTCAATAGTATTGAAATACATTCATAACGTACAATAATCACCACCATCCATCTCTATAACTCTTCTTATCTTGTGAAACGGAGACTCTGTACCTATTAAACAATAACTCCCCATTCTTCCCTTCCCAGATCTTCAGGCAACCACCATTCTACTTTCTGTCTTTATGATTTTGACTAAGTACCTCATGTAAGTGAAATCATACAGTATTTGTCTTTTTGTGACTGGCTTATTTCACCTAGCATAATGTCTTCCAGATTCACCCACGTTGTAGCGTGTGTCAGAATTTTGTTTCTTTTTAAAGCTGAATAATATTCCATTGTGTGTATATAGTGCATTTTCCTTCTTTATTCAACCAGTGATGGATACTTGGAGTTGCTTCCACATTTTAGCTTGTGAATAACGCTGCTGTGAACATGGGTATGCAACTCTCTCTTTGAGACTCTGCTTTAAATTCTTTTGGGTATATAGCAAAGGTGGAATTGCTGGATCATATGGCAGTTTTATTTTTATTTTTTTGAGGAATCACCATATTCTTTTCTACAGTGGCTGTACCATTTTACATTCCTATTAACAGTGCACAAGTGTTCCAGTTTCTCCACATCATTGCCAGCACTTTTTACTTTCTGTTTTTTTGATAGTGGCTATTCAGATGGGTGTGATCTGGTATTTCATTGTAGTTTTGACTTGGATTTCTCTAATAATTAGTGATGTTGAACATCTTTGTATGTGTTATTGGCCATTTGTGTAACTTGTTTGAAGAGATGTCTATTCATGTCTTTTGCCCATTTTGAATTGGGTTATTTGATTTTTGTTGTTGTTGAATTTTAGAAGTTCTTTCTATATTCTGGATATTAATCTTTAATCAGATATATAATTTGCAAAAATTTTGCTATATTGAGCTATCTAAATGGAGATGTTGAAGAGACAATCATATATGTGGTTTCTGAACTGGAGAAACAGGAAGAATGTCTCCAGGAAATCAAGGCATAGTTAAGACAAATATCTGTTCAGAATTAATGTGAGGATGGGCCATCAAGAATGAGGAGCAGAGCAAAAGGACATCCCAAACATGCTCTACCTGATTTCTTTGCTAGGAATGAACGAACTTCATAGTCATAAAAACCTATAGTGGCATAAAGTCTATCATTTTACATTTTGTCTAGTATCTACCAACTTTTATGAATTAGGCCTGAAAACTCCAGATTAGTGTTACCTACTAAAGACATAAATACTTAATATGGGACAGTTGCAGCATTGCACTTGCATGTGACTGAATGGAAAATACAGTTTGCAGCAACTACAGGTATTTCCTCTTGTGTTTCTTGCTCTTTTTAAAAATGCACTTCAACCTTAGATGTGGAAGGAAAGGGAATACGAACAAATTTGTCTGTGGATAAAGAAAGTTTTGAGCAGCAATAAAGACTTCCAAAGATAGATGGTGTCTCCCTAATGCCTTTAATTAAAACACAGCATCACTGACCTTTCAGGAGTGGGAAAATAACTAAAGAACAGATTTTAAATAAAAGCTACAAATAAAAATCCTTGATACATAGCAACCTGCATTTCTCTTTACTACCTTAACTCAGTTCTTTCAAATAGCTTTACACTTTCTTCAGACCACAAGTTCTGCTGTGTTCATATTCATTCACTCACATACACTTACCATCAATGTGATAAAGTAGTGTCAAAGAAATACATTACCATATAGGATCAGGGATTTTCCCATGTAATCCTGTAAGCAAAAAAATAAAGCAAGCCTGTTTTTAAAATCAGTAAATACTAAATAAACCATAAGTGTTGTAAATGACAGTAAGTCATCTTAAATGTTTAACAGAGAGACTACATTTTTGGCTCACTATTTGCTATTAAGATCTATACTTGTTATCATCGTGGGGTGTACTCTAAATTGCCTTAAGAACGACCTAACTAGAGACCTTCAAAATGGTGGAGGAGTAAGACGCAGAGGTCACTTTCCTCCCCACAAATACATCAGAAATACATATACATGTGGAAAAACTCCTTCAGAACACCTACTGAATGCTAGCAGAAGACCTCAGACTTCCCAAAAGGCAAGAAATTCCCCATGTACCTGGGTAGGGCAAAAGAAAAAAGAAAAAACAGAGACAAAAGAATAGGGGTGGGACCTGCACCTCTGGGAGGGAGCTGTGAAGGAGGAAAAGTTTCCACACACTACGAAGCCCCTTCACTGGTGGAGATGGGGGGTGGTGGGGGGGAAGCTTTGGAGCCATGGAGGAGAGCGCAGCAACAGGGGTGCTGAGGGCAAAGCGGAGAGATTCCCGCACAGAGGATCGGTGCTGACCAGCACTCATCAGCCTGAGAAGCTTGTCTGCTCACCCGCCTGGGCGGGCGGGGGCTGCAAGCTGAGGCTCAGGCTTCGGAGGTCAGAACCCAGGGAGAGGACTGAGGTTGGCTGCGTGAACACAGCCTGAAGAAGGCTAGTGCACCACAGGTAGCTGGGAGGGAGTCCGGGAAAAAGTCTGGAACTGCCTAAGAGGCAAGAGACCATTGTTTTGGGGTGCACAAGGAGAGGGGATTCAGAGCACTGCCTAAACGAACTCCAGGGATGGGCGCAAGCCGCGGCTATCAGCGCGGACACCAGAGATGGGCATGAGAAGCTACGGCTGCTGCTGCAGCCACCAAGAAGCCTGTGTGCAAGCACAGGTCACTATCCACACCTCCCATTCCAGGAGCCTGTGCAGCCCGCCACTGCCAGGGTCCTGTGATCCAGGGACAACTTCCCAGGGAGAACATACAGTGTGCCGCAGGCTGCTGTAACATCATGCTGGCCTCTGCCACCGCAGGCTCACCCCACATTCTGTACACCTCCCCCCTGCTGCCTCCCCCCACCCCGGCCTGAGTGAGCCAGAGCCATGTAATCAGCTGCTATTTTAACACTGTCCTCTCTGGGAGGGAGCAGATACCCTCAGGTGACCTATGCACAGAGGTGGGGCCAAATCCAAAGCTGAACCCCAGGAGCTGTGCAGACAAAGAAGAGAAAGGGAAATCTCTCCCAGCAGCCTCAGGAGCAGCAGATTAAATCTCCACAATCAACTTGATGTACCCTGCATCTGTGGAATAACTGAATAGACAACGAATCATCCCAAAATTGAGGCAGTGGACTTTGAAAGCAACTGTAGATTTCAGTTTGCTTTCTGCATCTAATTCGTTTTTGGTTTTATGTTTATCTTAGTTTACTATTTAGAGTTTGTTATCATTGGTAGATTTGTTTACTGATTTGGTTCTCTCTTCCTTTTTTTATATATAGATATTGTTATTTTTTTCCTTTTTCTCCTTTTGTGAATGTGTATGTGTATGCTTCTTTGTGTGATTTTGTCTGTAGCTTTGCTTTTACCATTTGTCATAGGGTTCTGTCTGTCCTTTTTTTTTTTTTAATAGTTTTTAGCACTGGTTATCATTGGTGGATTTGTTTTTTAGTTTGGTTGCTCTCTTTCTTTCTTTCTTTTTTTATCCCTTTTCCTCTGAACCGTGTGGCTGACAGGGTCTTGGTGCTCTGGCCAGGTGTCAGACCTCTGCCTCTGAGGTGGGAGAGCCGAGTTCAGGTCATTGGTCCACAAGAGACCTCACGGCTGCACATAATATCAAACAGTGAAGGCTCTCCCAGAGATCTCCATCTCAATGCTAAGACCCAGCTCCACTCAATGATGAGCAAGCTACGCTGTTGGACACCCTATGCCAAACAACTAGCAAGACAGGAACAAAAACCCACCCATTAGCAGAGAGGCTGCCTAAAATCATAAGGTCACAGACACTGCAAAACACAGAACCAGACGTGGTCCTACCTACCAGAAAGACAAGATCCACCCTCATCCACCAGAACACAGGCACCAGTGCTCTCCACCAGGAAGCCTACACAACCCACTGAACCAACATTACCCACTGAGAGCAGACACCAAAAACACTGGGAACTATGACCTTGCAGCCTGTGAAAATGAGATCCCAAACACAGTATGTTAAGCAAAATGAGAAGACAGAGAAACACACAGCAGAAGAAGGAGCAAGGTAAAAACCCACCAGACCAAACAAATGAAGAGGAAATAGGCAGTCTACCTAAAAAAGAATTCAGAGTAATGATAGTAAAGATGATCCAAAATCTTGGAAATAGAATGGAGAAAATACAAGAAACATTTAACAAGGACCTAGAAGAACTAAAGAGCAAACAAACAACAATGAACAACACAATAAATGAAATTAACAATTCTCCAGAAGGAATCAATAACAGAATAACTGAGGGAGAAGAGCGGATAAGTGACTTGGAAGATAAAAGAGTGGAAATAACTATTGCAGAGCAAAATAAAGAAAAACGAATGAAAAGAATTGAGGATAGTCTTAGAGACCTCTGGGACAACATTAAATACACCAACATTCGAATTATAGGGGTCCCAGAAGAAGAAGAGAAAAAGAAATGGACTGAGAAAATATTTGAAGAGATTATAGTTGAGAAGTTCCCAAATATGGGAAAGGAAATACTCAGTCAAGTCCAGGAAGCTCAGAGAGTCCCATACAGGATAAATCCAAGGAGAAACACACCAAGACACATATTAATCAAGCTATCAAAAATTAAATACAAAGAAAAAAATATTAAAAGCAGCAAGGGAAAAACAACAAATAACATACAAGGGAATCCCCATCAGGTTAACAGATGATCTTTCAGCAGAAGCTCTGCAAGCCAGAAGGCAGTGGCAGGACATATTTAAAGTGATGAAAGGGAAAACCTACAACCAAGATTACTCTACCCAGCAAGGATCTCATTCAGATTCAACAGAGAAATTAAAAGCTTTACAAACAAGCAAAAGCTAAGAGAATTCAGCACCACCACACCAGCTTTACAACAAATGCTAAAGGAACTTCTCTAGGCAGGAAACATGAGACAAGGAAAAGACCTACAATAATAAACCAAAAAAAATTAAGAAAATGGGAATAGGAACATACAGATTGATATGTACCTTAAATGTAAATGGATTAAATGCTCCAACCAAAAGACACAGACTGGCTGAATGGATATAAAAACAGACCCGTACATATGCTGTCTACAAGAGACCCACTTCAGACTTAGGGACACATACAGACTGAAAGTGAGGGGATGGAAAAAGATATTCCATGCAAGTGGAAATCAAAAGAAAGCTGGAGTAGCAATTCTCATATCAGAAAAAATAGACTTTAAAATAAAAACTATTACAAGGGACAAAGAAGGACACTAAATAATGATCAAGGGATAAATCCAAGAAGAAGATATAACAGTTGTAAATATTTATGCACCCAACATAGGAATACCTAAATACATAAGGCAAATACTAACAGCCATAAAAGGGGAAATCAACAGAAAAACAATCATAGTTGGGGACTTTAACACTCCACTTTCACCAATAGACAGATCATCCAAAATGAAAATAAGTAAGGAAACACAAGCTTTAAATGATACATTAAACAAGATGGACTTACTTGATATTTATAGGACATTCCATCCAAAAATAACAGAATACACTTTCTTCTCAAGTGCTCATGGAACATTCTCCAGGATAGAGCATATCTTGGGTCACAAATCAAGCCTTGGTAAATTTAGGAAAATTGAAAAGTGTCTTTTCTGACCACTATGCTATGAGACTAGATATCAATTACAGGAAAAAATGTGTAAAACATACAAACACATGGAGGCTGAACAATACACTACTTAATAACCAAGAGATCACTGAAGAAATCAAAGAGGAAATCAGAAAATACCTAGAAACAAATGACAATGAAAAAAAGATGACCCAAAACCTATGGGATGCAGCAAAAGCAGTTCTAAGAGGGAAGTTTATAGCAATACAATCCTACCTCAAGAAACAAGAAACATCTCAAAGAAACAACCTAACCTTACACCTAAAGCAATTAGAGAAAGAACAACAAAAAAACCCAAAATTTAGCAGAGGGAAAGAAATCATAAAGATCTGATCAGAAATAAAAGAAAAACAGATGAAGGAAACAGTAGCAAAGATGAAGAAAATTAAAAGCTGGTTCTTTGAGAAGATAAAGAAAATTGATAAACCATTAGCCAGACTCATCAGGAAAATAAGAGAGAAGACACAAATCAATAGAATTAGAAATGAAAAACGAGAAATAACAACTGACACTGCAGAAATACAAAGAATCATGAGAGATTACTACAAGCAACTATATGCCAATAAAATGGACAACCTGGAAGAAATGGACAAATTCTTAGAATAGCACAGCCTTCCGAGACTGAACCAGGAAGAAATAGAAAATATAAACAGACAAAGCACAAGCACTAAAATTGAGACTGTGATTAAAAACATTCCAACAAACAAAAGCTCAGGACTAGATGGCTTCACTGGCAAATTCTATCAAACATTTAGAGAAGAGCTAACACCTATCCTTCTCAGACTCCTCCAAAACAGAGCAGAGGGAGGAAGACTCCCAAACTCAATCTATGAGGCCACCATCACCCTGATACCAGAACCAGACAAAGATGTCAGAAAGAAAGAAAACTACAGGCCATCTATGAGCATAGATAAAAAAATCCTCAACAAAATACTAGCAAACAGAGTCCAACAGCACATTAAAAGGATTATACACCATGATCAAGTGGGGTTATTCCCAGGAATGCAAGGATCCTTCAATACACGCAAATCAATCAATGTGATAAACCATATTAAAAAAACTGAAGGGGAAAAACCATATGATCATCTCAATAGATGCAGAAAAAGGTTTTGACAGAATTCGATACCCATTATTGATAAAATCCCTCCAGAAAGTAGGTATAGAAGAAACTTAACATAATAAACACCATATATGACAAGCCCATAGCCAACATCGTTCTCAATGGTGGAAAACTGAAATCCTTTCCTCTAAGATCAGGAACAAGACAAGGTTGTCCACTCTCACCATTATTATTCAGCATAGTTATGGAAGTTTCAGCCACAGCAATCACAGAAGAAAAAGAAGTGAAAAGAATCCAAATCCAAAAAGAAGAAGAAAACTGTCACTGTTTGCAGATGACATGATATTATACATAGAGAATCCTAAAGATGCTACCAGAAAACTACTAGAGCTAATCAATGAATTTGGTAAAGTAGCAGGATACGAAATTAGTGCACAGAAATCTCTTGCATTCCTATACACTAATGATGAAAAACCTGAAAGAGAAATTAAGGAAACACTCCCGTTTACCACTGCAACAAAAAGAATAAAATACCTAGGAATAAAAATACCTAAGGAGACAAAAAAAGTGTATGCAGAAAACTATAAGACACTGATGAAAGAAATTAAAGATGATACAAACAAATGGAGAGATATACCATGTTCTTGGATAGGAAGAATCAACATGGTGAAAATGACTCTACTACCCAAAGCAATCTACAGATTCAATGCAATCCCTATCAAACTACCAATGACATTTTTCACAGAACTAGAACAAAAAATTTGTATGGAAACACAAAAGACCCCAAATAGCCAAAGAAATCTTGGGAAAGAAAAATGGATCTGGAGGAATCAGGCTCCTGGACTTCGGACTATACTACAAAGCTACAGTAATCAAGACAGTATGGTACTGGCACAAAAACAGAAATATAGGTCAATGGAACAAGATAGGAAGCCCAGAGATAAAACCACGCACATATGGTCACCTTATTTTTGATAAAGGAGGCAAGAATATACAATGGAGAAAAGTCAACCTCTTCAATAAGTGGTGCTGGGAAAACTGGACAGCTACATGTAAAAGAATGAAATTAGGACACTCCCTAACACCATACACAAAAATAAACTGAAAATGGATTGAAGACCTACGTATAAGGCCAGACATTATCACTCTTAGAGGAAAAGATAGGCAGAACACTCTATGACATAAATCACAGCAAGGTCCTTTTTGACCCACCTCCTAATGAAATGGAAATAAAAACAAAAATAAACAAATGGGACCTAATGAAACTTAAAAGCTTTTGCACAGCAAAGGAAACCATAAACCAGACGAAAAGACAACCCTCAGAATCAGAGAAAATATTTGCAAATGAAGCAACTGACAAAGGATTAATCTCCAAAATTTACAATAGCTCATCCAGCTCAATATCAAAGAAACAAACAACCGAATCCAAAAATGGGCAGAAGACCTAAATAGACATTTCTCCAGAGAAGATATACAGACTGCCAATAAACATATGAAAGGATGCTCAACATCACTAATCATTAGAGAAATGCAAATCAAAACTACAATGAGGCATCACCTCACACCAGTCAGAATGGCTATCATCAAAAAATCTACAAACAATAAATGCTCGAGAGAGTGTGGAGAAAAGGGAACCCTCTTGCACTGTTGGTGGGAATGTAAATTGATACAGCCACTATGGAGAACAGTATGGAGGTTCCTTAAAAAACTACAAATAGAACTACCATACGACCCAGCAATCCCACTACTGGGCATATACCCTGAGAAAACCATAATTCAAAAAGAGTCATGTACCACAATGGTCATTGCAGCTCTATTTACAGTAGCCAGGACATGGAAGCAACCTAAGTGTCCATCAACAGGTGAATGTATAAAGAAGATGTGGCACATATATACAATGGAATATTACTCAGCCATAAAAAGAAACGAAACTGAGTTGTTTGTAGTGAGGTGGATGGACCTAGAGTCTGTCATACAGAGTGAAGTAAGGCAGAAAGAGAAAAACAAATATCATATGCTAACACATATATATATGGAATGTAAAAAAAAAAAAAAAGGTTTGAAAAACCTAGGGGCAGGACAGGAATAAATATGCAGAAGTAGAGAATGGACTCGAGGACATGGGGAAGGGGAAGGGTAAGCTGGGACGAAGTGAGAGAGTGGCATGGACATATATACAGTACCAAATGTAAAATAACTCGTGGGAAGCAGCCACATAGCACAGGGAGATCAGCTCGGTGCTTTGTGACCAACTAGAGGGGTGGGATAGGGAGGGTGGGAGGTAGACGCAAGAGGGAGGAGATACAGGGATATATTTATATGTATGGCTGATTCACTTTGTTATAAAGCAGAAACTAATACACCATTGTAAAGCAATTATACTCCCAATAAAGATGTGAAAATAAATAAATAAATAAATAAATAAATATTACTCATAAATCCATCACATCTGTTGGCAATTTTATTATCAATTTTTAAGGTCAGGAATGGAACTTTGATTTTGTTATGTGGCTTTATGTCATATATTTTAAACTACCTTTTAATAATCTATGATGTAATATCATGGTCAATAGATATATTCACCATATTCAATATATTAATAAATTTTAAAATATTGACCTACCCTTGCATTCCTAGAATAATTTACACTAGGCAGTGAAGGTGTATTCTTATGAAGTGCAATAAGGGTATTTCACGATTGCATTGAACTTACATAAATTCAACTATATGTATAGAGAGAAGTTGTTGAAAAGAGACAGACAAATCCTAAGAGTTAAAGCAAAAAAAGAGAGTAAAGATAAAATATTGTTTTAGACATTGCAAGTGATTCATCTTACCATTATACATAAGAGCATGGTCAAGAATAAACATGGGATAAGAAACATTAATTTTCTCTTCCTTCAGTAGGTTCCAATTCCCCTGTACTTCTCTCGAATGACAACCTCTCAACATGCTGCATGTGACTCTAATGTTTAAAGTATTTATCATATGACATATTTCTTATACCAAGCCAATGACTTTATCTGTTGTTCACCCAAAGAAGCAGTAAATTATTCCAATGTTGGAGGAAACGCTGTATACATTAAACATTTATAAACACATATTACTGCACAAAGTTATAGGCACGAATCCATGTACACTGTACTTTAAAAGCAATATAGAGACTTTTAAAGAGTAATTTTTATTATCTTTTATTTTTGCTTTATTAGATGACATCAGAACTTAATCCATGACTTTACTGTGTGTAGATTATTTCTGCCAATGTTGATTTCTGAATTTTGTATTAATATTTTAAAATAAAATTGGCCTGCAAGTCTTTGTATTATTATCAACTTTGGGTATCAGCAGGTTAGCTTATAAAAAAAAAAAAAAGACTGACCTAACTCACTGGTTAAGTAAATTATGCCACTATAAATTATAAATACAATGGAAAATTGTGCAGGCATTTTAATGAGACAGATATTTATCTACTGGCATAGAAAGATACTCATGATATGATATCTTAGTTTAGGTTCCCTGGAAACATATTCTGAGATGGAGAGACATGTCCAGAATATTTACTGGGGAGTGAAGGAGTGAGAAATGCAGGATTAGGTACAGGAGAATCTGACCTGCAATGTAAGTATAACTAAGGCTGTAATTGATATTACCAAAAACCCTGACCTTGGGTGGTCCTTCAGAGTTCTACAGAATGTGGTAAAGTGGAGAAGGGGGATTGTATTCCCACACCATACAGTCATTGGTCATGGTCTACCTTGAGACGGAACACTGAGCAAGGGAATTCTTTGTGACTGAGGGTAATTCTTAGTTTGGAGTTGAGCTAAAACTGTCAACAGCTGATATTCTGAGCTTCCAAGAGTGAGTTCTATGGCCCTGATGAGGGTTCTGGGCCATTTCCCATACTATACACTGCAGTCCTCTCTTTGCACTACTCAGATCTCCTTACACTTTATGGTTGAGTTCACTCCATTTGGGAAGTGCTTCTTCAAGATTATGACTCATCAAGTTTCCTAGACAAACTTACAGAAGAAGGGTTAGCAGGATGAATTGCAGTCCTCAAAGAAGCAGTTGATCTACACTTCAAATTCTGAGATAGGAAATTGTATGCAGCACATTAGTTTGTGAGTGATCTCAGGACTTACATCTATAAGCATAAAGTGAGTGAGGAAAACAGGATTGAGCAAAGGGAGAAGTTGTCACATAAGCTTACAGAGAGCTCTGAATCTGGGATGGCCCTTTAGAATTGTCCAATTAAGGCTAAGAGGCTGAGCATTTGTGTCCTCATATCAGCCAGTCATTAGCTGTGGATTATACCCCGGAATGTGAGTATAACTTTGTTCATAACTGTTCTGTGTGGCCAAGGGTAACTACCAGTAAGGGGCATGGTCGTGAGTCATCAGAAGAGGGGATCTGGGCAGAGTACCACACCATCCATATGTGTAATGATGAAGATGATTATGATGATGTTGATGATGATTATCAAAAGAATAGCTAACACTCTTACAGCACTTTGATGTGTAAACACTATCCTAAGATCCTGTTATATGGTCCTTCATTTAATCCTCATAACAACTTTAAGAAGTAGGTACCACTATTACATCTGTTTCTTGGTGGAAAAACTGAGGCACAGAGAATTTGAACATATCTTAAAGTTACACAGGTACTAAGTGACGGAGCCAGGATCTAACCCAAGGAAGTGGGACTATATTGAATTAAAAAAAGGAGAAATGTTCATCAAGGTAGAAAATATGATTGCATTTACATCAAAAGCATATGTGAATGTAAAGATGTAAATACACATTTATATTAGTAGCTATATGTGAAATATAAGCATATTTGAAATATATGCGTGTGTATATATACATACACATGTGTATACATTTGACCCTTGAACAATGGGGGGAGTTGGGGCGTCAACCTTCTGCACAGTAATTGTATAGTACTGTAGTATTTACCACTGAAAAAAATCCGCGTGTAAGTGGACCCATGCAGTTTAAGTCTATGTTGTTCAAGGGACAACTGCACACGTGTGTGTGTGTGACTTTGGCACACACAGTGTCACAGTTTGTAACAGTGGTTACTATTAGAGACTAGGATTGGGGGGCTAAAATAAGGGACTTTTTTTTTTTTAGTCATTAATTTTTGAAACTTTTTTACAATTAGCTTATTTTATTTTTTCAAGGAGTTGACCAAAACAGAATTATCTAAGTCCCCCAATTCAGGTTGTATCTGTCGCTCAGCTACTGGTGCAACCTCCCTCAGGTGGTCCATCCAGGGCAAAAATATATTTACAGGTATTGGAAAAAATTGTTATACCAGTTCTCCAAAAGTTTTATGTTTTTATATTTTTCTTTTTTTTCATTTTATCATTTTAATTTCAACTCTGAGCTTTCTGCCCAGAGGGATTTTATTTATTTATGAACTCCTGTATTTACAGCATGATTCACTGTCACTAGTCTTCATTTTTCCATCTGAGCTAATCTGTACATGAGTATAGGTCACGTGGATTTAACTTCTTTAGCAGTGAGGAGATCGATTGCAATGCTATGATAATGTCTTCTTCTCCACGGAATTTGGGTATATTTTGAATGATGGCACCTGCCCAGAGTGAGGGTGAGGAGAATCTTTGCAGGGCCTTGGGGTTATTACTCATGACTCTCTGCAGGAGGAGAAGGGCTAAGGGGAGTTGTCAAAGCAGCAGGAGAGAGTGTGGCAGCTTTCTGAGGTCGGGGGCTGGAGGAGAGTGTGTAATCCATTTACAAACTCAAATGCCCATGTAACCAGAAACCTCTAAGTTTAGTACTTATCTACTTGACCTTGCTGACACCTCATTAGTGCAAGTTCCCATCTTTAAGAATTATGTGCATTTGGTGTCTATGATCTCACTTCCTCCTCTCTTTTTTGTTACTTCAGTTGTTACTCCCTATCTTCTGTGTTTCACACTAAGCCCATTAATTTCCCTCTATAGAAAGGTAGTATAGTAGTCTATTGCCCTGCCTTAACTATCTCAGAAAAGGAAATGCCAAAGCAAAACAGAACTGGAAGAAGAGGAGGAGGAGAATATGAGGGTCCATGATTAACTTTGAAGGCAGAGAAATACCCAAGACCTTTTAATTTAACTTAATATGTGTCATTGGGATTTCAAAGCTCATAACAATAATTAATCACTTTGCAAAAAATCTTGCAAAGAAAGAATGTAAATTATTGGAGCAGGAATCGATTTCGGTAATTATCTAGTCTATTTACTTCACTTTACAGATGAGAAAAGAGATGTAGAAATATTAACCAAATTTATTGCAGCCACACAACCCTACAAGGAAGGTGTTTTGTAGTTTGGAGCATACATAGAATAGGATTGGGAGCTGACATGGCAGCTTGTACAGTCAGGCTCTCAGAGTGACTTTTGGTCTCTAGAATACATAGCTCACAAAGGCAGGAACTGTTCAGTGTCTTGGATAGATCTATGGGCCAGAGAAGTTCCCCAAATCCATCCTCAGGGACAGAGGCTTTTGTGTTTGTCCCCACTCTTTTGAGAAATTTCTTTTTGGTAATGACCCCGGGCCTCATCTTCCCAGATTAAATCCTAATGTTAAAGAAAGCATCCTATTCCATGCGAATCTTTCCAATGCTGCATTAGGAAATACCTTTTTAATTGGGGTTCCATCTTTGGGGTGGGAGTGGGAGAAAGAGAGAGAAGGAGAGAGAGGAGAGGAGAGGAGAGGAGAGGAGACATCTTTGGTTCATGGACAATTCATTCTTGGGATGTTCCCTTAAAGAAGGTCCATGAAACTCTGTGGTGATCTAAATGGGAAGGAAATCCAAAAAAGAGGGGATATATGTATATGTGTAGCTGATTCACTTTGCTGTACAGGAGAAACTAACACAACATTGTAAACCAACTATACTCCAATAAAAATTAATTTTAAAAAAGAAAGAAGCAGCGCTACGCCAGTTATATCCTACAGTGCATCTCATCCTTCCACCGTGGACTTTGTCAGAAGACAATATGAGGTCACCTCCTACTAATAATACATCTTATAGAAATGGCTGAATGTACTCTTGCATTGTGCTAGTTTCTAAATGGCATGTTATAAATATAGTTTAATAAAGAGCTATTAATCAAAAAAAAAAAAAAGAAGGTCCATGAAAATTAACCAAAGGACTTTTTTAAACTACACATAGTTTTTTCATAGTTGAGCTCTATTCTCTTCCAATAATGTTTCTCAATCCTGGCTATATATTAGACTCATTCAGAGAGTTCAGTAAATAACACTTACGGCCAGGCCCCTCCCCAGACAAATTAAATTAAATTCCCCAGGGATGAGATCTAGATATCAGTATTCAGTATCAAAGAGGTACTCATGTGCAACCACAGGTGAGAATTTGAGAACCCCTTCCTGGCAGAGCATGTGTTTAATCCACCCCCCCTCATCCCAGTGAAAATCCTAGCCATTTTGAGCTATTATTACTAATTGTAAAAAGTTGAGGCAGAAAAATCTGAGAACCATCACTCCTGCTGTTTCTTTAAGGATGGGGTAAGAGCCTGACTTAGAGCTAGCATGGTGATGACCAGAAAATGAAATTAAAAATATAATGTATATCATTACCACTATTATTACAAAAGCAATATTAATGAATAACTACTTCTCCCCCATTTGTCAGAGGTAGGATAATTATTTCACTATTTTATTTTTATATCCAGATTTATTTTTGTGAGAATGTGGTACCTTTACAAGTAACTGAAAATTTTAATTTCTTGAGGTTATCATAATACCACTATTGAAATTGATATAAATGAAAAATATTGTAATGAATTTAAAGCATAAACAGAAGCAGAAATTATGCTATTTTAAAATATATAGATAATGGTACAGCCCACAGTTCAGATTCATAAAGTCCTATATGATTAATTAAGATTATTTAAAATTTACCTCAGTATGTCGAAGGACCACATAATGTGGAAAAACTACGTGGTTTAAAGCAGTAAATGTACAAAGAGGTGTTAATAACTATTGAAGTAGTTTGCTTAGTGACAAGTGTCCTCATTGTAAACATTTTCTAAAAACCTAAAATTGGAAAATGTATTTCTAAAATTTAAAAATAGAAAACTATCATAAGATAAAAATTATGTATTCTGAATGTTAGTTTTTGTTTTTATATGTTAAAAACAGGATTTGGACTTCTCCATCTTATGTGATCCCATCTACACCAGTGGTACAAAATTGGGGACAAGTTTGTGCTCCCTCCAGGGGACATTTGGCAATATCTAGAGACAGTTCTGGTTATCACTCCAGAAAGAAGAGGGGTGCTACCAGCATTTAGTAGGTAGACGCCAGATGTGCTGTTAAATACCCTGCAATATGGGCGGCCTCTCACAGGAAAGAATGGTCTGGCCCAAAGTGACAATAGTGTTGAGGCTTAATTGTTTTAAACTAACTTGCTCGAAGCTTTATATTTTCTTTGTTTTTGTTTTTGTTTGTTTTTTGAGCAGCAGTTACGTTTATTTAGTAATTTTTTACATTATATCTTTTCTCTTTCAATAATAATTTTTAACACTTTTGTTCAATTTTATAATTGGATTTTATAAAACAAAACATACACAGTTTAATTAATAAAAAGCCAGTAATTATTGATATTTTAATCAATAATGTAATTCAATGACTATTTGGAAATGTCAGAAAGTGTCAACTTGACTCTCTAAAATAATACCTGTACTTTGTTATAAACGCAAAGAGAAATCTATCAAGTATCTCCTAGGATGTTCATACCTTGTTTGTTATTGCCGTAAGTCACACATGTAATCTCTCTTCATTGGTAGAAAAGAGCAGGTACATGTACTGTAAGAATGGACTTGCTCAACATGCATTTCAACACGCATGTTAGTGTATGAAACGTCTATTAGGCCTTTGCAAGTGGAGTTTTAGAACTCACGTTCACTCAGAAAAAACTCACATTATAATTTCTTGAATTCTTTTCAATAACTCATCAATCACCCAAGAACTCAACAACCCATCCTTTTTCTTCCACCTTTATTTCTCTAGCATTTAAATAAAGTGTCTTGGAGAGAGTAGAGCCTCAATAAAGGTGTGTTAATTTTAATTGGGAGTGGAGCAGCTTTCCAATTTATACTTAGTCTTGCTAGTACTATTTTTCTTCAATGTATACCCCTGCTCCACTTGGTCTCAGCAACTTAGGAAGGAGGGAAGTTTACCAAAATTTTGTCATGGTTTTTAATGAAGCAGCCTTCATAGTTTTTAATGTAGCAAAGAGGTCTAAGAGAGATTGTAGATGGAAATAGAGCAGGAACAGAAACCAGATAGCAGTATGTAAGAAACCGGGGAAAAGAAAACATGTGCTTTGGATGTAAAGTCCTTTAAATAATTTCATCAGCAAATAATTCTAGACTTTCAAATAAATTTGTCAGCAAATAATTCTATCAGCAGGAGGAAAGTAGCTATTGGAAGCCACAGGTCAAGTAACATTTATTTTTAAGGAAAATAGAGTGTAGAAGGAATACATTACATTCATTACATGAATATACATTACGCAGTGAGAAATCAGAAGCATAGAGACAGAATTTGAAAATGTGTAAATGGAAGAATGATTTATATAGAGCAGAGAGAGGAAAGAGCAAAAAGCCGAGGATTGTATCTTGAGAATGAGAAAAAGAAGGTCTGTTCAAGGTGACAGAGGAAAAGCAGAGAGAATCTTTTAATTATCTTTAAGTATTACTTTAAATATCCCTGGGGTCAGAACCTCTGGCATTCACGTCATTAGACAAAGCAAAATGATTTGATACGTGTTGCAAGCTAATGTAATTCACAGGGTCAAACAAAATTCTATCAGTCTCCTCCTTCACTTCCTTTGCTCCTTTTCAACTTAGAATCCCCACACACGATCCTTACTCACATACTGAGTGCCCTGAGAGCGCTTCTCCTCATCCAGAGTTCTATAGTTTATGCCCTCATGCATCTGAGTCAACTTCCAGACAAGGAGGATCCCTGGGCACACACTAGGCTGTGGTACAGTGCTTTTAGAGTCTAGGCCAAGATCAGGGGAGAGGCCAGAATGTAGAGATTAAAGCCAATCAAATGAGAGGAACCTTCCAGGGGAGTAACTTACAGCCAAGTCACAGACTGGCCAACTGGGTTACTGGTCAGAAGGGGGCCATGCAAAGAGAATTAAAAATCCAGGAGATTAGAGGAAGCATCTTTCAAGGTGGAGGACTCAAAGAGAGACTCTGATTGAAAAAAGAAGGATAAGTTCCTTTGTAAAGAACACTTTGGGTCTCTAGCATGGGCATACAAGGAGTTGCTAAAAGATCACACTCTGACCTGTTACCCTGCTGTGTTTCTTGCTCCAAAATTGACTACTTAACCCTGCTCCTCTCCAATTATCTCAGCTTTGTATTAGGAAAAAAAGCAAAACAACACAAGATTATCTGATTAAAATTTACGATAGGTTCGACCTCCCTGAGGAGTCATTTGTAAGTTTAAAAGGAGTGCTCTTGTTTTGTTTTTATTTCAAACCTAAGCAAATCTCTAATCAGTAGAATGTGTTGTAGGAAGTAAAACCGTGGCCTGAATGTTGGTAAATTGGACCGTGGCTTCAATTAACTTGTGGCTTCGATTCAGCTATGTTTGGATCGGAAATCTGTGTCTTATTAGGCTAAGCCTTTTCTAACTTTGTATTTTCTTTATTTTCCTTTACTTGCTCCTTAGTTCTTAGTAAAGTTATTTTCAAATTTTTAGCTTTTCTTTGTTAAGCAAGGAGCAAGATGGGAAAGGAACTTTTGTCCACGTCTGGGTTTTGCAGTAAGGAGACAACCATGTGTCCATGGAGACTGAAGTAACACAAAAGAACCAAGAGAGAGGTGTAAATCCTTGGAAGAGAGAAATCATTCATACAGCTATACTTTTTTGCCTATGATGATCTTTGTCTTAGTCTATTTGGGCTTCTGTAACAAAATACCATAGACAGGGTGGCTTATAAACAACAGAAATTTATTTCCCATAGTTCTGGAGGCTGGGAAGTCCGAGGTCAAGGTGCTGGCAGATTCATTTTCTGATGAGGGCCCACTTCCTGGTTCATAGATGCCCATCTGTGTTTTCACATGGTAGAAAGGGGCAAGGGATCTCCCTGGGGTCTCTTTTATAAGGATACAAATTCTCATTTATGAGGGGTCCACCCTCATGATCTATCACCTCCCAAAGTCTCCACCTCCAAGTGTCATCAGGTTGGGGGTTAATTTTCAATATATGAAGTTTGGGGGTGGCACAAACAGTCTATAGCAATTTCTCATATAAAACTTTCTCTTTTCTTCAAAGAGCCTTTGTATATTTATTTCTAAAATCTAACTCTCTGTAATACTATTTTAAGAACTTGACTGCAGAGTCTTGCTAAAATAGAATCTCCAAGATTAGGGCTCAAAATCTGCATATTTATCAAGCTTTTCCAATGACACTTCAACTGCCGGGAAGCATGCTCTACATGACACAGTGAAGTAAAACTACTGTGAAATGAATCTGTTTTGTTTTTGCATTTCCATCAAACTCTTTGAGAGCTGGAAAGGATTCAACATGAAGAATATAAGACTTCAGTCCTTTCACCAGGGCTAGGAATATTCCAACCAAAAAAATATCTTCCCAACCATTTTATCACTGACTGAAAAATTACCAACTGTTGATTTTTTTCTTCCCTATTAATTTTTCCAATCTTCTTGCAAATGGTAAAGAAAAGGAAACATATTACTTTCAAACAACTTGTAACTTAATTAACTGGTTAGCTTTCTGCCATGACGTATCAGGTACAGGAAACCTGAGATTACAGTGCCTCATCTATAATGGATGCTCACCAAATATTTATCTGCTGACTGATGAGAAAAAGAAGGACATTTTACAAGGAGGAAGAGAAGATAAAATTGAATTATGTGGTCACTAAAAACGACCAATTTATAATTTGGTCTTGACCTTCCCAGAAATGTTGCAATGTGTTGCCCCTTAGTACTTTCTTGACATATAATTTTACTTCCTATTTTTAAATTTTTTGAGGTATAGTTTTTATATAGTGGGATACACTAATCTTGAGTGTAGAGTATATGAAAAATACACCTGTGTTACCCACACCCCTATCAAGATAGAACATTTCCATCACCTCAGGATTTTTTTTCCTTGCCCTTCTTAGCCAATTAATCCCTCAGAGGTGGTTATTTTCTTATTTCTATCATGATGCATTAGTTTTGTCTGTTCTAGAAATTCATGTAAGTGGGATATTTTTTGGAATCGTCCAAGTTCTTGAGTGTATCAGTAGTTCATTCTTTTTATTACTGAGTAGTATTCCATTGTGTGAATACACTACTATTTGTTTATCCATTTTACTGTTGAACATCTATATTGTTTCTAGCTCTGAGCTATTATGAATACACTTTCTATGAACATTCTTCTAGGAATATTTTGTTTGACATGTTTTCATTTACTTGGGTAAATACCAAGGAATTGAATTGCTAAATGAAAGGACAAGTATATGTTTAACGTTGTAAGAAATAGCCAAATAGTTTTCCACCAGCAGTGTATGGGAATTTTGGTTGCTCCAAGAGCCAATATTTTAGGCTGTCAAATATTTTAATTGCAACCTTTCTAATTTGTGTGAAGTGATATCTCATTATGGTTTGACTTTGCATTTTCTTGATCACTAATGATGCAGAGCACCTTTTTACATGCTTATTTGCCTTTTGTGTATCTTCCTTAGGTTCCTTTGTGAGGTGTTTATTCAAGTGTTATGCTCATTTTTAAAATTTTGGCTCTTTATTGTTATTAAATTGTAAGAGGTTTTTGTATATACTGGATAGAATTCCTTGGCCAGACACAAGTGTTCTAAATATTTCCCCCAAGGCTTTTCACTTTTTAAAGTGTTTTATATGAGCAACTGTTTTAATATATATATATTTAATATTGATGGAATCCAATTTATCTTTTTGTTCTTTTTGTGGTTAATGCATTTTGTTTCCTACCTAAGAAACAAAGTGTTTTGGGAAATTCTTCAATAATTTCTTCTACAAGCTTTATGATTTTGGTGTGTACTTTTAAATCTATGATCCATCTCAAATTAATTCTTTTGTATGAAATAAGATAGTGGTGTTCACTTTTTTCATATGAATGTCTGTTTTAGCATCATTTGGTGGGAAGCTTTTCATTCTCCATTAAATTGCATTTAGTGTTTTTGTTGAAAATTAATTGATTGAGTGTACAAATTGGGTCTGTTTGTCAACTCTCTCTTTAGTTTCATCAAATCTATTTGTTCATACTTATACCAATATAAATTGTTTTGATTAATGTACTTTATTCTAAGTCTTGAAGTCAGGAAATGTAAATCCTCTAAATCTATCTTTACCAAGATTGTTTTAGATCATCTAAATACTTTTTATTTACATACACAATTTAGAATCACCTTGTGAAATTCTACCAAAAATATTACAAAAATTTTAATGGGATTATATTGAATTCAAAGGACACCTTGGAATATTTGACACCTTAGCAATATTAAGCCTTGTAAATTATTAATGTACCTTTACATTTATTTAAATATTCTTTAATTTATTTTCAGCAAAGTTTTTACAGTTTTCTGTTTATAGGTGTCACAGGTCAGACTCTGAGACAGATTAACTTGCAGGAAGTTTATTGCAGCATGTTCTCTTGGGATAAACCTATGGTGAAAGCCATGAAAGTGGGATTAGTTAGAAGTTGGTCTAAAAATGCAGTCACAACAAAGGCTTCAACTGATCTGATGGGAATACATATCAAAATCTAGGACAGACCTTAAAAGTTCTGAAGTAGAGCAAAGTGACTGGACTTTTATGACCCCGTTTCAATCAGTTGTTGGTTTTAGGTCACAGGAGGAGGAGGTATAGCCTTAGATGAGGTGGTTCTCTTTAGTTGAGAGCAATTTGCTGAAGAGCTCACATCTGAGAGCTATCTGCCAACAACATTTCCAGCAGCTAGGAGAATAATTCCTTTAGTATTAAAGGGCTGAGGTGCTGGGTTGCACAGGACTGCATTTACTATATTTCATCCTTTGTTCCACTTGGATCCACTTAATTCATAAAACTCCTGAGAACAGATCCGTCAGGACTCTGGTGGGCCTCATTTCCCAGAGGAAATGTGTAAAAGAAAGTTTAGTGGGATGAACTATAGCCTCTATCACTGAAATGAGTCTTTTGGCCACAACTGATATTCATCATCTCCATCCTCCACTAGCCATTCAAGATTCCTCTCATCTTTGGCTAACAACTCAAATCTTTTAAGAGGTTTACTTGGTAGCATAATAAAGAACCTCTTATATGAGGGTACCGAAAGCCTGTCACCATGCCATTGTTTGGATGTGGCTGCTACATTTATTCATTAACTGATAAAATTGTGCAAAGGAGGCACCAAAAATGTTCAAGTATGTCATCTGAGTGCCAAACTTATTCTCCATTGTGTAACAGCAGCTCTCTATCCTGGTGATAACCAGGGACTAACCCCTTCAGGTCAGGCACTCTTCTGTGTTTCTGCTGGTTTCTTGGCATGAGTTCAGAGTGCCCAGGCAGTAGCCAGAGAATAAAATCTATTGAGACTGTTGTTGGCACAATTGGAGGAGTTAACCATTTGGATAAACAGGATCTCCAAAGACCTTTGCAGAGTTCAGTGTTGCAAGGACCAGGAGAATGGATTAAGAAAAGTGATGGTAAACAGGTAAACACTTTCACTTTCACATCTTGCTTTTTGGACCCATGATATCTATTAATTGAAGATACAGCCCCATACATTGGTCATGAATTAAGCATATATATTGCATCCTTGAGGGTGGTACTCATTCACACATAGTAACATATCTGAGCTGGTGCCTCATCGGCAACTTCATTAAGCCATTCTATTGCAAGGTCATTCTGGCAACTTCTGGGAAGTATTGTATGCATCAGAACCAGTAGATCCCATTGTTGTATACCCATAGCCATACCTCTTGCTATAACATAAGTCCCTTGGTTTCACGCAGTGATTATGCTTGTAGATAATACTCTGTAAGCACGTACATATTGGTGCTGGCTGAGGTTCTGTGAAGCAGAAAAGGCAAAGGTATACCGAATATGGCAATTCCAGTCAAGATGAATCATTCAGGGTGAAAGAGGTCTAAAGTTGTCAAACTGACACTAAGTGGATGGTCTCCTGGAGTGGTGCTGTATTGGGAGCTGAGCATTGTTTGTGTTTCTGGCAAGTTGGATATTATCTACCTGTTAATTGGAGTGTCTAGTCTATTTGCATTTAATATAATTATGACTGTGACTGGGTTTAAGTTTTCATCTTGTTATTTGTCTTCTATGGTGCCATTTGTTCTTTATTTCTTTTTTCCCTATTGTTTGGTATCAGGAGGTTCCTGGCTCATTAAATAAACTGTCCTCTGTTAGATTATTCTAAAATGGACCTTTAGAAATTCACTTTATCTCCTATGTTACATATTTAAATACACCTCCATCATTTATTTTTATTTTCAAGGACAGATACATCTTTAACTTACTATCTGCCTCAAAGTAGTATTCTATCACCTCTTAATGTAAGAATCGGATGACAATATATTTCTCCTTATACTTCTATTTTTGTGCTATTGTTTCATACCATTTACGTATTTTGAGGTTATAAACCTCAAAATACATTGTTATTAATATTTATTTTAAACAGTCAATTGTCTTTTAAAAGTTAAGAAAAACTATAAAAACATATTTCATGTTTAACCACATATTAATCATTCCTTCTCTTCATTCCTTCAAACTGAGTTTTTATATGGTACCTGTTCCTTCAAAAGAATTTTCTTCAACGTTGATTTTTTTTTTTTTTAATTTATTTATTTAATTTATTTATTTTTTGCTGTGTTGGGTCTTCATTGCTGCACGCGGGCTTTCTCTAGCTGTGGAGAGCGGGGGCTACTCTTTGTTGCGGTGCTTGGGCTTCTCATTGCCATGGCTTCTCTTGCTGCAGAGCACGGGCTCTAGGCGCATGGGCTTCAGTAGTTGCAGCACGCAGGCTCCGTAGTTGTGGTTCATGGGCTCTAGAGCGCAGGTTCAGTAGTTGTGGTGCACAGGCTTAGTTGCTCTGCGGCATGTGGGGTCTTCCCGGACCAGGGCTCAAACCCGTGTCCCCTGCATTTGCAGGAGGATTCTCAACCACTGCGCCACCAGGGAAGTCCTCAATATTGAATTTTAAATCTACTGGTGAAAACTTCTCTCAGCATTTGTTTAGCAAAAATGTTTCTTTTTTTCTTTTTTTTTTTTTTGAAGGAATTTTTTGTACAATGTATTGAATTCTAGAGTGACATATTTTTTAAAACAACTTTCGGCATTTAAAAATGTTCAATTGTCTTCTGAAATGTACAGTTTCCTATACAAGTCATGATTTCTCTTGTTATATTTTTCCTGTATATAATGTGTCTTTTATTTGGCTCCATTTAAGGCTTTTCTATTTATCTTTGAGCTTTAGCCATTTCACAATAATATGCCTAAGTGTGCTTTCCTTTGTGTTTACCCAAATTGTGTTTTTTTTTTTTTTTTTATGTTTGTTGGATACCTGGGCTAATTTTTTAAAACATTTTTACATATATTTACCTGTGCTCCATATTGACCTACGCATCAGTGAGGTCTTTTGTGTTTACATTTTTTTTAGTTTTTGCTTCAGTTCGCACAGTTTTTATGGCCTGTCTTTAATTCACTGATATATTCTTCATCAGTGCCCTATCTGTGATTTTTGTTTTCTGTTTCATCTTGTGTCTACTGATTGCCTATTCTTTATTTTTCTGTTTATTAACATGTCTAGTATTTTTATTTGTATATTGGACACTGTGGATGTTAGATTGCTTAAATCCAAATTATGTAGTCTCTTTTAAACAATATTACATTTTTTTATGGCATGATTGACTTACTAACAGATCAGCTTGATCCTGTCAAGGATTAGTCATGTCTAGAACAGTCTTACTCCTGAAACTTGGTCTTTCTGAAGTCTGAAAGTCAATGGCTTTTTAGTGATGATTATCTACTCTGACTGGTTAGAACTCCAGTACTCTCAGAACTGAGAAACCTCTAGAATTTTTATTCAGCTTCTATTTATATCTCTTTCAGACCCCATGATGTCACACCCTGTGCAAATGCAACTTAGTACTTCATAAAAGAATCAAGAGAGACCCCATGTAGATTTCTGGATGTCCTTCTCTACCTATGTCTCTCCTCCTCAGACTCTTTCTCATAAATTTCCGCTACCTTAGCAGCCCCAAATTCTTCTGATCTCTGTTTCTCTGCTCAGCAATACTGTTGCTCTATATTTGTCTCTGTTCTCTCTGGTTCAGTTTGGAAATTGTCCCCAGATGAGAAGCTGAGGTAAATATGAAGTTTACCTGGCATGTGTTCCTCTTTTTAAGGATCACAGCTCTGCATTATCTGTGCATGACAACACCATTTTATTGCTGTTTATGGTAAGAGAATAAGTCAACACCTGCTATTCTGTATTGGCTGTAATCGCAATTTCTCCCCTTCCTCTGTAAAAACAAATAGTTACCTTTGCATTGTGGCTCATTATTTTAAGAACACTTTCATACATTATCTCATCTTATTCTCAAACATTATCAAATGAATTAGCACTCCTGATGATAATCAGGAAAGAAGGGAAATTTTAAGCTCCATATTTCTGATAAGGATATTAAGCCGCAAGGAGTGTAAGTGATTTTAGCCTAAACTATATAGATTGATATCCAGTTTTCTAATTTCAGTTCTCTGTCTACTGAGCTGTGTTGTCTCAAGGGAAAACAAAATTCTTTGCTTTGAAGTATATGTTTTCTGAGGTTTTATTTTTGTTTTCTGTTTAAGCATATGTTTCTTTTTACAAATTACAATTTATCAGAAATCTAGAGATGTTTTATCATGTTTTCCCTTAGGCTTTTCCTTTTCTGGTTTTGCTTCTTTCACACACTCAGAAATTCAACACCAGATGTGTGTATTTTTATGGCTGACCTTATTAGAAAATTATACAAAAACGTGAATGACCGCTAGTTTAATTACAATTTCTATGTGGATGTTAAAAACACCAATGTCATTTTAGATTTCTGTAATATAATGTCCAGAAAAAGACATTTCATCCCGATTCTGATTGTGAGCTTACCACAGTTGTAATTTGGTATTAATATGGTTATCTCTGCCACAATCCCAACACGATCTTTGACTCCAAGACTCCTAAGACTGGTAAAGGCTAGCAGTCTTGTTTAACCACTAGTCCTTACTGTAATAGCTGGCTTATAATAGGTGCTCATAAAATATTTATTGAAAGAGTGAATCATGAATACTGATTAGTTCTTATCAGAAGCTTTGCATTTAATTCTAAGGATTAAAATTTAACAAGGTTATGACCCATTGGATGAAATAGAGGGAAGAATGGCCTAGGTGGTGAAGGGTATAGAAATAGTGGTTGAAATTGGAGATATTAAACTGAAAAGCAGTCCCTGAGAGGGCAAATAATGACTGCTTTAAAATATTTGAGGTTATCTTATATAGGTTAAGTAGTAGATTTTCTCTGTGATACTTCATAGAAAATCACTGGGCGTAATGGGTGATGTTTCAGGGAGGCAAGTTTTCAACTCAATATAAGTAGGAATTCTCCAGATAAAGATATACAATTGGAATCAAGGCCTTAAGGGTATAGTGGGACCCATCCTTTTTCTTGGTTCTAGAGACTGAATTTGTCAAGTTGGGGAACCACAGAAACAATTTTTGCACCATCTTGGATAACAGATCAGTTGAGCTTTCAATTTAATCCCTAATTAAATTTATAAAAATGTGATTCCATTGCTCAACAACTGTTTATTGAGCTCCCGGTATGTACAAATCCTCAGGATGTAATTTACACTGTAGAGAGGGCTTATTTTCAAACTCTACTTCACAAAGAATTCAGAAATTCTTTTCACACCCCCTTATTTGGAATTGTGGCTTTCTTTAAGAGATGTTACTAGAAGTGTTCGATGCAAGCAAGCACATGAACATATACACACACACACACACACAAAGACACACATAAGGGGGCTTCCCTGGTGGCGCAGTGGTTGAGAGTCTGCCTGCCAATGTAGGGGACGGGGGTTCGGGCCCTGGTCTGGGAAGATCCCACATGCCGTGGAGCAACTAAGCCCGTGAGCCACAATTACTGAGCCTGCGCATCTGGAGCCTGTGCTCCGTAACAAGAGAGGCCACGACAGTGAGAGGCCCGTGCACCGCGATGAAGAGTGGCCCCTGCTCGCCGCAACTAGAGAAAGCCCTGGCACAGAAACGAAGACCCAACACAGCCATAAATAAATGAATAAATAAATAAAATTAAAAAAAAAAAAAGACACACATAGGAAAAAAAAGAACAAAGAAAACTCAAGAACAACTTTTGATCTGTCATGTTCTTTGCAGAAAATTAGAGTAATTATACTTTTAAAGCATTGTCAACATTTCAGAAAATAAATTATTAGGGCAAAAAATAATTGAAAGAGAGATCATGGAAGGCACAAAACATTTAGGTAGGGAAGGATTGCTTCTAGTGACTTAAGCTAAGAACAATTTACATAGTATGTTTTGGATCAGTTTTTCAAATGATAATCTTTATAGAAGTTTTCCATCCTCTGGTATGCTTTGCAAACAATTTATGGGGAAATCAAATTGCTCCTGGAATTGCCATTAACAAATATGTAGCATAATTTAATACAAAATTACCTGTATGTTTGAAAACAGTGACACTAAGAAATTTGAACTTTCTCAGCCTCACCAACTGCTGAGTATACATGAGGTCATATACATGTTTCAATTAATAAGAAAGATGATTACCTTCATCTACTAATAATGCATATACTTTGCCTTCCTGCAAAGACTCTGGGCTCGTATATGTTAGTCTCAGAAGATCTGTCAAATGTTGTGAAGTAAGCACACATGTGGGGAACTAACTGGAAAAATGCCCAAAACTGCTCTATGTGGCATAGCCATTCCTTGCTGCTATGACCACTGTCCAAGACTGGAGGTCCTCAGATCTAGAATGCTCTGCCACTTCTCCTTGCCCCTATTTTAGGCAGAGCAGTTTATCCTCTGATGACTGCTCCGATCCCACCAGTCATGGAGAGTGTACTTGCTGCTCCCTGAGTGTGGTGGGCACCTTCATTGCTATGAACCAGCAGATCCAGAATCTTCTTTCTGATGGCTGCCTCTCCTCTGCCAGCAAAGCAGCCACTATCCTTCTTTTTGATGTAGCAGGCACTGGCGTGACTTGTTTTCCACTTCAGAATGTGGTGGCCTCTTTCATTGCTCTGCTGGGCAGAGAGGGTCTCTTTTAGTGGTCCCTTGAGGCCAGTGGGATCCAAACACTGTGTGGGAATTATGGGAGATTTTAGAAAAAACTCTCTCCTTTTTGTGAGGTTCAAACAGTGTTTCTTGGGCACTGGTGTGTGACAGAGTTCAGCAGATCTACCCTTTTAGTACACTTTTAGGCTTCTCTCGCAAACATAGGGATGTGCGTGCAAGGGTGTGGGCCAACATCAGAGTTTTACAAGAGCCATCGCACTGTGCTCAGAATTTCTATTCTCTTCCGATAACTAAGGTCTCATAACTAGGTCAAAGTTGTAGTTCCAGGATCCACGGTACTTCAAGAATAACTCTTTCCTAGGAGTATTCTCACTCTCCATGCAAATAGATGCAGTTTTGTCCCATTTATATTCCCCCAAATGCTCAATTATGTCTGAATGTCCAGGAGTAAACACAATATAGATGTACACTGTAATGCAGGATACAGGACAGAGGAATGCTTTTGGAAGAATCTCTGAAGTTGGGAAACCATTGCTAGAGTACTTGAATTTCCTGGTCCACATTTCAGAAATAATCTATAGAGCAGAAGTGAAGCTCCAAGGAAAGATAAATCTCATGCTGCGGGAAAGTCAAATAGCCAGGACTGACTATATGAAAATAACCATAGGCTGATCTTACATTTTTTTCTTCTTTCTAGAATATCTGCAGTATTTTCTCATTACTTTTTTTTTAAAGATTTTTTTTGATGTGGACTATTTTTAAAGTCTTTATTGGATTTGTTACAATATTGCTTCTGTGGTATGTTTTGGCTTTTTGGTCACAAGGCATGTGGGACCCTAGCTCCAAAACCAGGGATCAAACCTGCACACCCTACACTGGAAGGCGAAGTCCTAACCACTGGACCACCAGGGAAGTCCCAGTGTCTTCTCATTACTTTCTAAAGCAAGTAATAATTGGGTGAAGAAAGAGCTGTCTCCTATCCTTTGTGACTCTTGTAATCTGCTCATTCTTTGGGAAGATAATCTTGGAACCATTGACTCCCTACACCATGTGTGAATTGTGGCACTAGATAGGAATCTGATCTTCCACTAAGTGATTTTCAGTAAAATCTGAACGTACTGCATCTTGATAACACCCTTTTTAAAGGAAGTAAAACTTGTATTCATTATTGGGGGATTTTATGAGTGAAATTATAGTTTGGATCCATCCAGTCTCTTTCTCTGTCTCTCTCTTTTTCTCTCCCTGGAACATGAATAATTATGATGAGCACAGTCCCCACGCTAACCGACAAGGCATGAACAAGGTGAGTAGAAAATAAACTTTTATTAGGAAAAGCCACTGAGGTTTGGGTGTGCTTGTTAGTGCACAGCCCAGCCTATACTGATTAGTATACTCATTAATGTAAATTAAAAAGCTAGTTTCTTGGCATATGATCCCATTTAAATTACAATCACTTATTTAAATTCTCTATGCATAAGGAATAGCACTAGGTATTTATCTGGGATGCAGATGTAGAAATTAGCAAGACTCATTGCTCTCTCAGAATTTATTCTCATGAGAGGTTTATCTTTAATAGCAGGGTACAGGTCATGTTATACTGGACAATTCTATTCTGCATGATGGAGAAATAAGCATAAGAATTATCAAGAGGTAGAGTGTTCGCTTGTATGTGTGTGTGTGTTTTGGGGAGGGAGGTAGTGTCTTTCTAGAAATCAACTCCCTAAGTACAAAGTATAAGAAATGCAAATTCAAGTGGTCAAATATCCAAGGTGTTTAAATCAAAGCAACACGGTGGGAAGTAGTAGAAGATATTACCAAGGATTAGATACCTACCTAAGCAACATGTTGCCAGTAGGGAATCCCGGGGGAAGGGAAAGGCTGAGGATACATAGGTGAGACCCTCAGTTGCTTCCACCTGCAATATTGTTTCTGTGCAAATGTAAGTGTAAAAAGAGATCTGGGGTGGGAACCAGCGATCCAGAAAAAAGGACAATCAGAAGCATCCACCATAAACAGGTGGGTGGTTACTTAGGGAAGCTGCATCTTAAAATCACAGAAACACTACTCCAGGTGAAAAGAGATCACAGGCCCACGTGGAGATTGGGCATCCAATCAGATCCCTATAGTATGTAACACTGATGTAAAAAACAAAGGTTCTGTCTTGGTACTGCCATTTCCTTGTTATGCAAACTTGAGCCTGTCATAGAGCTTCTCTGAGCTTTAATTCCATAATATGTACTATAAGAATAATTTAATTGTGACTTCCTCATAACTGTATGTGAGCGTTAAATGAGTTAACCCTATCAAGTTTACATGATAGTGTCTGGCAGATAATGAATGTTTAGTACATGAGAAGATACTCAACATCACTAATAATCAGGGAAATGCAATTCAAAACCACAATGAGATATCAACTCACACCTCTCAGAATGGCTGTCATCAAAAAAACAAGGAATAAGTGTTGGTGAGGATGTGGTGAAAAGGGAACCCTAGTATACAGTTTGGGGAGTGTAAATTGATACAGCCACTACAGAAGACAGTTTGGAGGTTCCTCAAAAAATTAAAAATAGAACTAATATATGATCCAGCAACTCTACTCCTGGGTATATGTTCAAAGAAAAAGAAAACGTTAACTTAAAAAGATACATGCACCCCAATGTTCATAGCAGCATTATTTACAATAGCCAAGATATGGAAGCAACTTAAGTGTCCATCAACAGATGAATGCATTAAGAATTTGTGGTATATATATGTTCAAAGGAATATTACTCAGCTATAAAAAAGAATGAAATTTTGCCATTTGCAACAACATGGATGGACCTGGACGCTATTATGCTTAGTGGAATAAGTCAGACAGACAAAGACAAATACTGCATGTTTTCATTATATGTGGAATCTACAAAATAAAACAAATGAATGAATATAAAAAAACAGTAGACTCACAGATACAGAGAACAAACTAGTAATTACCAGTGAGGAGAGGGTTGGGGGAGGAGCAAAATAGGTGAAGGGCATTAAAAGGTACAAACTACTAAGTATAAAATAAATAAGATTCAAGGATGTAATGTACAGCACAATGAATATAGTCAATATTTTATAATAACCTCATATAGAGTATAACCTATAAAATATTGAATCACTAAATGCTTAGCAAAAGTAAACTATCGTTTTTTTTTTTATTATGGCTACCATTAGGTGATTATCCTTTCCCTGGAGTTCCATGCAGTGAGTGTATTGGTTCACAAAATTTGGGTGATTCCATTAAAAATAAACATGTAAAATAATACTGAAGCCTGGCTGGTTTTGTTTGAACCAACATGCAGTGTTAAGCCTAGTAATTAAATTATTTTTTCTTTATTTGCTTTGGTTTCTAGTTTTATTATTTTGGTTATATGAAAGTATATATTTGACTTTCATAGGAGGACTTTAACAATTCTCTCTAAAGGGAAAAGAAAAGCTTTTGGTGATGCCATTACCAACAGTTGCTTTTTCTGATTTTTATCCCTTACTTTTTAATCCACTACGCTTTAAAAAAAATTTATTAATCACAATTTGGTTAAAATTCTTTCTCCTTCTTCCCACTTGCTTCCAAAAATGCATTTGCTATTAAACTCATTTTGTACATGTGGTACATTGATATGAGTTCCTTTCACATTTTTATGATGCTGACACCAGCAAAAGCTAAGAGGAGGTTGAAACTGCTGGGGCTTTATGTGACTTTGATGACAGATATTTTTAAGGCTTTCTTTTCTGCTATATAAACTGGAGCAGTGTAGCTCTTTCTTTCCACAATGTATAAAATAACTTTCCTCTAATGTTAAGAAAAGGAACAGTGATTAGAAAGATTAAGCAGATAACCTGGCTGTAAGAAATGAAGACACAAGAAAAACAAATGCACAAATTAGCTTTAGCAAGCATATTTCAGGGCCCATGTCTGTTTTTGTTAATGATTATTTAGGTAATAAACACTGTATCTTCTCCTATAACAAAGCCAGGCCAGCTTCTGAGTCAGACACTCTGGTAAACAATAAAAAACTATTTTGTTCTTTGCTCTCTTGATGATTGTAAAAAGGAAAATGATATATAAATCTTTGCATATATTCAGTTTGAAGTCATACTACAGAAGACTAGTATTTGGAGCAAGAAAGATTTTTATAAAAGGAGGCAGATGGGTAGACAATTATTGTGAAGGAGTAGAGGCCAACTAATTTGTGTAATAAGAAAACCATTAATATTTAGCAGTGACACTCATATTTTCAAAACTGTGTTCCTGTTATGCCCACCCTTTCTCTTCTTTCTAAATATTAGGCATGCATATTTGTTTATGTGCCTATTTAAAATTCATTATTTATTTTCTTGAATCCTCATCCCCTCCCTCACCCTTTTCCCCCCAATTCACTTAGATGTGTTGCATGCCTGTGAATTATACCCCAAGTGTGACAGACGATGACTATCTGGAGGATGCCAAGTAGCAGTTGCCCTAGCAACAATAACCAGGGGATGCTTCTCAGAACTTCTGCCTCCTCTCTTCCACCATCATTTTCCCTGTTATGAGAGTTAGATAACGTGGTTACCAGAATTAGTTGAATCTGGTTCCCACTCCTGGACCCAGCATAGAGAAAGAGAGAAAGCTTAGAAATATCTGTTTTTTTCTTACTATCAGGGGAAATTCAGCATATCTTTGCAGTCAAGACTGAAAGGAGGGGCACTCTTAGAAAAGAGCTATGTGCTCTCATACTAATAAATGCTTGATGGTGGGAGAATTAACTGTCAGAACTGTTACCACAAACCACTTGTGAGGAGTGAAAAAAATCATTGTTGAATTTCCACACGTGGGCTAAAAGAACAGTATGTAAATTGGATTGCAAGATGCTATGTTCTGTGAGTGGAAATTTCTGGTCTGGTCTGAATCTGATATAGCAGATTTGATTTTACTTTCTTTGTCAAATGAAGAAAACCTAAAAAAATGGAAGTGTAATCTAGACAGCAGGAAGCAAAACTTTTTTCAATTACCTATGACTTTATTGTTATTTACATCTCCTCCCCCATATAAATATTCAGATTAAACCAGACAATAAAGTTTAAGGAAAATTCTATTTGCTAAGAAAAGCAGAGGGGATTTCTATGAAGCAAAAGAAGCTGAAGCTTCAGCGTTTCTCACTTGCAAGGCCTCCTTTCAAGGCTTTGTATCTCAATTTACATTTGTACATATATTACTTTTATTCTTAAAAATCCACTCCCTGATTTTATACACTTGAAGATACGCAAATTCTGGATCCACTCCTCAGGAGAAGGGGAAATATAAGTGATTAATTTGATTACATATTATTGCTATTGTATCACTTTTCATGACATTCAGATTTCTAATCTTGTAGTTCTGTTTTGAATACTCATGTCTGGTTTTACTTTTTTTCATCTTGCTTTAGGGGATACTATAGATCTTTAAGTAATCCCAAGCTCGCACATGTTTAAAAAATAATAACAAAAATGTGGTTTGTATGTATCATTGTACTCTAATTTTTTAATTTTTTATTGAAATATAGCTGATTTACAGTGTTGTATTAATTTTTGTTGTACAGCAAGGTGATTCAGTTATACCTATATATATATACATTCTTTTTCATATTATTTTCCATTATGGTTTAATCACAGGATATTGAATATAGTTCCCTGTGCTATTCAATAAGACCTTGCTGTTTATCCATTCTATATGTTAGTTTGCATCTGCTAACCCCAAACTCCCACCCCATCCCCTCCACCATCCCCCTCCCCCTTGGCAACCACTAGTAAATTCTCTATGTCTGTGAGTCTGTGTCTGTTTTGTAGATAAGTTCATTTGTGTCCTATTTTAGATTACACATATAAGTTGCATCATTGTACTTTCAAAACCATTTAGTAAAATTATGAGTAGAAAATGAAATGGTCAATAGTAGAAAAGAAATAGAACAGATCGAGTTATTTAAAAATAGTTAATTTATCCACTAACCATGTTATTTGGAGTGTATTCTGTGTAATTCCTGTGGGAAACAGATTTCTGACTGGAAGAAGTTTTTGTATAATCTTAACAATAGATATAATTAAATAAGCGCTTAATGCAGGTTTTTTTTAGGATTCCTTTTCGATTTGAATGAATAGTTTTCACCACATGTATGCCAATAATATTTGAAGGGTATGCCCCACAATACCTTAGGCGTTTAGTTAAATAAACAGTATTTTATAAATAATACACTAGAAACTTTTAGTAATTATTTAAGCCCAATACTTCATGGTAACTCTGGAAGAATTTTGAAAAGTATAGTGAAAAGTCTTTGTACTCCTACTAATCACATTTATCACCATTTACCTTTTACAGAAATATCCAGTTCCTCCATTGAGGTGTATTCTCTTGAAGGTTTATATTTCAATTTTATATCCCAAGATCACAGCACCTTAAATCTAATAGATTCTACTGTGTATTATTTTAGTTGATCTGACATAATAGTTTTTTTAAGTTGGAGTATAATTGCTTAACAATGTTGTGTTAGTTTCTGCTGTACAGTGAAGTGAATCAGCTATATGTATACCTATATCCCCTCCCTCTTGGACCTCCCTCCCACCACATCCCACCCATCTAGGTCATCACAGAGCACCAAGCTGAGCTCCCTGTGCTATACAGCAGGTTCCCACTAGCTATCCATTTTACACGTAGTAGTGCATTTATGTCAAACCTAAGGGATGAATTGGGAGATTAAGTTTGACATAATACATTTTTCATGAACTTTGCTCTTGGACCCTATATTTTATAGAGCTAATAATCTGAATCCCACAGTAGACACTACTAGGAATTTTTATAACAATATTTAAATATTTTAAAACATAATATATTCAAATAATTCAAAATTTTAAAGGTACAAAAGGAAATATGTACATTGAAAAAACTCTCCCTCTCCTCTTTCAGAGCTATTTTAGGCATATACAAACAAAAACATACACATTCTTTTTAGCATAGTGTGCAAACTGTAACTCTTAATTATTTTTATTTAACACTTTTATAGTTGGCCCATATCTGCAAACAAACAAAAAACTGTGTTCTCATTCTGTTTTATGGCTACATTGCATTCTAATATATATATATATATATGTAGTATAATTTATTAAACTGGTATTTCGTTGATAGATGTTTAGATATTTTCCAATCTTGCTTACTAAAAACACATTACAATAAATAGCTTTGTACATGACACAATTTGGCATAAATGAGAAAATATGTATAGGCCGTATTGCTATTTCTGAAATAAGGCTCAAAAGTTATGTGTTTTTATATTGACAGATATTGCCAGATTATTTTTCATACAACATGAATTGATTTACAGTAATGATCAAAATACCCTTTTGTTTTTCATTCTTACTTATAGAATGTGCTATCGAACTTTTCAATCTTTGTCAATAAGGAAGGTAAAAAAACGCTGTCACTGTAGTTTTCGTTTATATTTATTTTCTTATTTTTTGAGTTTAGACTTTTTCCATATGTTTAAGAACATTTGAATTTCTTTTCACTTTATCATACGTTGTTTTTATCTCCTTCCTTGCATTCAATACAGTGTGTCATTATTTTATTCATGTATTTGTGTCCTTGGTCATCATTTGTCTCTTCGATTATTTTATAGGCTCCTTGAAGGTCAGTATTTGGCTTTCTTGTTCATCACTGACTCATTAGCTCCCAGCACAACACCTTCTTTAGCAGACATTTAGTAAATATTGGTTGAACAAGGGAGTTAGTGAAGTAATGTGAGTCCACCAGGACATCTCAAGGATGTTGCCACAGAACTCTGTACTTGATTCTGTGCCCAATTACCTCTGAGTGTCCTAAAACAATTGGTATTCTTTACTATTTTTTGAAAGTTTGCTGAGCTATTTGAAATGGAATTGAAAAGCACAACACTTAAATTAAAGAGACTCATAAGTAATACTTTAGGACCTCCCTATGGATTCTCCAAAATATCTAATTACAATCAGGGTTTAGTTTTCCATCAGGGAGAGAGTTCTCTAGTGAGAATTCTAGGTTAACTTAACTTTTCAATGCTATCATGGAAAGGGAAACAAAGGTGAGTCTAGGAAACAGAGAAAGAATAAATATATTTATTTACAGACCCCAATGTTACATATTGGGAGCTGCAAAACTTTTCTGTTAAATGGTACACAAACTTTGCTACACTGAACTTTGTCATTGCATAAGAATGTAGAGTTTTCAGGAATGTTATTATTTTAAAAATTAACTATGTATTAAAATATGGGGTTCCAATCATAACATGGATAATGATTTAAAACTCTTTCTTTCCACAGGAAGTACCATACCCTGTGCTGTGTGAATTCTTTCAGCAATTACAGATACATAGCAATTGTTGAAATGTAAGGTGGATTTGTAGTGTATTTGAGTGACTGATACCAAAAAATGGATAAACAGTACTGCATTTTTAAGCAGAATTCAGCAAATAGTGTCTAGGTTTTTTCCTCATTTGAATATTAATGACTAGTGTAAAGAACAGGTAGTTTCAGGGTCTATCTAGTCTTGCCAATCATATTAAATTACTAGAAGCCTAGAAATAAGTCTTTGTTTTCCTCTGCAGTGCATGAGAGTTACTAATCTTAACAAGACCCAAAGCTTACTCTATAAGACATGTTTGAGATGAGAGGGTTTAAAAGACCTTACCAATTGTATAAAAATCTGGCTTTATTTAGCACAGGCCACACCACTGAGGTATTGTCATGTTAACTGATTTTGGGATTTGCAGTGAGGAAACCAGAGGAAGGATGCTGGAGATCTAGGTAGTTGGGAGAGAAGGGTCTCTGATTCCAGGGGAAGATAGAAGGGTCTTGCAATATGACTTGGGCAAAAAAGAGCAGGCATAGGTAATACCTCCAGGAGACGAGTTACTTTATAGCAATTTAAGTTTATTTTTCTGCATTGTAAATCCTTGATGCAATCCTTAAGACTTCTGTTCAATTTGTTAAACCAACACAATCCCAGGTAAACTGTTGTAGGGAAGCCAAAGTATGTATCCATGAGCATACATCCAAGTCTTTGGGTGAAATTGAACAGACAAAACGAGCTCAACAAAGAGATCCAATAACGGGATGGACAGAAGCAATAGCTGAAGAATCCCAGCTGAGCAGTCAAAATTGAGAGGTGACAGGTGAGAGCCTAGGTATATAAGTGCAGTCCACGTTGCGGGGACCTCAGAAACAGCTGAAATGGCCTGGACTTCCTGTGTTCATGAGGGCGGGGCTTGGATTATAGTCAAATGGTAACAAGTAAGCTCAGAAGACTGTAAAAGTTCGGGATATACCAATGACTTAGAGAAATTGCCTATGGATATTTGTTACAAGTCCTCAGCATAGTTCAAGAGTGGTTCTTGTCTCATATTTCAGTGCTTATATTATGCACTTTCAAAGATTCATGGCTACACAGTGGTGTACATTAGTGTCTTCTCCCTAACAAGATTGTAAACTCCTTGAAAATATAGGGATTCATTCATATACATCATGCTTATCTCTCATAATATCTAACATGGTACTGAGCCATTGTTGTGGTGCTCAGCATATAATTATTAAATGAAAACTTTATTAGACAATTCTTTTGAGGACTATATAGCCTATAGTGTCAAATGATTATAATCCCATAAAATAGAATCTTAAATATGTTTTATATATCCTTTCTTTTTGGGATGTGGACTTTTTTACTTATGATGCATTTGCTTTTTTTCCTTTCATTACCATCTTCGCTTAACTTTGAATGTCTTATGCTCCCTCAGTAGCACCTTATTTTTAAGGTTCCTTGTAAAGAACAAGATAACTGAACCAAATTCTTCTCTTATGCTAAAATAAAATCAACAGTTAATTCACATCTCAAATCCCTACTCATATTTTCGGCATAATTCATGAATGCGTACATCCATATGTCATGTGGTTGTCCAGCTATTTATACAAACAAGAAGTACAAACAAGTTTTGAAGCTCTGAGCAGACCTGTGACCAGCTGATACTTCTAAAAAAAACAACCCCTTTTTTCCATCAAAGGTTCTTTCATCCAAAGTTGTATAAGTTTAACTTATGTATGTATTCTCAGTTATATAAGTTGAACTTGTTTCTTATGACTGTGAAAGCTTATAGATTAACAAGTGTCAGGACAGCAGTGAATAAATAACACACATCTCACCCCTTTCTCGGGTGGGAAGGATTGAGGAGGGGAGGAGAGGAAAAGAAAGCAATTAGTGCCTCAGTCCCATGTGCACACAGTCTTCTCACTGATGGCAGTGCCAAGTTTGATCAGCCATCCTACCTGCTCCAGCCCATGAGTTAAGAATACACACCACCCCTAGGATGGATGTGTTATTTGCGTTTCCATTAATTTTCAGGAATAAGATAACTAGTACTTCCAGTTGGGCTGGGCATTTCAAGTGGCTACATCATGGTTTTGAATAGTGCGTTCCCAGGATCGGTAGCTGAGAAAAGTTCTTGTCAATAAAAAATTTGACACGGAAGGTGGGGTGGTGGATTCGTTGTTTCCTCTGCTGCTGCTACTGCTTATGCACGGCACGTTCCCGGAGACTGCAGCTGACACACAGAAGACTTTTAGTTTTTGTTCAGGTCTGGTTTTGATCTGCAGTGTTCAGGGATGAGCAATTCCTTTCAAGTTATTTGCAAACCTTGTCAGAGCTTGATTGCAGCATGACATTGATGACAGACTGATTATTACTTGTCTCAAAAAACAGTGTAAGAACATATTGGCTTTCATGCAAACATCCAGCTTGTCATTAGCGTACAGTGCAAATGGCAGCGGTTTTACACCGGAATCCTGGAAGCATAGGCAAAAAGAGGCATCTCTTTCTATTGGTCCTGGAAGGATTTCAATAAAATTTTAGGGACAATTTTTGTTAAGTGAAATTCCTACAGCAAGACAAATGTTCTAGCTTTGAAATTTCATTGGTTATCTTGAGAGTCATTTATTCCAGTAGGCTAGATAGAAAAAATAAATACGTATAAAACGATACTGAAATATAAACAACTTAATTGTCTTCAGTAAAGCAAAGCTACTAAAGTTTAGACGTGAATTCAATTGCAAAGTTCTGCTTACTTGGAAGCCCCAAGTACTAAGTTTTGATGATTTCTCAATAACTTAAGCCAGATCCACCCAGATGAATAAATTAGCTACTTGAGATGTGAAGTAGACCTTGCAGTAGGTACTTTTCCTTTTAAACCACAAGAACTCAATTGTATAAAAGAAGCATATGTATTCTGAAATCCTTTCCAGGAATTAAAACCTCTATGATTTCAATTTTATTCAAGAGTCATGAAACTTACCTACATGTCTACTTGATACTTAAGAAAAAGTTACTGGTTGGAAACAAATGGTATCAACAATCAGGATCTTGTATTGCCTACTCATATATGTTCCTTTTGCTATTTCTTGCTTCTCTGGGTAGAAAGTTTAGGGGCTTATCTCATCTGGCCACAGCTATATTCACAGAAGGAATAACCATCTCAATTTATTTTTTAAACATATTAACTCTATAAGAAGATGACTTGTTTAATTGGAACTTTTAATTAAAAAATATATGTACATGGCAAAATTTAAATCAAATGTGTAAAAGGGTATTTAATGAAAGATAAACCTTTCTCCCATTGTAGATTCCCAATATTTTATCCCAAGGGACGATCACTGATATGCATATATATGTTTATTGCCTCCCACTTTTCACATAAGTTGAAACAAAATTTAACTTAATATTATTATCTGTGTTTTATTCTCTTATCAATATTGGAAGCTGTGAAGATAAGACTTTAGGCAGTCCTGAATTTCTATCTTACTTGGGATGGTCAGATCCCAGAGATGACTGGAACTGACATTTGATTCATGTAAGTCTGATATATTTGCAGATGAATGTCCATGTTAGATCACAGATTGCTAAAAGAGATAGAATTATTCAAGAAAAAGAAACACTAAAACTCTGACACATTTGAGTTTTAGTTTGTGGCAGTCAATTCTGGGCCACAAGGAATAAAGAACACTTCCCTCTCACCCTGAGCAGGACCTCAGTTGGCCTTTCTATGATCAAAAATGATCGTCACCGTTCTCATCTAGCTCAGTCACCATCATCCACAGAAGAGAATCTTATGGGCAGGGGAACTTGTATTTCCAACATGAAGAATGTAGCCGAACCTCTAGCTATATGTGCAACTGCTTTAATATAATTAAAATCTCACTTCCGTTACCTAAATAAAAAGACACAATTACTCTGTCCCCTGGAGTCTATCAGTCACCCTCAAATTATAATAATAATTCAGATGCTATACTTCTAAACCATTTTCTTCCCTAACCAAGATTATAAAATAGAAGCTTCCAATTCAGGATGGTATACTCAGTATACATATCTAACTCCCCTATGTTTCTAAATCCCATTAAAATAAGAAATAAATATTCAAAACCCTTAAATATATTTTATAGCCTGGAAATCAGAAACTAGAATCCAGAACCAGATTCTTTCTGAAATCAGAATTGCATGGTTTTATGCTGATAGATGTGATGGTTAATTTTAGGTGTCAAACTGGCTGGGCCATGGGGTGCCCAGATATTTGGTCAAACATTATTCTAGGTATTTCTACATTTTTGGATGAGTTTAACATTTAAATTGGTGGACTTTGAATAAAGTAAATTGTCCTCTATAATGTGGGTGAGCCTCATCCATCCGTTGAGGGCTTAAATAGAACAAAAAGACCTTCCTCCCCCCAGGTAAGAGAAAATTCTGCAGCAAGAGGCTTTGGACTTGAACTGAGACATCACCTTTCCTTGACTTCTACCTGCTGTGCCCCCAGTAGATTTTGGACTGGCCAGAATCCATAATTGCAGGAGTCAGTTCCTTATAATAAATATATTTATACACACACACACACACACACATCCTATTGGTTCTTTCTCTGAAGAACCTTGGCTAAAACAATGGACAGATCAAAGCAGAGTTAGTAGCCATCTTAAACATGCACAGTGTAAGTTACATTTAAAGTGAGAGTTCTTTTTTCCACTAAACTTAAGAAAAGGTTTTAAATATTGTGTTGGCAGATAATAAAAATAGGTCATGATACCAAAGTTCAGATTTGGTAATCGAAATTACAGATTAAACGTATTCTTACAGTCCAACTGACACAGTCAACTGTATGTGTGTGTGTATGTGTGTGTGTGTTACCTCTCATCTGTCTACCTATCTACTGCCTATTTATCATCTATATAAAAGCTAACATTTGAGGGCTTACTGTGCCAGGTGCTGTATTGAATACAATACATAGATCATTCCATTTAATTCTCACAACTACCCTATAAAGTAAGTACTATTATTATGTTTATGTAACATATGAAGGTAAATTTTAATACAGTCAATTAAATTAATATAGTCAATAATTTTTTTTTACACAGCCAGTAAATAAAGGAGCTGAAATTAGAACCCAGGCCATCAGAGACTGTGCTGTTAAATCTCCATGTTCCATGAAGAATGCTTCAAAAATTACATGGAGCCAGCATATCTTTAATAGCAAACCTTGATTAGGACATTACAATAAAAGAAAATTGTCAGTACAAGTAAAATCTCCTATGTAAAATTTTGCAAAAGGTCCTAGGCAAAATATTAGCAAACTGAATCTATCTATCTATCTATCTGGTAAATAATAACATAGTGTGGTTTATCAGAGGATTGCAAAGTTGATTTTTAATATTAAAAAAAAAAACAATCAGTATAATTCACCACACTAACACCATAAAGGAGAAAAACAATATGATCATCTAAATACATGTAGAAAAAACATTCAATAAAATTCAATATCCATTCATGACAAAAACTCCTGAGCAAATTAGAAGTGGAATGGAATTTCATTAATCTAATAAAATATCTCCAAAAAAGAACTTACAGTGAACATATTACTTAATAGCGAGTATTGTTACCTTTTCTCTAAAGGTGGAAAGCAATTATCACCATTTTAAATTTTATGCAGCATTGTACTGGAAGGCCTACCAAATGCAATAAGGCAAGAAAATAAGGAGATAGAGATTGGAAAGAAAGCTTTAAACTGTCATTATTTGAAGAAAGCATGACTATGTACTTAGAAAATCCAAAAGAATCTGCAAAAATTATTAGAATTAATGTCTTAAATCACAATGGTCCTGATTTGGGAGTTTTTGTAATTTTTCATTAATTTTACCTTTATATATGGGAGTACTAAGAGGCACACCAAGGAAACCTCAGCTTCTCACCAAGGTCTTTCTTACCCTAATTAGATAACAAAAAAATCAATCCCTCCTTGGTAAACAAAGTCAGTCATTCCCAGCCAGTACTTGATCTACTGGTTTGGTGACATCTGGAGTTTAAAATGGTCAGGGGACAGTCTCAGCTTCCAACCTAGTCCCTTGTTGGAAGCATTTTCAGAAGAGCTCAAAGCTGTAAGAAGAGGTATCAAAAAATATAGCAAACAGTGAAAGTGGTCACTTCCCCTTCTCCCATTTCATTCCTAGGTCCATGTTTCTGGCTCTTGGAGAAGTAGAGCCATATACTGATGGCTGATTCAAACTATATCCTGCATCCTCCGGAATCATGTCTTATGATTACCACTGGAACGGGACCTTTAGGGCCCATGCCATGTGTGTCAAGCCAGGTGATTTTGCAGTGATAGGATATATGGAAAGGGCAGAGAATTTTATAAGTGTGAGCCCATTGCTAGATCTTTCTTTCTTTCTTTCTTTTTTTGAGGGGTGAATTTTTTTTTGATCAACTTATCTTTGAGACCAGTTTCAGGTGCACAGCAAAACTGAGTGGAAATTACAGAGTGTTAGTTCCCCTATACCTTCTGCATCCCCAGCCTCTCACACCTCAGCTTTCCCCACTATGAATGTTCATTTCTTTAGCCCATCTATAGTAATGTAATTATTGATTGGATTTAAATCTACTATCTTATATTCTATTTGTCTCATCTGTTCTTTGTTCTTTTTTCCTACTTTCTTTTGGATCAGCTTAGTTTTTATAATGATTCTATTTTATCTCTACTATAGGCTTCTTGTTATATCTCTTATTTTTTACTGGTCTTCTAGGGTTTATAATATGCATTTTTTTAGTTGTTGCTTTTATTTTTTTATTATTTTTTTTGAAGTATAGTTGATTAACAATGTCATGTTAGTTTCAGATGTCTAACACAGTTATTCAGTTGTATACATATATATTATATATATTCTTTTTCAGAATCTTTTCCCGTACAGATTATCACGAAATATTGAGTATAGTTCCCTATGCTATACAGTAGGCCCTTGCTGGTTATCTATTTTATTTCCAATAGTAGTGTGTATATGTTCATTCTGACCTCCTAATTTATCCCACCCTCCCCTCTTTGTTCGCCATAAGTTTGTTTTCTATGTCTGTGGGTCTGTTGAGGAACAAATGATTTAAGGTCCTTCAGGTAACCAAGTGAAGAGTGAGGTGAGGACAAAGGGTACATGGAATTGATAGTGAAATAAAGAAATTACATATATCAACTAAGATTTCATGACCAGTTATGATAAAGAGAACTCTAGCAGCTTTGCATGTTATCTTTCTTGCTTGCTGTATATGTACGTGTAATATACGGTTGTGTATATCACTTATATGTACACATTTGTAAATATTAATCAATCGCTTTTCTCTCTCTTCCTTTTCCTTTATTGTATGTTATTAAGATTTTTGATGGTGGTTTACTTCACAATTTAGTGTTTAGATTACAGGATGTTCCAGCTGGACTGTGAGGAGTAGACAACATTTCCCAGAGGTAGATATTCTGACTGTTGCTCAGATTGGAAATCAATGGTTGATGGTATTTTCTGTCTCCCCTTTATGGGAAGAGGGTGAGAGTGTATTTGTTCCTTTGAAGCGTAGTTTTATATGAAAAAATATAAAATTTTTATAGATATTACACGGAAATTCAAGTATGTATTTAAAGGTATGTATGGAAAGAAAGAATGTCAATTTAGTAATTCACTGGACATAGAATCAATATACAAAAAGTAATTACCTTTCTATAAATTAGCAGCAAATATTAAGAAGAAATGAATAAATACCATTTACTATTGCCCAAATAAACCCCCAGATATTCATAAATAATTCCTATGAAATATATCCACGTTTTCTACATTGTAAACAGCCAAACAGTGCTGAGAAAAAGTATTTAATCCAATAAATGGGGAGATAGAACATGTTCTTGCATTGGAGGACTCAATATTAAGATGTAAGTTCTTCTGATATTGATCTATATATTCAATATTATCTCAAACAAAATAACAGAGGGATATTTTCTATTTTTTTTAAATGGGGGGGGTGATTGGCCTACTAATTCTAAAATGTATGGAAATGCAGAGGACCTAGAATAGCAAAGCAATCTGTAAAAGAGAACAAACTGGCTGAATTATACTAACAGAGGTCAAGTCTTATTATAAAGTTGCAATGATTAAAACAGTGTGGTGTTGATATAAAAATAAACAATCAATAGACCAAAATAGGGTATCCAGAAACTGACCCACACATATGGTCACTTGATTTATCACAAAGATGACAAAGCAATTCAGTGTGGACAAGATAGCTGTTTTGATAAAGAACTGAATCAACTGGATATCTATTTGAACAAAATAATTACGCTGTACCCTCCCTCATACCATTCACAAAGTTGAATTTGCAGTAGATTTTATACATAAATGTGAAAAGCCAAATAAAAGCACTTCTAGAAGAAATCATAGGAGACCACCTTTATGATGTTGTGGTAGAAGGATTTCTTAAATTGGACAAAATTATTAGCAATAAGAGAAAAGATTAATAAGTTGGACTTCCTTTAAATTAGTTAATTCTTTTCATTAAAATATAATATTAATAGTGTCAAAAGTCAAACTAACAAATAGGAGAAAATAATTTATTTTATATATATATATATATATACACACACACACACACACACACACACACACACACACACAAAATCAAAGGACTCATACGCAAGACATATAAAGAATGCCAACAAATCATTGAGAAAAACAATTTTTAATGAACAAAATACTTGAACAGTTACTTAAACAGGAGAGGATAAGAGAGGATATCCAAATGACAAGTAAGCATATGAAAAAGTAGTCAGAATCATTAGTCATCAGCTAAATGCAAATTTTAGTGACAATGAAATAACATTATCTCAAACAGAATGACTAAAATTTTAAAAGATTGAAAATATTGTGTTAGTGAGGATATGAATCAAATAGAACTCTCAATATTAATTAAGAATATTATTGACTTAATTAAGAATTAATTAATAACTAATATTCCAACTGGTAATCACTTTGTCAGAAAATTGTTTGGTAGTATTTACCAGAGCTAAGTATACACATAACCAATTCTGCCAAGTGACATATACAATAGAAATAAATGCTTATGGCAACACAAAGCAGGTACGGTAATATTTTCTAACTTTATTCATAGTAGCCCCAAACAGGAAACAACCCAATTATCCATAAGCAGGAAAATAAATAAATACGTTATGGTTTATTTATGTAGTGGAATATTTAGCATCCATGAACGACACATAGTAACACTGATAATGTAGAAGGAAAGAAATTGCTTGATAGAAGTGGGAGGGTCAGTAGGAAGAGTTAGAAGGAATTCTGGAACTCTAATTTTTCATTTACATAGTAGAGAGCAAATAGATATTTTCTAATATTGATGGATCAGTTTTAAAAAGTTTAGATGTAAGGATATTATTTAGAGTAATTACTAGCAAAGATTAAAAGCAACTGATTAAGTGGGAATTTTATTCCTTGATTTCTTATTTTTAAACAATATGTATGTATTGTTTCATGATGAACATTGTAAATTTGTAAAACATATTTCATATTTGAGCTTACTGAATATGAATTAAAAGTTGCAGGACTCCCATTGAGCTACTGTTGATGTAGATACAACAGGACAGCCATTAAAAATATAGCAGAAGCCAAAAGCCGTCCAAGTCAAGACTTCAAATAGGCTGCAGCTGAAATTCTTCTCACCTACCAGCCTCAATAAAGACCATTTCCTGGAACCTTACACAAACAAGCATATGCATTAGTCAGGGCGCGAGATTCAGTGGGGAGGACTTGGCAGAAAGACAAAAGAGTCTCCAAACTTCTTTGGAAAGTGTTTTGCCACTTATCCTACAGCTATAACTCTGCCAACTGGAGTTAGTGGGCTATTATAAATTTATATATGCATTTAATCTGCCTGGAGGATTTTTTTACTTATATGGTACATCAACATTTCAAAACAACCTTTTAAGATACAGAATCTTCCAAGAGGAAGGCTCTTTATATGTGAGACGCAGCTTTCCTTCTGAGGGACAGCAATGACTAGTTTGTTTGAGTACAAAACTGACAGTTGGGAAAGTCTGAAATATAATTCTGGCTTTTCTACTCCCTTAGGTTGGCCATACAGAATAAACACGAACCTGTTAAGCAAGCAGAATTTTGGAGAAAGTACATATACATATTAACAAAGAGCTAGAAACTCTACTGTAATAAGGGTTAGAGAAATACCTTGACCATTATCTGAGTGACCTTGTCTGATTGGGTCTGGATGGAAACCATTGGCAAAATTAGCACACAGACTTCATGAGGCTTTGCAAAATGAAATGCGGTAAAAGGATTCTGTAGAAAAAGCACACAATTCTGTGAAACTGTTTTGCCTTTACAATCTGAAAAGAAAGGAGTTTAAAATCTTGCAAATGAGTGATTTGTTGAAATTAATGAACATTAAAGAAAAAAATCAATGAGATGTTGAAATAATGCTATAGCCTAAAAGAAAAGTTCTTATAAAAATTCATTTTGTTGCATTCTGGAGGAGGAATCTTATTCTTTGGTAGGTCTCCTATATGGAAACTGTCCTCTATCAGGATATAACCTTTAGCCTTAGGCATCTGAGGGAGATCGTGATTACTAACTGCTGGTTGAGGTATACTCTGCAAATAGTATGACTAGTTATTTATAGGGAATATTTGCTGTCTTTTTATGTTGACTTGCTGGACGAGAACAAAATTCGCCATAGAGTCTGAGAAAAGTTACCTCAATCTATCTGATGGAAAATGGAAATAAAACAAAAGACCCAATATCTCAACAGTAAGCAACTGGGGAATTGCAGGGTTAAATAAAGGATATAGTAAGTGGATAGAGGTGTCAGTAGAACAATTCCAATATTAAGAAGACCTCTTTTCAAATGGGCCATCTAAATCCTGGCTTGGGAATTGGTGGAATTATGAAATTGATTAATCAGTTAATTAGATTATTTGTCAGGGATTCGGACTTCCCCAAAACGGAAGCTTAGTCTCTTAAGGGATGATTAGCAAATTCAATCCTCAGCCAAATTTTTGAAGTGGGCTGAGATACTGGAACAGGAAAGGAAAAATAATTGATATAATCATATGTAATTTTAGTGGTTCTGAGTCCATAACTTAAACAAGTATACTTATTGCCATTTCACAAATTCTGAAGTTAAATATCATAACTTTATTGAGGAAATGTAACAACTCAGAGAATCTTTATAACTTGTAGGAAAGTTAATTATGATGATTAATCATGTTGTAGACGTGCTCATATAAGCATGATTCCAAGCTTTTTATTGTTGCCCCTTTACTGTGTCCATTGCAAGAGGATTTAGTAGAACACTGATACCAGGTTTGAAATCTTATATATATCTGTGGAGTGTTACATGATCTAAAATTTCTTGGGCTATGTTTATGTTTGTTTATTTTTGGCTGCATTGGATCTTCGTTGCTGCACGCGGGCTTTCTCTAGTTGCGGCGAGTGGGGACTACTCTTCGTTGCGGTACGCAGGCTTCCCATTGAGGTGGATTTTCTTGTTGTGGAGAATGGGCTCTAGGCATGCGGGCTTCAGAAGTTGTGGCACACGGGCTCAGTAGTTGTGGCTCATGGGCTCTAGAGTGCAGGTTCAGTAGTTGTGGCTCACGGGCTTAGTTGCTCCCTGGCATGTGGGATCTTCCCGGACCAGGGCTCCAACCGGTGTCCCCTGCATTGGCAGGCGGATTCTTAACCACTGCGCCACCAGGGAAGCACTGATTCATTTTTTAAAACTAATCTGCATAGTAAGATTACCCTAGGCCAAGATTTTCAATTTCCATCTTTTTGATGATTTCCGATCTTTGGGATCTGACTATTGAGCCTCAGACCATACATCAAACTATTAACCTCTGCATTTAGATATCTCAGAGGAGTGACTCCAGATGCATGATGTCCAAATTGAACTCACATTTTATCTAAACCTTGTCCTACTCCCAAAGTCCCTATCTTAGGGACTTCGATGGCCATCTTCCCATTACTTGCAGAACGTCCTTCTCTCCTTTGCCACATTCCCACCTTATCCTGCCTGAACCCACATTCCTTTCTGTGACACGGAGAGATTATCCTTCCTTGTAATGATTAAATAGAAAATTAAGGTTAAACACTTCATTCACTTTAAAGCATTGTGACAAACTCTTTTATTATAAATACACACACGTGCATATACCAATATACAGACACACATAATATATCTAGTGGAAGAAAAGTAACCAGAATACCATTCATTAGTACAGGCAAATTTTAAAAATGCTGGGCATGAGGAGGATTTCAAGGAAAAATCTAGCTTGAGAAGGAGGATGGAAGGCTTTATAAGGTTTACCAAGAGAGGATCAGGTGAAGTTCAGCTAACTTCAGAGGAAAGTTAGTCAAGAATGGTTCTCAGAAAAGGCAAGAATTTTTCTTGGGGAGGAAGAGTTAGGGATTAACATTGTGTGCGAAAGGGAGTGGGCAAGGACATCTGCAGGGATGAGGGCATACAAATGCCACCATGGAGAAGTCCCTGAGTCCTTCAGTGTTTCTCAGTTTCAAAAAAAAGAATAATAAAAATAAAGGAATCCTGAATAACCTCTATATTAGAATACAATTAACAAGCTCATGATGTCTGCTTCTGTTACTGTATTTCCAAATTTTTTGATTTGAAATCTTCCTTGATTGTAGTCTTTACTAAACAAGGGTATGCTTGTATTTATGTAAATATATTTAACTTACTTAAATATATCTATTTTACATCAAAGAATCATGTTTAAAAAACATCTCATAACCTCACTTTAAGCATAAGCATCAAGTAGTAATTCAAAAACTGTATGTACCATTATATTTTTATAAATGTTTCAGTATTTTTAAGAAAGCCCTCTAATATATGACTGTACCTCTTATTCTAAGTCCAAAGGTGGAAATAAAGCAATGTCTTATATGATTTCATTATTTTAAAAAAAGACGTCTGAATGATCCTACTCCCTCTAGTTTTATTTAAAACGTATTTCTGGTTTGTGTGGGATTAAGCTAAAGAATTCCAGAATCTGTAGTAGCCAAGTTGGTGTCCATACTCAAAAATAGACATTCAAACTAAAGGAATAATATACAACATGTTCAAACATTTGCAGTGAGAAAATAATGCAGAAGCCTCTTGACAATATCAATACTGATGTAATAAGGAATTTCACCAAAATCTAGGATCTAGAATTGAATGAGACATTACCGTTCAAATAATAATAAAGAAATCAAGAGTAAGTTAAAAATGTGGATAGGTTGAATATCTGATAGAATAAATGGAGTCCTGGAATGTGCCTGACAGAGGGGTTAAAAGAAGAAAAATAGGAAAAAAATGCTTAGTGGACTTGCCATAGATTTTAAATGAAATCAAATATTATATCTAAGCCGAAGATCTCAAACATTAATAGTGAAAGCAAGTAGAAAAAAGATTTGAGTAGAACTCTGGTCTTCTGTCAGTCCACCCTGCCTTCTACTTCTGTTCTCTTTCTTAATTGTCATATCTCAAGCCCCCTCTTCTAGTTACACTCTTCTGGAAGTCTTAAGTATTGTGGCTGTGCCCTCAGGCACAGCCTCTTGGAATTCCACCAGTCTTTGAAGAGTCCTCTCTCACTGCTTCATCTCATAACATTTCAGCAGGTATGTATTTTCTAAAACATGAGATTGACATTCCTGTGAGATGAGCAACATAAAAGCGAGGATGATTTCTTTACATGAAGATCACTGAGTTAATAGAGGAATCATTCATTCAGCCTTGGCAAGAATATCACAAAAATGATGTTAAGTTCTTCTTAACACATCATATCAGGAGGCACGTGATGGTGTTTTCTCCTATACTGAAGATGCTAACTTTGATCCTTTGACTAAGGTAGTATTTGCTAGGTTTCTCCAAGGTGAAATTGCTTTTTTTTCCCCTTAGCAATCAAGAAGTAACTTATGGTGAGTTTCTTTGAGCCTCTGAAATGTCCTCTTTTTTTAATCCATTTTCACACACTATTTCAGCATCCATAATTATTAAAGATCGATTATTAACTTCATTATTATATGTTTATTAATTGGTATTCTAGTATAAGGAAGAGTTGTCTTCCTTCTTTCCTTCTTTATTTCCTTCCTTCCCCACCTCTGACCCCTTTATTATTTCAATATTGTATTCAATGAGTTAATTATCATTACGTATTTTGTGCTCAAAATGACCAGGTTTGGCCAGTGGGAGCTTCTCTAAGTCCTTTATTACTCTGATATGTTCAGATCAGTTTTGAGCACTTCCTTATTTTCTGGGCACAAAGATGTCCTTGGAAAATTTACTTTCTCTTTTGCTAAGATGCTCTGCAGTCCAGTTTGTCGTTGCCATTTTGAGTTACAGAGGGTTAGGTTCTGTTGGGTCTTCTCTATCCTCTTCCTCCTTGAGTTGATGCTGTGTCCCAGCCAGGAGATTCACAAATCAGCCCCTTATGCATCCACCGATTTGAAATAATTTCTACTCAATCTACCAGTTTCCTTAAAGAACCTGGGAAGTTTTTGACAGCTCTTTTCTTTCCTTAGAGGATGCAGACTTCAGTCACTTCATGTTCTCTCAGTCTTTGCTGGATGTTAAGGGTGAAGGCAGTTGGAAAACCTTGCTCACAAAGACCCTCCTACTGGAAGCCCATTAATCACTCCATGGCTATCCAGTGGGTTATTTCATTCAAATGACCACTAACTTAAAAAATGTTGCTGTCTTTATTATTTAGGATCCTACCAAGACATTGGATTTGTCTTAGACAGTTCACATGAAAAGTTTTTTTTAATTTTTTTAAAATTGACATATAGTTGATTTACAATATTTTGTTAGTTTCAGGTATACAGCAAAGTGATTCAGATATATATATATATATGATTTTTTTAGATTTTTCAGATTCTTTTCCATTATAGGTTATTACAAGATATTTAATGTAGTTCCCTCTGCTATACAGTAAATCACTGTTGTTTATCTATTTTATATATAGTGGTGTGTATATGTTAATCCCATACTCTTAATTTATCGCCCCCTCCCTTTCCATTTTGGTAACCATAAATTTGTTTTCTATGTCTGTGAGTCTGTTTCTGTTTTGTAAATAAGTTCATTTGTATTATTTTTTTATATTCCACATGTAAGTGATATCATATGATATTTGTCTTTTTCTGTCTGACTTACTTCACTTAGTATGATAATCTCTAAGTCCATACATGTTGCTGCGAATGACAATAATTTTTTTATGGTTGAGCAATAATTCCATTGTATATATATATACCACATCTTCTTTATCCATTCATCTGTTGATGGACATTCAGGTTGCTTCCATGTCTTGACTGTTGTAAATAGTGTTGCAATGAACTTTGGGGTGCATATATCTTTTCAAATTAGAGTTTTCTTTGGATATATGCCCAGGAGTGGGATTGCTGGATCATATGGTAACTATATGTTCAGTTTTTTAAGGAACTGCTATACTGTTCTCCATAGTGGCTGTACCAATTTACATTCCCACCAACAGTCTAGGAGGGTTCTGTTTTCTCCACACCCTCTCCAGCATTTGTTACTTGTAGACTTTTTGATGATGGCCATTCTGACTGGTATGAGGTGATACCTCATTGTAGTTTTGATTTGCATTTCTCTGATAATTAGTGATGTTGAGAATCTTTTCATGTGCCTGTTGGCCATATGCATGTCTTCTTTGGAGAAATGTCTATTTAGGTCTTCTGCCCATTTTTTGATTAGGTTGTTTGTGTTTTTTTTGATATTGAGTTGCATGAGCTGTTTGTATGTTTTGGAAATTAATCCCTTGTCAGTCGCATCGTTCGTGAGTATTTTCTCCCAGTCCGTAGGTTGTTTTTTCATTTTGTTTATGGTTTCCTTTGCTGTGCAAAAGCTTATAAGTTTGATTAGGTTCCATTTGTTTACTTTTGCTTTTATTTCTTTTGCCTTGAGAGACTGATCTAAGAAAATATCACTACGATTTATGTCAGAGAATCTTTTGCTTCTGTTCTCTTCTAGGAATTTTATGGTTTCATGTCTTATATTCAAGTCTTTATGCCATTTTGAGTTTATTTTTGTGTATGATGTGAGGGAGTGTTCTAACTTCATTGATTTACATGTTGCTGTCCAGACACAGAAGAGTTTTTAATAAAAGTACAATATATAAAGTTGTGAGCAGGGATAGGAGAGCAAACACGTGTTGGTGAGGCACCCAAATTCTAGTAATATTAGGGAAGCTTAGTCACTCCAAGGACCAATGAATACAAGAAGGACACAGAATTATGGCGGACCACTGGAGTGAGGACCATAGAGGGAGATTCTCTGATGAAAACATTAGTTGTAGAGGGAAACAGCCACAGCCACACTTGTGGCACCAAAGCAGGAAGGGAAAAAAAAAGTATATACAGATTTTCTTTCTTCCCACCCTCTTCTCCTCTGATGCTCTTATTGGCCAAACCTAACTAAAGGTATGCCTGCAGGAAAGCCAAGGACACAGAGAGGCTGCCATGTCCTTGCAGCCGAGGAGAGCTGCAAGGACATGGCAGTCATAGCAATCACCTATAGAAGCGCTGTATTAGGGGTCTCCAGTCAAACAGGACCAATAAAATATATAGCTATATAAAGAGAGTTATTATAGAGATTGGCTGACATGGTTATGGAGGCCCAGAAGTCTCATAGTCTGCCATCTGCAAGCTGGAGACCCAGGAAAGCTGGTGGTATAATTCCGCTGGAGTCTAAACAGGCCTGAAATTGGAAGGAGCTGGAAGGCCTGATGGTATATGTCCCAGTCTAAGTCTGAAAGCCCCAAAACCCAGGAGTGCCAGTGTCTCAGGACAGGAGGAGACACATGTCTCAGCTCAAGCAGAGGAGTGAAATCACCCTTCCTCCACCTTTTTGTTTTCTTTGGGCTCTCAGTGGAGTGGATAATGTCCACCTGCATTGGGGAGGGCCATCTATCTGCTTTACTCAGTCTACTGATTCAGATGCTAATCTCTTCCTAAAATACCCTCAGAGACACACCTAGAAATAATGTAACCAGCTACCTAGGCATCCCTTCACTCTGTCAAGTGGACACATAAAATTAACCATCACAAGCACAGAGAGGTCTGAGGGGGGAGGTAAATGGGTTCTATGGGAAAAGAAAGAAGAGCCAGGGCACATGCTCAGATATAGGTTTCTTTACCATCACTGGGGAGCTTGGTGCAGTTTATTCTTTAGCAAGGCTGTAAATGCTGAATTTCCTATGCTTAATGCCTCAAAAATGTACTTTTAATTTGGTTCAAAAGATTTTTCTATACACAAGTGGTATCATATTTATTTTATTAGAAGGAGCTTGTACCTTTCTCCTGCTCTTGAAAAATCCAATTTGTTGATCCACTGAGAGAAAATATGTCAGGTGCATGTGTGGATAAGGCAGCCATAAACAAGTCTACATTCAGCTCACACAATCTAACCCTGTTAGAAGCTATCAGTTAGGGTATTTTCAGGGGGATTGAAGTTTGTTATGGGAGAACAAAGAAGCAAGAGTCATACTACATAATAAAAATGGAAATCAGTTTAAATTCTCAGCTACATTTCCTGAGCCAATGAACATAAAGTTCATGTTCTGCACATCTGTTTGCTGAGATGGATCTATAGTTATGTTAGGGTAAACTAAAATAAACCCCAAGTAGGTTTCTAGGGTCATCCTCAAAGAAGAAAACATATATCTCGGTCTCTCTGTGGGCAGATTTAGGGACATACTACTTGGGGTTTTTGTGCAGGCTGTGATTTCCTCATTTTTACAAGAACTATAAAATTACAGTATTTTCCCATTATATTTTCCCTTTTAAGCTTGGCAAGCAAGCTGTACTGATCTGGTGCCAATATTACATCCATGAGATACTTAAGGCCAAATGTCTGCATTTTAGAAAATTTAATTATAAGGAAAAGAGTTTATAAAAAGCCTACTACTGATAGAAATGTTTTCATTAAATATATCTTCATCCAATTGTGAACCAAAGCAGCTTTTTTTTTTTTCTTTTTCTTTTCCTGAACCATTTTGCTGCTATGTTTACAGCCTGGTACTGCGGCACTGGGCTAGCAAGGGAGACTGGGAAGCAGACGTGACCAGACACAAAGGTGATAAAGGCTTGTCTCGTTTCAATGTTCAACCAGAGTGGAATGCAAATAGCAAGCAGTGCATGACAAAAAGTAAATTAGATCTTTAAAATCCTTCTTTTAATAATCTTAGATGACATTGGCAGCTCAGGTAAGGCTTTTCTACAGAAAATAGGATTTTTAACTCAGCCAAATCGCCTTAAAAGCCAGATACAGGGTAATATAATTCTGTCCCTTCAATATAAATGGCATTTCTTCTTTTTCCATGCTGCCTTTTAAACACATCTACACCTATATTTTTCTGATGGTTTTTCATTCTTATATTGTTTAATTATATACTCTCATAGCCAATGTTTTAAATATCTGCTGCGGTAGCACACTAACCTGAGTACTGGAAGCTCAAAGGTCAACATGATAAAAAAACGTCTTTTCTGAGAGATCACAGGTTGCCTGGAGGAGCCCTACACAGAGACAAACAATTCAGTACAACACAGCAAAATACTCTAATACAGGTTTGATACAGTGTTTGTTGGAGCACCAGCAAGGGAGCAACTAGTTCTGCCTTTCTGAATTAAAGAGTGTGTTCAAAAAAACATACATCAGAACTAAACTGTGAAGGAATTTGTCAGATATGATAGAGATAAATACTTTCCTGGCAGAGCGCACAAAATATTCAAAACCACAAAGTCCTACGATGATAACATCCATTCAAATTTGCATCCATTTTGTTAATTTCAAAATGGCATAATACCTTCAAGAAGAGTGGAACTAGCTCTTTAAACTCACTTGAGTTCAGGTCAACAGAACTTTCTGGCTAGGAGTGAAATATACATTGAGTTTGACCCATGTTTGAATTTGATCCGGCCTTGGGTCACCTGAAAGTGTGACCTTGGGTCGCTAGAGCTGAGAGTTTTATCGTTCTAATGTCAGAAATAGAACAATATTCCGTTAGAGCACTCATTTGGTGTTGATTAAATGATACAACTTGTAGAAGTATAGGGCACCTGAGAGACCCTTGCAAACTGACTTATTTGTGAATGAAGCTGATTTGAACAGTTTTGAAGTCATATAACCTTGGTTTCTAAATCTCTCTCACACTAATTAGCTGAGTGAGCCTGAGCAAGTTAACCAACTGCTCTGAATGTCAGTGTTTTTATCTGTAAGGTGAACACAGTGGGGCTTAGTGGCACTGTTGAGAAGACTAGAAATACTGAAGGTCAGGCTTCTGGCACACTGTCTAGCCCATAGCCGTTGCTCAATAAATGAGCGAAGGGAAAATGATGCAGAAGAGAAAACATTTTATTTATCCTAAAGCATAATGCAGGGAATAAGGGCAATACTGTATTTATATGATAAATTATTCATTCCACTTTGTAGGGAACCCATTCCATCCTACTTCCTTTCCAAAATAATATTTTGAAACACTTCTGAGATGGCATTTAGCATCTGCCCCCTGTATTCCGAAGTTTGTGGGGAAGATGGTGGTGAGAAGTAAGGCAAATGCCAAATAGAGGGTAGAGATAAAGAGGAAAGAGATAAACAGGAAGTTCTTATTTTTGCCATTCTAGAACTTTTTTCCCCCCATCCTCACCTTCAACAGAACAGGTTTGTGATATAAGAGTACAATGGAGAGGCACACACTGAGCAAAGGCCACATGAGGACACAGCGAGAAGGTGGCTGTCTGCAAGCCAGGAAGAGAGCCCTCACCAGGAACTGAAGGGACCTCCACCCTGATCTCAGACTTCCAGCCTCCAGAACTGTGAGAAATAAATGTTGTTGTTTAAAAAAAAAAAAAAATACAGTGGATATAATATAAGAGGCTTCTAAAACATGCATCTGGGGTAGATTAAAATCAGTGTGAGGATCTTCTTTCCTGTTTTCTTCTTGGAGCAGGTTTCTTTGTCTCCTGCAGCCATGCTCAGGCTGAGCTTGTCAGCAGCAGAGGAAGATTTGTGATCTGAATCTCAGGCTTGGAGTTGTTTACTGTTGAGTATAGTCAGGCATCATTGCATTTTCTTCTCTCTTTAATATATTACTGGCAGTCGGGTGGCTTAAAGCATCTCTGTCCAAGAAGCTTTTTTTGCTTTGTTCTCCCTTCCCTCTGCCTCAGACAAATGGCCACCTGGCATATGCTGTGTATTCTCTGTGCAGAGACTGCCAGCTTACAGACAAAGCCTGGGTGGACATGCACGACCAGAGCAGCCATGATGGCTGTCAGCTCAGTCAAACAGCTGCTCATTTGGTCAAACATTCAGATCAAATGGTTTCTTTGACTGAATTAACTGTAGAAACAATAGATCCTGTCACATATAGACACTGTGAACAGTAGTTCACAAGTTTCTTTTCAATGCCCCACATAGCTGAAAGACAATTCCCTAAAAACTATGATATTTAAAAAATTTTAGGGACTTCCCTGGTGGCCTGGGAAGAATCCGCCTGCCAGTGCAGGGGACACGGGTTCAATCCCTGGTCCAGGAAGATCCCACATGCCGCGGAGCAACTAAGCCCGTGCACCACAACTACTGAGCCTGCACACAACAACTGCTGAAGCCGGCTCACCTAGATCCCCTGCACTGCAACAAGAGAAGCCACCTCAATGAGAAGCCTGTGCACTGCAACGAAGAGTAGCCCCCGCTTGCCACAACTAGAGAAAGCCCACACGCAGCAATGAAGAACCAATGCAGCCAAAAATAAAAATAAATTAATTGACTAAAAAAAATTCAAACTAGATCATTATTGGCCAAATGTACTTCAACTACTTTAGAATTTGCCAAGGAAAGAAAGGAAGAAAAGCCAAAATCATCAGCTTTAAAAGACAGTCCCCATATCTCTCTAGAAGTTATAAGGATTTTTAGAAAGCTTTGTAATAGCTATTCTAGACAACAGGCAGTATTCAAGATTGGTATATATCAGGAGGTAATTTATTGGTGTCTAAATTATAATAAAAACCATTTATAAAGAAAAGGGAACAAGCTTATAAATAAAAATAGCTAATAGAAGTTTTAAAAGTGGTAGCCACACATATTTTTGGAATTCCTTTTTTCTCGAGGTGATACTTTACACAACACAGCTTGCTTTTCACAAAGAAAACTTAATAAAGAGCACATAAAAGATTAAGTGTCTTAATTCCCTTGGTTTTCTAAATTTACATTTCACTATTGAAAGATAAATACAGTATTTTTTTGAGCTTTAGATGGATACACAATTGTTACTATTTTTCCTAAGAGTAATTTGTTGGCAAACATGGTATATCTCACTAAGTTTAGCAAAAAACAGTGTATTTACTGTTACAATAAAACAGTGCTTCCTCAAGCTGGCAGGTTTTTTTTCCATTTGTAGTAAGATTAAACAACAGGGGTCATTGAACTATATAAGAACAGGTCTTCGGAAAACAGTATATGGATTTGATATGTGACCAGAATTTGTAGGATATACCACTGACAGGTAAATCTAATATAGATATGCCCTTGCCATGGCCCAGGGAATCCAAATTTCAAAAAAACAGTCAAATGCCATAGATGACAGCAGCTGTAGACAGGAGGTTGCATTAACTATTCAGCTGTGGTCAGATCAATTTGATTTTGTTGAGTACCCCAAATTGACCACACCCTAGGGTGAGTGGTAGGGTTTCAAAAAAGATAATGAAGGGCCCTACCTTCAGTAAACTTGTCTGGCTTTATGCAAATAAAGCAAATTAATAGCATAATTTAATAGATAAAAGATGCCAAATCAGTGGGTTCTTTGATTCATTTCTCTCTGCCCTCTCTCCTCCCTTTCCCCCACTACCATTTCTGCCAACAGATACTGAATTATGTAGATTGTCTCTCCTAGAATCTTATATACTTTGAATTGCAATTATCCAAGTTCTACACCATGTCAAACCCTACTATTTCATGTCTTAAATTTGCTGGAATATCTAGGTCAATGTCGATGTCAGGATCTATATCTATATCCTTCTATATTTGTATCTGTGTCTATGGCTATGGCTATAGCAGTATCATCTATTTATCCTGAAATACATCCATATTTTCTTGAGAAAAATGCTGTATGTGAACTTCTGTAATATTTTTCCTAAGCTAACTTTCCTACGTAAGTTATCATTCCTTTTCCTGACAGAATATATGTGTTTGTTTTTTGTGCGTAAGACAGCACTCCTTCAATACATCCATATTTTATTTCCTAGAGAAAAAACATGAACTAATACTTTTTAGCCAGATATTCATAATCTGTAACCATCTATTCTCCAAGCAGACTTTTCCACCTTATTTATTATAGTTCTTTATCCTGCACCCATTCTCTGTAGAGTCCATTTCCTTGTTGACAGGAAATATTTTTCCATTTTCTGCTTATTGATCATGCAATTCCCCAAGCTAAGCATTTTCACCCTTCCATTTCCATGTCTATAAATTCTATTCATTCTTTTGTTTGACTCAAATATAACATACCAGGAAGCCTTTCCTGATTTTCTCAGCTTGATGTACTCTCTCAACTTAGATGTAACTATTATAGCATTTTTTGCATGCAGTTTTAGGTTATTACTTTTTTAAAATTTTTATTATTTATTTGTTTTTATTTATTTTTGGCTGCATTGGGTCTTCGTTGCTGCACACAGGCTTTCTCTAGTTGCAGCAAGCGGGGGCTACTCTTCTTTGCGGTGCGCAGGATTCCCATTGCGTGGGCTTCTCTTGTTGCAGAGCACGGGCTCTAGGCATGCAGGCTTCAGTAGTTGTGGCTCGCAGGCCCTAGAGCACAGGCTCAGTAGTTGTGGCTCACGGGCTTAGTTGCTCCGTGGCATGTGGGATCTTCCTGGACCAGGGATCGAACCCATGTCCCCTGCATTGGCAGGCGGATTCTTAACCACTGCGCCACCAGGGAAGTCCCTGAGTTATTACTTTATAATTGTATTTTCAATTCAATGTTTGTTGAGAATTTACTGTGTGTCCAGTATTGCAGTAAGAGCTGGGATATGAAAATGAAAAAAACTCATGCTCTCTCTACACTCAAGATGTTCACAATCTAGTGGTGAGGCAAACATGAGAAAAAATATAACATCATGTTGAAAAGACTCTGGACGTAGAGAACAACAGATGCTATTATATGAATAAATGTCTATATTATTATTTAGGGCACTAGGAAGTATATTACAGGAGGAAAACTGCTTGGACTGAGAATAAAGGATGAAGGAGAGTTCACAGCAAATCACATCAGGTATACAATGGGGTGGCATAGGACATTCCAGACAGATGAACATGTGCAAAGGCACATGTCCAGTAACTTATTTGAGGACAACTAAACAATTCCAAATGACTGAAACTTCAGTTGCACAGAGGAAACTGGTAAGAAGTAAGACAAGAGAGGCAGTGAGGAGTGAGATGGCCAAAACCTTATCTTTTACACACAAGAGTTTGGAGCTCAGCTTGTAGGTTGCTGAGAAGGAATATGATCAGATGTGCATTTTGAAGAAAGCTATGGGATGAGGGGAACTGGTCAGATAGTTATTTGGGGGAGGGGAATGAAGCTATTTTTCAACCTAAAACATGGGTATCAGGGATAGAGAGGGAAAGATGGAAGAAAGAGTTAGGAAGGTTGCCACGTATCTGCCTTGGGAGGTACCATTACTAAAACAAGAGATGTGAGAGAGAAGCCCAGGGTTTAGTCCAAGTAGAATGAGGATGGCTCTAAATTGGGTGAGTTTAGTTTTCACCATTTATCCAGATATTTGTATAGAATTATTAACTTTGCTCTTAGACTATTAGGTCCTTCAGGGCAGGATCTGTAGCTTTTTGTCTACATATTTCCACTGCACATAATCCAGACTCTTGCACTTAGCAGTTGAATTGGGAATAAGTAGGCTGGAAGAAGTTCCTGTAGGTCTCAGAAACTGTTCTGATCTGGCTACTTAGAAGCCCTCAGTCAACAACAGACCACCTCTGCAACTTGAGAGGCAAGGAACGTTCAAGAACGTATTCCCTTCTGCCCTACGGGTTTCAGGTGAACTCGATGATTGGCACGAAGATGTTCCAGACAAACTATGTTCTCTTTTAGACAAAGTCCCCTGAAGTCTTTTGCTAATTCATGTGTCCTGTGAAACAAAACCAGTGGATGGTGATCAGCTATGATTTAGCTAAGATAGCTCATCAATTTTTGGATCTAAGATCCCAGGAAGTACTGAGTGGTTTTAAGTGATAAAAACTATTAATGTTCATCTGTACCTGTTTGCAAGGCAGAAATAGAGACACAGACATAGAGAACAAACATATGGACACAAAGGGGGGAAAGGGGGGGAGTGGGATGAATTGGGAGATTGGGATTGACATATACACACTAACTAATATGCATAAAACAGGTAACTAATGAGAACCTGCTGTATAGCACAGGGAACTCCACTTCGCTGTACAGTAGGAACTAACACAACATTGTAAAACAACTATACCCCAATTAAAAAAAAAAAAAACAAAGCTATTAATGTACCAATATCCCAAAGGTTATATATATCACCTCTGGAAACAACAGGGTATTGAGGTTTAGATTAAAAAATGCCTGGAAATATATATCATAAAGATTTCCCACATAAATATCATTTGAGCAACAAAACTATGGCAATTTTCTATTGAGGTGGAAAATAAGGAAGCATTTTAGGGGTGTATCTACCACAATATGTTTTTCAGCTTGTGTCCATCTTGTACTAATGTCATGATTCATTTATGGATCTAACATAATATTTAATATTTTTAAACTTAGTTAAATTTTTCTTGTTTGCTTTTTGTCTACTTTGGAAAATGACTGATTTTGTTTCTTATATCAATTCTTGCCCAGTTTTAGTATCACTGCAAAATAACATTTTAGTTTCAGCTATTTCTGAAAAAACAATAGTTTTCTAACTGGGATTTCAATTTCCTGAGAACAACTAATCCAAATTACAATTTTTAAAGCATTTTCCCTACAAAGCTACTTATTCAAATAAAGATATTACTGGTTCAATTTTCTGAAATGTCTGTATGCTGGGAGCAAGAAAAAGAAAATAAACAAATTGAGGCACTTCTTTCATTTAGTTTTAGCGAAAATCTTATATAAATTTCTGAGAAAAATGAATATTTTGTGAAATCATTATTGCAGTATCATATTTTTAAAAAATTGTTTGTACTAACATTATACAACATTATTCTAGTTTGGATATAGCCATAATAGGTTTTTACACAGCAATAGTATGGTAATTTAACACAATAAAAAAGAATAGAGAAGACAAATATAAAGAGAATATTTAGATACATTCTACATTATCAGTGATGTGCTACGTGTAAACACACATCTATAATGGAAAATTAGTTAAGGAGTAACAGTAAGAAACTCAAGCCAGGTGATAGCCATGATAATTGAGGATAATTAGGACAGAATTCTTCTGAGTAGAGCCTCCCAAACTTCTGTTGGCACACATGCTGCAACAGCTGTTTTGGACCTACAAACAAGTAAGATGCAGTTTTATTGGTCTGACTGAAACATTTTTATAACATGATCCGTCTCCGGCTAAAAAATGTTCACTGCTGTCAGTCTGATTTTAGGGAGTTATACAGTTTTATTAGGTGGTACTGATGAAAAAAAATCCTCAAAACATATATTTTCATGTATGGGGACAAAAGATAGTGTATAAACTTGTAATCAGATATGGGGGACCATTTATTTAAGAGATGCTGATTCCAAGTGCAGTGCAAGATTTGAAATGGTTTTATTAATTCTTAGACGAGAAAGACAGTTTCAAAAAGTCTCCATAGAAACCAAAGAGTACATTTAGATTAATGAAAAAAAGAAATGTAGTAAGATACTCTACCAAAATGGCACACCAGACATATTTCATGTTTCCAGAGGATATATGGAGATTGTAGTGAATGTTGCAGTCTTGCTTTCAAGGAACTTCATTTAATCTGCATTTTGAGACAGTCTATTTATAAAAACTGTAGTCATCCTTCCCTTGCTGTTAAGGGAAATATCTGGGTATCAAATCCCCCTTGGATCAGAGAGCAAAAAAATACCATTATTTTATTTTGTGAACATGCAAATATTTTCATTGTGTGAATGGTAAGGTCTCATACTTGGAACATTTATTCTCTTTGGGAAAAGGTGTTGACCTAGTGGACAGGAGAGACTTTGCATACTTGGCCTCATTTTATCATGTGCTCATTTACATCAAGGTAGGAGAATTTAGAAGTCATCCTCTAAAATGTCTAGTCATGACCTTCCACTTCATATCTTTCCTTATATCATGAATCTGCCAAGATAGAACCATATTTGAGCACATATTTGTACAGAGTTCTGTAAAATATGCTGTGGAAGTTACCAAGCAAGTAAGATCTTGCTCTAAGAAATTAATTCCATAAAATTCAGAGACAGGAGTCAGAATTTAGGTACATAACTATAAGACTAACATAAATCATATAACATTATGAATTGCCAAATTACATAGAGAAAGGCATATTTCACCCACAGATCTAATTGAGCTTAATCTCATGATGAACAGAAAATTTCCTGGGGCTTACCCAAAGGCTATGGCAATCTACAAAAGAATAAAAAGGTAATTTTTGTAGAGTTATATCAAATATATATTAAAATATATTTGTGATTTTATAATGATGATGATGAGGCCTAAAAGGATAGTCTGGTATTATATTTTTAGGGATTTTTTTCTGTTGTCATTTAGTTTTGAATCCTTTTGAAAAGGTGCTGTTTCATGAATTTTCTAATATTTATTCTTCATGCAATTTGAATTATATAATTTTAGAATTGGAAAAACAATTATTCATTATTTGTCTGTTGCAGGGAAGCAGAGAACTGGGTACTGATAAAAAGGATGAATAATGGCTAGACTCCAAAACTATTTTCCTAAGCCACAGTTTGGTGAACACTGTATTAAATCACAGACCCACAGAATATTAAAGGGGGAAGGAATTTGAAGATCGTCTAATCCAGGCCCACCAGTTTTGCAGATCCAGAAACTAAGCCCAGGGGATTAAGTGGCTCATCCACAGTCACAAGCAAGTTAGTAACTGAACCTGAACCAAAACCCAATATTCTGTCTCATGTTCAGTTTGTTTCCCCAAATTGTCCTAGTTCTCTAAATAGTATATTTTAAATTTTTAATGTTTTTGAAAAGGTATTATAGCCACATTGTTCAAAATTTATAGAAGATGTAGAGTGAAAAGTACACTTTTCGCTCCTTGCCTCTTTTACCTACTTCCCATCAACCCTTCTCTCCACATTCTCTTATCCAAACAAAATATTGCTCCTTCAAAACATTGTTCAAAATCACCATCTCATTGAGGTTTTTCTTGCCCACTCTACTCAAATTGAAACCCATGTCCCCAGTACTCTAATTTCTCCATAGAATTGATCATGTTCTACCAAATTGTGTATTTTACTTTTTTTCACATATTGTTCATCTCTCCATGGTAGGATAAAAGATACACAGAGGAAGGAGTCTTTGTCTATTTCTTTAGCTGCTAAATTCCGAGTGCTTAATGGGAGCTCAATAAATATTTGCTGGATTGAGTTAAATTGAGTGACTGTGTGTCTACCTGCTAGTGTGTTTAGTATACTTCTGCTTGAATATTCTATAATTTCTGCTTTCTGAATAATGATGTTATGTTATTTGGTACATGGATATTCATAACTATTATATCTTCATGTGAACTGTACCTTATATAATTGTAAAGTTCCCCCTCTTGTACCACTTTTTGTTTTCACCATGAGTTCTACCTTAGTTGATAATGAAATTATGCCTCTGCTTCTTTTGATTTGCATTTGCTTAGTGTACTCTTATTTTTTTATTTTCACATTATCTTGTTATGTTTTTTGGGGTTTTTTTCCCCAGTGTTATTTGTACATTTTCACTATGGATCTCTTTGATTTTGGTTTATGTATAGTGTGTGTGTGTGTGTGTGTGTGTGTGTGTGTGTGCACATGCATTTAATGTTTAAGAATATTTTTTTCCCATTGCTATAATTATAACGTTAACACCCTTTTTTATTGATTTAAACAGTGTTTATTAGTTTCCTATAATAAGAAAATTGGTACATTTTTCTCTCGCTTCCCTCCACTCTCTCTCTCTTCCAACATTTGATTATTTTTCTTACTCCTTACCTTTGTACTGTTAAATATGCATAAACTTATATCACTTGACTTGCCAAATTTAAATAGTATATTTAGCTTTCAGGTATTTTAGATGAGACAATCAGCAAAACTTGCTGGGCACCCGTTTAATTTTCTCTATTCTTCAGTGAATGTTTGTGTCATATTTATTACAAGAGGTTGGAAAATTGAGAAAATAATTTTACAAATTTGGGAAATTGATAACCTATGTATATTGATTTCCTATTGCTGCTATAACAAATTACCACACATTTAATGACTTAACCCAAATTTATTATCTTACAGTTCTGGAGTCCAAAATCAGTCTCACTAGTGTAAAGTCAAGATTTTGGTAGGGTTGGTTCCTAAGAGCAGTTCTTTGGGAAAATCTCTTTCCTTGCCTTTTCCAGTTTCTGGAGTCTGTCTTCATTCCTGGCACCAGGACTCCTTTCTCCATTTTCAAAGCCAACAGAATAGTATCTTCAAATCTCTCTCTGCTACTTCTGTCATCATACCACCTTCTCTGACTCTGATCCTCCTGCCTTTATTTTATGCAGACCCTTGAGATTGTTTTGGTCACACCTAGATGACCCAGGATAATCTTCTCATCTCAAGATCCCTAATTTAATTACATGTGCAAAGACCCTTTTGTTATACAAGGTAAAATAGTCACAGGTCCTGGGATTAGGATGTGAACATCTTTGAGAGGGCATTTTCAGCCTAACATACTAAGTTACACGGTGACAAAACATTTGGTAAAACAGTCACTTACTATAAGTTGAAAAAATTTAAACGTACCCAAGGATCTGTGAACTCAGGTAGAATGCAAGGTTGGGCAAGGTATTTCCAGGCATAATGTCAGAAGCATAGTTTGGTTGCTTTTAGCTACATCTAAGGTACTACCGTAAAGAGATGAGCTCAGAAAAGTGAGGGCTTTTTAAAAATTATTTTACCTTTTTAAAAAAATTGAGGTATATTAGCTTCAAATGTACAACATAATGATTCAATATTCGCATATATTGTGAAATGATTGCTACAATAAGTCTAGTTAACATGTATCACCATACATAGTTTACAAAAATTTTTTTCTCGTGATGAGAATTTTTAAGATTTATTCTCTTAGCAATCTTCCAATATGCAATACAGTACTATTAACTGTAGTCACCATGCTGTACATTATATCACCATAACTTAGTTATTTTATAAATGGAAGTTTGTTCCTTTTGACTCCCTTCACCTTCACCTATTTTGGGAGGACGTTTTTCAGTGTTAAGACTCAAGAGGTCTGTGTGCTTCTTAAGCCTTTGCCATAATCATAAAATCATGCCTGGCTACCTAGTCCACTGTCCCCAAAATGATAACCATGTGGAGAAGACTTGGACCCACAGACACGCTTCTTGAAGCAGAGTTGCCCCGGCCAAGCAGCAGATTCTGGAGAACTTCAGAGAATTAAAGGTTATTGTCTTAACCACTGATTTTTTTTTTTTTTGTATTATTTTGGTAATGGGTGAAAAAAAAAAAATATATATAGTATTACAAGTATTATGTTTTACATATTTGTATTTTATTTGTCATCTGTAAATGATATTCTTTGGTTCCTAAATATCTTAGAAGAGACAATCAGGAAATTCTTCTTCCAGTCTTTTCCCTGTCATCTCTTTCCTACTTTTTCTTTTATAATTTTTTTATTGACAAGGAATATACCTTTGCCTGTTGACTTAACCCTAATCTTCACATTTGCTTTGCAGTTAAATACATTCAATGCTTCATTCCAGTTCTCTTGTCATGTTTTCACTAATCTTTCCTTAATTAGCTGAAGTCTCTTCCTCTAGTAGTTTTCTTAAAAAGGTCTCTTGGGAATAAAATTCCATGTCTCTTGCACATTTAAACAATTATCTGTAACTTTTATACTTTAGTATGGCTGTCTGAATATAAAATCCATGATTTATGCTTTCTCTCCTTAAGTATCTTTTAGATATTGCTCCACTGACTTCTGGTATTGGCAGGTTCTATGGAGAAATTTGAGACTAGTTTGATCTGTTTTTCCCTTTATAAGTATTGTGAGGCTGTTGCCTGTCTCTTTATCTTTAGTTTCCTAAGTTTTTAATGGACCATGTCTTGGCCTGTTCTAGGTCAGTTTTTTACAACACAAGATGTTCCCCTTTGTTATGAAAAGATAATTCCTCTTTCATGATTTTTTTCACTGTAGTAAATTATATGTAACATAAACCACTTTAACCATTTTTAAGCGTACAGTTCAGTAGCATTAAGTACATTCACATTGTTGTGCAATCATCACCACTCTTCATCTCCAGAATATTTTTATCCTCTTAAAATGAAATTCTGTACCCATTAAACAAAAACTCCCCATTCCCTCCTCTCCACAACGTCCGGCAACCACCATACACCATCCTACTTTCTGTCTCTATGAATTTGACTACCTTAGACACATCACATAAGTGAAATCATATGGTGTTTGTCCTTTTGTGATCTTTCATGAATTTTTTAAAATTATACCTCTAAATATATTTTTCTGTTTTTGTTTTGTTTTGCTTTCTTCATCAGGGACTCCAATTATGCATATAGTGAGGACACTTCCATCAAATCTAAATAGCTAATACTTTATTTTAAAGTCTTTGTCTTTCATTTTCCTGTTTTCTATTGTCTATCTTACTTAGTAGTGTTTTTTAGTAACCATTCTTCTTTGCAGCCTTCATGTTTTCTTTTATTTCTGCAATTATTTTTTTCTACTTCTTTTCTAAGATAAGACAGTTCATGTTTCAGTCCACATAGTTTCTTGACATGTCTTACCTGAGTTCATTATCTGTTTCTGGTCTAATGTTATAATGTTATAGAGACTCTTGTTTCATGAGGTGTTTTTTTTTTTTTTTTCAATTCATATAATATATAATATTTGTTCACATTTTTCATTTGTTTGAAATATAATATTTGTTCACATTTTTCTTAGGCACCATGGCAATGAGTTTACTCTGTGGTGTAAACCTTTATGTTTTATTCTTCATTTTGTATATTATCTTTGTATAGATGCTGTTCTAGCTCCTTTTGTGTTACTCACCACTGAATGTGTTGGAGTTTTCCTGGACAAGCTATTTTCAGGAATTTTCTGTAGGGTTAGATATTTCAGAGTAGTCTTAAAATTTTCAGAATCCAAATGATCTCTCCTCTGCTGACAATTATCTCTCCAGACTACTTTTTGCTAAAACTTCTCTTCTGGAATTTTTTTTTTTTTAGCCCTCTCTCTTCTCCTTTCATCCAAACCATTCAGGTCAAGGTGGAGAGCAGGTTTGCCATCAGTACTGTTCATACTTGCTCCCTTCATGATTACTGCAAAGAAGGGATACAGTTTCACAATTCACAATGAGCCACTCACCTTCAGGAAAGATACTTTTGCTGTGCTTTCTGAAATATGCTGCCACTGACCAAGTCTATAACTCACATATTATTCCCTGCAATTTCTTCTATATACCTTCTCCTCAGTACATACTTTTCAATTCTGCTTCCTAATTTCCTTGAAAATGCAGTTAGAGAGGTTTTTATTATCATTGGAGTTGTTGCAAGATTTCTAGGAGGAGAAAGAGAACTTGTGTCCTGACTCATGTAGGGAAATTCTCTTAGCAGTTTCTTAGCTCCAGAAAGTCATATAAGTTTCAAACTGGGAAATAAATAACCTTCATATTGTATTATACAGCACTTGAGGTTAGATTCCTGACATTATCTGTAGTGTGTTTCTTGGATCACTTCTAATATTATCTTTTATTTATCTTTTTTTATCACTGTATGCCAGAGTGCTTATTACAATATCTGTTACATACTAAGTGCTTAACCAATGTTTGTTGGAATCTAATAGATGAGTGACTAGTGGATATTATATATCAAACTGATTCTCATCTTACACAAAATATGAGAAATTCTCTACTGACCCAAGAATCTTTTGGCTAGTCAATTACCTCTACCTAACCAGTCAATACTTTATCTTCTCAAATATTTCTTAATTGATTTTTGTTTAAATTGTACAGCAATAATTTTAAATATGACCATTGATAGACTACAAATTTAGACAGCAGTCGTGCTGACTTATAGGAATAACTTCTTTGCATCTGTGAGAAGTGCATTTTACCTCACTGTATAAATTTAATTTGATGTGCTGATCCACATTCAAAACAATGGTACAGCAAATGTTTTATATTTGTATCTTGACCCAAGAATTAAAACAATATTTATTTGCAACTTTCAATTGTAGCTGTTCCTTTTCACCTATTTCAATAGTTTACAAGGTTTCACACTATGGAAATGAGCTGATCAATAAAGTATTGAAAATCTTTGATATTTTCTTGATAGAGTAATACAATGCCCTTTATATGGACTTTCCCTAGCAGTTGAATGATTATTTATTTTGACTTTTTAGTTTTCTTGCTCTATCTTTATGTAACATTTAAATTGACATGATATTAGAAAAGCAATTTGTGTAATTGCAAAGAGTTTTCTAATCCCTGGATTTATACCGATATGTTATCTTCTCAAGATGAAATAAAAGCCCTTGGTTAGTATGCTGGGTAAGAAGATGTCAGTTTTCAATTATAATACAGTGTAAAGTAACCCTACCGAGCATGAACACTGTATTTTGTGTTAATTATCTTAATTTAATTGCTTTTTTATCTTAATACTTAACAAATGGGATCATATCTGCAATGAATTTTTCAAGAAGCTTTGTAGAGGTTTATCATCGCAACCCCCTTTTGAATTTTATTATAACAAATATGAGATGTAGAAGCATTTTACATTCTTCACTGATGCATATTTTTAAAAAATATTTCAATTCCCATTTCTTAAGAATAAAAGTGTTTTGTTGGTGAAAGCTAAGACATCAATTCTTAAATATGATATTATTAATATTTATTATTCCTAGAATATTTACAGTGTCAAATACAAAGGCATTATTTGACTTATTTCCATGTAAGAAAAAATATAGTATTTTCTCATACCCCATTTTGTCATATGGGGAGTGTATGCATACATATATATTTAGCTGAACTCCCAAAGTAATATAAGTTTCCAATTAAGGAGTAAATAACCCACATGTTATATTAGAAACTATATTCTAAATATAATATAAAGAATATAATATTCTTTATATATTCTCATAAATTGTATATTAGTATTTTTAGGGACTCTTTTTAAAAAAATTTTATTTTATATTGGAGTATAGTTGATTAGCAATGTTGTGTTAATTTCAGGTATACAGCAAAGTGATTCAGTTGTACATATACATGTATCTATTCTTTTTCATATTCTTTTCCCATTTAGGTTGTTATAGAATACTGAGGAGAGTTCCCTATGCTATACAGTAGATTCCTGTTGGTTATCTGTTTTAAACAGAGTAGTGTGTATATGTCAATCCCAAACTCCCAATTTTTTTTTTTTTATTGAAGTGTAGCTGATTTACAATATTATGTTAGTTTCAGGTATACAACATAGTGATTCAGTCTTTTGCAGATTACATTCCATTATAGGTTATTACAAGATAATGGGTATAATTCCCTGTGTTTCTTATCTATTTATATATATTACTTTGTATCTGTTAATCACATACCCCTAATTTGTCCCTCCATCCTTTCCTATCCCCTTTGGTAACCAAAAGTTTGTTTTCTATATCTTGATTACTGTGGCAGACAGCCTCTAAATTGGCCCCCAATAATCCCTGCCTCCTAGTATTCATAGATTTGTATAACCCTTCCCCTTGAGTAGGCTGGGTTTACTGATTCACTTTTTAAAATTCTTATCTCTTTTTTGATCTTTATTAAAGTATAACTGAGAAATGAAAATTGTATACATTTATGGTATACAACTTGATGTTTTGATATATGTATGTATTGTGAAATAATTGCCACAATCAAGCTAATTAATATATCTATCATTTCACATAGTTACCTTTTGGGTGGTGAGAATGCTTAAGATCTACTGTCAACAAATTTCAAATATATAATATGGTATTTTTAACTATAGTCACGTTGTTGTACATTAAATCTCCAGAGCTTATTCATCTTCCATAAATGAAACTTTGTATTCACTGATCAATGTCTTCTCATTTCCCTCTCCTCCCACCCCCTGGTAACCACCATTCTACTCTCTGCTTTTATGAATCTGTCTATTTTAGAAGTGATAGGATGGCACTTTCAAGATCAGGTTTTAAAAGACTGTATCTTCCACCTGTAATATTCTCTCTCTGCTCTCTCATATTACTTGAGCTGGGGGAAACAAGCTACCATGTTGTTGGCAGCCCTTTGGAGAGGCTCGTGTGGAATGCTGAAGAAATGAAGCCCTCAATTCAACAGGCTGCAAAGTGTTGAAGCTCTCCTATAACCACTTGAGAGACCTTAGAAACAGATGTTTGAGCCCCAGTTGAATTCTGAGATGTAGCTCTGACATACAGCTTGACAGCAGCCTCATGAGAGACCTTGACCTAGAGGCACCCAGCTAAATTATGCCCAGACTCTTGACCCCAGAAAGTATGAGATAACAAATGTTTGTTGTTTTAAGCTGCTAGTTTTGGGGATAATTTGTTATGAAGCAGTAGACAACTGCTACAATTACCAATAACCTAACCTCCCTAAACCTGGTAATTTTTCTGACACAAGGTTACTAAGCTAACTTTTCAGAGGCTATGGACAAGTGTTTCTTCATAAATATGACTGAATGCATCATTTATTCTAAACATTCATAATTTTAAAATGTATTTCATACATTTTAATTTTATACAGATAAATTCAGAAATTAATAAAATGAGAGGAAAAAAGCCTATCTTTTAGCCCTTGAAGTTATTATGAGCCATTACAAAAATATATATATATATATATATATTTTTTTTTTTCATTCAATGCCCAGCTGGTTTCAGAATTGTATCAATGAAATAGTTTATCTTCAGCTCTTTTTTAAGCTCCAGATCCATACCTACAGCTACCTACTCAACGTTTCTACTTGAATGCTTTAAAGTTATCTCAAATTTAACACGTTTGTAACTTACATAACTATAATATGATCGTTTCCTCTTCCAAACCCTCTCTTCTGTGTTTCCTCTCTTAGTGTATAGCCTATTTGTGTCTCCATTTCTACACTTCAGAAAGTGAGGCGTTATCTACGGCAGTCTTTATAGTAAGTAGGGGGACAGGTTAATTTGCTCCAACAAAGAATATGTAATTTATCATAGGTTAACTAACATAGAAGCACATTTCTCTTTTACATGGTTTCTAAATAAGTGGTATGAATAAATAAGTTGTTGGGGAAGCCTTGCTATCATCAGTATATGACTTCCATTTTTGGGTTCAAAACAATTTTTCAAATGCTGACCATCTCTCAGTGGGAAAAGAGGAAAGGCAGGGGAGTAAAACGTGTGATCAAACAGTAGCATGTATAGCTCTTGCTCACATGCCACTGACCAGAGCTTAATCACAAGAACACATCAAACTGTAAGAGAGTTGTCAGCTGAGAAATGATTGACCATGAGCCTAGCTAAAATCCAAATGGGTTAACATGGTTTAGGATGAAGATTACAGACTCTTAATGACAGACAGCCTGGCTTCAAATCCCTGGTCTACCACTGACCAAACTGTGTGCTCTTTGGCAAGGAATTTTGTTTCTCTCTGTACCAGATTCCTCATATGGAAAATGTACATAATCTCATCTACTTCGCAGAAAAATATTTATAAAGTATTCAGAATTGTGCCTGGTACACTTAAGTCTTTTTCAGTTAAAATGAGTATTATTAAGCAGGAGATAATAGATATTGGTGGACAGCAAGCACTGAAATTTCAGTTCCTTTCATTTATTCTCCATATTTAATCTATCACCAAATTTTGTTGATTTTTCTTCTTAAACTGTCTCCATGTCTACTCTAACCTCCTTGAATCTACTCTTACTTCACTTCACCCTAAAATCTGCTCTCTACACTTTGAGAAGGTTCTTTTAAAACTGAAACCATGATCATTTCATTCTCCATCCATCATTCTCCATGGTTTCTCAAAGCTTCTCATGGTTTTTAGAAGGAAGGATGGGAAGAAGGAAGGGAGGGATGGAGGGAGGGAGCATTACAAGGCTCCATACACCTCCAATCTGCCTATGCTTTTTGCTTCCTCTTCCCCAGTCTCTCAACACTCTAGGTGAATATTCTTTATTTCAGTTTACTTTGTAGATATACCAGGCTTCCTCTGGTCCCAATGTTCTTGCACACATTCTTCCCCTTGTATGGAATATACCAACTCCTTTTTCAGTTGACTGCTATTCTTTTTTTGAGATTTAAATTAATAATCACTTCCTTGTCAAGTCTTAGTAACCACCTATGTAAGGCCATGTCCCCTGTTATTTACTCTTAAAGTAATATAATCTTTTCTATAAAACATGCATCATAGTTTCTGATAATGCAATTTTATTGTTGGGTTTTTTCCCTTAAATATTGGCCTTTTCCACTATATTATAAACTTTTTAAAGGTAGTGATTAGGTCTGTTTTATTATTGTTACTATTCAAAATTCCATTTCTAGATCCTAGCACATGCCTGGCCCAGAGTAGGTATTCAAAAAATAGTTGTGTATACTACAAATCTACAGTAATCAAAACAGTATGATACTGGTGCAAGGACAGAAATATAGATCAGTGGAACAGGATAGAAAGCCCAGAAATAAACCCACACACATATGGGCAATTAATCTATGACAAAGGAGGCAGGTATATACAATAGAGAAAAGGCAGTTTCTTCAATAAGTGGTGCTGGGAAAACTGGATAGCTACATGTAAAAGAATGAAATTAGAACTTTCCCTAACACCATATACAAAAATAAACTCAAAATGGATCAAAGACCTAAATGTAAGGCGAGACACTATAAAATTGTTAGAGGAAAACATAGGCAGAACATTCTTTAACACAAGTCGCAGAAATATCTTCTTTGATCCACCTCCTAGAGTAATGAAAATAAAAACAAAAATAAACAAATGGGACCTAATTAAACTTAAAAACTTCTTCACAACAAAGGAAACCATAAACAAAATAAAAGGACAACCCACAGAATGGGAGAAAATATTTGCAAATGAAGTGACTGACAAGGGATTAATCTCCAAAATATACAAATAGCTCATGCAGCTCTATATCAAAAAAACAATCAATCAAAAAATGGGCAGAAGATCTAGATATTTCTCCAAAGAAGGTATACAAATGGCCAAAAAGCATATGAAAAGATGCTCAACATCCCTAATTATCAGAGAAATGCAAATCAAAACTACAATGAGGTATCACCTCACACCAGTCAGAATGGCCATCATCAAAAAATCTACAAACAATAAATGCTGGAGAGAAGGTGGAGAAAAGGGAACCCTTCTACTCTCAGTTGGAACATAAATTGGTACAACCACTATGGAGAACAGTATGGAGGTTCCTTAAAAAATATAGAAATAGGACTACCATTTGATTCAGTAATCCCACTCCTGGCCATATATCCAGAGAAAATCATAATTCAAAAAGATACATGCACCCCAAAGTTCATTGCAGCACTACTTACAATAGCCAAGACATGGAAACAACCTAAATGTCCATTGACAGAGGAATGAATAAAGAAAATGTGGTACATATATACAATGGAATACTACTCAGCATTAAAAACAATGAAATAATGTCATTTCCAGCAACATGGATGGACCTAGAGATTATCATACTAAGTGAAGTAAGTCAGAGAGAGACAAATATCATATATCACTCATATATGGAATCTAATTTTAAAATGACACAAATGAACTTATTTACAAAACAGAAACAGACTTACAGATATTGAAAACAAACTTATGGTTACCAAAGGGGAAACGTTGTAAGGGAGGGATAAATCAGGAGCTTGGGGTTAACATACACATAGTACTATATATAAGATAGATAACCAACAAGGACCTACTGTATAGCACAGGGAACTCTACTCAATATTCTTTGATAACCTATATGAGAAAAGAATCTGAAAAAGAATGAATATATGTATATGTATAACTGAATCACTTTGCTGTACACCTGAAACTAACACAACCTTGTACATCAACTCTAATACAATTTTTAAAAGAATAAATACTTGGAAGACATGAATATCTATGAAGAAAATTATTTTATGTTAATGATAAAAACTAATACAAATAAGCTGCTGAGAACAGACTCAGGGGTGTCTGTTAGTAGACAAAATCCAGAACTATACACTAAGACAAAACATGCATAATAAATTAAGAATTACTCAACAAGAACTTTATCTTCAAAATTGTGCTGTGGCTTTTAAAACATTTTTCCATTAAGCAATGAATCAGTGCTAATTATGCTTATTTAATAAGAGTAAAACATACTCTTATTAAAATAACAAAACAATTCTTTTTACTTTTTATTGTTAGAAAATTTATAAACATACACAAGAATAGAGTACAATGAGCCTTCATATACTCATTAGCAGCATCAACAATCATCAATATTTTGCCATATTAATTTCATCTATCTGTGCACCTTTGTTAATGACATATTTTTACAAATCCTCAAAAGAATTTCATGTAATTGCTAAATAATTTAGTATATTTCTTTAAAATAACAATAAGGACATTTTCTTCCACAATCCCAGTGACATTATCACATCTAAAGAAACTATTTAGACTCAGTCCATATCCAATACCCAGTTAATATTCAAATTTCCTCTTTTGTCTAAATTTCTTTTTACAGTTGATTTTCTCAACTCAGGATCCAGACAAGATCTAGTCACTGTATTTAGTTATTATAGAATTAGGAACATTTAAAAATGAAAAATAAAAAGTATATGTTCAATAATATATGTCACTATTTGGGATTCCATATCAGATTGCTAAGAATATGTAGATTTTGAAAAGGCATATTTACTTGATTTTAGTAACCACAGCATGGCAAAATTAAGATGGCTACGAATTTTTGAAATGCCTCCCACTAAAAAGTGGTACCTATGTCCTCTCCACTTGAATCTTTGACAGATATGACAGAAATGCTGTTGTGCCAGTTAGGGGGCCTAAGTCTTAAGAAACTGGAAGGTTCCTACTTTTTTCTCTCAGAACACTCTCTTTGCAAACTTTGAGCTACCATGGAAGAAATCTGATTCCCCTGAAACTACCATTTTGGAGAGGTCATAACAGGTGGTGGAGTTCCAGCTGAATGCAGCATTCCACTCATCTCAATCAAGATGCCAGATGTCTTAGACCAGTAGAGCTACTATAACAAAATACCATAGACTGGGTGGCTTAGAAACAACAGAAGTTTATTTCTCACAGTTCTGGAAGCTGGAAGTCCAAGTCCAATCACCAGCAACTTTGGTCTCTGGTGAGGGTCCACTTCCTGGTTTATAGATGACCATCTTCTCACTGTGTCCCCACATGGCAGAAGGGGCTCTCTGAGGTCTCTTTTATAAGAGCACAATTCCCATTTATGAGGAATCCATCCTCATAACCTAATCATTTCCCAAATGCCTCACTTCCAAAGGCCATTATACTGGGTTTAGGATTTCAACATGTGAATTTTGAGAGGACATAAAGATTCAATCTATAGCACCAGACATGCGTATGAAGCTGTCTTGTACCCTGCAGACAAGCCCATCTGCCAGATGAATAGCACTGGGTAACCTTCGTCACTACCATATGTATCTGAAGAATCATCCAGCTGAGCTCTGACTAAATCCTTGACTCACAAATTATGAGGTGTTATAAAATGATTGTTGTTTTAAGCTGCAAAGTTTCAGGGTTATTTGTTGAGTAACAGTAGCTAACAGGAGCCTAACAAGAAATCCACTTTTCTCAGAACTGTGCTGAAACTTCTAATCCTTGTATAAAAAGAGTAGGTCATAATTCACCTAAAATTTACTAAAATTTTTAGTAGAACCCACTAATATAATACAAGCATATAATAATTTAGCTCTGCCATTTTTTCCCCCTCTAAAAAAAAGGCCTCTCCCAAACTTTTATTCTGGAGTATGTTGATAGCTAGTTTAGTTATAACTACATTTTTGCCAATAATGCTACAGGTTTTTCTCTTTGTTTCCAAATTCAATATATTTGTACAGCTTACCCTTGAACAATGCAAGGGTTATGGGCACGGACCCTCCCTGAAGTAAAAAATTCATGTATAAATTTACAGTTGGCCCTCATAGCCATGGTTTCATATCCATGGAACTACATGTGGGCATCATGTAGTACTGTAGTTCGCATCTATTGAAAAAACCCTCATATAGGTGGACCCACGCAGTCTAAACTTGTGTTGTTCAAGGATCAACTGTATTTTGAATACACATCTGAGTGAACAACTAGTAAAAATATCTAAAAATATCCATCCAGATGAGGTTCAGAGAAAGATCGAGAAAAAGAAATAAAAACTAGAGAGATATTAGACATCTAACAGTTTACTTCTAGACTGCTTTATGCTATTTTAGGCCCTTATACTGGCTTCTATTTGCTCCAATGTCCAAAGTTTAACTAATTTCATTATATGAATAAGTATTTTTAAAATTTGTGAGGAAAAATGAATTATTTTAAAACTTGAATTTTTTAAACATTTTTCCCATGAAGAGCTGAGTTCTACTTGGAGGACACCAAAGTGTTAGAGGTTGAAAAACTAGTCAAGTCAAACATTCTTCATGGAGTTTTATCCAGGAAGTGAGATATCAAATCAAAGAGATTCTTCACAATATCTAAGTCTTTGTATTTCACTTTGCTGACAAGATGCTCTGGTGCCCTTAAAAATTCTCTGATGCTCATCCAAACAGATTGATCATTTCAGAATCTCTGAAAACATAAGCATATATAGAACTTTCCTTCTTAATTTTTCCTTGAAAGTTTAATTTTTTTTCCTCATAATCACCAAAGTTATCCCCTGAACTGCTGTGGTCAATTTCTTCTTCAGTGGCATGAAAGAATCTAACATTTAATATTTCTAAGGACAAACTAATTTCTCTGACTCACAAGTATATTGTTAACCCTTGTCTTACAGTACCCATAAAAAAATGTGCTATGAAAAGGTACTCTTTTTATGTCTACTTCAGGTACGAGTTCCTGAATTTCCAACAGCTTTTTTTTTTCATCATTTCTTTACATTTTAAACAACTTCACTTATGAATCTGGTGACCAAGCATAGCATCTCTAACCAAAGTAGAGGGTATCTGGTTCTCTTTCAACCAGACAAGAACACATTTTTCTTTGTAGTGATCAAAGGGACAGGGCAGTTGGCAAATTTCAAAGCATGATTATGGGTTAAACATTATCCTGTTCCCTCTAAAGAAAACTGCTGAAAGAATTCATTGGCTAAGAAAGAGTTTCAGTTTTTTGGGGTAAAGTTTTTGTTTCAATTTTATGTATCTGGACAGTTATAAAATGCAATTCTTTCTTGTGGTTCCCAAATAATAAATTTCATATATATATATATTGCAGAATGAAAACATTAAACTTATAGTACATTTTCCAGGAACCAAATAGCTGGTATCCTGTTGAGGTATCCCACAGTTAGAAACCACACTGAAAGGTCTGTGGTGATTCCCAACCAACAGCAAGTGCTAGCAGGTTTTCTCTCCAAATGTCCCTCATAAAAGACAGATATGGGTCACCCCATAATTGTAGATCCCTGCTTGCCTTCTAACAAAATATCTGGAAAGCACCAGGACAGCACCTATAGCAAAAATAGTCACCCACCTAATTTATGTGATTAAAAAAATCCAAAAAAAAAAACAAAAGAAACCTCCTAGTAAGCTTCCAAATGAGTCAGTTACATCCCATTTTCAATAGGCAGGCAGCTGACTTCCTTCTTCTTGTAGGTTTCTGGTAATATTTTATCTCCTTTCACAAGTGAGGGGCACATTCATGAACTAGGATAAAGAAAAAAAGCATACCTAGTTTAATTCTAATTCAGCTGTTTTTGCTAAAAACAACAAAAACAATAGAGAGTAAATGTAGGTAAGCCTGGGAATGTTGTTCTATTGAAATTCATTTACAATTCCTAGATAGCATTTAACCCCCTCTGTGTCTGCTTAAGAAAAATTAGTATTAGTTGCTTAAGGTATTTTGGTCAAGTAGCAAAACAAACCTCATTCCCACTGTGCAAAGCCTAGGCTTTGAAACTGTGGGAGCAAGAAAAAAAAACAAAAAAAGCCTAAGAATAATCTCTGCCCTTGATATATATATATAGAAGAGAGAAATCTCTGTAGTTGACAGTACATAGGAGAAGTTTTGCATGGTTGACCAGTTCTCTCAAAAACAGAAATGAGTAGAGGAAAGCAGAGACATCAATTGCATTTAACCTGGACTAATGTCTTTGGAGTCAGAATAGCCTGAAATCAAATCCTGGGTAAACCCCATAGCAGCTGGCATTGCCTTGGGGCCTGTTACTTAACTTCTCTAAGCCTCATACCTCTTTAGTGGGGATCAAAGAACACATTTCTCAGGGTGACTGTGAATATTATATTACAGCAATAAAACAAATTCTGAGCAACATGTCTTATATTACTAACTCTGAGTTTAAGTTATATAAACTTGAAGTTATTTTACTGAACTGGAACTGACAACACCTTAGTAAAAATTTAATGGCTAACATCAGAATGGGAGTTTCCTTAGATGGTAACATTTCCCCAAACAGAGCTTCTGCTAAGCTTAAATTGTCAAGTTATTTAAAAAGATATGGTTGGCTAACTTACACTAAAATTTAAAAGCAAAACTTGAAAAATGTTTCAAGATGATCGAGTTTTATCTGATTGCTTAGTGGAGCAATTTATAGCTACCACAGTGTGCTAAATCGGGACATAGGTAAGCAGTACCCTAGTGCATGCCAACGACAGATATTTGTAATCAAACTAAGCTAACTGGAACTTTCTGAATTTCCTGGATTTACTTTATTTGAAAAAAAAAAATCTGAGACCTTGTTAAAGGTGTGAGGATTATTTGGAGTGATATGAAAGGGCTAAAAAATGTAATGGAACTATGACACTGTAATTTGAATAAGTTATAGCTCAATTGTACCCGGATCTTCTCTCTATTGGTACTTGAAATTGTAAGCAATATTGTAAACTTTTTATAGAATGTATAAAACATTGTTGTAAGTGATCTTCAGGGGGGATGTTTCCAATTGTCTGTTATGTTTCTTCTTGATTATTCTTCTTATTAAACTTGTTGCATGTCAGCTCTAGTTATAAGATTATTCAAAGCAGAGGTATTAAATATCTGTGTGCATAATATTGAAGCTCCTCTAAAGGATTAAAATTTAGTACTGAAACTTGCTGTGATAAAACAATAGTAACAACAACAACTACAATGGGAAAAGCAAAATGTAAAAGAAATACAGGACTTGATTTACAGCAGTAAGTTTCTTTATATTCACTGTGCTATTTTGTGATGGGAAGTGGATGAAAGTGTTTTTTCAGGGAGCTTGTTTCTACTAAAATAAAGATAACTAGCAGATTCATCTGGTCCTTTACTAGGAATCACTCTATGCTGCTTTAGCTACCAGTCAAAAAGAAATAATGTGTAAACATCATTTGGTAATAGCATACTCTACCCATGTATTCTTGTCTAATTATAATCCTTATTAGCATACCACTTTTCCCCAAAGCTAGAATGGAATAAGAAACAGAGAAAGGAGAAGAGGATGACTAATGAACCATAAAAGTTCCTTTATAGTTTATTTAAATAAAATCTAATTTTACAACAAAAAAATTAAAGTTTCTCTATCTTTGGGGAATACTGTCATTTAAACACATGGCTTAGAGTGACAATATATAACATGGGGGATAGAGAGAGAAAAATCACTGAGATCAAAAAGAAGATGAGAATGAAGTTTTAAATCTCATTAAGAAAAAGAAAGCAAATGACATAGAGAAACAGCAGTCTATGACTTTAAAAACTGTCATCAAATAAAGCACACTGCTTCTAGAATTACTCACCTACCAATTTAGCATCAGGATGGTGATCTGTTGCACACCACTCCCCTGAAAGGGACAATTTTTCTTTAAACAATTATCTTCTGAAAACAGAAAAAGAGATCAGTCTAAACTAGATTTCCAAACATAGTAGAGAGCTAACGGTGACAAGTTAAATATCAAAAGTTTGATTTTGGTCAAAAGGAAATAAATGTTTAAAAACTTTGATTTGATAGTTAAATTCAAATAGTGCTCTGGTTAACATTAAACACATAAAACAGTTTTGTAATATAAGGGAAAAATGACTATAGTAAGATGTGTACATATTCTATTAATTTCAAAATAATTGGGGGTGTTGAACTATAAAGGAGTTTTCATAAAATTGTATTCATATCTGTCTCTGAAATATAGATATAATTTTATCTGCATCTGTGTAAGTAAGGATGGATATTGGGAAAAGTAAACAAGCAAACGAGTTCCAGAAAACATAGAAAATCAAGTCAGGAAAGAATGATCACCACTGGTACCCACATACAATAATCAGGGGGGAAAAGTTCCAACCATATGTAGCAAGATGATGAATTAGCTGTTGTAGGAAGAAGGTGGCTATGTAGACACTAACTAGTCCACTGTCCTCAAAGATGAAACTCCTGAATTAATGTGGCTGTTACAGGGAGATGTTAAGGGGGTTAAATAAATAATAAACTGAAGAGGGTATCATTTAAGCAGCTGTTAATAGATGTGGCAGTGACAAAAGGAGACATCAGGAAAGAGCCAAGAGCAGAGATAGGGAAAAAAGAGGCTATGTAAGTGGAATTCTTACTAGCTCAGGGGCCTCAGAAAGGTTTTAGGCTCCCAAATGACTCATGGAGAGAAGTAAATGTGATTGCAGCTTCCATGCTTTTTCTGGTTAGTAGGGAAGATGGCTGACTCTGAGGTAGGGATGGGAAATGGTCTTTATGGTAGAACCGATTTGGTAAAAGTGGCTTGAAATTTTGTAAGGGTTTAGTGCTTGGAAAAAGATATCAATAGGAGGAGGGTCAATGAGGTATCATTTATGAAACATTTACCTACATACCTCAATTCCTAGAACAAAATAGACAATTACTCTTTGGTTCTCTTTCCTTTTATACATGTATATATTTTAGTTATGTGTATATATATATATATATATATATATATATATATATATATATTTAGTTATGTGTATATATATTTAGTTGTAGTATATATTTAGTTTTATATATATATTTAGCTATATATAGGTATATAAGTGTATGTATATATATAATAAATATATATTTTGTTATATATATTTATTTAGTTCTAGGCAAGTCATCTAACCTTATGATTCCTAAATTTCCTCATCTATAAAATGATACTTATTTGTGGTGCCTTTTTGAGGAATCAAATGTTTGGCAATTTTTGAGTCATCTATACTGTAATTAGAAATCATGACTGAAAATGCTTTGTGTTCTTCCCAGGAAAGATTCACTTTAAAGTTAGCATTGCTTCTATTGTATCTTTAAAGTGCCTCTGCAGGGTTTCATATAATCCAAGGTGCTGACAAAAAAGGAAAAATAATGACCTAAACAGCAAAATAGCATTTAAGCTTAGCTCCATTGCATTACTTAAGGATTCTCTAAGAATAATAGACACCAAAATAGTACAGAACTACCTCGACATTAAGGGATCATACAATATTCATTACCCCAGCTAAAATAATGCATAATAGAAGCATTCAGCACTTTCTAAACTAGTTCACTTTCTGTTTGGCTGATGGCTTTTGAGCCATTGTTTACCTAGGGGAACCAATGTCGAGGGAGAGAATACATATAATTAAACCATTATCTGTGTATTTGCTTAAGCCATCCACTTTTGAAAGGTCTAGTAGTGTTAGGCTTAGACATTTCAATTAAATTAACCATTTTGAGTCCTATTTTACATAGTAATTATTTGAAATATCAAAACCTTAAAGTTTTATTTTAAATCACCCTTTTACTTTAAAAACAAAGAAACCAAAGGGGGACATTTCTATGCTATCAACATCCTTTGGATCATTAGTTAAATAACAACCAGGGTCCAGCTCTAATCAGATATAATGTCATCTGATACTAGACATAAGGGAAAAAAAAAAAAAAACTCCAAATGATTTCATCCTTACTTCTCACTTTAATATACCAACAGAAAGTCATAATAGAAGATACAAGCAGAGTCAAATGCATAAAAACATGTTGCTGTCTTGCACTAATTGTGTCATTACAGCCACTAAATAATGATGACTTTTTCCTCCTTAAAATTGTAAAACTATAGAATGAATGGCCATAGCTTCTGTATTTATCACTTACAGAGTAAACTTTTTCAGTGACAACAGACATTCTGGAGCTTACATTGTGTTTTGGATAGGTTCCAAAATATCAAATACATTTGGGTCTAGGTTCTATTTCTCAGCTGGAGGGAATGGAGAGGGCAGTGATATGAGTTTGTTTTTGAACGATGTAGCCACACTTTCTCTGGGCATTGCATGATGAAATGGAAGCAGGGAAGGGAGTTAAGGTAAAGAGACAAGTAAGAATATAAATGGAGATGTTGGTGATATTGACAACCAATAGCATTTCAGAAAAAGAACTAGGAGTGGGGTGTAAAACAGTTGAGATCAGACATTTCAGGCTCCAAGTCTATGACGCTGGTCCTTCTCCCTATGCTTGATACCATGCGTCTAGCCAGGGTTAGGGTAGCTCCTCATTTAAGTATAATTAAATCTGACCTGAGCTAGCAAAATCAAGATTTTTAAAAATATATAGAACATAAGTTTGTGCTCAGTTTATGAAAAAAATCGGTAAAATCTCAAAGACATAGCATAGTGGGAAAAAAAGATATTTAAGTAGAAATTAACATTACATATTAAGTTTAGTCAGCATTCTAGTGTCAGGATATTGGACTCTAGTAAACATTAGAAGTACTGGCAAGATTTTGTCATCCTTTCAAATTTACGTACAAACAGAGTCATATAAATAACTTTTCAAGGAAAGGAGAATGAAAAATGTGATATGTATGTTTATATAAAACACCTAAACTCTGACAAGATTATATTCTTTGATTCTAAATTCTTTCTTCTTCTTTTACAAAATTAATATAAGGCCCTGGACTTCCACAAGGACTGTTTGTATTTGTTCAAGAAACCTCAAATTCATGACTGTTAATACAGCATAAAATTGTCCACATAAAATGGAACAAAGCATGACAGAAATGTTTAAGTGACATTTCAGACACTTAATGAGAAATACTGCTTAGCTGATAATGTCAAAGAATAGAAGTTTGAAAATTCTTGGCTGAATTCAATTTAATCATAGCAAAAGTGTTAGTTGAGCAATCTCATTTATCTGCTTAAGTGACTCTTTTCTGCATGCTGAGCTTTATGTTCATTACTTAGCAAAATGCACATCACAAAATGGCAGCAGCCTCTAGAGTTTGTTTTGAAGATTCCAAACTGCAAATATTAAATTGATGAATGCTGTGGTCCACCACAAAGCATTACATTTCAGAGACATTTTATAAATTCCATTTTGTGTCTCACAAATCAGTTTCCAATCAAATTCAACATTCTTTGGAAGACTTTATACTACATAGTAAAAAATATGTGTTAAGAAATCACTTCCTGAAAGAGAGATGGGGGAGCACCGTATTAGCACAATGCTTCTTTAGATATTTTATTAAAATGATCTGGGTAAAATTACATATATGCAATGTATACATATATATGTATATATATATATGTTGAATAATTTTTGTTGAATGTATCCTAATTTTTTTTTTGTAATCATGGATGTTGTTTCTGACTGTGTATACTCTTAGAATTGGGAGGAGTCTTAAGAAGGTTATCTAGTATATTATCACCTACCAGGATTATACCATTTATCCCAGGTACAATCGCTACAATATCATAGACTATTAGAATTGAAAATAATCCTTGACCCATTTTTGCCTATCTAAACATTGAATCACTGCAACCTTCCAAACAGATTTTAATCCAGTCTCTGTTTGAACATATCCAGTTTATTTTTGAGGAAAATGGTCTGTCCTGTGAATCTGAAGTCCAAGAGTCTGAGTGAGGTTCATTCTTCAAGCTCCCAGGCTTCTGACCTTTTCTTCCTTTGTATAAATAGTGTACTGGAGAGACAACTACTAAGATCTCATCTGACTCTCAGCTTTTATGAATACCTTGCTCTCTGAGAGCCAAGGAATCTAATCAAATCCTGAACTGCTCTTGAAGTTAGAGGGTATTCCTTGGGTCCAGCTGAAACTTATCCCTTTGCACTTTCAGTATCCATTCTCAGAATCCTCTCTCTTCGTCTTCAGAGTCACAATTAGAAACTGAATCCTTACACAGCTCAGGAACAAGTTCTAAATTCTAACACTCTTTAAGAGCCAGGGCATTCTTATTTATGTGTAACAATATTCTTTTGATGAAAGTGAAGTCAGTCTTTGGCTCTCTTCTTAAAGAAGCTAAAACAAAAGAGGCCATCAAATACACTCTCTGCTGGATTACACACACTATTATGTATGATAGAGTGGACCCCCATCAGTAGGCATGGAGATCACCTGGAATGTCCAGATGGTTCCTTAGAATGAAGGTTTTCAAAAGACCATTGCTAGACATATGTGTCTGGTTAGAATGTTTAACCTTCATGGTCTTTAATCATGTAGCATTATGTGAAATGCCACCAGCTGAATGGCTTGATGGAGTGTTTTGAAGCTGTAGAGTTTCCAATCTTCTGGCCACCACCAGAGGCCCTGCAGACACTGGGAATGTGGTACCTACAGTCTGATTGCCTCATTACTGGGCTATGAGAAAAGAGGGCAGATGGGAGTTGGCCTTCACGATGTATAGCATGGGCATAAGGAGTTCTGTGATCAAATGAATGAATGAGAAAGAGAGAGAGAGACAGAGACAAAGACAGAGAGACAGTGACAGAGACAGAGAGACAGAGACAGAGAAAGAGAGATCCATCACTTGGATAGGCAAGGAAAGATCTGTTCCAGTTGTTCCAATTCTTCCTTAGTTGTTGATAATCTCAAAGATATTTTTCCCTCAAAACTAAGTTCATGTAAAGAAGATCCTTTTTGGGATTTTTAATTCTCTAAGGGTAAAAATATCATCTGTCATGGAAGTTTATTACTCTACACACCATAAGTACTGATGAAGCCATTGAGAATGAAAAGCCCATCATTGTTCATTTTAAGAGCGGCTGAAGTATATGGGAAGTGGTTTCACAGTAGGAAACCTTCACATCAGCCTGTCCTGACACAGTACTGACTGCCGCTGTTAGCTGGAGCAAGTATATGAACGAGATGTCTCTGAGCTTCAGCATTCTCATCTGTAAAGTTGGATTCATTTCAGGGTTGTGGTGCAAATGAGATAAAATAAACTATGCAAAGAGCTTGTCATGGTGCCTGAAACTAAGTCAACTCATAAAGCAGGGTTATTATTAACTCTTTATTAGGATTATAATGATCGTAGCATGCCTGTTAGGAATGTTGACAATCCTTTAGAGGCTGAACTTGACCCAGGACCCTTCTGTGTGTGTAAATGCCTTGTCCTGTATGTGGCGATGATTTAGGTCATTTCAGCGTTCATCTCTCTGACCTGAAGTTTTTCTGCTTCAGATTTGATTTTTAAGAAACATTGGTTACCAGACCTCGCTCCGATACTTCTGAAGAGCATTGAGGCTTGACGGCAACATCTCTTGCTTGCTTTTCAGAGTCCTGATTCTATCCAAACAGAAGCATCTGAGCTCTCTCTTTCATGTATGGGGAGGAGGGGTGTCCAGCATCTTTGTTGTTGTTGCTGAAACTCTGGAAAGAGAGCAGGGCATGGAGCTGTGCTAGCCAATTTGGCAGCGTGCTTTTTTCAGCCCACTTGGCTGTGCACAATATTCTGTCTGAGTTTGGGAAGATCTGTCTGCTTTTTTCCTTTGTATAGAGGCTATGAGAAATGAGGCAATGGATTTGTCTTATACAACAGCCTGGAAAAATAGGCCATGGCCTAACAAGTAAGAAGAGTTGCATGGCCTCATTCCAGGGAGTTCCTGGCTGGAGACTGGAGGACAGGTTGAGACGCCTTCTGATAGATTTTTGTACTAACTGCCCTCTTTCCTGAAACAAGTCTTGCTTAAAATAAAAGGTGGAGGGGTGGGCAGGAGGAGGTAGGGATCCTTACACAGTACGCTATCCCTTTATCAAGAATCAATATCATGCAGATTTAGAAGTCATCGATCAAATCATGTATCCCAAAGCACAGCAGGAAACCTTACAATCCTTGTAAATGGCAGTGAGCTGTGATAAGGTGCAGTTAGGACCCAGTCCCCGATGCTCCTCTTCTGAGACTGGCTTAAACCATTTCCTTGTCATAGAACCCCAAATGACCCTACACTGTCCCTTTTTTTCTATGTTTGTTTTGCTTTGTTTCTGCAAAGCGCTTTGTCCTTGTCTGCCTTTTCCAGATGACTGTTACATTTTTCTCCTTGCTGTTTTCTCTTCCAATCAGTGAAGGAGCCCCAGACATGAACTGCAACTGGAGTTTCTCACTCTGTACTCCACCCCCCACTATAGACACACACATGTACACACACACACACAGTCACACACACACACACGCTACCATTGTAATTGCCTTTTCCAATGATGACAGTGATGTCTTTCCTATCGGGCACTCTTTGTTATTTTGGTTTGGAATTCAAGGAATGGGAGAGGCTGGAATATCATCAATCTCCAGAGGTGGCTGATCTGACTCAGTGTCTGCATCAAAACTATTGCTCTAAAAAGATGCAATCCCCTCCTCACTGCAAACACCTAGAGTTTCTACCTTCCCCGGGCATCATTCACTTAACTCCTTGACTGCCTGCCTGGGTTACGATGGCCACAGACTGAATCTCTATTTCTTCATCTTGGAATAACGCTCCTCAGAGCTGCTTTATGGAGCTATTCACAGATAAGAGCAATAATGAGCTCAACAACACGGTTTCCTTTTCTGTATTCTGTAACATTCTCATCTCAGCCACCGTGTCTGGCAGCCACACAATGAGTCCCTGCATGTGTCAGAGAGATGGATGGTATCTGCAGTGTCTGCATTTCGGTGCTGACTGTGTGAGCTCCTGCTGAACCTTACCTCGGGGATGCTCAGTTCTGTGCCATTGAATCAGAAAGGCAAACTGCCCCCTTCCAAGAAATGTCTTATTTTCTCCCAACACAAAATACTTTAATGGAAATAATGACACGCATTAGGTACGTTGATGGATAGCACGTTGTCCTTTCATCCTCAGTATTCCTGATTATAGGACTCTGTTTTTGTCTCATTGCTCTGCTATTATTTTTTCAAAGCTAAAACAAAGAGGCTACTAGTCTAGGTGGTAGTTCTTTATAAGCATTTCACACATCTTTGCTTTCTTCAACTGCATGGAATCAGAAAAAATAAATAACAAAGGATATTAATGAGCCCCTATTTCCTTATCCGGGAAGTAACCAGTTAATTCTGGTTACTTTTGGTCCTGATCTAAATTGACTGGCTTTTGTTTCAGCATGAAATCAGCTCTGAACCATGCACAAATGTGCCGCAGTGAGGTCTTTGGTAATGGATTATCAGTAAGATTTCAGTGCTGCTAGGACCGTGCGGGCACATCTGAGCAAAGTGGGATTATGTGGGATTGGAGCCAAAGGACTAACGACAGTGACTATTTCTACCATCTGTTTTCTAGGGCCAACTTCATGGGCAGGTACCTTGTGCTGTCACACAGGGCCAGACACTTAGATGGGCAGCTTAATGCCCTACTAGTGTGATCTTGAAACTTAATAATTTGTGAGCAAGAAGACCTGAAGATTCATTTTGTACTGGCTCAGCAGATTATACAGCCACTCCTGGTGCCAGGCACCGCTCTATGCTTTGTTACTAATAACAGGATTCCTCCTCGGTTTTCCTTCCTTCTCAGTTTTGACTGAGGTACAACAAGACAGATAGCAGCATAGATGTTAGGACACCAAAGTGAGCGTGAGGCAGCCTGCCCACTCCATATAAAACATGATGTTGGAAGTGGCCATAAGAACCTGTTCCATCTGTCTTGGAACCTTCATCCAGATCAAGGGTCTAAAAAAGAGTTTGAGAGAAAAGATGTGTGCAGGTATCTCTTCAGAGAGAGCAATTCCCTTGCTGTGAGTCCCCCCTCCTTTTTGTGGTTGGGAAGACAAGGACTTAAGGGGGACACAAAGGACTGATATCTTATTCGTGCCTAAGAAAGTTACAATGGACTATGGCTTAGATACAACACATACTTGGAAATCTACAAGCTGAGAGGCTAAATAGGCAATCAAAGGGACATGATCTAGTTTGCTAGAACAAGGGATGATGCATGAGAGTTGGCTGTGGGCCATCTGGAAGAGAGCCTTGGTGTAGAATTATCTTAGGTCTTCCAAGGTCTGTCTTGGGGCTTCTGGAGGCATGAGAAGACCCCAGGGGAAGGATGTTCAGCTGGTGAGTAGTAGCTGAAACAGGAGTCAAGGGCCTAGAGTAAAAATGCATCTGCTGGGACTAAGAGAACCATGAGAAAGACTGACTAAAGAAAACATTCAAAAAGCCCCCTAAAGCAACCATAAGGACAAGAGTCGGCTGTAATCATTTATGTGACTTTTCTCTAAGAGCTGCCAGCTTTAACTATCTGATGAACAGAAAGCACAAAGCCACCCAGGTATTACTTCTTCTCCCTCTCTCCATCTTTGATCCCAAAATGAAGCTAGGACTGGGAGAGATGATGAGCTGGAAGGGAGAAGCACCAGAGCCCTTGCACCACTGTAAGTCCCAGCCTGTAACAGGTGCCAGCTGGTTGAGGGGTTAAGTTGCATGTTAAATCAGGTTTGGAATTTTCACTGCTCTATCAGACTAAACATTCTGGTGACTGAATTGAGCCTGTGTTTCAACTGAAAGTAATAGTCGGATCTCCTTTTACCTAATAATGAGAGGAAAGGCAGAGAAAGCTGTCTGAGTGTTCCCTCCAGGGACACGAGGAGGTTATATTTTCTCCCACTGTCCCGTTAAACTTTATTCAGTGATCACAATGCACACACATCATGCTTGCTGACATATCGTTCACATCTTTATTACCTATGCAATCACCTCAATGTTTTACAGAAAGTACTATCCAAATGTTGGAAAGGAGAAAAATAAGAAACACAGAGGTTAAGAGACCTTAGCAGATTAATAAATGATAGAGCTAGAATTTAAAGCCTGATTTGTGTTTCTTAAGGCTTATTCCTTTAATCATTAGACTCTCTCTCCTAAATTAGAAAAAAAAAACACCATCTATTAAGTACCTACTATATGCCAGGAATAGTGCTAATGGCCTTACATATATGATTATATTATTTACTCCTTACGTAAAGCATAAGTCAGATGCTCTTCTTGTTATCTATCAGAGGAAACTGAGACATAGAGGGTTTTAGTAACTAGTTAGTAATTAGTTTGAAATTACATGGGGAGCTCTTGTCTGCCTGACCCAAAATTTGTGTAGTTCATTAAGAAACAGAAGGAGATTGAGAGGGAGAGAGAGAGAGATTAATTTCTCCCTACTTTTCTTCTCAAATAAGTCACATCTTTGCTAAAATAAAATACATATGGAGGTCCTCCTAAGTATATAGCCAGTAGTAGTCACCAAAAAACCAAGATAATTATTAGCTATGGTCCCATGAAGAGGTACCATAAATACAGAAAGAGAAAACTAACAGTCATGGCAACCTTAGCCCATAATGAAGTGACCGACTCTGCATGACTCACTCTGAGTGAAACTGTAACATTAGAGAGAGGGATGCTCTGTCCTGTTTCCAGGAATATCCAGAGAAGTCTTCATGGAAAAGGTGAGTCATTAATAATAGTTTTATTTAAACAATTCAAGAACAACAGCAACAAAAAACATCCAGGTTGGGGAGTGACAGCAATAGCAAAATCACAGGACTGGGAATAAATATAACCAACAAAAGGAGAAAGCAGGGAAAACTTTTTTTTTTTCCCCCAAAAAAATCTATTTGTTCTAGAAGAGTGGGCCATATGTTGTGGCTCCATTATTTATGCAGAGAGCTGCAGTCAGGCTGATGGATGTGAACATGATATGGTGGGAAATGAGAGGCCACGGCAGTTTCTTCATCAAGGGATTAAGCAATGAAAGTTATGTTTTCAAAATATTTGTCTGGGAGTGGTATTTGTCTGAGATTGAAAAAGAGAATAGAGTCAGTGGGAGTGACTAGAAATTGGTTAGAGTTGCCCAGGTACAATATGGCACCTCAATTTAGCCTTTGCAGAGTGGGCTTTCTTTCTTGAATGACAGTAGAAAGGAATGGGGGTGGGAGTAGAAATATCTGGAATATAGGTATGTAGATATGTATATTCCAGATATGTATATATCTGCATACTCCAAGAGCTGTAGTCCTGAAACAATGTGGGAAATTTTTATCACTGTATATTAAATAGTGCATTTAAAGCTCATAGTTCAATGAACCAAAAGAGCAAAGAATATGGCAAATTTCCAGTATTTATAATAGTGTAGAGAAAAATCATCACGGTGGTACTGGGAAGCATGATGTGGCAGAAATAGCAGTGACTTAAGAGTCGAAATTATGCATTTTCTTTTGAGGCACACTATTGCTATATGGAGAAAAATTGTCTTTCCTTTTCTCTTAACATTTTAAAACCAACACACAATTCTAGTTTGTTACCTGTGGCACCTGTCGACGGTAGAATATTCAAAGAAAATCCTGAATCTACTGAAAACTTAAGAGTAAATAGCTTCTGTTTAAAATTCCCTAACATACTTTCTGGAGTTGGAATGCTCCATCAAAATTCATCATCAAAACTTATCCATCAAAACTTATCATCAAAGGCTTTGTTGTGAAATGCCAGGATGCCACTGAATAAGGTAACAATGAGGCAGGGAGGAGACTCTTTTTGTTTTTTAACATCTTTGTTGTAGTATAATTGCTTTACAATGTTGTGTTAGTTTCTGCTGTATAACAAAGTGAATCAGCTATACGTATACATATATCCCCATACCCCCTCCTTCTTGAGGCAGGGAGGGGACTCTTAATTTGCCTAAAAATTCTCTTACAGTCTCTTGATAAGCTCTGATGTACTTTCGGTGGGGGGGGGGGCGGGGGAAGAGTGGTCGGTGAGAGGGGGTAAATTATTGCTGTGGTACATTTTCCAAATCTCTCACTGGCAATATCCATATTATAGTTTCTATTTGAAGTGTTGACAATGGAGGAAACATTACTAAGAATGGCTGTCATGGATCAGCCAATAAGGCTCGAATCGCCCTTTCCTTTCACATCCACTTGTCTGGTGTGTCTCTGACATGAAACAGAATCAACTCAGAAGGGGTGAAGGAAGGTTACCTAGGATCCCAGACAAATTTCTTTTAAGTTTGGTTTATTCCTTTGAATGATTTCTTAAAAATTGACCTTTCTGTTGAGACATTTTCTGGAACAGTAGGATATCTTATTGAAGCATGCCTGTTGAGAGTCTTTGAACGCCTTTTTTTTTTTTTTCCACAGCTGCACAAGTCTACTTCGGCTTTGGACCAGAAAAAAACAATGTGATATTATTTTTCCTCTTCTCTGGAATATTCAGTTTCCGTTCTCATGAATTATAATTTATGTGAAGTAAAGAAATGTAAGTGTATCTTTGAAATCAGGTGTTAATTTGTGTTCTCACTTTCAAAAACACTTTTTTTGTTTCTTTCTGTACAAATTATCAGTCAATTACATCCCTGTGGGTATAATGCACATATGGCCGATTTCTTCAGGGATTTATATCTGGAATAAATACATGCTGCCCTCACAAACCTGCTTCTGAATTGGTAATAGATACAGTCAATGATTTGGTTAAAATAAAAAATTTCTTGGGAACATCATATACACTACCTGGCTGGCAGTTCTACTGAGGTTGAAGTGATGAATCTACGAAAATCTTCTAACTGGTTCAAATGCTTTGTTCAAAATGTAGGGCCTTAGAGGTCATTTTTTTCATAAATTTTTCTTTTTTAAAAAATTGAAACAAGATTTCAAGTCAAGATTATTAAAATAAATATTGTGTGAGATATCTAACAGTGCAAATAAATTCATAAGTCACTAGTAGAAGAGGACAGAGTAGCAGTGAAGGAAGTGATAAAAGCATGAAGAGTTATTCTAATGAAAAGCCATATGAGAAAAAATCCCAGGCCTGACACTCTTTTTACTCTAAGCTTTGTTACTGTCACCATCTCAATTCATTTTTAGTAACTTAAAATAGTTATGTCACTGTCAGTAACATGTTATGCCACAGAAATGTTTCATCTCATTTTCTGTAGTAATTATTCTTGAGCCAAACAGAAATTATGTAAAAACTAAACAGGATCAATGCTAATAGCATTCTATAATATAATTCTCCTCCTATCATTCATTTCCTTCATTTTTTTTACATACTACTACTGTTCTCCTTCCAAGATTATTACTGAGGCAATGTTTGATACTAATAATATTCATTATACATGGCTAATTATATGACTCTACACAATAGGAAAAAAAATCCTGAGTCACCCAAAATTACAATGGCAGACATAAAACTTTAGAAATTATGTTTGGTTAAGATGAGTCATTCTAATATTATGAAATAATATTTTATATTTGTCAAGTGCTTGATAATTATCCAGTTATGTATGTGTATTATGCATATAAATATGCTGTTTTATTGAAATGTTCAATAAATATTTATTGTACTGTTTGGTGATAGGCATATAATGATGGCTATGGACAGTCCTAACTCCCTGGATCTTGTGGTCTCCTTAGCCCTCCTCATGACACAGGCAGGAGTATTATTAACTGAAGTCCAGAAATCAAATAGCTTGCCCAGGCTTCAGAGCTAATAAGGATCTAAAGCATTCTTACTCCTAGCTCAGAGTTATATTAAATATACTTATATTCCTCAAATCACATTCCTTCAAAATAAATTCCACAAAGATAAGTTTTTATTGCTAAACAACATTAAAGACATTTTTGGCATTAAAGACATTTCATCTTCTTTGGATAAATTCAAAACACACATTAGCACATTAAACATTCTGAGAAGCAGTTCAGTAGAGATGCATTATTTAATTCACTGAGTCCCAAACTATTAACATCTCACTGTACATAGTTTTTGGACACAATACATCACACTTATGTTTTCAAGTGTTAGGCTTGTGATTGCATTTTCTTAGTCCATTAAGTAAGAGAATTGTCAAACCCATTCACCTCCTTGCCTGGAAATCCCTTTGCCAGAGGAGCACTGATTGCCATCACGTGGCACCTCAGTATTGAATAAATCTCAGAACAGTGAAGTATATAAACTATTGTGCATATGTATCTTTGGAAAGGAAGAAAAAGACTTTACAAATTAGATTTAATATTATCAATATTTAATATTTTATAAGGAGTTCAGTCCTTCAGATATTGTATGATGACACAAAATTTTACAACCACACCATGAATACTCAACCTTCTAGAAAGGAATGCCTCAAACTAATTACATTTTGTTTTCTTCACCATTTGGGTCAATGGATGGGTAAGAAAAACCCATGTCTTACGCAGTAGTGCTATAGTAAGGCGTTACCATACAAAACTTTTTTCCATAAATTCATCTCAATGTTGCTGTCATGCAATCTTTATAAAAGAACACAGTCTTGATAATTTATGTCACAGTTTTGCCTGGAGATGATAAGGCGCCATACCCAATGAGCTTTGCTGTAGCAAAGTTTAAGTGTAATGTAATATTTACTAGAATTATTAAACTGCATAATTTATTTTTTAAACCACTTTATTGAGGTATGATCAACATGTAAAAAGCTGTACATATTTAAGGTTTACAACTTGGTGGATTTGGAGATAAGTATACACCTGCGAAGCCATCACCACTATCAAGGCCATAAACATACCCATCATCTCCCAAAGTTTCCTCCCACCTCCTTTATTATTATTATTTTGTGTGTGTGTGTGTGTGTGTGATAAGAACACAACATAAGACCTACTCTCTTAGCAAATTTTAAGTATACAACACAGTACTGTTAGCTATAGGCACTAGGCTATTTAGTATGTCTCCAGGACATATTTATCTTGCATGACTGAAACTTTGTACCCCTTGATCATCACTTCCTCATTGTAGATGGGATTGTCTTCTTCATTTGTTTTCCAGATAGTTCGTTGTTTGTGTGTGTGGAAACACAACTGTTTTTTGCATGTTGATTTTGTATCCTGTAAATTTACTGAATTTGTTTATTAGTTTTATCAGCTTTGGGGTGCAGTCTTTAGAGTTTTCTATATATAAGATTATGTCATCTGCAAACAGAGACAATTTTATTTCTCCCTTTACAATTTGAATGCCTTTTATTTCTTGGAAACACAGGATCCCACCAAAACTTGTGGGATGCAGCAAAAGCAGTTCTAAGAAGGAATTTTATAGTGATAAATACCCACATTAAGAAAAAAGAAAGATCTCAAATAAACAACCTAAGATTACACCTCAAGAAACTGGAAAAAAACAAATAAAGCCCCAAGTGAGAAGAAGGAAGAAAATAATGAATGTTAGAGCAAAAATAAATGAAATAGAGACTAGAAAACAATAGAAAAAAATCAATGAAACTAAGAGTTGGTTTTTTGAAAAGATCAGTAAAATTGACAAACCTTTGTCAAAAGAGACTAAGAAGAAAAGAGAGAAAACGCAAATAAATAAAATTAGAAATGAAAAAGGAGATCTTACAACTGAAGATCACAGAAATACAAAGGACTATATGAGACTATTATGAACAATTATATGCCAACAAATTGGATAAGAAAAGGATGGATTAATTTCTAAAAACATACAACCTACCAAGACTGAATCATGAAGAAGTAGAAAATCCGAACAGACCAATAATAAGGAGATTGAATGAGTAATCAAACACCTCCTAACAACAACAACAAAAAGCCCAGGAACAGATCGCTTCAGTGGTGAATTCTTTGAAATATTTAAAGAAGAATTAACCCAATCCTCAAATTCTTCCAAAAAACCAAAGAGGAGGGAACACTTCCAAACTCATTTTACAAGGCCATCATTACCCTGATACCAAAGCCAGATAAGAACACTACAAGAAATAAAATTACAAAAAATAAAATTTCTATAAAGCTACCTTGAATGATGGTAGCCAAGCTATGGCCCGTGATCACACTTGATTCTTTAATGTTTTATGTATACATAACCTTTGAAAAAAAGCTTGAGGAAAAATCTAATCATTATCTGTTGGACTGATATTGTTATTGAATGTATTATTTATTTGAAATATGCTAAATTGTCAAACAGCATGAAATATTCATTTTATCCAGAAACATAGACAATTATGAGTAAACAATAGAAAGAAAGGCCCTAGAAGTCTTGAAAGCTCAGGATTGCAGAAAGTGTACTGACCAGAAGGAAAAAGACAAATCTGCTGCTGGCTAGGCATGCAATGTTAAGTGATTAATTTCCTTAACCATTTTAAACCCTGGTATCCTTATCTTTAAAGTGTGACTATTAATACAACTCCGCTTAACTCAGGAATACTATGAAGAAAAATTATGCTAACTCATGTAAGACATTTTGTAATCTAAAAATTATACTCTTAAGGTCATTCTGTTAAATAAGCAGAGGCAAGCAGTTTCACCAAATTACTCCATGAAAATTATTCTACCTCTTAAGAGTTGAAGAGCTAATGGAAAATTATTAATAGAAGGACCTATGTTAGGATAGGCTATGATATTCTGTGGTAGCCAAAACAAACAAAACAAAAACTATGGTTTAACACAATAGAAGTGTATTCATTGTTCATGCTATATATCTAACATAGATCAGCAGAGGCCTCTATGCCACATAATAACTCAGGGACTGACCTGATGGCCAGTATGACATCTCAAAAATATCTTCTGAAGTCTCAGCAGCAGGAAAGAGAGACTGGAGAATCGTAGGTGAGATTTTCACTGCCTGAGCTGCTCAATGATCCATTAACCCTTAATTGCATTGGGGCTAGGAAGCATAGGAGAGCAAATGGATTTTGTTAAGCATTACTGTTTCTACCATGGTACTTAGTTTATGTTAGTGAGAAAGAGAGAGAAGGGAGGAAGGTTTCTAATAACAGTCAAAACAGCATTGCAATTCTGTGAATCTTTGATTTGCCAACATAGCTGAGTAGCCAACAATTCAATTTAATTCTGACACTCACTATCTGGAATTAGCACAGTCCCCACTACTTAAGGGCTTAAGCCTACAAGACTGCCCCCACTTCAGACACCAGACACAAATTCCAGGGCCCACTTGTACGTCTCACCAACCAGCAATAAATAAATAAATAAGTAAATAAATAAATAAACTTAAGCCCCATCCTTAAGTTTGGTAATTTGCTAGAACAACTCACATAACTCAGGAAAACACTTTACTTATGTTCACTGGTATGTTATAAAGGATGCAACTCAGAAATAGCTAAATGGAAGAGATGCATTAGGCAACGTACAGGTGAGTAAGGTGGGTGCATGGAACTTCCATGTTCTCTGAAGGCACATGACATTCCAAAGCACATCAATGTGTCACCAACCCCCAAATTCTCTGAACCCCGTGAGGTTTCATAATGTAGGCATGATTGAATAAATCATCAATCATTAGTGATTGAACTCAATCTCTAACCCCTTCCCTTTCCTGAAAGTTGTGAAGTGAGGCTGAAAGTTCCAAGTCTCTAATCATGCTTTGGTCTTTCTGGAGACCAGCCCAATCCTGAAGATATCCAGGAGCCCTAGTCATCAGTGATATTATTAGCATACAAAAGACACTCCTGTCACTCAGGAGATTTCAAGAATTTTAGGAGCTATGTGTCAGAAACCAGGAACAAAGACCAAATACATTTTTTTTTTATCATTCTGCACATTTTAAAACAAATAGAACTCACCCCATATATAAAAAATTAATTCAAAATGTATCAAAGACCTAACTATCAAAACTAACACTGTAAAACTCTTAGAAGAAAACCTAGGCATAGAAATTTTTGACTTTGGATTAGAAAATGGTTTCTTAAATATGATACCAAAAGCACAAGCATCAAAAGAAAAATATTGATAAATTGGATATCATCAAAAGTAAAAACTTTTGTGCTTTGAAGGACATTATCAAAGAAGAAAGATGACAATCCATAGAATAGGAGAAATTTTGCAAATCATATATATGTTAAGGTACTCAACTATGATACACAAAGAATGCTTACAACTCAATAATAAAAAGATAACCAAAATTAAAAGTGAGCGAAGTGTCTAAATAGAGATTTTTCTAAAGAAGATACACTAATGGGCAATTAGCAAATGAAACGATACTCAACATCATTAGCCATCAAGAAAACACAAATCAAAACAAGATGAGCTATCACTTCACACTCACGAGGATGACTATAATCAAAAAGAAAATAATAACAATTGTTGGTGAGGATCTGAAGAAACTTTTATAGATTGCTGGTGGGAAAAAAATGTAAAAAAAAAAATGGTAGTTTGACAGTTCCTCCAAAGGTTAAACATAGTTACCATATAACCCAGTAATTCCACTCAGGTATATACCCAAAAGAAATGAAAACATATGTCCATACAAATACCTGTACATGAATGTTCATAAAAACATTATTTATAATTGCTAAAAAGTTTAAGGGACCCAAATGTCTATCAACTGATGCAAAAATAACATGGGATATATCCATACAATGGAATACTCTTAGGCTATAAAAAGAAATGGAGTACAGATACGTGTTACAATATGGATGAACCTTGAAAACATGTTAACTGAAAGAAGCTCACTAAAGACCACATGGTTTATGATTCCATTTATATGGAATATCCAGAACAGGCAACTAGAAAGAGACTATAGATTAGTGGTTGCCTAGGGCTGGGACAGGGGAGAGGAGGAGTTGAGGGAAAATGGGGAGTGGATGTTAGTAGGTACAGGATATTTGTGGAATGAAGATAATGTTCTGAAATTGATTATGATGATGGTCGAACAACTGCGAATATACTAAAAACCATCAAATTGTACACTTTGATGAGTTGTATGGTAGATGAATATCTCAAATAAAGCTGTTTAAAAAATAGTAACCACAAGAGAGTAAAAAAAAAAAAAAATCACTGGGAAAATTTGTGTTTGCTCTGAATGCTCTTCCATATTTTAGTATAGGGTGTTTTCAACACAAGCCCTATACAATTCTTTGTAGAGCATAATATAGATATTAAAAGAGAAATTTTTTCAACTAACAGTCTTCAATGTGATATAACAAATAAAATAAAACTTTCCTTTATATTTATTTTATATTAAAATTAAAAAGAAGGAAGTCTAGTTTTACAGAAATTTAATGTACAAATTGACATGTGTACTCTCAGTTGTCTTTGGGGGGGTCTGAGGGTCTCAGGCATCAATTGATGGCATTCTGGATATTTTAGAGGAAGAGAGTGGAAGTTCAGCAGCTCCATGGCACCTTTAGATTGATGCACCTTCTGCCCCCTAGAATAAATATTGCAAAATATTTATCTCGGTGTGGTTTAGATGATATCATCTTAAAGAATAAGTTTATCACTTGTCTTTTTTAACTGTCTCATTTGCAACCTCAAAAAGTAAACTAGATAACAGAATTTTGTAACTGATTTTCAAAAAAGTCTTTCAAGTGAATATCTTAATATGAGTTGGTGAACTAAAAGTCACATCCTGTGGTAGCATGGATGAAGGTGTGGATGGAAATCTAGAGAAGGAGAGAGGAGAGTGGGAGACACAGACCAAGAAATACATGATGGAGAGACAGAATGTGTATAGAGGCACAGCAATGAGTCAACAAATGTGGTTCAATTACCTATTACATAGAAATATAGTGTGAAAGTTTTGAGGATATAGAAAAGAACACAAACTCTCTGCAGTTATGGAATACATGGTTTGACATTGAGGTTTGGGGTTTCCAATAATTAAACTCATATCTGTAAGTAAATAATTGTAAATAGTTGATTAATGGAAGTATGAATTTACTTTCCCTAGATAAGTCAAGGCAGGCTTCAGATAATGGTGATTTTGGAGTTGGCTGTTGCTGGATGAGAAGGAGTTTTCTAGACTGAAAAAAGAATGAGGAAAAGGCCCTAAAAGCAGAAGGATTTACTGTATGCAAGTCTCAGAGGGAGAGAAGCGGTTATTTGGTGGATGTTTTCAGTGTAGCAAGTACTCATGATGTTTGATGGAATGGATAGAGATTCTGGGATGTTCCATGTAGTCTGGATTATGAAACAGTTTACATTTCTCATACATTAAAAACCACAACAGGAATAATCTACCACAGTTGAGTAAATTGCCATATTCCACAAACTCCTTTAAATAAAACTGCTCTTTAGCCCTAGAAACATATTGTTTCAAGTTTTCACACTCTACATTGCCTACCCTTTACTTCTGAGTTCAGTAAAACATTCTGATTTTAGCTGTATCTTCTACAATATTTTCATTTGCAATTTTTAAAATATCAACTTGCATTCCAAATATTTCACATCCATTTAATTCCATCACTTGATATTAAAAGCTGTCTGACCTTAGTAGGAGAAGTTCAGCTCTCAAAATAAAATGTGTTCTGTGAAGAAAAATCCATTTCTAAGACATATAACTACAACCTGTTTGTAAGCAGTATTTTCCCCATGGATAAAGAGGTTACTTTAGATAATTCCAATAATAGCTATTTTAGGTAAATATTAATCTTAGAGGTTAAGCTGTTTTATAACCTAAAAATAAATGAGATATATAGAGAAGCAGCCTCAGCAACAACAATACACACACACACACACACACACACACAACTTTCACTGCTCTAAAATTTTCCAAAGAAATTATTTAATTTACTTTGAAAAGTTCTTATTCTAGGCCAAATATCCTGATTATTTGTAGCTTGGGGAGGGAAATGAGTGTCACAAATCATCATGATTATGAGCTTTAATATGTCTCGAAACAGGAAATTTGTCTAGGTCTCTGGCACCAAACATGATTTTGTAAGAAATATGTTGTCTGGATGTCATGACTTCGTAATCAATTTCAAATAATTGTAGTAGCAAATACAAGTTATAGAACTAACTCGGCCAGAAGGGTGAGGGATTCCCTGCCTTCACCAGTGTGCTTTGTCCTCCCAGCTGTCCTGCTTATGTCATTTGACTCAGGTCAAGTTCATAAGAACATCTTCTGGGACCATGGAGCTGCTTGGCATTGAGAAATCTGTCATGCCTAGACAACTGATTCCCTCCCATGTCAGCATTTAACACTGAGAATACATCTGTGCCCCACAAAAAGCAGAGCAGATTTTTTATAAATATTTAATTATGATGCCAATACTTTGTCTCATTTGTATGAATACTTGAGATTGAATATTTGGATTACTCTTAAAGTACTGTGACCTATGAGTGGCTTTGCTATCTCATGGAAATGGAGCTAACTATACTAAATTTCTGGTAGAAAACCTCAGAGACTATATTAAAACCTGTAATCTATATTTCTGAATTTAACTTAGAACATGTTACAAGAAATTGATAACCTGTAAGTGAAGATAGAGTTTTTGAATAATCAATTGTTTTGCAAGAACCAAGATGAAATGGGGAGGTTTTGTTTTATTTTTACATATAAAAGATGAAAAACAAAAAGATCTTTACCATATTGAAATACAAAACATCTACATTTACGTCATGGGAGATTTCTATGAGACATTCAAGAGATGAAAATATAGTTGTTGAGAAAAACAAAAACACATTTAAGTTACTTTGTGGTTTAAGATGGGCTTATAACTGTAAGAGTGCTGTCTCAAGTTAGTTGTATAGCAGCTATATCTTCTCCTTTGGACTTTACAGGGAGATGAAGAATGAAATATTTTATAATCTTCCAATTTTTATTGAACACAACATGCCAAAATTATAATTATGGAGGAAACAGACATAAAAACAACAGCTAAGTAACAAATCAACAGTGTGGCTTTGAAAAGTACTGCCCAGAGCCTATGACTTCAACAGGGAAAAGCAGAGATGGGGTAGCATTTGAGGTAAAAATGGTATAATATTTTATTACCTCTGTCTCCTCAGAAGCCCCTTATTGGAAATCCATTCAAAAGAGAATATGTAAAAAGCAGTAAAACTACAATCTTTTAAGAATGTTTTTAGCACTACCCAATAAAATTTCTACAAGTCCACAAAGCATTTTGTCTTATACAGAAATAAGATAATAAGCAAATGCTCTATGAAATTTATAGCATCAGGCAATTTACCTGAGTTATTCACTCAGTTAGGCAAGAGGAAAAGCAGGGTTTCTCTAGCAGGAGGAATTAAGAAGACAAATAAAATTCTGTGTGGAGTCTAGGAGATGGCTGTTATTTGAATAAGACTTTTCTCAATAGCTAAAAGCTTTATGGTGTACTGTACTATGAGTTGGAATATTTAGTCCTTGTCATCTATAATTGTTTTCATATTTGCATATGGATGGTTAAACATTATCTAGTTAAACACACTACCAATAGTTTAACAGGGCTAAAATGATGTCTTCGGTTTGTCAATTTAGTAACCACTGTTTAACTGGAATGAATTGCTCAATTGGCCCAATCCCTGAAACAATACAGAGGCTGTGTAGTGAAGGAGTAGAGTGGAGTAATGTACTTTACCTGAGTGGAGTGGAGAGAAGTATGGTAGAGCAGAGTATAGGCATTTATTATAAACATGGGCAAAACCACCCCTACTATTTGTGAAGTCTGGGGCATGAGTGCAAATAAGGGCACACATACACTATATCTAAATATTTGAAAGTTATATTTGGTTTTTGTATGATTGGGTCTGTTGATTGACTAAGGATATCTGGGTAAGTATAAAGTAAACATATATAATTCATAATTTATTATAATTGTATCCCATAAATTTATTTGTGCCTTTCAGAAAAATCATGAATTATGCTATTATTACCAAGATTTTTACATGATTTGTGTTCTAATGACATCTAATGATGTAAAGAACTAAAATAATTACATTTAATTATATTCAGAGTTCATAATACTTGAGTTATTTTCATCAAGAAATATACATTGAAACAAATGTAAAAATTAAATTAAATTAATTAAATTGTCCTTCATACAGGCCTCAGAAAGTTATATTTTCCTCTAAAACATTCAGTATTATCTACTAAAGTTATAGGCAAAACAAATTATACTGGACAAATATAATTTAAAATCTAGATTTTATATACAACTGAATTTTTAAACTTTTATACAGTCTATATTTTTAGTAACTTTGGAGTATAATTTATAAAAATATTGAATTACTATGTCATACACCTTAAACTAATGTAATATTGTAAGTCAAATATACTTTGATTACAAAAATGAATTGAGTCCTACTAAATTATTTTATAAAAATAAAACCATTCATTATTCTAACATTCAGTAGCAATCCAGATGGCCACATAGAGAATAACTTTACGTATCACATACAACTATTGCAAATATCATGCTCCTTCTTGAAAACCCCCATACTACAAATTGGAACACTGAAAAATGATATTTTTTTAGGTAAGAATTTGTTGCAATCATGCTATCTGAGAGAAGCATTTGGCAATTTTTTGTCTTTTCCCTTCACCTACGTGTTTCAGCTGATCACATCCTTCCCGTACTTTGAGTCAGTGTCTGTCTTCTATGTCAGCAGCCCAGTCACTGACAATAATGGGTTTGGATATAGGATACAGAGCAAAAAATGTGCAGAAGCATTTTCCTGCAGCCTAAGCAGTATACAGTCAAGAGAGCAGGTGTTTTGGATTGTGGTAGTGCTGTTTCAGAAACAGAGGCATCCACATTTTCTTTAATAATTTTATTTTGTGTGTGTCTCTGTGACATACGTCCTGCCAAAGCACTGGGCAAGGGCCACTGTTGCCCAGGCTGAAGGGTAACACTGACAATAGGATCTAGATTCAGACTGCCAGTACTTGAATTAGGGTTTCACCATTTACCATAGAGACATATCAGATTTTTCTTACATACCTTTGCAGATCCTTCCAGCCATACCTTCTACAGGGCCTTTGGCTGCCACTCCATCCTAACCATTGTTGCTGTAACAGTCTACACGTGGGCTTCAAATGGCTTCAGAGGGAAGCAAATCAACTCTACTTAGAGTCTCTCCCCTGCAGTGCCCTCCTCTGGTGCATTCCTGTTTATGAAAAGACCTACAGTGCCAGGGGATCCTGTGCTTGCCCCATCCAGAAATAAATGTGGGAAAAACATTTGACCGATGGGACACATGAACCCGTGAATAATTCTCCCCCTTCCTCTTCTTCAATGCATAGACAGTCCTGAGATGCATTCAATATAAAGCCTCTCAGAAGATGTCCTGAGAAACCCAGCCAATCAACTCAGTAATGCTACCTTATATTCTTATATTGATTCTCTCTTTCCCAGTCTCAGTCCCTTTTTCCTAATTCCTGTGTTCCTGGTTTTGCATTATCTAATAAAATTTTAGCACATAACTCTTTGCCTCAGACTGTGCTTTCAGAGGAACCCAGGCTAAGAAAATGTATGACCTTAGGTAAATAAACTCCTCTGTGTCTCAATGTCCTGATATGAAAATGGGTAATAATAGTATTCATCTCTTGGGATAATTGCACTGCCCAAATGCAGCCACAATGAAAAACACTTAGATCATTTCCTGAAACACAGTAAGTAGAACCTGAGGCAAAATTTTATGTATTAATCACTTTTATATCTCCTTTTCCCAGTTGCAGAATTTTTTTTCAAATAGAAGCCAATGTTCTTGGTTCCATAACTATTTTCTTCATTCATATACAATGTTGAGCATAAATTTTAGGCTACACACTATGCTATATACCAGAGATTTATATAAAAACATAATCCTTCTCTTAAGCTCATAGCCTTGTGTAAGAGGCAGAAAAAAAAGCAATAAATATACAGTAATAAATACTGACAGAGATAGTCACAACACTATGGAAATAGGAAGCAGTTACCTGAAATGAGAGGACTGAAAACTCATTTTAGATGAAACTATAGCTCAGCCAAATTTTGAAGGTCACACAGTAGTTAACTGGGATAAGTAAAGCACTGAGATTATTTCAGAGAGAAAGTGCACAACAAATGCACAAATATTCCAGAGACACAGAAAAGAAGAGTACTTTCAGGTATTACAAGCAGTTCTACATTTTTATATTTAAGCTCAGAGTGGGGAGAAGGAAAAGATAAAACTGAAAAGTAGCAAAGGCAACATCATGAAGAATTGTGTATACATGGTCCTAAGATGTTAGTTTTTATCTTAAAGACATTCAGGAGCCATAGAGGGAATTTAGGCAGAAGAGATACACTTTTAGAAAAAAATCCCTCTGTAATGGTAGAATGAAATGGAGGGGGCAACACAAGAGGTTGAATTCAGTATCTTGGACCAAAAAATTGACCTGAATCCAAGAAGTGGCAAAGATGGTAAAGATGGAAAGGAAGGAACTGATTAGAATTTTATTTTATTTTATTTAAAATTTTTATTTTATATTGGAACATAGTTGATTAACAATGTTGTGTTAGTTTCAGGTATACAGCAAAGTGATTCAGTTATACATATACATATATCCATTCTTTTTTCAGATTATTTTCCATGTAGATTATTACAGAATATTGAGCAGAATATACCTTGTGCTATACAGTAGGTCCTTGTTGGTTATCTATTTTAAATGTAAAGGAAAATGGACACATAGGTAGACAAATATATGATAGATAGATAATTACAAATAAATAGGTATAAATAAGTACTTATCACAGGTATCACAGATATGATAGATGTTTATGTACACATAAATATATACAGATATGTATGGTGACTTACAGAGTGGTGGATTGAGACAGAAAGAATTCCACACCATGCTCAGAAGTGGTAGAAGATGGTATCAATAATCAATTTAAGGAGTCTCAAGGGACGAGTCATTAGGGAAGAGAGTAGTACTTAAAAAAATACTATCAGGGACTTTGAAGAAGATTTATTATGTTGAAAATCTTCTTATAAACTTCAATATATAACTAAGTGTAAATAAATGGCTAGCTGTTTAAGTTCTTTGACCTTATATATTCAGGCAAGAATATCGGAACAAATTTGCTTTGTTTTCATTACTCTTTTATAATTTTCCACAAAGTCAGGAAAAAGAAACAACTTCAAAATGTTAATAAACAATTATCTGAATTACACAGGAAAAACAATAATAGGAGTTGACAGTTTCCATATATTTGGGGCCTTTAAAATATGTTAATGATAGACATCATAGATGGTAGGTATGTTACAATGGTTTAAAAAAATTTGAGGTAGATAATGTTCTGGTGGAAGCTACATAGATCCCTCAGGAAAGGACTCTTAGGAAGTGATATTTAAGCTGAAATCTGGAAGATGAAGAAGAACCAGCCCTGCAAAGGCAAGGGAATGTTGTACAGAGAGAATCATATTATATAGACTATTGTACTGAAATATCTCTAAAAACATACTGTTTTATGGAAATTATACCCTCCACAAGGAAATGCTTAGAAACAAAATGATTTCAGTAGCATGGCTTCTAGGAACTGAAGCCAAGTGCTCAAAAATAAAATTCAGCTTCTTAATCACATTCACAAATTGCATGCTTGGGCAAAAGACCAACTTAGAACTGGATCCCAGACTTTGGTTAATTATGAAAATGTCAGAGTTTCATAGACTATGGCATGAAGTCACCCACGGAGTTCATTAGACTAGCTTGTGGTATCTATTAGGCTACTGAAATGCCTCAACAGTATGGAAAAACATGTTAAATATATATATAAAGACATATAATTTCATAGCCCAGAGTATATGCCATGGATTTCATTTAATCTGTATCGAAACCAGAGGACTATTATCAAATGAAAATAAAACTCTGTTCCCTGTATAAATTCCAACTCTTACATATGCAGTATAAAAAATTAAGTAAATTTATTACCGCCACAAGTTCATGGGAGCCAATTGAACTGGCTGTTTGAAAATGTGAAGTTTCAGCACTGCCATTTTCTTTGGCAGGGATGGGATCTGTTCTAAAATAAATACCAGTAAACAGTCTTCCCCATTAATTACATGTGTAACCACCAGCTGTTGGTCGAAATTAAGGTCTATTCTCTTTTAGTTTTCTATGCCCCATCCCACAATCAATGAAATAACTGGAAATAATTGAACAAAGATAACAGTAGTAAAACACATATAAGGAACTTATCAACATAACTCCAAAGAGCAGTACACTATAACCTATACTATTCTTTCTAACACCTATTCCACGTCTGGCTCCAGTTTCACCCAGCAACTATTGTCTTAACATGCACATAATACAGTACCTAGCACATTGTGTTTGTGGAGTGGACTATTAAGATGAAAAACACACAATAGTAGCCCTCAAAGGACTTTCAATGTAATAATCTTCATTTGACGTTTTGGGGCCAATTCTTATCAATTTACTAACAGTAGGCTACTCTTTTGAGGACTCATTAGTAGTCACAGACATACTTAGAAGCAAAGTGAGTATATTTACTTAGATACTGGTCAAGTGTCTGAAACATTGAAAATATTTGATTAAATTAATTAAGAAAGTTGAAGTTTGGAGGCGGGGTAGAAATTCATTATAAAGATAGGGGTAGTGAAAATTAATTAACCTGTGCCTTAGATTTTCCCAGTATGAGAGTCGGCTGTAATATACACTGCTGTGTATGCTGTAAAAAATAATTGATATTCACTCAAATATCCACCCCACCCACCAAAACTAATTTAAAGTTTTTATGCATTTTAGTATTTTTTTCTCATTGTTACTTAAAACTGACTTTTATGGCCTAGAATAATTTATTTTTAATTTTATTGAAGTACAGTTGAATTACGATGTTGTGTTTAATTTCTGCTGTACAGCAAAGTGACTCAGTTATACATATATATTCTTTCTCATATTCTTTTCCATTATGGTTTATCACAGGATACTGAATATAGTTCCCTGTGCTATACAGCAGGACCTTGTTGTTTATCCATCTTATATATAATAGTTTGCATCTGCTAATCCCAGATTCCCAATCCTTCCCTCCCTCACCTCCTCCTTGGCAACCACAAGTCTGTTATCTCTATTTGTGAGTCTGTTTTTGTTTTGTAGATATGTTCATTTGTGTCATATTTTAGATTCCACATATAATTGATATCATATGGTATTTGTCTTTCACTTTCTGACTTACTTCGCTTAGTATGACAATCTCTAGGTCCATCCATGTTGCTGCAAATGGCATTATTTCATTCTTTTCAATGGCTAAGTAATATCCCATGGTGTGTGTATATATATATATATATATATATATATTTATATATATATATATATATATATATATATATATATATATATATATACCACATCTTTTTTATCCATTCGTCTGTCGATGGACATTTAGGTTGTTTCCATGTCTTGGCTATTGTAAATAGTGTTGCGATGAACACAGGGGGTGCATGTATCTTTTTGTATTATAGTTTTGTATGGATATATGCCCAGGAGTGGGATTGCTGGATCATATGGCAACTTTATTTTTAGTTTTTTGAGGAACATCCATATTGTTTTCCATAGTGGTTGCACCAATTTACATTCCTATCAACAGTGTAAGAGTGTTCCCTTTTCTTCACATGCTCTCTAGCATTTATCATTTATTATACTGTAAAAAAAGCTTGATCTCCACACAAACATCCACCCCACCCACTAAAACTTCTTTAAAATTTGTATGCATTTAGTATTTTTTCTTGTTGTTGCTTAAAAATGACTTCTATGACATATAATAATTTTAGATCAGATTCTCATTCTTAAACATTCCCAATCATCTTTATTTTTTATTTTTTAACATCTTTATTGGAGTATAATTGCTTTACAATGGTGTGTTAGTTTCTGCTTTATAACAAAATGAGTCAGTTATACATATACATATGTTCCCAATTCTCTTCCCTCTTGCGTCTCCCTCCTTCCCACCCTCCTGATCCCACCCCTCTAGGTGGTCACAAAGCACCAAGCTGATCTCCCTGTGCTATGCGGCAGCTTCCCACTAGATATCTATTTTATGTTTGGTAGTGTATATATGTCCATGCCACTCTCTCACTTTGTCCCAGCTTACCCTTCCCCCTACCCGTATCCTCAAGTCCATTCTCTAGTAGGTCTGCATCTTTATTCCCGTCTTGCCCCTAGGTTCTTCTGACCATTTTCTTTCTTTCTTTTTTTATTTTTTAGATTCCATATATATGTGTTAGCATATGGTATTTGTTTTTCTCTTTCTGACTTACTTCACTCTGTACGACAGACTCTAGGTCCATCCACCTCACTACAAATAACTCAGTTTCATTTCTTTTTATGGCTGAGTAATATTCCATTGTATATATGTGCCACATCTTCTTTCTCCATTCATCTGTTGATGCACACTTAGGTTGCTTCCATGTCCTGGCTATTGTAAATAGAGCTGCAATGAACATTTTGGTACATGACTCTTTTTGAATTATGGTTTTCTCAGGGTATATGCCCAGTAGTGGGATTGCTGGGTCATATGGTAGTTCTACTTTTAGTTTTTTAAGGAACTCCATACTGTTCTCCAAAGTGGCTGTATCAATTTACATTCCCACCAACAGTGCAAGAGCATTCCCTTTTCTCCACACCCTCTCTACATTTATTGTTTGTAGATTTTTTGATGATGGCCATTCTGACCGGTGTGAGATAATATCTCATTGTAGTTTTGATTTGCATTTCTCTAATGATTAATGATGTTGAGGATCGTTTCATGTGTTTCTTGGCAATCTGTATATCTTCTTTGGAGAAATGTCTATTTAGGTCTTCTGCCCAGTTTTGGATTGGGTTGTTTGATTTTTTGATATTGAACTGCATGAGCTGCTTGTAAATTTTGGAGATTAATCCTTTGTCAGTTGCTTCATTTGCAAATATTTTCTCCCATTCTGAGGGTTGTCTTTTCGTCTTGTTTATGGTTTCCTTTGCTGTGCAAAAGCTTTTAAGTTTCATTAGGTCCCATTTGTTTATTTTTGTTTTTATTTCCATTTCTCTGGAGGTGGGTCAGAAAGGATCTTGCTGTGATTTATGTCATAGAGTGTTCTACCTATGTTTTCCTCTAAGAATTTGATAGTGTCTGAACTTACATTTAGGTCTTTAATCCATTTTGAGTTTATTTTGTGTATGGTGTTAGGGAGTGTTCTAATTTCATACTTTTACATGTAGCTGTCCAGTTTTCTCAGCACTACTTATTGAAGAGGTTGTCTTTTCTCCACTGTATATTCTTGCATCCTTTATCAAAGATAAGGTGACCATATGTGCGTGGGTTTATCTCTGGGCTTTCTATCCTGTTCCATTGATGTATATTTCTGTTTTTGTGCCAGTACCATACTGTCTTGATTACTGTAGCTTTGCAGTATAGTCTGAAGTCAGGGAGGCTGATTCCTCCAGCTCCGTTTTTCTTTCTCAAGTTTGCTTTGGGTATTCGGGGTCTTTTGTGTTTCCATACAAATTGTGAAATTTTTTGTTCTAGTTCTGTGAAAAATGCCAGTGGTAGTTTGATAGGGATTGCATTGAATCTGTAGATTGCTTGTGGTAGTAGAGTCATTTTCACAATGTTGATTCTTCCAATCCAAGAACATGGTATATCTCTCCATCTATTTGTATCATCTTTAATTTATTTCATCAGTGTCTTATAATTTTCTGCATACAGGTCTTTTGTCTCCTTAGGTAGGTTTATTCCTAGATATTTTATTCTTTGTGTTGCAATGGTAAATGGGAGTGTTTTCTTATTTTCACTTTCAGATTTTTCATCATTAGTGTATAGGAATGCAAGAGATTTCTGTGCATTAATTTTGTATCCTGCTACTTTACCAAATTCATTGATTAGCTCTAGTAGTTTTCTGGTAGCATCTTTAGGATTCTCTCTATATAGTGTCATGTCATCTGCAAACAGTGACAGCTTTACTTCTTCCTTTCCAATTTGGATTCCTTTTATTTCTTTTTCTTCTCTGATTGCTGTGGCTAAAACTTCCAAAACTATGTTGAATAATAGTGGTGAGAGTTGGCAACCTTGCCTTGTTCATGATCTTAGTGGAAATGGTTTCAGTTTTTCACCATTGAGGATGCTATTGGCTGTGGGTTTGTCATATATGGCCTTTATTATACTGAGGAAACTTCCCTCTATGCCTACTTTTGGGAGGGTTTTTATCATAGATGGGTTGAATTTTGTCGAAAGCTTTCTCTGCATCTATTGAGATGATCATATGGTTTTTCTCCTTCAATTTGTTAATATGGTGTATCACATTGATTGATTTGTGTATATTCAAGAATCCTTCCATTCCTGGAATAAACCCCACTTGATCATGGTGTATGATCCTTTTAATGTGCTGTTGGATTCTGTTTGCTAGTATTTTGTTGAGGATTTTTGCATCTATGTTCATCAGTGATATTGGCCTGTAGTTTTCTTTCTTTGTGACATCTTTGTCTGGTTTTGGTAGCAAGGTGATGGTGGCCTCGTAGAATGAGTTTGAGAGTGTTCCTACCTCTGCTATATTTTGGAAGAGTTTGAGAAGGATAGGTGTTAGCTCTTCTCTAAATGTTTGATAGAATTCCCCTGTGAAGCCATCTGGTCCTGGGCTTTTGTTTGTTGGAAGGTTTTTAATCACAGTCTCAATTTCAGTGCTTGTGATTGGTGTGTTCATATTTTCTATTTCTTCCTGGTTCAGTCTCAGAAGGTTGTGCTTTTCTAAGAATGTGTCCATTTCTTCCAGGGACCCCTATAGTTCGAATGTTGGTGCGTTTAATGTTGCCTCAGATGTCTCTGAGACTGTCCTCAGTTCTTTTTATTCTTTTTCTTTATTCTGCTCTGCAGTAGTTATTTCCACTATTTTATCTTCCAGGTCACTTATCCGTTCTTCTACCTCAGTTATTCTGCTGTTGTTCCCTTCTAGAGAATTTTTAATTTCATTTATTGTGTTGTTCATCACTGTTTGCTCTTTAGTTCTTCTACGCCCTTGTTAAACGTTTCTTGTATTTTCTCTATTCTGTTTCCAAGATTTTGGATCATCTTTACTATCATTATTCTGAATTCTTTTTCAGGTAGACTGCCTATTTCCTCTTCATTTGTTTGGTCTGCTGGGTTTTTACCTTGCTCCTTCATCTGCTGTGTCTTTCTCTGTCTTCTCATTTTGCTTAACTTACTGCGTTTGGGGTCTCTTTTTCACAGGCTGCAGGTTCATAGTTCCTGTTGTTTTTGGTGTCTGTCCCCAGTGTCTAAGGTTGGTTCAGTGGATTGTGTAGGCTTCCTGGTGGAGGGGACTAGTACCTGTGTTCTGGTGGATGAGGCTGGATCTTGTCTTTCTGGTGGGCAGGTCCACGTCTGGTGGTGTGTTTTGGGGTGTCTGTGGCCTTATGATTTTAGGCAGCCTCTCTGCTAATGGATGGGATTGTGTTCCTGTCTTGGTAGTTGTTTGGCATAAGGTGTTTAGCACTGTAGCTTACTGGTCATTGAGTGAAGCTGGGTCTTGGCATTGAGATGGAGATCTCTGGGAGATTTTCACCGGTTGATATTACATGGAGCTCGGAGGTCTCTTGTGAACCAGTGTCCTGAACTTGGCTCTCCCACCTCAGAGGCACAGCCATGACGCTTGGCTGGAGCTCTAAGAGCCTTTCATCCGCATGGCTCAGAATAAAAGGGAGAAAAAAAAGAAAGAAAGAAAGAAAGAAAGAAAGAAAGAAAGAAAGAAAGAAAGAAAGAAGAAAGAAGATAAAATAAAATAAAGTAAAGTAAAATAGAATAAATAAAGTTATTAAAATAAAAAATAATTACTAAGAAAAGATTTTTAAAAAGTAATAATAATAAAAAAAAAACGGATGGACAGAACCCTAGGACAAATGGTAAAAGCAAAGCTATACAGAGAAAATCACACACAGAAGCATACACATACACACTCACACAAAGAGAAAAAGGGAAAGAATATATATATGTCTTGCTCCCAAAGTCTACCTCCTCAATTTGAGATGATTTGTTGTGTATTCAGGTTTTCCACAGATGCAGGGTACATCAAGTTGATTGTGGAGATTTAATCGGCTGCTCTTGAGGCTGCTGGGAGAAATTTCCCTTTCTCTTCCTTGTTCCCACAGCTCCTGGGGGTCACCTTTGGATTTGGCCCCGCCTCTGCATGTAGGTCACCTGATGGCGTCTGTTCTTCGCTCAGACAGGACAGGGTTAAAGTAGCAGGTGATTAGGGGTCTCTGGCTCACTCAGGCCGTGGGGGAGCAAGGGGTATGGAATGCGGGGCAAACCTGCAGCAGCAGAGGCCAGCATGACATTGCACCAGCCTGAGTCGCACCGTGTGTTCTTCCGGGGAACTTGTCCCTGGATCACAGGACCATGGCAGTGGCGGGCAGCCTTAGCATCTCATGCCAGTCTCTGGGTTCCGCACTGATAGCCGCGGCTTGCGCCCGTCTCTGGAACTCGTTTAGGCGGTGCTCTGAATCCCCTCTCCTCGTGCACCCCGAAACAATAGTCTCTTGCCTCCTAGGCAGTTCCAGACTTTTTCCCAGACTCCCTCCCGGATAGCTGTGGCGCACTAGGGCCTTCAGGCTGTGTTCACGCAGCCAACCCCAGTCCTCTCCCTGGTATCTGGCCTCCGAGGCCCGAGCCTCAGCTCCCAGCCCCTGCCCACCCCGGCAGGTGAGCAGACAAGCCTCTCAGGCTGGTGAGTGCTGGTCAGCACCAATCCACTGTGCAGAAATCTCTCCGCTTTGCCCTCTGCACCCCTGTGGCTGTGTTCTCCTCCGTGGCTCCGAAGCACCCCCCACCACCCGCAGTCTTTGCCCACAAAGGGCCTTCCTAGTGTGTGGAAACATTTCCTCCTTCACAGCTCCCTCCCAGTGGTGCAGGTCCTGTCCCTATTCTTTTGTCTCTGTTTTTTCTTTTTTCTTTTGCCCTACCCAGGTACATGGGGAGTTCCTTGCCTTTTGGGAGGTCTGAGGTCTTCTGCTGGCATTCAGTAGGTGTTCTGTAGGAGTTGTTCCACATTTAGATGTATTTCTGATGTATTTGTGGAGAAGAAGGTGATCTTCGCATCTTTCTCTTCCGCCATCTTGAAGCTCCTTCCCCTAATCATCTTTAGAGTCTTCCTATGTTAATCTTTTCCTGACAAATTCTTCCCAAAAGCATTCTCTCCTTTCTTCATCCACTACTACTTTGTTCTTTTTTGGTTTGTTTTGTTTTGTTTTATAGCATTAACTAATATACACATAATGCTTAATCCATATCAGACACTGTTCTTTACATATCTTGGTTTACATATACGTGAATCATATTTATTAATTTAAGCCTCATTTAGATTATAATAGGCAGATGCATTATTTTTATTCCTATTTTATAGGTGAGGAAACCAAAAGGTGGTTTAAGTCCAGAGGTACCCAAATTGGAAGTGGGTGATAAAAAAAAGGGCCTGACCACAGGAGGATGGCTTCTGAATCAACGTGCTTAGCCACTACAATCCACCGCCTCTTTCTGACCCTTGTATTTGCATATGGTAACATAATATTATCTTTTACTTCATGATCTCCTCTTCCACACTGGGGTTCACAACAAAAACTTCCATTTTTTCATCTTTGTCTTCAGAGCCAATTATGATATCCATTACCTTGTAAGTATACAAAAATATTTGTTGAATAAATGAATTAATAACTGACTGGAAGGGGAATCCTTGTCAAAGGTACATAGTTTTTAAGGTTTCTGTAAGGAAGTAAAGTTTGAGAATATGATAATACTATCAAGATAAAGTACTGATTCTTGAAACTTTTCAAAATTTCTATCATATGCAATGGCAATTTACTGATGATTAACTTTCTGTAAAACTAGTACAATGTGGCAGAAGAAAAAGTTCAATTGTGAAATAAGGACTATTTTTTATTTATCAATTATTGAAGATAATATTTTGAGTTATATTTTCAGTCTGGCACGTATACTAACTCTTTTCCTTAAGTTCACCATCAATATAAATTCTGCTCAAGAAAAGCTACTCTATTTCTAACTAACACAGCCAGATTCTTTTTTTGTTTTGTTTTGCTTTTTCTTTTCTGCCATTGTTATTTTGTCAGCAGGTTACAACTGGCATTTTGTTGCTTTCAACTGTGATGTAAGTTGTCTGCTTCCCAAACAAGTTGTTCTCACTCTCTTAACCATGGCTACCTGCTTGGTTTTCTACTATTTTTCACACCTTAAATATAAACTGTTGAGGTAAACTGTGTATGTTCTCGATGCTCAGTTCTTTATTATGTGAGACCCTTTTGAAAAAAGAAGCAGAAATGGAAACAGAGAGGATAGCATATGCTTTGGACATATGACAGGTGACAACAGGTTCCGGATCTTGTTGAGTGATTACGTAGTATCTGTAATCACAAAGTTTCCTTTACAGTCTTCCAGTACAGGACGCTGCTCCTTTCTCAGGAAACAAATCATTCTTCTTTTTTTTCCATATGAAATGTGCGGAATGATTGCTTAATTTTTCTCAGCACTCTCTCTTTTCTTATTCCTGGCTCTTCTGTTTCTACTGGTTATATCAAGAAGAAATAATTCAATTAAGTAAGTGAATATGCTCAGTCTGCACTGAAACTTCTGATGGTCTCCAAGCACACAGTGTTGCTTTGTAGGGTCATCAATGAGAAATGGAGAGGGTTGAGCTGAGGCTATATCACCAAGTCAAAGACAGTCAAATTTGTAATAGGCCTTTCAGGCATACATTGAATATTTGGTTGAGAAAAAGATTTTACAGTGAATCCATAGGTTACTAAACCTGGAGAGACTTCAGACAGTGAGAAATAGAAGAAATTCTAATAAGAATTTTTTCATTTTATTTTTTTGCTTTGACTTTTTTGTTACTAAAATGCTACATGCTCTTTGTAAAACATTTAGAAAATATGGTAAAGAACAAAAGAGAAAATGAAGATAACCCATAATCCTACTACCCACAAATAACCACTGTTGATATGTTAGTATATATTTTCAAGTTATTTTGTGTGTATACACAAATGATTAAGACCTGTAAATATCTTTTATTACCTATTTTGTTCACTTAATATTATAAACAATTTCCTAAAGCATTAAAAATTCTCCTAAAATATACTTAAGTGGCTGCAAAATATTTTGCCATATAGGCTATCCACTGTAATAACCAAATTCCATTTTTGTGTGTATTTGATTTATTTGGCATTTCACAATTTATGAACATTATTTTAAAATAACCACCATAATAAGGGTCTCAAATGCCTCTGATGTCCCACCACTATGATCTGGATCTCACCATTGACTCCAGCAACTGTAATCTTCTCAGAAAGAATAAAATGCCACAATAAAAGCTTTCAGCATTGCAGTTCTACTCTTTTAGAAAATCAGTAGAATTCACGTTTACTTAGATATATTTTTATGTAGAATTTTCCATTTGCCAATTCTCAATCATTTGCTATTTGTTTTATATTATAATCTCCCTGTGAAATGTATTCAAAAGCAAGATATGTATTCGAATAACTCTGTAAGTGCTGTGTTTCCTTTGCCTGTGGAGGTCTAACCTAATCATCCCCTGGACAGCTATGGTGCAACACCATAATTTTTAATCCACCTGCTCTGGCTCACATCCAGTGTTTCTGTGATTACATCACAGGCCCATAGTGATAAGCTGTTCTATGTCTTCTGGTTAGGAATGTTTTACAGCAGATGCTACTGGATCTCAAGGTTAATGAGGGCCTTTCCCTAAGAAAATTGACTCATTTTACTTGAGCGAGAATTCAACACTATATAGTCTCTTAGGCTTTCTCGAGCTTTATTTTTATTGTTGCCCTCATAGCTCTAGTTTCTTATTTTGTAAGAATTATGTGCATCTTTAAGTAGTGTGTACATAAACACAAATGTCCTTTATTTGACAGTGTTGACAGTTCATATCTTTTTAGATAACATACTTAGACATGCAACTTTTACTTGACTATGTCCATGGCTATGAGTTCTTCTAATTCCTTTATGGCATCCTTTAACTATAAGATAGCCAATATTATTACTTACATATTTAATTTTTATTTTAATTATATACATTCATTTTCCCACAAGGATTTAAGATACTTCACAAACAAGGCTTAGGTATAAACGGAAGTGGAAAAAGAAAATTAGAACCGTGGGAAAAAGAAGAATATAAATCTACTACCCTATTGATTAGGATGGGTGTTACGACCAGTGTGATGTCAATAAAGCCAAGAAGAAAAAGTGTTTCAGGAAGAAAGGGATGGCAAACCTCGTCAAATCCTGCTGGGGGAGTCTAGTGAGATGAGGACATAGACATGTTCCTTGGAGTAGGCATCCTGAAGATTGTAAGCGACCTTGGCAAAAGTAGGTTAAATGACATCTTAAGGGTCATGCTTGGGGATGAAGCCAGATTGGTATAGATTGAAGAGTGAATAGTTGCTGAGAAAGGAGAGATAGCAAGCATTGATAACGCTTTTGAGAAGGTTTGCTTTGAACAGGGTTAGAGCGAGATGGGAATATAACTAAAATAGACAAAATATGGAGTCTAGGGGCACCTATAATTCATTTTTAATTTGGGAAATACTAAAGTGTGTTCGTGTGAATATGGATATCATAAGATGGTTTCTCCTTGTGACCTTCCATAAAAGTCAAACACATACTTTTTAAAAAATTACCAGAGCAAATAAGAGTTATCATAATTCTTCTTTGAGGAATTTAATATGCACTGTTAAAAACAAATAGAACATTTCATTGAAGTTAACTTGAAGACACCCAATAGAACATTTAGGACATACTGGAGTAGATGGGGAAGTATCTTGATGAGCATGATACACAGAGAAATGATCCCCAAAGGAAATTATCATTTGACTGTTTCCCACATGCTAAATCCATGCTATAATCTCTGTCCCTTCAAGTTGGCAGAGGTATCAACCCAGTGGCTTTCTAACCCCAAACGTCTCACCTTAAATCTATCTTTCACCCTCTCATAGTCTGAAGACCCAATAATATGCTAATCATCCTCCAATCCTATGCCCTAGTGATTTGCATGGGTATCCCTATATAAAGAACCAAAGGTTTCTGTGCTTCAGAGACTCAAATTCCAATGGAAATATTCACAGTGTAGCCTGTGGTTATCTCTCTAACCCTCTACTCTCACACTCTAAGCTTGAGATGTGCTATACAGCAATGGAGTACCCTGGCCTTTGTGCAGTCAGCACTATCTTACTCGAGGTGACTTATACGTAAAAATAGATATTCTTACCCCTGAATCATTTCCTCATATTCCTAAGGATAACTGACTCCTCTACCAAACTTTCTTTGCATTCTCATTGTACTCATTATGATTTTTATCATAGATGTGCAATAAAAGAGAGAAAACAAAGCCTTTTAATATAACTCTCTCTCATTCCAAGACTGTCATCTCCTTCTTGGCAAGGACTACATGTTATTTATCTCTGTGTTCTCTGAACTCACACATAATAACACTCAAAATATACTAGCTGAAAAAATATAAAGAATTAATGAAAAATCATTTGAGGTGCTTTTAAGTTTTTATAAAATGATTATTTTCTTATCTTGTTTAGTCATCTAATAGCTTCTTGTTTAATCCATTAAACAGATGTAGCCATTCATTTAACTCCTCCCTAGGCTTGCACCAAATCTTTTATCACTTATTTTTTTCTTTCTAATACAAATAAATTGAAGATTTTGTATCATTATTTGTTCACTGTCTTTGGTGTATTTCTTTTTAGGTAATGTTCACTGTGAACAGTGACATTTATGTGCTTCAATGACTATCACACAACATTTAAAATATCTCTTTATAATATTATCGCATTCCATTGTGAGGAAATAATCATACAATTATGCAAAATGCTCTGATGTAACTTTTGAATGATAGAATTAATCAAGAGTATTTGGAGTTGAGATACTATTAAAATACCTGACAACTAGTAGGATAGTACTTGGAACTGGAGGACGGGCTTAGGAAAGAGAGAGAATTACATTATTATTTGTGAAATTAATGCCTTCATAAATCCAGAATAAAAATATAGTAATGGGATTATTTGGGATGAATAATTGGATTAAAGTTAATATGGTAAGAACACACAAAATAACTATATTCTAAATCTAATATAAATCATGTAAATCAGTAAACTAAGAAACAGCAGATTAATAAGGTTTTTAGTCAACTTAAAGAAATTTTAAATAAAGATAAGTGTTGACAGGCACACATTAAAATGAGAACATTGATGACCGAGAAGTTCGGAAGCAATGAGATCTCATAGCATGGTCTTCGGTGACAAAGGTAACATTTCCCAAGGCAGACATCAGATCTGATACTTACTCACAGGGAAAAAAATTAGATGGGCTTCTAATAGTATAAGGGAACCTTGAGGAAACAATCACAAGTAGATGAAATTGAATTCCTTTCCCTAAGGGAAGGGAATGGAAATGTCAGCAAGATTAAGAAGATTAACTTTAGGAGCTAATTGTATCAAACTTGAAAACTAGTACAATGAATCCTTGGGCTTCTCTTAGGAAGTGTAGTTCAAGGAAGTTGGCTATCAAAAAGAATATGGTTCTACCCATTCAAAACAAACTGTACCAGGATATTTGAAAGCCAAGAAGAGAAAACAGCCTATATGACTAAACCCAGAACTTTGGATGAAGTTGAAGGGCAAATGAGAAGGTCACATATAGTTAAATTTAGAAAGAACATTGCAAAAGGGAATAGCAAAATCAGAGCCAATTAAATACCAAATAATCAAATATAAAATATTTGGAGAGAATTTTCTTTTTTCAGAGAAAGATAAAAAATACAACTAAGGTGATATAAATATTTTCCCCATTTATTCATCCCACAGATATTTATTGAGAGCCTACTGTGTGTCGGGTATTGTTTTAGACACTGGACATTCACCAGTGAACACAACAAACTACATTCCTCCCTTGTGGACTTATATTCTTAAAATATTATAAATACATCATAAAAATTCATTAAAATATTAAAATACATCGTAAAAATTCATTAAAATCCAATATATACCTGGTCAATTCTCTACACTTTTTATATGTGTATTTTTTTGTAATGATGATTCTTGCCAATCCAAAATGATAACCCTGGGAACAAAAATCTTCTATAAAGTCTATTCACTTGAGTAAGAACTAATACATTTTAGAATATTCAATAATAAGGGTTGATATGCAAACTTGTTATTGTTGTTATTCATTCACTTAACCAGATAATCATGATATAATTAACACTACATTTGCCTTCCCAATATCCACTCTTCTTTTTTTTCCCCAAGAGCACCCTGATTTTTTTAGGTAAATACTATCCCACCCCCAACACACACACAGCTAGGTATCTTGATGAGGTGAATTCCGCTCTTCCCCCAGGAAGAGAATGATGGTCCAAGGGGTAATCTTATTCCCCTTGCCTGTGATAGTTTCAGTAATGGACATGTGACCCTATTATGATTCATTAGCATTTATTCATGAAGGCTCCAAATTGTTCTTCAATATTTAAGTGAAACTATTGACAGTGATCCACTTTTCATTATTTAAAAAGAAAAATGAATACATAAAAAATAAAATAAGACCCTACTTTAATCTTGTCCCCGAAATTATAGCAGGGCATATTTTAAAAACCTCACTCTAACAAGCCTGTTGATGTTTCTTTTTTCTCATCTCTTACTGAGTTAAATAAAAAAAATTACAGCTGGTATGAGAAGGTCATGATTGCTCAGTGGAACTGCTTCCCTAGGTGATTTAAAATTGATTGATGTCCTATTTGACAGTTCTTTCCTAACTGATTTTACTCACACTTCCCAAATAGTCCCCAGGAGACCTATGTCTCAAACCCTGGCTCCCTCTTAAGTTTCAGACTTACACCCTCATCTGCTTCTCTGAGTGTAAAAGACGTGTCTTGCTCATACAGCAAACCTAAAATATCTCAAACTGCACCTATCGTCTTCTTTCCCTCAGTCAGCCCCACGGCCTTTGTTTTCCACCATGGTTTATGCAGCGCCACTACCCTCAGGTTAATCAACCAGAAGCCACTTCCTCAATTTCCTCTCTCTTCATTTATTCCCGAAAACAATTTGGCTATTATGACCTGGTATTTCTAAATCTCAATTTTTTTCTCAAATAAATCCACCCATTTCCCTTTCTGTAGCCAATGCCTTAGCCAATACCTTATTCAGGAACTTAATAAGTTCCTGGATTTCACAGTAGTGATCTAACTGGTTTCTCTCCCACCTCTCTTTTCCTCACGCTACCATCAAGTTATTTTTCTCCCAGTAGTGTGTGTGTGTGTGTGTGTGTGTAAGTACCAAAAGCTTGGCAGAACATCAAGGTCATCCATGATTTGACATTTACAACTTTTTCTAGACTTGACCCTCATTTTATTCTCCTTCATGAACCCTGTATTACTGTCAACCCAGGACATTCATCTTTTCCAGAACATGCTTTTTTTTTTTCCTTGGTTCACAGTGATTTCTGGGGTGCCATTTCCTTGTGTCCCTTTCTGTTGAAATAGCATCCACTCCTCAAATCACAACCCAAGACCTCCACTTAGAATTTTTTTCTGATTTCCAAGCACAGTCATTCTCTTCCTCCTTGTCATTACAACAGGTTTTGTTTGGGCTGCCTCTGGATTGGCAGAGTCATAAGATGAAAAGAGTGTGGCTCCTTGAACTATCGCAAGAGGAGAGCTGCCAGCTGAAAAGTAGTCCCTTACTTCAACTACTAAACGTATAAGAAATAAATGTCTATTGTTTCTTATCCTTTATATATGTTGGGGTATATTTCTTAACACAGACTATCCTATCCAATATTTCTTCAGTCTTCAATTCCTGTGCAATGAAATGCTATGAACAAGAAAGAATCAGGAAGTAACAAAAATGTTCCAAAGAATTATATGGAATAAACAGAAGAGAAAAAAGGAAAATACTCAGGTAAATATCTTAGCTTTTCAAGGCTGTTTGACTTTGCCTGATTTATTACAATCTTATTTGTATAATAAGCTTTCTTACAATTAAGGACAGCTTCCATAATATCAGGTCTCTGAAAACTTTGCTTGTTAGAATGAAGAATTTTATTTTTGTTATAAGAGAGAAAAAATGTTTTTCTCCACTTCAGTTATGATTGAAACAGCTCTGCCACTTGGTGACATGTATTCAAATTTCAGTTTTAGTACTTTTTTCCTACATTAAAACTGCAGAAATAATGGGATAATGTCCATAATGTCAAATTGTATATCCTTTCATATCTTTCTCTTCTGCATCAGTAAGCCAGCTAAAGCATTTTTAGTTCTCATTTTGTATTGAATACTTTAAATTGGCCACAGTTTCTAAAAAAAACAGATGTGATTCATTTTGGACAGGACTTAAACATATAAATTTCACATGAGTTTAGAGGCCACTAAAGTCATGGAAGAAGCATCTCATGACTTATAAACACAACCCATTCTGGGCGAAGGACTACTTAAGGTGATAAGGGCAAGAGAAGTATCTGAGAACACTTAACAGTGAACTTTCTTGACCAAACTGTAAACTAAATTCACGATGATTTCACATTGTTATAAAATTGCTTTTTTAATTTAAAACAGCAAAATTTGATTTGTTATTATACTCTCTCCTTCTGTAGCCTCCTCTGCAGGCATCACCCTACGTGTTTGCACAAAGTCCAAATGTCAATTACATTCCAGGCATTTCTTTTGGCTTTGTGTGTTGTTCTTCTCTTTCCACCCGTCTGCCAAGCCTGATTTACCCTACAAGATTCAGACTTTTGCAATTTAAAAATTCTAAGTCTCTTTAGAAGCTAGATCCTTAATAATTTTATATCAAAACAAGTTTCATTGTGTGGAGGTATGTGGAACTATTTGAAAGTGAATGCATGTATATGTGTGTGTGTGTAATTTTTTTTTAAACGAACAATGTTATAACTGAGCAATCTGTTTGTTTTGTTTTTTTTTTTTTTTGAGCAATCTGTTTTTTAAAAAGAATTATTTTTATAAAATTCCCCAAATTGTATATTCCAATAAAAAATTGTCTCTGCCTAAGACTATCAAATTATATCACTGTTCACTTTCTTCAAACATAGTGGAGATATATATTTTAGATTTTTGATTGGGAATTTTTTTTTTATTTCTTAGCTGCATTGGGATAAGTTCAATGTATTAATTAGAAAGTTCTGATTCTGAGAGAAACTCACAATAAGTTTACTTATACTTGGATTATGTACTCAAACACATACTTTGACAGTAAAGTTCTATGTAGGAATATATTTTTTGGAGACATTAAATCTATCAATTTATTAATATTTCTAAATCCAGTAGTACACTCATTAGTGCGAGGGTGTGGCCCATAATAATGGGAATTTTATCATGACAATCATCCATATTGTGGAAAGCTATTTCCTCAGGATAAAAATGTGTATGTTCCAGTCAGATTAGCCTTCTAATGTGGATGACATTTGCTTTGTGGAAGTTTTTCTTGATAAGTTTTTCCTGACGCAGAACAAGGTACATATGGGACACAGTTGAAGAGGAGTTTAATTACCACAAGCATATTATGACTCATAAACTGATTTATGTCTAATGGCCCTGTGGCATGGACCCCAGCAGTGAGGTGTCATTGTAATAGCTGTAATGGCCATTCTTTGCCTCATGAAAGCATGAATAAAGATCTGAGGTGTCAATTAAATGAGAAATAGAACATAGTAGGGTTGTTTCTAAAATCTCATCTAATTAACATGAGGAAAAATTAAAACTGAAGCACAAAGATTTTTTAGAGCTAAAAGAATACTGTTAATGCCCCCATTTAGAATTATTTGGCAATCTTACCTCTAGTTACATATTTTGAAAACCTTCTTTGTAAAGAATCTGGTTAGTCCACAAATTCGCATGAATGCTGTGTACATTCTGAGAAAGAATGAAAAATTGTTCATTATAATTTGAAAATTTCTGAAGTAGAGTTTGGCCTTGCCCACTCATGTCCTCCTTCCAATTCATTGCCAGAAATAATGGCAAACACTTCAACAAATGTAGAGTTCATTACTCCAGTCTGGCACCAAATGACATGATTTAAACGTGAATGAAGGGTAAGGACAATCTAAGGTATTGTACTTATGTCTAGTCTACCATGTTAAAAATATTGGTTCCAAAATATTTAAGTAATTTATATAAATAATATTAAATTTATCTCATTCTGCTGCTCAGTCTACTGATTAGTTCTGTGATATTGAGAAAGTTACTAGATTTTTGTCAAACTAAATTTCCTTATTTGAAAAATGAGTGATTTCCAACTTGATGTTCTCTAATGTTCTGTATAAATCTAAATTAGAATTTAATATATTTTGGCAGGGTGTTACGTTGCATTAAACCAATACTTTATCTGAGTGTTTAGGATTAATATTGCTGCTCTAGTTTAATATTTCTATGGTTTGATGGCTTAAATTCTGATGGCACAAAAATAAAGAAGAGAGAAGATATTGTGGCATTTAATATATTTACATAATATAGGTATATGATAAGTAGTCTAAAAGTTTATGAATATTATTGTTCCAAACAAATTTTTATTATCTAAAAATATATCATGAAAGTCAATTGAAGAATATATTAAATGTCTATCATTTTACATATCTTAAAATATCAGGCTTTAACTAAAAATGGAGCAAAAATAAATCCTAAATATTTAATAAACCAAAAGCAAAAAATAATTGCATTGAAAGTCCTTTACTGTAGAGCTGAATTTGCAGTATTACTTCTTTTCCCTCAAAAATGGCAAAAGGCATTGTGCTCAATGAAAATGCAAAAAGAAAGAAAGAAAGAAAGAAAGAAAGAAAGAAAGAAAGAAAGAGAAAGAAAGAAACTTTATTTACCAGAGAATCCTTGTTGATCTGCAGATAATGTGAAGTAAAATCACTCATCATCAGGATTAGTTCTAACAGCATCTGCAGAAACCAAAGGAGAGCTGTGATGTGACAGCTCTTTTGAAAACATCCGTCAGAGTCATCTTCTTCCTCTTGTTATGTCTTTCCTTTTCAAATATTTCCTCAGCCTGTGCATCTGGGGAATCTCCTGTTCTGTAGTAAATTATCTTTGTTTCATGAAATCTGTGCAATTTGTACAACACTCTCAATCATCATTAAAATAGACAACACCCTGCCTGAGTCACACAGATTGGGCCACTGAGTGAACACTTATACTATGCCTTTTTAGCCCTTTTGACCATGGATAAAGCCACCACCACAAGGCTTTCAGTTTATTTAAAATAGGTACTGCATCATAGGGTTCACAAATCACAATGTCATAAAAGCAAGCCTTGCTCCTTCCCCTCTCTACACCCACCTTGTTCCTCATCTACCCTTCCAGCTCCCTATAGCAAACATTTCAGTTCTGTATTTTTATAATTAATTCTTCAATTATTACAATGCCATGGTGATTTTTTAAATAGATGATAATTTGTTAAAGATATTTTTTTAAAAATCCAGTATTTGGCTTCTTCTAATCTTTAGAATCCTGAAAATGAATTTCTACTGTCATTTATTTGTAGGCTGAAATAAAATAAAAGAACTGGTCTTGACTCTCAAATGTAATAGATAAATATCAAACATATGGTTGGTTTTCACTATAATCCACTGTAAAAACAGGAATGTACCAATGGAAACTACAAAGATCAGCATAAAACCTTTGTCATAATAGGCCAGGCCCTTTTAAAAGAAGATGGCAAATGTTTGGTTCCATTTACACTGATTTGCTTGTATTGGCTTCAGAGGAATAAAGATAAAAGAATATGTATTGGTAAGAATAAACTTTAAGAAAATATAACTAGTTCAGAAGTATTCACTATGTGGAAGTCAAGTCTCAGGGGCAGAAGTAGAGTGACCACAAGTATGTGAGCTTGTGAAAAACTAGTTAAAGGAGAAGGCACAGTATCACTAAATCAAGTCATAAGGTCTGACCACTAAGATGTACCATTTGCTATAACTTAGAATTACAGGGAGAAAATGGTTCAGGATGAACTATCCATTCTCCTTAGACTATTTGAAGCAATATAACACCAGAAATATCTCGAAGTGAAGTCATAAATCAGATAGTGGAAATGTTGTTCCATTTAAACTAAACAGAATCAATTACCACATGTGGTTTAAAATATACTTAGTTGCTTAATTTGGGTCTTTGGAAGCAGGTAAATTGAGAGTGAACAGTTAAGTTCCTCAGCTTAATCTTCAACCTTTCCCTTGCGTCTCTAATACAAATCTTCCTCTTAAACCAGAGCATAATTTTTCTTTGAGGCCTGTAATCACAGGTCTCCAAATATCAGGTACCAAATCAGCTCTGCTATGTTGACAGCCTTAATTGAATATGCTAAACATTAGATTAAAAAATTAAAAGTATAATTCCCTTCACCTTGCAGGGATGTTTTAAATTTAATTATATAAGCCAAAGGAGAGAAAACAATCAACCTCATCATACATTAGGAAATGTTTCCATCATTGCCCATCATTCATTAGGAATCATGCTGTATGATTTATTACTGAAGAATCTAGAACATTTTCTTTTTTGTCCAAGTTTATTACTAAATAGACTATGTAAAAAATAGTAAGATTTGTCTCCTCACTGTGAAACTTAGTTTATCATTTAAACAGAAAAACAACCAGGAGATTTATTTGATGCTACACTATTATGGAAGGAGAAAGAGCAGACATGAAGTGCAGGAGAAAATATCCCCTCCCTCTGTGCTGTCTTGTGTTTGGGGTTCAACACTTTACAGAGTACTTCCTCTTTCCTCTTAGGGTCAGGATGCTAATTTCACTTGACATGTGCTTGCTTTTCAAGACAGGAGGTAAGATTTCCTTTTTCATTTTTTATTTCTAACTTTTAAAAAGTTCTATAAAAGTAATCAACATATAGTTTTTAAAAAAATATTAAAATGTTTGTAATGAGATCCATCAATCTCCTGCCTTTCCTGTCCTTATTTTCTAGTCTTGATCCACAAAAGCAGTTGCCTTCAACAGTACATCTGGCAAAGAAAGGTGATGAATTCACTTGAGCACATATTAAATTTGTCTAAGTGGAAGTGTCCAGAAAATTGTTGGATATATGGGATTGAAATTTAGGAGAGAAATCTTGGATACACATATTGCTTTGGGAATTCTCAATATATGGGTGGTATTTGAAGCTATAAAAATAATATCTATTTTGCTTTTTCAAATATGTGTAGAAGGGCCATTTGCAAAAGTATAATATAAAGATAGTGTATTCTTAGAGAATAAATAGGTTTAAGTGTGGTAATAGGAAGCTTAGTAGTAATATACCTTGGCAGACAGTTGTACATCTTGACTGCAAGTAACTAGAGACAAGACAACAAAGAGATGATATAGCAAACTGGGTGAAAAACATAGCTCAAGAAAAAGCAGCAGGAAAGGAGTGGAAGAAAAGACTAGAACCCAATCTTAGGTTTTCTTAAGATCAAACCTAGACTCCCTGCCCTGCAGAAGTTCAGAAATTGGAAAGAGGAATTTGGGGTAATGATTTCTTATGGAGCTTTACTGAATGCTTCATAGGATTTTCCGTGGAGATGGACATAACTAAAATAGAATATTCTTATAAGAAAAACTGGGCAGTTAGTAAAATTTTTCTCTGTTTCTTTCATCCATAAGTGCCTTTTATTGTTATACTATGGTTTCCCAGGATTCTCTGCTTCAATTCTCTACTCAGTTTAATCCCTTAGGATCAAGTTCCTTCATTGAGAAGTTTTTCCTTCACTTTCATCAAGACTCACCTGAAATTCCACTGCTATCCATGAAAGATTAACTCCTATGGGAATTACCTTTCTGCCAAATACATTTATAAAATTGGACAAAAGACAAACAATTTCACACACTGAACAAGAGGTAGTGCACAACTCTGATCTCTGAGGTTAGAAAGTAAATGAGGTGAACCCTAACATTTCCCCAACTTACACTGCAGGGGAGGAGGGCAATTAGGAGATTACAGTGCATCCAGGGGGAATTCAGGCAGGGTTTAGCATCTAGCTGCATTGATGACTGAGATTAGAGCTGAGAGAGGAAATTGGCTAAAATCTGTAGGGCAGAATATCCAAAAAGAAGGGGTCCCACACATATACACACAGAGTTTTGGAGGTCTGCAAAAGTGTCTTCTTGAGTCTTTGATTGAATAGAAATTTATAAAGCATGAAGTAAAATTTCACGAAGCCAAGGAAAACACCAACTGAAAGTAGTAAGCTGGAAATTCTCTGGAGCTATGGCTTGGAAGAATGTGTGTTCCCACCAGCCAGGGGTAATAAACTTCATGATACGTGCAGCACTGGGTAGAGTCTTCGGAAGCGTAAAGGCTGTTTTTAAACTTCAATAAAAAAGTTGAAAATCATACCTTGAAAGTATCAAATTTATTCTAGGCCAGAAAATAGTTCAAAACAATTTAAAGAAAAGAATCACCACTCAAAACCTCACAATTCACAATTTCTTGCATCTAATAAAAAATAACCAGCATGTAAAAGAACAGGACTATATGCCTCAGTGCCAGTAGAAAAGAAATCAATAGAAGCAGAGCCAGATCTGACAGAAATGATGGTGTGATCAGACAGAAATGCCTTAAGCATCTAATATAAACCTTAAAAACAGATTTAAAGATGTTAAGAAAACATAAGAAAAGGAAGATATAAAAGTGAAATCTTTAGAACTTCTAAAGATTAAAAATATAATATCTGAATGAAAAATACATTAGATGCAATTAATTTCAGATGAGAAATTGCAGAAGAAAACATAGTGGACTTGAAGGCATACAAATAGAAAATATGCAGAATAAAGAACAAAGCAAGAAAAGAATGAAAACAGGGATTGGTTTATCAGGGAGCTGTGAGATAATATCAAGCTGTCTTATACCAAGGAAGTTGGAGTCTGAGGGGGGAGGGATATCTGAAGAAAGAATAATAAAAATATTTCAAATTTGAAAAATTGTCACATTCGAAAAAAACACTGAAGCTGAATAAATACAAGCGAAACCACACCATGACACATTATAATCAATTTACTGAAAACCAGTGATAAAAAGAAATAAAGAGAAGCCAGGGAAATGGCTCCCACGCAAAGAATCACATACAAAGACACAGTTCAGGGAAAAGTTCTATAAGTGATTATTACACAGTTATGCATTTTAAAAACCTCATCAAACTATTTAGTAAAGTGAGTGAAATAATTTTATGCAAATTTTTCTTCAATAAACTGATTATTCAAAAAGGCTTGCTTGTTATGTTCTATTCTATATTTATTTGACAAGTTATAATTGTATTAAGGACAAATAAAAGATAAATAAACTTCTTTTTTAGGGTACTTACATCTCAAAACAAATTTTGGAGTGAAGGTTTTAACCTCAAAGACAGAACTTTTCATGATAGTCATTTTGAGTGCTGTGATGAAAGTATTTGGGAACAGGATAGATTTGCTAGCACTTATCAAATCTCACCATAGGACTAGCCAAATAGATGCAGTCCTGCACACAAAAAAATGGTTCATATTTAAAATATCAGTTCAGGCAATCATAGAGAGAAGAAACTCAAGTTATGGCAATTCAGCCACTTCTCAATAATTTGTTTTAATGAAGAAATACAGTGGCACTAACATTCCACAATGGCCTCAAGTCCTGAGAAAATTTCTATTTGGCTTTATAACGTATCATATGATTTTCAGCAGATTTTTTTCCAAAAATTCAATTTTCCATAATAATATTGTGATATAAAGCATAGAGCAACTAAACTTCTCAGAAGAGGAGACGATATTAACAAGAAACACTTTAAACATCCTCCATGATAGGGCTCCGTGAAGGACATTGGGAGTAAAAAGACATATCACCTTAAGTTTAGTGATTAGCACAATATCTGACACATGTCAATTACTCAGTATCGCCTGTGGAATAAATAAATGTGATAAAACCAATATATGTCTCATTTTCCACAGAACCATACAGTTATGTTGGCTGGGGAATATTGCAAAGATGAGATATTGATACTTCCTTGGACAATCCATCACAGCTTTACATGCGCAATTGTTTTTCACTTAAACATACATTCCACTACTTGAAAAGCTCTGCTTCCCTGTATGCTCATCCAAATCAACCTGGTATGAAACATTTAGTTTACAAAATCTATGAAGTGGAAAATTTGCATATGAATTCTCAAGAATTGCCCGAATGGTAATATAAATTCTGTTTAAAAAATGTCAGGATACATCTATCATCACAATTGATCTACACATCTATTAAAGAGAAAATTGATTCTGTTTAAGGTCCTGTCAACGTCTACTTGTATTTTATAGGTCTAGGATTAATTTGCAAATAGTATCAAACTTACTGGAAGGACATGGTTTACTAAAGTGAAATATAAAACCCGTAACAATCTTCAAAGTGATGGATGCTTTATAGATTTTATGTGAAATAAGTTTAAGTTAAAAGTTGGCACTTGTTTCTTTCAACAGGCTGCGTTTCCAAGAAAATACATGAAAGAGAAAGTACATTGACGTTCTTGGGGAGCTACATTTAAGAATAATTTCTCTAGGTAGAACTAAGCCAAAGTAACGCTACAGAGAAAGAATGCGGGCAACTTACCAGAGGAACTGGGTTGTAACATATTTCTACTGAATCAGCAGTCCAAGTGTAGCAGCGAGGTCCTAAATCTCCACAATATTCATTAATAACTCTGACTACCAAATTAGAATTTCTGTCACAAAAGCCTTTATCAGAAACTTGATAATGGCTTTTGAGTTTATCATTCTGTGTGTCATAATATACCTTGGGACTTAAACCAATGACTTTTGACCCAAGTAATTTTTTTCTAAGATGAAAGTGAATTGGATGGGGCAGCCTAGACAGATATCATTAAAGAATTTCAATTGCATTCTCTGGTCTAAAAAATATTATAAATCTAGCTTTTTTCTACTTACAACATAAGCAACGGTTAAATTATTTAAATAGGTTTTCAGAGTAAATATTGCTGATACAATGGAAAAGCTGCAGTTTTTGTCTATCACTTATCTATTCAAGTAGCTTGGCCCTGACTTTTGATAGTTTTAGCTGGATTTCATTTAAACAAAGTAAGCAAGTTGTAATTTAACCCATTGATGCCGTAAACCTTACTGCAATGCATATCCAAAATATATACTCATGAGCACAACACATTTTCATTATACACTAGCTCTACACACTCATTGATATAAAACACATTCACTGGAATTAAACATATTGACCCAATGGATATATATATATATAGTGTATTGGTTTTGTAAAATGCACACTCAAGTTCAGAATCAGTCTCAGACGAAATGGTGGCTTAAGTTCCCCTGATACCCACTTCCCTAAAACTTTTGCCATCACTTTTCCTCTCTACCATGGTGAATAAGAAAAATTCAAGCAATAAGAAGGCTGATGTATGACCCTACTTTTTATATTTGTAAAGAAAGGAATTCATGCCCTAGTTTAATATGACTCTTCTACCTATTATTTGTTCTTCGTTCTTTTTAATCCATACTCCTTCCTTCCTTCCTTTTCTCTCTCCCCCCCGCCCCCTCCCCAGGTCTCCTTTTATTAACTCTTCACATTCTTTTCTGTACTCTTGTCTCATCTATAATGAGTGCATTTTTAATTTTAGCATATAAACTGAAGCTTCTTATGTTAATATTCTTGTCCAGCACCCCTTTTTCTGTATCTCTAAGTAAAATCTAACTAAAAAGTTTGTGTTGAGACTTTTTAGGAAACAGGTCACCTGGAAGGTGAAGGGATTAATAACATGTGAGCTGAGGTCTGGGGGTACCGGAGATACCAATGCTTGCTGTTGAAGATTCTTCAGTTTCTCTTTGGCATAGATATTCTGGTTCCCTGGCTTCACATATGTGAATCTGAACCCTTTGGACACGACTTATCTTTCCTGCAGCTGAGCCACTGAACTTCTGATGGGACTGCCAAACAGACCATACAATGTGTCTCACTCCTGTACAGCCTGTGTTTCAATGGCAACCCCTTCTTTTGGACCTGTAGGTAGTTTCCTAACTCACTGGGTTTGGTTTATACTCTTCTAAATAAGCTGACCCTGAGTATGATGACCTCTCCATTAGACATCATCAGGAATGTTGAGTTCCCGTTGTTCTAAGAGGTATTTTCAACATCTTATAGTGAATGGCCATATGGTGACAAATTCTTTATAATTAAAAGAAGTTGTTCCTAAACAATATATCTGATGCTCTGCTCATACATCAGTAATTATCCAGGAGATAATGATGAGAGTATACTGGATATGTTATAAATGTTAGGGGTAAGGAAAAGTCAGCTGTAGTCTAGCTATTTGTGTATCTTTCTTCTGGAATTATTTAGATTTTAGAAATCCAGTCACTGCTTCAAACCTACATTGTGGTAGACTGTATTCATGGCCCCAATACTCCCCCCCCACACCACCTCCTCCTATGTCTGTGCCCTTTGCCTTGTGACCATGCAGTCCCTTTGAAAAAGGGAAAGGATATGTTTCCCCACCTCTTTATTCTGAATTTGGCCATGTGTCTTGCTTCTGTCCATGGAATGATTCAGAAGTGAAGGTGTTCCTGTTTTGAACCTAGACATTAGGAGGTCTTACATGTTCCAGTACACTCTTTCTTAAGTCTTTGCCTTTGCCAGAAGATAGTCTGGGTCAGCCTACTAGACTTAAGTGGCACATGACAAATGCGAAGTTTCCCTGGTCACCCCAGCCGAAGCCAGGCTACGTCAGCCAAACAGTCAGCTGAGCTCCAGGTATCTGAGCAAGCACAGCCAAGGTTAGCAGAGCCCCTTAGCTGACCCCCACTTAATTACAGATATGTGCACAATGAACAATTATTGTTGATTACCCCTGAAGTTTTGTGGTTGTTTGTTTTGTGGCGTTACCACTATAGTATTGTGACATCAATAATTGGTACATAGAATTTTTCAAAAGACAGTGTTCAGATCACAGAGTCATCAACAATTCCAGAGGGGATCTCTGATTTCCTTTCCTCCCACTGATAGTAAAACATTTCTGTATCCTAGTCGGTTCACTACAGGAAAATCACGTGAACCTCTATTTTTATCTCTAAATTCTATAGGCCAGAATATCATTCTGTCTTCCATTATTTGGGGCTTATCCTTAGGGAAACCTTTGTACCCCTTTCATTGTATTTCCATATGGAGAGACATTCATTAGCATAAAACCCATAGCCTTTATCCATTCCTTCACTCACTTTTCCTTTGAAGAAGAGAACTGAATTCCAACTGGGAAATCTTTTGGCAAAAACTGGTTATAGAGTCAGTTGCCTGCAGGGAGCATATGATATGCTTCTTTGCCTAAGTTCTGGCAGGGTAGAGCTGCAATTTGAGATTCTGTATTTATTTACTCTGAGTGTGAGTGGAAAGACTAGGTAATTCTGAGTTTGACTATTTGAAAACTCGTTGCGATTCATGTAAGCAAACTGGCTTAATAAAAATAACTTTAGAGTTCCATTTGCGCATCTTCATTACTCTCTCATTTGGCTTAGACTCAGATGGGGAAAAGAAGGTTTCTCTCCCTTTCTGTCACATCCCACTAACTTCCATTCTACCCTTAGCATCAAAGACTCTTACCCGTCATGCATGCTCTTCTCTTCTGGGCTACCATTTCTCCAGACACTAACAATAGCAACATAAAATGTAGAATTATATCTAGTCAGTTGTTTAAGCCTAAGTTCAGTCAATTAATTTGAGCTTTTGCTTGCTTTCTCTCAATTATCAAAATTCACTGAGCACCTACTGAGAACCAGACCATGAATGAGACGATAGCTATGCCAATATGTAATAACCTTGACCCCAGCCTTTAAGAATTGAGTCAACCATCTAAACCACCAATGTTGTAAAATCACCAGACAAATTTGTTTGCATGAAGGAAACCTCCAGTCGTCATTTGATGGATCACAAACTAACACTTTTTTATTCTTAAGTCTGCTTAACATCAGAATTTAACCATTTATTCAGCAAATATTTATCATCATCATCATCTACTAGGTGTTCGGCACTGTCCTTAGAAATGAGGAAAAGTCATGAGCCACATAAGTTTCATATCCTTATGCAGCTTTCATTCTCTTAGAGGAGATTGTAATAAATTCATACATGAGCAAATATGCACTATAATTTCCGGTAATCACTGGAACTATGGAGGGAAATAAAACAGCTTAGAGGAAGAGATAATGAGGAATGTAGGTGCTGTATTTTAGATACAATGGTCAGGGGAGGCTTCTCTGTGGAGGAGATTTTGGAGCAAATGCCTGAATGATGTGAAAGAGGAAACTGTGTGATAGTCTGCTGGAAAATGTTCCAAGCAGAGAAAAAGCAGATTAACATCCCCGAGGGAACAATGAGACAGACTCCAGTGGCAGGACTGTGTCAGAGAAGAATATAGAATCTGATTTTAGAAAGAGTAGGAAAAACTAGAACATTTAAATCTAAGTTTGATAAGAATTAACTGAAGGGTTTTGAACAAGGGAATGATAATACATATTCTCTGAAGAGATTCTTCTACCAGTGTCTGCTGTGTGAAGAATTAAGGGTGCTGGAGTCTGAGGATAGTAGGAAAATTTGCCAGGAGACTACACTGTAGTAATTGGCTAAGAAATGAAGGTTGGAGGCTTGAAAAGTGTTGGTGATAGAGGGGATGGGAAGGCCAGCTGTAGGGTATATTCTTTTTTTTTTTTTTTAATTTATTTATTTATTTATTTTTGGCTGTGTTGGGTCTTCGTTTCTGTGTGAGGGCTTTCTCTAGTTGCGGCAAGCGGGGGCCACTCTTCATTGCGGTGCGCGGGCCTCTCACTATCGCAGCCTCTCTTGTTGCGGAGCACAGGCTCCAGACGCGCAGGCTCAGTAATTGTGGCTCACGGGCCTAGTTGCTCCACAGCATGTGGGATCTTCCCAGGCCAGGGCTCGAACCCGTGTCCCCTGCATTGGCAGGCAGATTCTCAACCACTGCGCCACGTAGGGTATATTCTTGAAGATAGTACTAGTGGGGCTTGATGATATATTAGATGTGAGAGTGGTGGAAAAATAAAAGTCTAAGATGATATCCAGGTTTTTACTTGAACAGCTGGTGAATGGTGGTACAGTTGTGCCATTTAATTGGTAGGTTTGGAGGCAGAGATACAAAGGGTTGGTGTTGAACGTGTTAAATATGAGAGATTATTTGGCATCAAGGTGGAGCTATCCAGTAGGCTGATGTGAGTCTAGGGGTCAGAAGAAGGACTACAGATGTGAACTGAGACATAAATTTGGGAGTCATCTGCGCTTAGTTGGGGTTGTACTGAACTAAGTCATTAGGTCATGAATGAAGATACAGAAGAGAAGATGGCAAGGACCAAACTCTGAAGCACTTCAACACTTGAAGTTGGAAAGGAAAAAAAGAGTGTGCAAAGAGCTGGAAAGGAGAAGCAAGTGTGTAAGAAGGAAGACAGATGTGTATAATATCCTGAAAGCCAAGTGAAAAACATGTTTCAAATATTGCTAAGAGGTTAAGAGAAGGACTGAGAATTTAACATTGGATTTTGAAGATAGACATTATACCTAAATTTTATATAAGTGACTTCAGAAGTATGGTGAGATAAAAACCTGATTTCAGTGGGTAAAAGATAAAAAGGAAGGTAAGATAAGGAAGTAGAGAAACTAAAAATAAACACATTTTCTAAATATTTTGGCATGAAGAGAAACACACAAGTTGAGTAGCTGGACAGAAATCTAATGTTAAATAATTTAAGATAAAAGAGGGCTTATTGAATAAGTAGGGGAAAAATCTGCAGTTTTTAGAACCTGGGTCTTGCATGCTCTCACCGCTGCTTTTGTCACTCCTTCCTTCATCTTTTTTCATCTACAGGGAAGTCTCATTCTCTCATAACCAGCAGATGCCCTAGGAGTCCCTCCTTCCAAGTCCAAGAAGAGAAAGTAAAAAGAAATTCATCTTCAACTCCAATTCAGAACATCCAGGGACTCCAACTGACCCTCTAGCTTCTGCTCGAAAGGACTTTGTTGGCAGGGAATACAGGACAGGAATTGACTCAGATGAGGCATATTGGGTGCAAGTGATGTAGAGGCTAAGATGAGACTTCCTCATGAGCTGATTAGCTTTGTAAAAGACTCCAGTTGAGCTGGGACTGAAAAGGTGAGAAGGATTCAAATAGGTGACGTGGATGAGAAGGGAACATGCTGGGAGCAAAATCATGGAAGCACAAACGCAAGGGATACAAGGAAGGTGGTTTGATTAAAGAGGAGAGCAAGGGAAGGAGTGTCATTTGCTGAGCATCTAGGATCTACTAGGTAACGACTGGTACTTCACATATTACTTTCTCATTTAATCCTCATGGATAAGTTTCGGTACTTTTGGCTACATATAGTAGAAATGCCAGTTAAATCTGGGTTACATAGAAAATGAGTTGGCTCAAATCAGAAGCACAGATGTGAGCCAGGGTTTAGCATTGGTTGATCCAGTAACTCAAAGATCTACTTACTGTTCTACAACTGTAGTGTCTTTCACTTAACTATAATGTATCTTTGCACTGAAGACTTTTGTGTTCAGTTGATATGCTAACCTGCATTAACTAATTTAAATTGAGCAAAATAAAACATTTAGTTCTTCAATCACACTAGCCATGTTTTAAGTGCTTGGCGGCCACCTATGTTTTGTGGCTACATATTATTATTGTGGCTACACACAGAATTATTTCCATCATCACAGAAAGTTCTATTGGACAGTGCTGCTCTACCTCCCTAAAGTACTTTCTGAGAATGCACACTTTTTAGCACAATTACCTCTCAATGCTAAGATTTTTTTGGTCTTATTTCCTCATTTTATCCCTTAATTGTACATTGCCCTTGGGTTGTTCTTTTAAATATTTCTTTCATATACATATTATCTGCACAAGATAGTAAATTTCAAGGGCAAGGAAATTTTCCATGCTGAATGATGAATAACCACTTGTTGCTTTGAATTTGAACAGTATTTTAAGATTTCAAATTGACACCAAATACCCATATGAATTGCAAAAAGGCAGCATTAAATTAAATTTTTATTTTAGAATAGTTTTAGATTCATAGAAGAATTGGAAAGGTGGTACATAAACTCCCCATATACCCCACATCTAGTTTCCCCTATTACTAACATATTATACTAGTATAGTGTATTTGTTACAATCAAATGATGTTGATACATTATTATCAACTAAAATCCATACCTTTATTCCATTTTTAATCTAATCTTCTTTTTTCTGTTCCAGATTCCCATCCAGGATACTGCATTATATTAAGTAGCCATGTTACCTTGACTGTGACAATTTCTCAGAATTTCTTTTCTTTAACGAACTTCATCATTTTAGGAGTACTGGTCCGGTATTTCATAGGATGTCCCTCAGCTGGGATTCATCTGATGTTTTTCCCATGATTAGAATGAAGCATTTTAATATGACCATTTGAAAGCTGATATTCAATACTTTTCAAAATAAAATTAAAGTGAAAGAAAAGAGCAGAAATCTAAGGATTGAGACCAAAAAGCATTACAGTTATAATTGGTACATAGAATAGTTTTGTGGTGTCACAAAACTATTTATACAGGTAATAGAGCTGAACAGTTACATACATAGTTCTAACTGAAGTCCTCAAAGGCTAGGGATGAAGAGTGGTCAGAAGTCTTTATACAGGGAACATTATAAATATGAGATGGGAAAAATAGATACCCAAATCTTCTATTTCAACAAACTTTCTTATTTTTTGTTTTTGGTTTGCAAATATTTTCTCTAATTCTTTGAGGTTGTCCTTTAATTCGATTGAATATTTTTCCTTTGCCATACAAAAGCTTTTAGGTTATTATTATTATTTTTTAACATGTTTATTAGAGTATAATTGTTTTACAATGGTGTGTGAGTTTCTGCTTTATAAAAAACTGAATCAGCTATACATATACATATACCCCATATCTCCTCCCTATATCACCCCTCTAGGTGGTCACAAAGCACCAAGCTGATCTCCCTGTACTATGGGGCTGCTTCCCACTAGCTATTTTACATTTGGCAGTGTATATATGTCCATGCCACTCTCTCACTTCGTCCCAGCTTAACCTTCCCCCTCCCTGTGTCCTCAAGTCCACTCTCTACATCTGCATCTTTATTGCTGTCCTGCCCCTAGGTTCTTCAAAACTACTCTTTTTTTTTTTTTTTTTTTAGATTCCATATATATGCGTTAGCATACGGTATTTGTTTTTCTCATTCTGACTTACTTCACTCTGTATGACAGATTCTAGGACCATCCACCTCACTACAAATAAGTCAATTCTGTTTTTTTATGGCTGAGTAATATTCCATTGTATATATGTGCCACATCTACTTTATCCATTCATCTGTTGATGGGCATTTATGTTGCTTCCATGTCCTTGCTATTGTAAAAAGAGCTACAATGGACATTGTGGTACATGACTCTTTTTGAATTACGGTTTTCTCAGGGTATATGCCTGGTAGTGGGATTGCTTGCTTATGGTAGTTCTATTTTAGTTTTTTAAGGAACTTCCATACTGTTCTCCATAGTGGCTGTATCAATTTACATTCCCACCAACAGTGCAAGAGGGTTGCCTTTTCTCCACACCCTTTCCAGCAATTATTGTTTGTAGACTTTTTGATGATGGCCATTCCAGCTGGAGTGAGGTGATACCTCATTGTAGTTTTGATTTGCATTTCCCTAATGATTAATGATGTTGAGGATCGTTTCATGTGTTTTTTGGCAATCTGTATATCTTTTCTGGAGAAATTTCTATTTAAGTTTTCCTCCCATTTTTGGATTGGGTTGTTTATTTTTCTGATATTGAGCTGCAGAAGATGCTTGTAAATTTTGGAGATTAATCCTTTGTCAGTTGCTTCATTTGAAAATATTTTTTCCCATTCTGAGGGTTGCCTTTTCACCTTGTTTATGTTTTCCTTTGCTGTGTAAAAGCTTTTAAGTTTCATTAAGTCCCATTTGTTTATTTTTGTTTTTATTTCCATTCCTCTAGGAGGTGGGTCAAAAAGGATCTTGCTGTGATTTATGTCATAGAGTGTTCTACGTATGTTTCCCTCTAAGAATTTTATAGTATATGGCCTTAGATTTAGGTCTTTAATCCATTTTGAGTTTATATTTGTGTATGGTGTTAGGGAGTGTTCTAATTTCATTTGTTTACATGTAGCTGTCCAGTTTTCCCAACACCACTTATTGAAGAGGCTGTCTTTTCTCCATTGTATATTCTTGCCTCCTTTATCAAAGATAAGGTGACCATATGTGCGTGGGTTTATCTCTGGGCTTTCTATCCTGTTCCATTGATGTATATTTCTGTTTTTGTGCCAGTACCATACTGTCTTGATTACTGTAGCTTTGTAGTATAGTCTGAAGTCCAGGAGCCTGATTCTTCTAGCTCCGTTTTTCTTTCTCATGATTCTTTTAGCTATTTGGGGTCTTTTGTGTTTCCATACAAATTGTGAAATTTTTTGTTCTAGTTCTGTGAATAATGCCATTGGTAGTTTGATAGCGATTGCATTGAATCTGTAGATTGCTTTGGGTAGTAAACTCATTTTCACAATGTTGATTCTTCCTATCCAAGAACATGGTATATCTCTCTATCTGTTTGTATCATCTTTAATCTCTTTCATCCATGTGTTATAGTTTTCTGCATGCAGATCTTTTGTCTCCTTAGGTAGGTTTATTCCTAGGAATTTTATTCTCTTGGTTGCAGTGGTAAATGGGAGTGTTTCCTTCATTTGTCTTTCAGATTTTTCATCACTAGTGTATAGGAATGCAAGTGATTTCTGTGCATTAATTTTGTATCCTGCTACATTACCAATTTCAATGATTAGCTCTAGTGGTTTTCTGGTAGGATTCTCTATGCATAGTATCATGTCATCTGCAGACAGTGACAGCTTTACTTCTTCTTTTCTGATTTGGATTCCTTTTATTTCTTTTTCTTCTCTGATTGTTGTGGCTAAAACTTCCAAAACTATGTTGAATAATAGTGGTGAGAGAGGACAGCCTTGTCTTGTTCCTGATCTTAGAGGAAGTGGTTTCAGTTTTTCACCATTGAGAACAATGTTGGCTGTACGTTCGTCATATGTGGCCTGTATTATGTTGAGTTAAGTTCCCTCTATGCCTACTTCCTGGAGGGTGTTTATCAAAAATTGGTGTTGAAAAAATACTTGATACAATTTCAATTTTCTTATATTTAGCAAGGCTTGATTTGTAGCCCAAGATATGATCTATCCTGGAGAATGTTCCATGAACACTTGAGAAGAATGTGTATTCTGTTGTTTTTGGATGGAATGTCCTATAAATATCAATTAAGTCCATCTTGTTTAATGTATCATTAAAGCTTGTGTTTCATTATTTATTTTCATTTTGGATGATCTGTCCATTGGTTAAAGTGGGATGTTAAAATCCCCTACTATGATTGTGTACTGTCAATTTCCCCTTTTATGGCTGTTAGCATTTGCCTTATGTATTGAGGTGTTCCTATGTTGACTGCATAAATATTTATAAATTATTTAAACATTATATATCTTGTTATATGTTGTTATATCTTCTTCTTGGATTGACCCCTTGATCATTATGTAGTGTCCTTCTTTGTCTCTTGTAATACTCTTTATTTTAACGTCTATTTTGTCTGATATGAGAATTGCTACTCCAGCTTTCTTTTAATATCCATTGGCATGGAATATATTTTTCCATCCCCTCACTTTCAATCTGTATGTGTCCTTGGTCTGAAGTTTTCTCTTGTAGGCAGCATATATATGTATCTTGTTTTTGTATCCTTTCAGCCAGTCTGTGTCTTTTGATTGGAGCATTTAATCCATTTACTTTTAATGTCATTATCAGCATGCATGTTCCAATTACCATTTTCTTAATTGTTTTGGTTTTGTTATTGTAGGTCTTTTCCTTCTCTTGTGTTTCCTGCCTAGAGAATTCCTTTAGCATTTGTTGTAAAGCTGGTTTGGTGGTGCTGAATTCTCTTAGCTTTGCTTGTCTGTAAAGGTTTTAATTTCTCCGTCAAATCTGAAAGAGATCCTTGCTGGGTAGAGTAATCTTGGTTGTAGGTTTTCCCCTTTTATCACTTTAAATATGTCCTGCCACTGTCTTCTGGCTTGCAGATTTTCTGCTGAAAGATCAGCTGTTAACCTTATGTGGATTCCCTTGTATGTTATTTGTTGGTTTTCCCTTGCTGCTTTTAATATTTTCTCTTTGTATTTAATTTTTGATAGCTTGATTACTATGTGTCTTGTCGTGTTTCTCCTTGGATTTATCCTGTATGGGACTCTGCGCTTCCTGGACTTGATTATTTCTTTACCCATATTAGAGGAGTTTTCAACTATAATCTCTTCAAATATTTTCCGAGTCCCTTTCTTTTTTCTCTTCTTTTTCTTGGACCCCTATAATTAGAATGTTCGTGTGTTTAATATTGGTCCAGAAGTCTCTAAGACTGTCCTCAATTCTTTTCATTATTTTTTTCTTTATTCTTCTCTGCAATAGTTATTTCCACAATTTTATCTTCCAGGTCACTTATCCGTTCTTCTGCCTCAGTTATTCTGTTATTGATTCCTTCTAGAGAATTTTTAATTTCAGTTATTGTGTAGTTCATTATTGTTTGTTTGTTCTTTAGTTTTTCTAGGTCCTTGTTAAACGTTTCTTGTATTTTCTGCATTATATTTCCAAGATTTTGGATCATCTTTACTACCATTATTCTGAATTCTTCTTCAGGTACATTGCCTATTTCTTCTTCATTTGTTTGGTCTGGTGTGTTTTTACTTTGCTCCTTCATCTGCTGTGTGTTTCTCTGTCTTCTCATTTTGCTTATCTTGCTGTGTTTTGGGTCTCCTTTTTGCAGGCTGCAGGTTCATAGTTCCCGTTGCTTTTGGTGTCTGTCCCCAGTGGCTAAGGTTGGTTCAGTGGGTTGTGTAGGCTTCCTGGTGGAGGGTACTGTTGTCTGTTTTCTGGTGGGTGAGGCTGGATCTTGTCTTTCTGGTGGGCAGGATCACATCTGGTGGTGTGTTTTGGGGTGTCTGTGACGTTGTTATGATTTTAGGCATCCTCTCAGCTAATGGATGGGGTTGTGTTCCTGTCTTGCTAGTTGTTTGGCATAGGGTGTCCAGCACTGTAGCTTGCTGGTCGATGAGTGGAGCTGGGTCTTAGCTTTGTGATGGAGATGTCTGGGAGAGCTTTTGCCTTTTGATATTACGTGGAGCTGGGAGGTCTCTGGTCAACCAATGTCCTGAACTCGGCTCTCCCAACTCAGAAGCACAGGCCTGAAACCTGGCCGGAGCATGAAGACCCTGTCAGCCATATGGCTCAGAACAAAAGGGAGAAAAAAAGAAAGACAGAAAAAATAAAATAAAATAATTAAAATAAAAATTAAATATTAAAAAGTAATTTAAAAAATGAAAGAAAGAAGAGAGCAATGAAACCAAAAAACAAATCCACCAATAATAACAAGTGCTAAAAACTATACTGAAAAAAAAAAAAAAAAAGGACAAACAGAACCCTAGGACAAATGGTAAAATGGTAAAAGCAAAGCTATGCAGACAAAATCACACAAAGAATCAAACACGTACACACTCACAAAAAGAGAAAATGGGGGGAATATATATATATATATATATATATATATATATATATATATGTAGAAGGAAGAGAGAAACGAAATCAATAAACAAATCTACCAATGATAATAAACTCTAAATACTAAACTAAGATAAACATAAGACCAGAAACAAGTTAGATTCAGAAAGCCAACCCCAAGTCAACAATTGCTCCCAAACTCCACCACCCACCTCAATTTTGGGTTGATTCGTTGTCTGTTCAGGTATTCCACAGATGCAGGGTACATCAAGTTGATCGTGGAGATTTAATCAGCTGCTCCTGAGGCTGCTGGGAGAAATTTCCCTTTCTCTTCTTTGTTCGCAAAGCTCCTGCATTTCAGCTTTGGATTTGGCACCGCCTCTGCATGTAGGTCCCCTAATGGCGTCTGTTCTTCTCTCAGACAGGACAGGGTTAAAGTAGCAGCTGATTAGGGGACTCTGGCTCACTCAGGCCATGAGGGAGTGAGGGGTATGGAATGCGGGGTGAGCCTGCAGCAGCAGAGGCCAGCATGACGTTGCACCAGCTTGAGGTGCGCCGTGTGTTCTCCCAGGGAACTGGTCCCTGGATCACAGGACCCTGGCAGTGGCGGGCTGCACAGGCTCCCGGGAAGGGAGGTGTGGATAGTGACCTGTGCTCGCACACAGGCTTCTTGGTGGCTGCAGCAGCAGTGCTAGGGTTTCATGCCCGTCTCCGGGGTCTCCAGTGATAGCCGCGGCTTGCACCCATCTCTGGAGCTCGTTTAGGCGATGCTCTGAATCCCCTCTTCTCATGCACCCCAAAACAATGGTCTCTTGCCTCCTAGGCAGTTCCAGAATTTTTCCCAGACTCCCTCCTGGCTAGCTGTGGCGCACTAGCCCCCTTCAGGCTGTGTTCACCCAGCCAACCCCAGTCCTCTCCCTGCGATCCGACAGAAGCCCGAGCCTCAGCTCCCAGCCCCCGCCCGCCCCGGCGGGTGAGCAGACAAGCCTCTCGGGCTGGTGAGTGCTGCTCGGCCCTGATCCTCCGTGTGGGAATCTCTCTGCTTTGCCCTCCACACCCCTGTGGCTGCGCTCTCCTCCGTGGCTCCGATGCTTCCCCCCTGCCACCCCGTCTCCACCAGTGAAGGGGCTTCCTAGTGTGTGGAAACTTTTCCTCCTTCACAGCTCCCTCCCAGAGGTGCAGGTCCTGTCCCTATTCTTTTGTCTCTGTTTTTTCTTTTTTCTTTTGCCCTACCCAGGTACGTGGAGAGTTTCTTGCCTTTTGGGAGGTCTGAGGTCTTCTGCCAGCATTCAGTAGGTGTTCTGTAGGAGTTGTTCCACATGTAGATATATTTCTGATGTATTTGTGTGGGGGAAGGTGATCTCCACGTCTTACTCCTCCGCCATCTTGAAGGTGTCAACAAACTTTCTTTTAATGCAGCTATTTTCACCTTATTCTGAGCAAAAATTTCCAAAAAGGTGAATGGTGCACACCAATGTCTATAATAAAAACTAGATAAATCTAACAATATTCTTGAGTCAAATTTTTCCAAGAAAAAAATGAATATTAGTTTTTATTTATCAGTAAGTAAAATAGGGACTTCCTTGATGGTCCAATGTTTAAGACTCCGTGCTCCCAATGCAGGGGGCCTGTGTTCCATCCCTGGTCAGGGAACTATGTCATTCATGCTGCAGCAAAGATCTCATGTGCTGCAACTAAGACCCAGAGCAGCCAAATAAGTAAATAAATCTTTCAAAAATAATAAGTAAAATAGTAGCTATATTGAAATGTCCCTAATAGGGTTTCTTAATAAGTGCACTGATAATCATTTAAGTTTTCCACTAAGACTGCCATACCACACACCTTCGTCTTTGAAACATTGTGATGATGTGTTTATGTCAGCACATCAGAAGCATGAGTGTATGTGCTTTTTGATAAGTCAGGAATGTGAGGGTGGTTCCTAATTTTCTTGATTTATCACTTTTTTGCCATTGCTACTGAGTGTAAAGGTACATTGTTCAGAGATATTCTTATAGATATTTGAGAAAATATATTTCTCAAAATATCTATAAACAATTATGTATATATTTTGATCTAAACTGCATATATTTGTTTTAAAATATTTTTAGGCATGAAAGCCAGAGTATGCATCTGTGCCTATGGGATGGTTAGGCTGAAGAGAAGTGCATACAATCTTCCAGAGGAGTGAGACAAACAAGTAGAAAGTGGGTCAAAGAAGGAAAGGGAATGCAATTACATAGAACAGTTGAAAAATATATTAGTTTCATATAGTTTTTATTTTTACCTCTCTGATATTGTTTATTTTATCACTTCAAATCAGCCTACTCTCAGATCCAGACTTCTCTTTCTTTACACTTATAAAGCAGGAAAGCTGATATTAATTTGGTGCCTAATGTGTGCAATTTACTACGTTAGGTAATTACAAACTTTGTCCTATTTAACTGTATCTCACAAACTCCTAGGTAGTTTTATTATTTCCATTTTGTAATGAAGAAACTAAAGCTTTAAGAAATTACATGATTTACCCATTGTCAGAGAGCCGGTGAGTGATGAAGCTCGTACTTATGCCTGGCTAATGTCAAAACTCATGGTCTATCTACTGATAAAAACATTTCCAAAATGACTGGATTGAGTCAGGCTAATTCCTAAAGTATATATTCAAGGGCAATATAAATAGTTTCATCTCTGATAGTTATTTTTTTTTCAAAGATCAGGAAGCAGAGACATTAAATTTAAGGTTGGTTCATCCAGTAGCTCAAAGATCTACACACTGTTCCACAAGCATGGCATTTCAATAATTTTTATTCAGTACGCCTCATGGCTGAGACAGGGATTCAGCTAGGGCTCCACAGCAGATCAAACAGAAGGTTTAAGGTCATAGCAAGAGTTTCCATTGACATGAAAGCATAGGTTTTCTAACATAGAGGACTCCTCCCAATTCATTGAGTCATGTGCGCAACAGGGCTTTAGGAAGTCATCTGGTACAGACTCTTATCTCCAAAAAACTAATCCAATTTAAACCCAGGAGTGTGTGAGTAAAATCACCAAAAAGAGTGAAGGACACAAGTTGTTTTTGGCTGATCATGTAGAATCTTGGTTAAATGCCTTGCCACAGTTATTCTAGCTTTTTGAATGATTTTCAATCTGAGTTCATACGTTTGACCTTGATGCAAATGATAGCTCCAGCAGGGAGAATGATGTTGATTAAAACATGGATGTGTTTCAACCCTGTTTCTACAACGTTTGATCATTGAAATATGGTCAAAATCAGGGAGTAGAAATATAATTACTCCCATAATTTCAAAAAGCCAGTAGAGAAATGATTGTTAGGAAAACTTTATGTGGGGAGTGTGTGTATGTGTTTGTGTGTTTGTGTGAGTGTGTGTGTGTGGTGTAGGAGCCTTGCAGAGAGTATCTTCACTTCAATAAAATATAACACCCCTTGAGGGCTAGATGGTGATTTTGATGACACATGTAGAAACAGGAGTTTAAGAACATGAAGGAGCTATTTAGTAAAACTCTTACTTTTGTTCCAAATTTCAATATATATTTTTCACAGCCCTTCTCACCAAGGAATAAGAAATCTTATTCAAAATTTAATTTGTTCCATATTTTAGAATTTATATATCTTTTAAATTGTATTGAATTGGCAGTTTACTTGCTACAGAAGGAATTGCACAAAGAAACTATTGGGCATGTCTACAGTTGACTATGAACTACATAAAATATTATTTGGACATATGTAGGAACAAACATAATGATTATGGGGGAAAGTTCATGATTATTTTGGCTTTTTTTTCTAGCACATTTTAAGAAATTGACCTGACTGTAACTTTTCTTTGGAATGCTTATTGAAAAAGCATAACTGAAAGTTTAAAACTTGGATTGAAACTTAATCTATATGGTAATAGAACTTGGAAGAATCCAAGCTCAATTCAGACTAAAATGTCAGAACAGTTTTTGAAAATGGTACATCTCATACAACCTAAGAATATAAAAAAATAAACCATCTATCACTTAGTTTTTCAACAAAGGGCACAATGTATAAGGAAAGAAAATTAAAGTTCTAGAACTGTTGCTTTATTTAGCATATGTCTGTCCCCTTTATTATGTATTTCATCTGTGAAAAATATAAAGGATGATTTACATAGTGGTTTACATGCTCCTCTCCTAAACTTTTCAGATCTTCATTAAACACTTTTATTTTGTTTTCATGCAAAAGTCTCTGTTACATGTGTTTCAGCTTCAGTACAAGTTAAGTTTTAATTAAATTGCTCTGAAATGGACAGAATCTACAAAAGAGCATTTCTTAAAATTGCAGTGATCATTCTTTCCCTTCCTGCCATCTTTCCCACCACCTCCCTATCTCATAAAACACATAATACAAAAGACCAATATATCTAAACTGATTTTCAATCCAAAGCACTAGTTCTCAAACTTGGCTACACATTGGAATTATCTGGAACACTTAAAAACTGCTGATCCTCATGTCCACTCTACCTGATTTGATTGGTATGGAGTATGGTTTGGATTTTTTAAAAGAAGTTTTGAAAGCTCCATAGATAATTCTACTGTGCAAAAAAGTGAGAACCACCAGATTAGAGTAGTGGTTCCCCATCCTGCTTGCACAATGGAAACTTCTAGAAATTCTTAAAAATATTGGTGCCAAGTTCCCACACTTCAGTGTGATGCAATTGTCCTGAGGTGAAGCCAGAATATAAGGAGTCTCCTGCAACCCTGCTGCCCAGGTATTTCTAGTAAATGGTCAAGACTAAGAACTAGCATTAGCATTTCACTTTTTGTTGGGTCAGAAGAAGATCAATATAAATTTCACATTTCTAAAGTTTCTCACATGGAATTTTTAAAATTTGAGTTTTAAAATAGACTTTATTTGAATGCAATTTAACAAATCAAGGCAAGGAATAACTGATAATTACATGTGAAGATATCCTGGAAGAAAAATCTTGTCCTCGTTGTAATAGTGTAAGACTCAAGGGCAAAGTTATTACTATTTGAAGAAAGAAAATTATAAAAAGTATAATTCAAAGAAGTTATTTTTAAAGCAAGTATGACAATTAAGATAATCTTTGGGAGAACTTTAATACTTATAAGTAAAAATGAGATACAGAAGAGAAAAGAATTTTTTTGTCAGATTCACCACTTTTAAAAGGCATGATCAATTCTCAAATAAATATTTTCAGATGTGTGAAAGTCACCTATAAATGTTTATTTTACTTAGAATTTTCCTAAGAACACAAGCTTTTGATAACTAATGTAAACTGTCAATTGCTTAAAAGTGGAATGTAGAAAGGAATGGCTATTTAAAGCATGCTTCTGAATGAAAAAGTACAGTGTTGACTTTTTTCATTTAATGAAAGACTTGATAACACATTCAGAGAGAAGCCAGGTGTAAACAGTTTTTCCACACTTGTGCAATGGGTTTATATGATTCTGTTACTATAGCTTGCTGAAGTGTTGTGTAAACACCGGATGAGTTACTTCTTATTACTAAATTTATACATGCTAATACTTAAAGTATTTCCCCCCAAAAAACAAATACAATTGCTTATACTTGAAATAATTCAGCAGAAAGGGGCATGTTCTCACTCTTCAGTATCAACAGGAAAATTTGCCCTAAAAATATACATATATTTTTAATTTAGGTGATGTGTGTGTATGTGTGTTTGTGTGTGTGTGTTGTATTTGATGATGGGGACTTCATTTCTCTCAACAGATTACTTTTCTTAAGAATTGTTTCTATAATTCTACTATCTGCATTGTAGGATAGCTATTTTGTTAGCAAAACTAATGCTAACTCCTCAATGTCTACACATGCATGATAAAATGCCTATAAAATGGTACAATCAGTGCATAACATATGAAGAAATTAGAGCTTATTTATTTGCCATTCATTAAAAAGAAAAAAAAAAGGTTAGTATTTAATCAGTGTTGGTAAAAGAAACTATACAAATGCTTTCGTGTGCCTGGCAGACCTAGGAGAATCAATTCTTAAAGGAATTATCTCACCCTGGAAACTTTCTTAAAGTAATGGATTAAAAGAAAAAAAAACTACAACCTAGGATATAAAGTGCAGCAAAGATAAATCCAATATTTTAAAAACAAAGATAACATCTATTTGAGTTTTTAACTTTATTAAAACTTTATCTTTTTGCCTCATTAATTATGCATTTGTGGTGTCCTTTTGGTTGAACTTATGGGGTCCTTTTTGATCCAGGTTCCAACATTATCTCTTCTACTAACTGGACAAAATAAAGGTGCAATTAATACCCTGTTTCCAGTTGTACAAACATAATAAACATTTATCTAGCCAACTATTGAATTAGCTCTGTGGAAGTGATCTTATCTAATCCATAAGGCAATTGAAATAACCAGAATACAGAATAGTCCATTTATTTGTGTTTTATACACATGATGTAAACAATTGGAAAGTGTTAAAATTTCATGAATTCGATGAATTTTGGTCACAGGCACTATGTCTGACACCAGGAATACAACAATTGAGATATGGGAGAAAGTTCAGTAAGGTTCTTCCTCGAGAGAGTTCAGTCCAGTGAGGTGGAGAGAATAACAGGCAACTAAAGTGCAGAATGATGTTAGGAGATTCACACAAGTCCTATGGGATCACAGAGATGAGACATCTGTCCCAGACCAAAGGATGGTGGCAAGGTGATAGGAAAGGTTCTTGGGTATGATGGCCAAGCTGGAATCTTAATGAACCTAAAATTATAATACACTTGTATAGTGGAGAGCTAGCTAATATGTTTGGAGAAATAAGCATCCAAAGCATGAGGGACCCTGGAAGTAAGAAAGGTCTAAAAAGTTACTAAAATTAGGTAAATGAAACTTGAGGACTAAATATGAAGATATGATAGGCAGAAAATATTTGACGAAACAATAGCTAAGTGTGTTATCATAAGAATAAACAAATGAAACCCAGCAAAATATTTTAAGCATTTACATGTGGAACGACGTTGGTGATGGTGTTGATCAACATAATTATATTTGGATTTAGAAAAAAAATGTGAGCTATCTGGCAGCTGATTAGAGCTTGAAGGAAATGGAGAGTTCAGTTAGGAGAGATGTGGTAGGCAGAATTCCTATCACAAAGGGATTTTGCAGATGTAGTTAAGTTTCCAAATAATTGGACCTTAAAATAGGGAATTTATCCTGAGTGGGCTTGACCGAGCTCTTGCAAAAGAGATTCAAAGTGTGAGAGTGATTTAATGAGAGGGAAATACTCTGTTGTTGGTTTTGAAGATGGAGGGAACCTCATGGCTAGGAATGTGGGTGGCTTCTAGAAACTAAGAATGGCCTCTGGGTGACAGCCAGCAAAGAAACAGAGACCTCAGTCCCACAACTGCAAGGAACTGAATCCTGCCCAAACTATGTGTGCTTAGGGGAGGATCCCAACCTCTAGAATGAGACTGCAGCCAAAATGACACTCTGATTTTAGCCTTGTGAGATTCTCAGCAGAAAACCCAGGCATGCTGTGCCCATACCTCTGACCTACAGCTAATAAATGGGTATTGTTTAACAATACTAAATTTGTTCAATTTTCTATGCAGCAACAGAAAACTAAGACAAAGGAGATGCATCATTCAAAGAAGAAAATCAATTTATATTATAACTTAAAATACTCCACAGGGCCATTTAGAATTATCTTCAGCAACAGTTTATCATGCAAAAATTAGTCAAAGCACCCATAAAAATGAAATAAAACAAGACAAAAATGTACTCAGTTAGGTGGCTCAATGACTTACTATATTTGGAGTTATTTCTATAATTGAATCACCTTTAATACTAAGGATTATCAAAGTTTTTAATAATCATCTCTTGTGCGTCTGCCATTCTCCCCCCTAAAACTCCCCTCCCTGCAAAAATGTTTCTAACTTTATCAAAATTTTGATGACATCTTGCCCAAGAACCTGGATTACTTATCACCATTATCATTTTTTAGTTAAACAAGATAATCTTTGTTTTTCCCTTATATGAAAAGATTTTTCCAGAAAGTCTTCCTGTCATTACAAATTTACTTTGAAAGGTAATACTCATTTTAAATGTTGCTATGTAATGATAAACTTGAGTCTTTAATCTTAGATGGGTGCCAAATCTTCACTTTTCCACCATCATCAAACTCATTTCCACTGGAAATATAAGCAAAACAGGGTCAATAAACACAAACACCACAGATTTTGACCTCTAGAGAAAGATTACTTTTCCTAATCTCTACTTATATTTATTTTATTGTTTTATAAATATTTAATATTTATTATTATATGGAAGTTATATACAAAACACCATCACAGTTTATATAGATGAAAACCAGTATTATTTCTGTTTTGTAATATAAATGAAGCTATTTACTAAAACTTTACAAAAATTCTATTAAATAATAGCCTCTAAGAATATATTCTAATATTTATATTGCAGTGACGGTCTATGGCATAATATTTATCTTTTTATTGACACATAATTTTCTTGACTACCTCTAAATTAACATACCATACTATTCTAAGGTAGCAGAAGATTTTTAAAATATGCTATTTCTTGGGTTTCCTTTATAATAAAACCTTTCCTCCTCACCGTTTTTTTGTTATGATAAGATCATTTCTATTCTGCACCAAATACTTTGTTGCTTTTGGTCATTACCAGCAAATGAAAGAAAATTTTAATGTATAGCATATATTTTAATTTCATGCCAAATAAGGTTTATTCTCTGAAAATACCAGACATTTTTATACATGGGAAATAATATCACTGGGAATTTATTGTCTAAAGGAGATATATTAGGCAAGAGATTTGGAACTAAGTAATAAAAATATTTAAAAACTAATCTGGAAGGATGATATCTTAAATATGTGACTAAATATCACATTTATTATTCCTTTTACTTTTTAGAAGAATGTGCTTTTCATTTGTTACTTTGGTCACTATAATTCATTTTATCAATGAGCTGTCACTGTATTTAAACATCTGGAACCCATCACAATGGCCAACACTCATAACCAATCAATGAAGTTTACTGTGAAGGATAAACATTAAGAATATGATCTTAGCTTTGTTGCAGTAATTAGGTGATGGAAAATATTGAGCCTCAGATCCTTATATCTTGCTGCTTGAAGAACTGTTATTGCCACTCTCTTTAAAATTTAAACATCATCATTATTTTATTCAAAACTCAATTTGTATAGATTTTTAAAATTTCTAAATGATTGTCTAAATGATATCTAATGATGCCCTCCCCACCCCGCAAAATAAGAATATTATAGTAAGGATTTATAACTTTAACCAAAAGTCTTGAGTGACAGACCTCATGTAATTAACTTCTAAAATTTTGGCTTCGACACTCCAAGAAACCACTTAAAAGAAGAGAGCGTTTTACTGGCTTTCAACAGAATTCCATTCTACTTTTATCTCTGGAGAGGATTTCCCTATAATTCTAACACTTCAGCCAGATTGTTTGCACACAGCTGAACAGAAATAACATATATTTTTACATCAGCATGTTTAATATCACAGGTTCTTCTATGTACTGACACAATGTTGGCAGTATTAACAATACAGACATCATTAGCCTTCCAAAAGATCCATAATTGAAGTCAGACTGCTGAAAAATGCACCTTGTATGTACTATGCTAAGGGAATAAAGCTTTGCCGAAGTCCTTAAAAGGGCAAATAAAACTCAATTATGGCTGGCGCTGAATCCATAGGCACTAAGTTCTATTAGCTTTAGCATGCTGTTTGGAATTTTCATCTTTGATGAACCATTTCTCCTAAATTTGCAAGAACATTTCAATTTCCATCCCACCTGATCCTTATGTTCTAGCCAAGTTAGAAAGAAACAAAAACTTACACAGTAGGTTTGAAAATTGTATGCTTCAACATATTAAGATAACCAATTGTAAAATTTTTGTGAGTCTAGGGAAAAAAGGGACATTCTGTAGATTTGTTTATTTGTTTACTAGAAGTAGAGTTTCTGGCAGGATATATCTAATTACTTTGCCAACTCAAGTTACAGATGATATTTAAAATTTAATTTTCAAGAATTATAAATTTTAATATTTAAAATTATAAATTTTAAAAATGTTCTAAAGGGGGAAAATTGCTTTCAAGTAAAACATTCAGTTCCCGTTTCCTTTTTCTCACAAACTTTCCCTTTCCGCATTCCCTTTTTGTCCATATTTCATTCCCCTCTTTTACCTACTCTCTGCTTTGGAGGGGAAAAAAAACCCCAAAACCTTTGAAATATAGAAAAATTGACTGAAACACCACATATTCAAAGTTCTCATATAAGCACTGCATGTGCTCCAGTTTAGAGAGATTTAAGCCAAAACCTGACTTGCTATTTTGGTTTCACAAGGCAGTCGTGGTCTTACATGTGAAGTGTGTCTGTACTGGGGTGGGACCGAGTCTGCTCATAGCTCAGCTCTATAATGCATTTAAAGGAGGGGGTGTTGAAATTGTCTATGTGCTATTAATTTCACTTTAGAAGATACTAATGCTGACTTTTAAAAGTCATATCTCTACATTTTTTTACCCACCAAGCCTTTTTTTAAGTGTATCTAAAATCCAGGAATGATGACTTAAGTGTAAGCTTAGGTATTGTGAACCTTTCCCTGGCACTGAATACCTAAGTGGGTTTCTGCAAATGAAACATCAGAAGACATTAGGAGACTGTATTTTTTAAATGAATCATATATTTAAATGAATTCAATAAACCCTTGAATTCAACTAACCCTTGAGCCCAACCATTTTGGGTACAACTGACAAATAATGTGAAGAAAAATTCTAATGTTGGACTGCCTAGGTTTGAATCCCAGCTCTCCTGATATTAGCTGTTTGTTTGTTTGACTGCAGCTATAAACCTTGGTGCCTCCTTTTCTTCATCTGTAAAAAAGATGTAATGATAATTCCTATGTCATGTGTTTGTTCTGAGGATTAAATGAGTAATTCATCTAAAGCAATGGTTCTCAAACAGTGGTGATTCCCCTGTCCCCTACCCAGGTGACACTGACCATGTCTAGAAACACTTTTTTTTTTTTCCATAAGTGAGGTTGAGGGTGTGTAACTGGTATAGTGGATAGATGCCAAGGATACTGCTGCACATCCTACATTCACAGGATGGGTGCTGCCAACAAAGAATTATCCCACCCACCATGTCAACAAGGCTGAAGTTAAGAAACCCTGACCTGGGGCTTCCCTCGTGGCGCAGTGGTTAAGAATCCGTCTGCCAATGCAGGGAACACGGGTTCGAGCCCTGGTCTGGGAAGATCCCACATGCCGCGGAGCAACTAAGCCCGTGAGCCACAACTACTGAGCCTGCGCATCTGGAGCCTGTGCTCCGCAACAAGAGAGGCCGCGATAGTGAGAGGCCCACGCACCGCGATGAAGAGTGGCCCCCGCTTGCCACAACCAGAGAAAGCCCTCGCACAGAAACGAAGACCCAACACAGCCAAAAATAAATAAATAAATTAAAAAAAAAAAAAAGAAATCCTGATCTGAATCACTTGAAACAGTGCCTGATGCAGAGTAAAATCTTACTTGAAAAATGTGAAAGTTTATTTACTTCCCCTTATTGTATACAACTTTTCCCATTGTTTTTTCATTTTGTCATTGTTTCTGTACTTCATATTTTCCTTTGGGAGTTAAATCTAACAGAGCCTGCAATTTCTTAAGCAGCTGATTTCAGCGTCAAACAATTCAAATATTTTCTTTTTGAGTTTGCCCCCAAGAAACACATTCCCAGGACACTTGATAATAGATGAACGCCTCACAACTGCTATCCTCTGGCTTCTGCCCTGGTGCCTTGTACTATATATGCTTCACAACAGTAAAAAAAAAGAAAAGTTAAGCATATATTAGAAAAATTTAATCTTGTACTCTATTGGTATACAAATTCAGAAATGAGAAAGCAGGGAGAGATCAGGATACAATGAAATTGTACCAACAATCAGCAAATTCACCTGCATTACATGGAAAAAAGACATACACCCTCATGACAAATACTTTACTTTTTAGGTGAGATATTACATCAGTCAGGCTTATTTCCAATAAGTGATAGAAGTGGACTCTAGTCTGAGCAGAAAGGAATATAGTGGAAGGCTGATAACTTGCACAATGGATGGGGATGCCAAATAAACAGGCAGAAACAAAGAAAGAGAGGCAGCAGGAAAAGAGCAAGGCTCTCACTGGGGAGCCATAGGGTTGGGATGTCCCCCCGTCACTGCTGCCCTACACATGGCCTTCTCAGGATATGTGAAGCCACAGGTGCTATATTTTCAATGGCACAAGTAACCTTTGGTCATGTTGTCAAGACTATAAATCTCATACTGGTCAAATGCTCAAGCTATAACTGCCAGAGACAAGAAGACAGAATACCTGGCCATCAGGCTTCCAGCAGAGGAGATGAGAGAAAATTGTTAAAGTGCAGACTTTTAACAGGTAAATTAAGCATTTCAAGAAAAGCCAATCTAAACACTTGGGGCTTCAAGATGCAGTTGCAGTGCCACATTCAATATCCAGCTATGGCCAATTCATTACACAACTTCCTGGAGAATGGAGGTGTTTCTTGAAGTCTGTATGAAGGAGCTGTGGTTTGCATTGATTGTATTTTCAAATTAAAGTTTTTCCATTTGAGCAATGTTTTGTCACTTGTTAAGACTGTAAACATGGGCCAACATTTGTTTTTCAAAAAAAGGCCCTAGATTCTTTGTCAAATAGGAATTTAACATTGGGCAAAAGGTTGGCAGAGTTTGGCTACTCACTCAACAACATGAGCCTGTATAGGCTGCTGACTCAGAGAAATAAAAGGAAAGAGACCCACAAGGCAACACTAAAATGTTATTTTCCTTTTCCATGTAATCTCAGTTTACAAAAAGCTTATTAATGTTTTTCACCAACTGTAAAGTTTATATAGTACATTGCAAAGAGATGTAATTGTTGGACAGATAACATACTCATAAGCCATTTTTTAAACTTGGAAATGTGTCTCCAGGCCATAGTAGCTGTGACGATAGCCAAGGGTGTACACCTCTATCGTTATTAGTCTCATAAGTAATGTCAAAATTACCTTTACACGATTTTTAGTTGAATTTGACAAGAGAAAGCAAAGGCTAGTATTTAGATCGTAGTGTCAAAGGGTGATTTTCCTGGATAAGAGATTATCAGTGCCTCTTAGAAGAAAAGCAATAGAATTGCAATTCTGTCTGTCAGGAATGGAGGGGGAAGATTTGTTTTTGCCATATAAAGTTTAGTTTATAGAGTCCTTTAGTTGGATTTCTTCATCATTTTGTGCTTTGAAAATTTCCTAATGGTGGAGAGCGTCCTATACTTATTATTAATGTAATGTTTATATCTGTGGCAAGCTATTGCTGGTTCTGCATAACTAGACATTTTAGCAATTATAGTCTTTTGATACTTGACCATTTTCCCAATAAGTTATATTGCCTTAAATGTTCTATACATATTTATTTTATTTTTTTCTTGTCTAGTTATTCCAGCATGTGATAAACCAAATTATTTTCCTGTTGCTTCTATTGTTTCCTGATCATAACTTGTTTCATTGTGTATTTGTCATTTGTTAAGAATTAAATCTATTTGCTGGCTTTAATCTTTGAAATTCCTGTGCTACTAGATAAAGGATTTCCAGAGAAGAATTGAGGTTGCCTCTGCTAGTACCTGGATACCAATAAACTGGAACTTTAAATTCATTTCTCAAATTGAGGGGCCCCTGACCAGTTCAGGTGGTGTAAATTAATGAGGCAGGCCTATGCTTATCAGGTTCAGCAAATATTATTTTTGCTCTACCCAGAGCTGTAGCAGAGACAGACAGATCTCCTTCTGGTTTCATTTGTTACTCTTGCTGCTGTTTTAACCAAGATTCTCACTGAGCTTATAGTATCTTAGATGTCCCCAATCTTGTGCAGGGCTCTCAGATTTAACTGTCCATCTTGTGAAGACCCAAGAGGTCATTAATTTCCCCCAAATTCGAGGTTCCTGATAATAGCATTTGGCCTCAGGACAATCATAGTTCCCCATTTACTTACCACTCTGGTTTCAGCAATTAGTGTGTGTGTGTGTGTGTGTGTGTGTGTGTGTGCGCGTGTGTGTGTGTGCCCATGCTAATGTGAATAGTCCATGGGTACTAGAACATTTAGGCTTGCTCTTATACTCAGGGAACAAAGTTAACTTTATATCAATTAGCACATCTCAATTTTAATACATAAGTCTACATTTTGGAACTTATTTTATGACTCCTTGAGCATGTAAGGTGAATAAAAGTTATCGACCACTAATGCATTCATACCACTTTCTTCAGGTATTTTCTTTAGGTTTTTTTCTGGTTGATTATTGATGCTATATCTTTTTTGTGCATAGAAAGTTATCTGTTAGATGTTCACTGTGGATTTCACTCATTCATTATATAGTAGTATACTTTTGTTTTCTACTGCTTTTTCCTTTGGATTTTGCCTGGTCTGATGTTAAGATTGTGACTGATTTATTTTTGATTTTCATTTGTCTGTTATACATTACCCATCTTTCACTTTCAATCTCTCTGGGTCATTTGGTTTTAGGAGATTCTCTGGTACACACTATAAAGATTAATATTTATAATGATTCAAAAATCTTAAAATTTTTATGGAGACACAGAAGACCCTGAATAGCCAAAGCAATCTTGAGAAAGAAAAACGGAGCTGAAGGAATCAGCTACAGTCTTCAAACCAGTATGGTACCAGCACAGAAACAGAAATATAGATCAATGGAACAGGATAGAAAGCCCAGAAATAAACCCATGCACTTATGGCCAATTAATCTATGACAAAGGAGACAAGACTATGAAATGGAGGAAAGACAGTCTCTTCAATAAATGGTGCTGGGAAAACTGGACAGCTACATGTAAAAAATGAAATTAGAACACTAACACCGTACACAAAAATAAACTCAAAATGGATTAAAAACCTAAATGTAAGACCAGATACTATAAAACTCTTAGAGGAAAACATAGGCAGAACACTCTTTGACATAAATCGCTGCAATATCTTTTTCTATCCATCTCCCAGAGTAATGGAAATTAAGACAAAAGTAAACAAATGGGACTTAATTAAACTCAAAAGCTTTTGCACAGCAAAGGAAACCATAAACAAAACAAAAAGACAACCCACAGAATGGGAGAAAACATTTGCAAACGATGTGACCAACAAGGGATTGGTCTCCAAAATTTACAAGCAGCTTATTGTAGATCAATATCCAAAAACAAAAAATCCTAATCAGAAAATGGGCAGAAGACCTAAAAAGATATTTCTCCAAAGAAGACATACAGATGGCCAAGAGGCACATGAAAAGATGCTCAACATCACTAATTATTAGAGAAATGAAAATCAAAACTACAATGAGATATTATCTCACACCACTCAGAATGGCCATCACCAAAAAATCTGCAAACAATAAATGCTGGAGAGGGTGTGGAGAAAAGGGAACCCTCCTACACTGTTGGTGGGAATGTAAATTGTAATTTGCCACTGTTGAGAACAGTATGGAGGTTCCTTAAAAAACTAAAAATAGAGCTACCATATGATCCAGCAATCCCACTCTTGGGCATATATTCGGAGAAAAACATGGTTCAAAAAGATACATGCATCCCAATGTTCGTTGCAGCACTGTTTACAATAGCCAAGACATGGAAGCAACCTAAATGTCCATCAACAGAGGAATGGATAAAGAAGATGTGGTACATATATACAATGGAATATTACTCATTCATTAAAAACAATGAAATAATGCCATTTGCAGCAACATGGTTGGATCTGGAGATTATCATACTAAGTGAAGTAAGTCAGACAGAGAAAGACAAATATCATATGATATCACTTATATGCAGAATCTAAAAAAAAATGATACAAATGAACTTATTTACAAAACAGAAAAAGACTCACAGACTTAGAGAATGAACTTACGGTTACCAGGGGGGAAGCGTGGGGAGGAGGGATGGAATGGGAGTTTGGGATTGACATGTACACACTGCTATATTTAAAATAAAATGCCTTTCCATGAAAAAAAAAAGTGAGTTTGGTCCACTTACAGTTTTTAAAATCAAGATATGTTTCATCTTAGTTCTTCATATATGTATGTATTATATATATAATTATTCTATTTGTATAGTTTTTCAAACAGTCCCATTATGTATTTAATGACTTTTTGCTGTGTTTGTGTGTGCGCACACATGACTTGTGTATTTTTTTTTTCTGATATTTACCTTTAAAACCAGGAGTAGATCCAGGTTTTGTGGAACCTAAAGCTTATAAAATTTGAAGGAACCTCTTCAGGAAAATAAAGTAATGAAACAAAATAACGAAGCAAGTGAAAATTTTTTTAGAATTAGGAAATGAATCACAACAAATTGTACAAAGTGTGCAGAAGAGGGACCTTGAAGCATGTTTCATTAACTTCATGGTAAATACTCCAGAGTTGTTTACTACTTATATTTTTAAAATTATTTTTCAAATTGTGGTAAAATATACAAAATTTAAAATTTACCGTTTTAACCATTTTTAAGTGTATACTCAATGGCATTAACTATAATCATATTGTTGTGCAACCATCACCACCATCCATCTCCAGAATCTTTTTCATCTTCACAAACTAAAACTCTATGCCTGTCAGACAATAACTCCCCATTTCCCCCTCACCCTAGCCCCAGGCAAACACCATTCTACTTTCTGTCTCTGAATTCCACTACTCTAAGTACCTCATATAAGTGGAAAGATACAGTATTTATCTTTTTGTGACTGGTTTATTTCACTTAGCATATTGTCCTCAAAGTTCATTCATGTTGTAGCATGTGTCAGAATTCCCTTCCTTTTCAAATCTGAGTAATTTTTTTTAAATAACAGACTAATTCTTCTCTACTTACTGTGATGTTTATTGACTCCCTAGAAGAAACAATGATGTAATTATACATTGATTCTCTCTTCCTCTTCTCGTTCCTTTTTTCCACCACTTAACACTAGTTGGTTTTGTTATTTACCTTTGATTTTATAATTTTGTATTAAATTAAAAAATAATAAATGAGCTCTTCAGATTCTTAGCCTTAAAGTGAGAAAATTGGTGTAATTACACTACCTATGGGTTTCTCATCCCCTTTTCTTACCGAATACTATTATTTTGTATAATTTTGACTGTGTCAGGTTTACAATATTGATATTCTTTTCTGTAAATGTAATTACTTGATTTATTGGTGTTTAATACTGTGCATGATCCATTTACTATTGTTTCTCAATTCATAACTTGGTTGTTTAAAGTTGGTTCTCAAGTGATTTCTACAAGATGGCTTCCTGAGAACAATGTTTCCTGAGTTCCTATATACTCAAAATGTTTCTCACTGCTTTTATATATGCACATACATTGGCTTTGTGTACACTTATTTCCATAAGTTATTCATGGCATTGTTCCACTATTTTCTAGTCTTCGGTGCTGGAGAAATGTGAGATGAGTCTGATTATTTCTTCTCATAGAAATTTTTATTTTAATTTTTTTCAGTCTGTCTACAAGCAATTTTCCTCATGAATTATCTGTTTAGTTTTCCTGGATCAATACGTAGATCTGTTCTTCTCTGATTCATTTGTAATTCTGTCAACTTGATTTTAATTTTTTTTCTGTTACATTATTTCATTTATTTTCCTTCTGTGATACAAACTGTGCATATTTTAATCCTCTTTGTTTGAATTACATATGAATCACTTTTCTATAATCCTTTATACTTTTTAATTTTCATATCATTTTTTCCCCTTGTGTTACATTAGTTTTGGCTCCTCTTTATTTACTTTATTCCAGCTAATGTGAGAGTTTTTCTCCTGGAGCACATATTTACAAAAATTTCATATAGGCAAAGGCCAGGACTATATTACAAAGTAAGCAGGTATTTTCCTACTACCTCAGGGTTGTTTATGCAAATGAATTCCCTTGGCCCTTATGACCCTTCCATCCTCCTTGGCCCAGTCAGCTGAGGTTGACAGCTATAGAGTTACTCAGAATTCAATCTCTCTGATTCCTGCCAGCCTCAATAGCAGACTGCTTCCTGCATATGTCTTAAATGTTTTATTGTTGAGCTTCATCGTCTTAGCTTTTCTTTGAAATTAGCTCAAGCACAGGGGCTCTTCCAACTATTGGATTTATACCCCAGACATACCACTTTTTAGATGACATATGCTGAAGGGCTTTTTAAAAATGATATCTGCAGCTGTAGGTACCCTCTTTTAGCATCTTCCTGAACTACTGTTTATTTTCTTCATAGATTTAGGCAGCCATTTTGTGATTTAGAGTTTCAGATATCCCCTTGTTGTATTGAATTTTGTCAATTTGTGTTTAGTTCATTTTGCATGCTGTCTTCTTATTTCTGTTGCTTTGGGACAATTTCTGAGAGTAGAAGGGGGAAAGTCTTACCTAGCCCCATCATGTTATAATTACGTACTTTCTAACCACTTTATAAAATGAGACTGTTCACTATGAAAAGGAGGTACTAGCCAAACTTGTTTGCTTGCTTGCTTGAACTTACTGGTAGCGTCTGGATAAAAACCAAAGAGCTTTTTGTTCCATCATATTTCCTTGCATCCTGCACATATACACCACAACAAGGTCCTTATTTTGATAGGCTAACCTGGAAGGAAAATTACTTACACTGGTACTGATTTTTTATCTTCATCTTCACCATTCTTTGCACCTCAAATGAGAATTTGAAATAAACCATGTCTGCTATCACTCATAAATAATAAAACTCCCTGAGGCACTAAAATAGCTTTTGTGATCAGGCAAATATTTATTGATCCTAGAACTATACTAGCACTATGAGAGAGACAGCAGGATAAAAGACATGGCCTCAACTACTCAAGTCTTCATAATCTATTTGAAGATAAAACTTTAATAGTACATAAATAGCAATCATTAAGTAATGGTAAATTTCATTGTGCTGATTATAAGTGTAATGGGTCAAAGACAATTCAGTAGTAGACTGAATGGATAGAGTCTCGATATGAACATTTAGATAAAAGAAAGGTAAGTTTCCAGATGGATGACAATCTCAATTGTTTAAATAGACAATCTCACTAGACAGATTGCAACTAGGAGGATCAACTGATGGTCCATAAATGAGAAGCTTAATTCCTGGGTGATGGTGGTTGTGCACAGAATGGCAAAGAAGCTGTGATTCCAAAAGATATCTCAAAAGATAAGTAGGTAACATTGGTGATTATTTTTTTTTAAAAGATTGATTAAAAAAAGGAAAAGTTTCTCTAAGTTTCTCCAAGATTTCTCGAATTTAAACAATAGAATAATGGCAGTGTTGTTTATAGGTTTGTAGCATTTGAGGAAATTAGTAAATGATAAGTTCTACTTTGTACAAGTTACATTGGAGGTCATGAAGGGACATTCAAGTATTGAATTTCCTGTGATTTTTGGACAAAGTTTGTTCTTGCTTGATTTAGAGTTAAAAATAAGTAAGCTCTTTTATCAGCAACGGTAAAAGGTTGTTGGAAACAAAAAGTTCTAGCAGCAAATTTGGCTCCAGAAAATATAGAATGAAAGGATTCAGGACAGCCAAATTGCATTGCTTATTTTTAAGGGTATATAGCATATCTTCTTTCCAAATATGTTTGGAGTTTTTGGATTAATCTTGGAGTCCCCCAAATCCTCTGAATTCTAGCTAAGTGTGAGCATTAATGAGCTCAATATTTCTGTTTAACACTATTTAGTCAGTTAACTAATGGAAGTCTTATTCAATTTTGTGTATTAAAAGTATTTTTTACTAATTTTTATTACAAAACCCCTACTTGTTTATTACTGAAAAAAGAACATATACAAAGCAGATGAAGAAAAGATTTATAAAAACCCAATTTAATTTGCTTACTTGTTTAATTAATTGATTTTTCATAGCAGCATCAGTTTAAGCAACAAGATGCACAAATAATCCTAGAAACTCAATTCTCAGAGATCACCTAATATAACATATTTCAGGTTCTTCAGAGAAGAACTCTCTGCAGAGCATCATAAAGATAAATAGAGCAACAGCAGCCTACTTTTTGAGAATTATGAGTACTGCATAAGTTTTATAATAGCTTTACTACCAAGGCTTGATTTGACTACAATTGCTAGTGCTTTTAATATTACTTGGATTTTTATAAAAATTATATCTTGAATCTCTTTATCTCATAAATCTGCTTAGTCCATATGTTCAAACATATTTCAAAAGCAGCTCTTACTGCTCAGACCAGAGAGACTGGTCTCTCTGGTCTGAGCAGTAAGAGCTGCTTTTGAAATATGTTTGGTCTCTCACAGACCAGAGAGACTGGAGAATTGACTACTAATTGCTGGTGAAATCCAAATAAAGTCTGGAGTTTAGTTAAGAAGTGAACAGTCATGTACCAATGTCAGTGTCCCAGTTTTGACAAATGTACTATAATAATGTAAAATGTAAATGTAAAATGTAAAATGTTAACCACTGGGGAAACTGGCTGAGGGGGTACACAGGAACTTTCTGCATGATCTTGGCAAATTTTCTATAAGCCTAAAATTATTCCAAAATAAATGTTCATCAAAGTAGTAAAAGTAGTTGAATATTCTTAACAAATATTTTCATTAATTTATGAACTGCCTTTTTTGACTATAGGGGTGCTTTTGTTAAATGTGATTGTGTTTGGATCAAAATACACAGAAACTGCATCAATAACGTTCTTCTCCTTAGTTGCTTCTTTTTCTGGCACTGCATAGGAGAGTGCAGAATCTGTCCTGTCATCCCTTATTGCGGTCACTGTTCAACAGTATGATCTGAAATTAGTAGAAAGAGACAAAGGAAGCATTGGCATTTCTACTTTCATAAATGCTAGCAGATGGAGAGTCAGGAGGTCTTCCCAGACTTAGCCAGTGGGTGGTTTCAGAGTTTCCTTCCCAGTGTGGTCTTATTTGAATAATGGTGGCAAATTACACATGACTTTATTAAGCACCTTTCACTTTTCAGAAGGAAACTGCTTTTCATTAGATGTAATATAATAATAGTTATATTCATAATGACACCAACCATTCATCATAAGAACCATATTCCTTTTTTTTTAGTTACTATAGAAATCACCTTAGATTATGTGTTGAGCTTGTTGCAAAGTTGAAATGCAACATAAATTGTCTCCAGTATGATTTTTTCCAACTTGAGTGCAAAGTAAAAATAAAATCCTAGAACTCAAAGGCTCAAATTACTGTCTAAAATAAATTGAGAGTAAAAACATTAATTAGAGATGTTTTCTCCTCTAGCTTTTTGAGGAGTACTGGCCAGGTATCCCATAGAATGTCCTCTGATCTGAGGTTGTTTTATGTTTTTTTCATGATTAGACTGAAGTTATATTTTTCAAAAATGCCAGCTAGGTGAAGCACCATGCTTGTAACATCATATCAGGTATTAGATGATATTCACATGAAATCACTAAGAATGTTAGCTTTTATCATTTGGTTAAGGTAGTGTTTTCTAGGTTTCTGCACTAAAAAGTTACTTTTTTCCCCATTCCCTACTCTATACTTTGGAAACAAGTGGTTAAGTCTAGCCCATCCTCAAGTGTAGGGGGTCAGACGAGAATTAAATTCCACCACCTATAGGAGAAAGAACCTACATACATTATTTGAATATATTCTTCAAGAAAGATTTGACTCTTCTCCCTGTTTACTTATCAAGCATTTATTTATACCTATATGGAGTCATGTGTAATTATTTTATACTTTGGTTTATAATCCAATACTACATTATTTATTTTGTTGCTTACATTTTTTTTGTTGCTCTGGCTACTGGGGTCTTTCAGGTTGGCACCTCTTGTCACTTGGACAATTACCCCATCTTTTTTTCTTTTTTGAGCTCTTTCTTACTTTCTCAAACCACAAGACACTCCAGGCACATCTTGTATTTCCCAGCCTCAATCCCAGAATCAGCCATATCAGACGTATTTAGTAGAAAGTGGTATAGAAACCAAGGTCTGGGTACTGGGTATGCTTGGTGCCACTGAGATGTCATTGCTTAAAGTCTTTCTCAGCATAAATAATTAGATAATACATTTATGTATGATAACCAATGAATACACAGGAAATTGAGTGTCTTCTTAGATGGCTGGTATGTCTTACAATCAAAGTCCATCTCCTATTCTAAATTAAGATACGGACATTTTCGTCTGTGAATTTGATCTTCTGCATTTGGTTTATAAGAATCAGTTCCCAGAATTTCTTGTAGCCTGGACCATGGACCCATAATTCATGCCTCTCCTCCAAACCTCGCCTTCTATTGCCACACTAGATATTAGCATTATCTAAAGATCTGCTTGATATAGCCAGCTGGATTCTTCTTGAAATCAAAAGCTAATGCACCCTCTCCAAGACTAATTTACTTATCTATATCTAAGAGGATATTTGTCTCAATGGTCTCTGGGGATTTCTCAGAATTAGTTTTCTATGACTAGCTCTCTGTAAGACATTTATCAAACTGTATATAATTCATTAGCTATAATAACATCCTACCTTATTCCAGTCACTTCTGGTTTTGAGCAATGAAATATTGCTCATCATAGCCTAAGAAACAATGGAATTTTGTTATGAACATGACTGGGAAAAATAATAAAATAGCTAAAAATAAAATCAAAAGAACCAAAAACTGGGTTTTAGGGACTGGAATTGGGCAAAAATACCATAATCTCCCTCTCAACCCTTTCAGACCAACTACCTCCATATAGCAGAAACAAAACCTTGTATGGTTTCACTTCTACATATTTAGGGCTTTTGATCAAAGATGAATTAAAAGCTACCTTCATTCACTTCCTGTTTAGAAAATTTGGGGAATGGTCTCTGGACTGAACATGCCCATCTTTTAGAATAATCATTATATCTAGGAGATTCAGTATTGCATCTGAGCCAGTCTACATCACTTGGCTAATCTAAAACCCTGTGAAAAAAGTGACACCATGATTGGCAGCTCCAATATGACAGCATATAGAGAGAGAGGATTTCCTAAAGCTGACTGGTACTGTTAATTCAAGGATGATGATCATAAGGCATTCTGGATAGCTTAAAACAATTGCTATAATAACATAGGGGTGGGGATGAGGGAGTGGGAGCTACAAACTATTAGAAGTAAGATAGGCTCAGGGATGTATTGTACAACACGGAGAGTATAGCCAATATTTTGTAATAAGTGTAAATGGAAAGTAACCTTTAAAATTTGTATTAAAAAGTTATAAATAAATAAATTAATAAATTAAATAACAATTGCTATAATAATAATTATTACTATTATTACTATTGCTACTAATATACACTGTTATGTGTGCTGAGCATGAGTGGGTTATGGTAGATTGCAGAAGCTTATCTTTTTACAGAACTTCATATTTGCCAAGCACCTTATATTTGCCAAGTTTTACATAAATTAACTCACATTCCTCACAACACTATCAGGCAGCTATTACTTTTGTTATTATTTTTATAATTATTACTCCTACCTTACAGGTAAGATAGAGAAAATTAAGTTATTTGCCCAACATCACACAAGTCAAGTCAATCATGTTGATGTAGACGGTTGTTTGGATTTTTCACTTAAGGGACCAGAAGAGAGGAGCAATGTTTTTCCCTAGAAGTGGAGTTGGGAGGATATAAATCTGGACTTACTAACAACTATCTTTTCCCTCTGAATAAAGGAGAACATCTCTAAGAATCGATCAAACTCAGAAGCAAGAAGAGCAAGTAGTCAGAAAGAAACTGTGTCATGAGGATTTCATTTGAGTTCCTGGATATACAGCTCAGGCTGTCACTGGAATTTAAGTTCTATAAACTAATAAGTTATTTTTTTGCTCAAATGAATTGGAATTAGATTTTGTTAGTCAAAATTTAGAGAATTCAAACTGATACAGACAGGTCTATGGGATAGTTCTTTCTTATTTCTTCAACTCTTCTCTCTCTCTCTGTCTTCTCTTTCTCTTGCCAACAATCCAAGACCATTGGGGAATCACATAATTAATGCTTCCTGAAAAATAACCAGTTCCTAAGGTTTTGTCCCAAGCTAAATGAGGAGAGGAAGAGAAATAATAATTAAGGTCCCTCAACAATTCTGTGCACCATGCCCTAAAACATACACACATGAACAAAATAGAAAAATGGGCAAATGACATGTAAGTGTATGGTCAGTAACCATAAAAAAAAAATGTTTAATCTCTTCAGCAATCAGGGAAACAAAAATTATAAGCAAATTGAAATATTATACTTATTATATTGATACATATTAATAAGTAAATATTCAGTCATCCTTACTTCTCCTTCTTACCCATGACATCTTTGCATATATTTTGTCTTCTAAATACAGCCTAAATCTGTTTTTTCCCTTTTCTTTTTTTTTTTTTCGTGGTTCCCTGCACTTTATTTTATTTATTTATTTATTTATTTTAACATCTTTATTGGAGTATAATTGCTTTACATTGTTGTGTTACTTGCTGCTGTATAACAAAGTGAATCAGCTGTTTTTTTTCTGTTCCACTCACACTGTCATTGCTTTAGTTCACAAAGTATTGGAGAGAATATGGATCTAAGGAGGTGAAAGCTGAGAATTATAAAATACTGATAAAGGAAACTGAAGATGATTCAAAGAAATGGAAAGATATCCCATGCTCTTGTATTGGAAGAATTAATATTGTTAAAATGGCTATACTACCCAAAGCAATTTACAGATTTAATGCAATCCCTATCAAATTACCCATGACATTTTTCACAGAACTAGAAAAAATAATCCTAAAATGTATATGGAACCACAAAAGACCTGGAATTGCCAAAGCAATTCTGAGGAAAAAAGAACAAAGCTGAAGGCATAACACTCTCAGACTTCAGACAATACTACAAAGCTACAGTAATTAAAACAGCATAGTATGGGCACAAAAACAGATATACGGATCAATGGAACAGAATAGAGAGCTCCAAAATAAACCCACACATCTATGGTCAATTACTCTTCAACAAAGGAGACAAGAATATACAATGGAGAAAAGACAGTCTCTTCAGCAAGTGATGTTGGGAAAGCTGGACAGCAGCATTAAATCAATGACATTAGAACACTCCCTCATACCATACACAAAAATAAACTCAAAATGGCTATGCCCTTTCTAATTTTCAATGGGCCAGTTTATATAAAAGCTTGTGATGTTTGTTCAGGACCTTACTGAAGGAAAGGATTTAAATCAACTCCAAGAATTCTGATATTTTCCAGCAAGTCTCCTATAGCTCCAGCCTCAGTAAGCACATGAAACCCAAAGATATGCTTCTTGTGGTGTAACAAAGGCTGCCAATTTCCATCCTGGGATGATGGAATCATCCTTGTAACTTAGCCCACCTCAACACAGCCAGTTTTCCATTTTAGGGTCATCTTTTTCCAACATAACTTCTAGTATTAATTTCTGTTTCATTTGTTTTGGTTGCAGATAACAGGAATTCTTCTCAAATTTCTTTAAACACAAAGAATTTTATTTGTTTATGTGGCTGGGGGAGACAGTAGAGTAGGTTAGAATTGGGAAAATAAATGTCTTTCTTTGCTTCTGTATTTATCTATCTCTCACTAGCTGTCTGTCTGTCTCTCTCTCTCTGTTCTCTGACTCCTTTATATGTGTCTGTAAATCCTCTTCTCATTTGTACTTTTTTCTCTTGTTCTCACTGTTTCCTTCTGCAAAGTGGATTTTTCCATGTCAGTAAATATAGATGCAGATTACTCCAGAATTATACACTTAAATCTCACTTAAGAAAAGGAAAATAAAGCTATACCTCTTTAAGGAATGCAGATAATTCCAATAAGGAATTTCAATTACTTTAGTTTGAGTTGCTTAGTCACACTTACACTAAACATGATATTTACAGAAATAGATGATTGTGTCAGGTTAGGTCACACCTGTTTTACTATTGACAACTGCCTGAGAACCACATGGAAACAGGTAAAATTTCCCCCTAACTAGTAAGATATACTCTGGGAAGAAAGGGATGGGAAAATTCCCAATAGGTTAAGCACAAAGGCTCTTCTCATTCATCACATAATCTTTGTAATTTTAATGATTGATTGATTGTCTGTATGAAGTTAGGATTTGTGAATGAAAAAGCAGCCTAGTAATATTTGCTTTTATTGCTTTATTTTTGCTAAGTAATTTCCCTCATAATGAAATAAATATTTTTAAATTTTAAACATAAAGAAAATGTTTCAATAGGTACATATAATACCTAATTCCCTGGTAAAATGTTTTTTTGGGTTTTGTGTCTGTGTGTGTGTGTGTGTTTCTGAAATATTTACACAACTGTGAAAATGATTCACCTAAACACTGAGTAGATACTGAGGACATGTGTGTTAAAATGTGTGTTAGACACAATTGCTTTTTTGTTTTAAATTTTAAAATACATGCATGGGAAAGAAGTATGTAAATAATCACAAAAATGATTTTAAAAAGCCCATTTGCTTACTTTCAAAATGTCTCTGGAAACATTTCTGTTTAAATATCAGCATGTTTCTGTACACCTGAAGCTAATATAATATTGTAAATCAACTATACTTCAATTAAAATAATAAAAATAAATAAATATCAGAATATTTCAGAGAGTAAACTAGTTCTGTGTACACCTAAGAATGATGGTATGTACAAAGCATTTGAGTAGTTACAAATTAGCTTCTAACTTTTATGGAGGTGATCACGTAATAGGAAGTTTTCTTATTCCTACATCTGTATGATGTCATTCTCAGTTATACATATATGAAACATATGTGATATGGGTAGAAAGATTGTCATCATATACAGATTATAAACTGATACTTTTTTTAGGATGTGCACCAAGGGACAAAAAGAAGAAAAAGGGGCTACAGAATCTTACAGAATTATAGATCATGCTCAAAATTGTCCAATGGCTTCTTATTATAATCTAATACTAAGGACTGATGTCACCTGGCTCCTTATTAACTCTGTAACATCTTCCATGCTATGCCTTCACACTCAACTCAGGGCCTCTGCACTTGCTGTTCTCCCTGCCCAGAATGCTCTTCTCTCAGATATACTCAGATGTTATGCCCGCATGTGCACGAGCACACACACACACACTTATTTTTCCTACTTATCATCTGATCCCCACTGGAATGTAAGCTTTATGAAAGCAAAGACTTCTGTCAGTTCTATTCTCTACTCTATCTATATTTGTCCTGCATATAGTAGATGCTCAATAAGTACTTTTTGAACTGAATTAATTAAAGAGAGATCTATCTTAAGCAACATATTTATATGGGTACTAGACTCTATGAACTTCTCTTGACACATAGAGATCCATTTAGACATAGCATCACATCATCCTGGTGTCACTAGAGAGGAAGATATATCACAGAATTGGTGAATAAGTATTCATTTTATTGTGTACATTGCTGAGGAAAAAAATATTCGGGACGTTGTAGGTGATACAGCAGATATAAGGGAAACAAAATAAATTGTGGCTGCCCTCCAGTTAAAGAGAGAAAACGTAGGCCCAGAAATTTGCTATATTGAACAGCCCAAAGCCATGTAATACACTGCTGTGAATGTGACTAGCTGCCCAGGAATAGGGAGAGGGGTCAGATGGGCTCTCTATATAAGGATAGATTTAGGATGGCCAGAAAGAAGAAAGTAAACACTTTAGAAAGGGAGACATGGGGAACAAAGTCATGTCACAACCAAATGCATTTTTTTTTTCATTTATAGATACAGAATAATAATTATTGACTTTCCACCATTGTATTTTTAAGAGTTTATTTAAAGAACTGAGGCAAAACCTGATGTAGTCTAAAGCAAACTCTGAAATGTATAGATTTGTCCTTTTCCTAGACACGTTATTAACATGAGACTAGCAAGTAAGTATTATGGCAAGGTTAACTCATAAATTAATTAAATATTCAAGTACGATAATAAGTATACATATTATTTAACATATTGTGAGGTCTCCAGAGAGACATTTGTTTCTGAAAATAAGAAAACAAGAACAAATTAAAATGCTTCCAAATAGCAGTAAATTTATGTCATCTTAGATCTCAGAAAACATGATAATAATCATTAAAAAATGTATAGATATAATCCTTAATTTAAAACTACCAAATCACTCACATTCCTAAGAAAGAAGGCTCAAAGGCAGTCAGTAAGATTTGATTTGTGATACAACGCTCTCTATTTAAGCTTAAGAAACTTTGAATCCCTGAAGAATCTGTGATCATAATAAACCAAAGAAAATGTTTAACTTTTTAAATATGCTAACAATTTATTAATCTGCAGTTTTAATATTTAAGGGAGTTGAAATCTTACTTAAAATTTTTGCAATGACTCTTAAATTTGTATCAGACAAAAGAGAGTTTAATTGGAAATTTAACTGTAAAAAAAATAACCTGAATTTTGTATATGTTTGCCCAGAATTGTTGAGACATATAAGAGATGCAGAAAAGGCCAACTGAAGCATCCTGAATCTTTTGATAGGTAATCTAAATCCAGGATCTCTAGAAAAAGTCCCATTAGGTTTTTATTTTTAGTGTTAAGCAATTTTTGAGCAGGATGAGTTTGAAATTAAAGATTTTTTTAAAGGCAGAATTTGGTAAGTTCATGGAATAAAGAACTCTAGAAGCAGAAACAGGGCTAAAAAGAAGCACAGAGAATTCTATTTCCTGCTTTTGAAGACTAGATAATTTACTGTTGGCTAGCCAGTGAGTTCTAGAGTTTCTAAGCAATTGACTTAGGATTTAAAATCTAGCCATCTTATTTTGATGCGTTTTAAGAAATATTTCTGTACTGTCTTTTTCCTAGTTGTAACCAAGATACTGGGGGCTGCGCACGAGCATATTTTATTGCCAACCTCCTGACTTTGAAACAGAGATCATTATGCTGGTGAAAAATATATCCAACCAAAAAATACCAATAGTAAAAATGGATATTTTACTGAATACTTTGTTTGAAGATATGATAGGTTTTAAACATATGCCATATAGTAAAATTCCATGAAAGATTTTTAAAAGCATATCTTTTTCATAATTTATGTCCCCGCAAACCACTTCATATCTATCCTTTCTCTTCCATTTCTAAATAATCTCCTTTACTGTGCTCCCAAGCATTTGAACAAGGGAGCATGTGCCCCCTTGGCTTGTACTTTTCACTCAATAAAATGAAAGATCAATGACTTCTGCCAACCAGAGGATCTAGCATTCTTCAGGCATGCCCTTGGAAGACTCTCTACATTATTTCACTTAGCCTGTGCTCCTTTTCTCCTTCATTACTACCATCACCATGAGCAAAAGGAACAGCAGCAGCATCTATTTTTTTAGCATGTGTAACATGTGCCTTTAATGACCTCATGGTACATAATTAAACAAACCTCAGCTATTTTTAATTCTCCAAAGTGAAATTAATCCTTTAAAGTGAATGAACTCAACACAAAGAAACTTAACAGTATACAATGATAAGCTACTAATAACAGAAAACTATGGTTAGAAATATACATTTTACAGTCCATAGACATAAAAATAGCAACACATTGAGACAGGTGAAGAAAGAAAGATCTTGCGTGGTGCTATTTCAAGGAGTTTACGAAGGAAGGGGAAAAGTACTCCAGGTAGAATTACGGCAAGAGTTTCTTACTAAAAATATGTAGGATAAGCAGGATATTCAAGATCTACAGACACTAAATTAAATTCCATGTGCACAAAGTTCTACTGATGAAGAATTGCTTTCTTAAGTTAACTTAAAAAAATAAATAATAAAAACTGAAAAAATGTTAAAGTGTACAGCTAACTTAATTATCATGAAATGAAAAAACTCATGGAACAATAACTCAGGCTGAGAAATAGAACATCACAAATCTCCCAGAACCTCCCCAATTCAAGCCCTTCCAATCACCCTCCAAAGATAACTCCTCTTCTACTTCAACACCATAAGTTAATTTTGCCTGGTTTTGAATTTCATAAAATGAAGTTATGTCATTTGGACTATTTTTGTCTGCCTTCCTTCATTCAAAATTATGTGCATGAAATTCATTCATGTTGATGCACAAGTTTGTTCATTTTCATTGCTGTATAGTATTCCACTGTATAAAAATGGCACACTTTGATTTAGGAGTTCAAATGCTGGTGAATAACTGGGTTGTTTTAATATTTGACTGTTCTTTTTATGCAGTTATAGGTAGCTATTTTTGTTGGGTATAAATTTAGTATGGGTATATTTAATTTGAGTAGACAATGCCAGTTTTCTAAAGTGTACCCATTTAAATTCCTAATATCAATTTATTAGAGATCAAGTTTGTCCACATCCTTGTCAACACTTACTATTATCAGTCTTTTGTATTTTTGTTCTTCTTTAAAATTTTAGTAGAATTGCGTGGCAAAGCCATCTGGACATTCTCCTACAGACAAGTTTTTCAAATATGAGGGAAAATACTTCAGATTTTTTTTTTAACATCTTTATTGAAGTATAATTGTTTTACAATGCTGTGTTACTTTCTGCTATATAACAAAGTGAATCAGCTATATGTATACATATATCCCCATATCCCCTCCCTCTTGCATCTCCCTCCCACCTTCCCTATCCCACCCCTCTAGGTGGTCATAAAGCACCAAGTTAATCTCCTTGTGCTATGCGACTTCTTCTCACTAGCTATCTATTTTACATTTGGTAGTGTATATATGTCAAAGCTACTCTCTCACTTTGTCCCAGCTTACCCTTCCCCCTCCCTGTGTCCTCAAGTCCTTTCTCCACAAGACTTCAGATTTTTAATTCTTCCTGTGCCCATTGGCTAACTTTGTAATTTTAGGAATTTGTCGTTTGATCTAAAATTGTTAAATTTGTTGACGTAAACTTTCTCAAATATGTTTTCATTGTTCTTTGAAGCTCTAGGATCTATAATGAGTTTCCTTTTCCACTCGTGATATTGGTAATTTGTGCTTTGTTTTCATCCTTGATTCATCTTGCAAAGAGATTGCCAGTTTTATTTATCTTGTCAAAAACCAAACTTCTAACTTTGTGGTTTGTGTTCCCCACCCCCACCCCACATTGGTTTATGCTCTTGTTTTTATTATTCCCTCCTTTCTAAGCTTTGGACTTCATCAGATGTTTCATTTTATTTATATTTCATTTGTCAGTTGGATGCTTGGATTATAGGTCTTTAAGCTTTCATTGTTGGCTAATATAGGAATTTATGGCAATAAACTTTTCAGTAAGGGCAGTATTCAATACATCCTATGTGTTTTGATATGTAGTGTTTTCATTGCCATTCAACTCAAAATATGTTCGAATTTCAATTGTGATTTTTTTTTTGACCCACGGACTACTTAGAACTGTACTGGATAATTTCCAAACGTGTGGAAATATTCTAGTTATTTTTTTGTTCTCATTTCTTGGTAATTTTAACTGTGATCAGAGAATATACTCTCTTTCTGTTCTTTCAAATGTTTAAGTAAATTTTATAACCCTGGATATGGTCAGGTGCCTCTATCCGTTCATGAAAGAAAGATTTTGAAATCTCCCATTCTGATTGTTGGTTGTTTCTTTCTCATTTTAGTTTTAGTTTTACTTAATATATTTTGAATTGTTCTTATTATAAATTTTGAATTGCTGGATATTTTTGGTGGACTTTACTTTTGATAATTATCATATACCCTCATTATCATTAGTTAGGCTTCTAGCATTAAAGTCTTCTTTGTTAGTATAGCTATACCAGCTTTCTTTTGCTACTGATCAAAAAGTACAGCATTTTCTATTCTTTTATTTTCACCCTTTGGTATACCTTGTTTTTTTTAAATTTAATTTAATTTTATTTTTATACAGCAGGTTCTTATTAGTTATCTATTTTATACAAATCAGTGTATACATGTCAATCCCAATCTCCCAGTTCATCCCACCACCACCACCCCCCCAACCCCTGCCGCTTTCCCCCCTTGGTGACCATACATTTGTTCTCTGCATCTGTGTCTCTATTTCTGCCATGGAAACCAGTTCATCTGTACCATTTTTCTATATTACACATATATGTGTTAATATACAATATTTGTTTTTCTTTTTCTGACTTATTTCATTCTGTATGACAGTCTCTAGGTCTATCCATGTTTCTACAAATGACCCAATTTCATTCCTTTTTATGGCTGAGTAATATTTCATTGTATATATGTACCATATCTTCTTTACCAATTCATCTGTCGATGGGCATTAGGTTGTTTCCATGACCTGGCTATTGTAAATAGAGCTGCAATGAACATTGTGGTACATGACTCTTTTTGAATTATGGTTTTCTCTGGGTATATGCCCAGTAGGGGGATTGCTGTGTCATATGGTAACTCCATTTTTAGTTTTTTAAGGAACCTCCATACTGGTCTCCATAGTAGCTGTATTAATTTACATTCCCACCAGCAGTGCAAGAGGGTTCCCTTTTCTCCACACCCTCTCCAGCATTTGTTGTTTGTAGATTTCCTCATGATGTCCATTCTAACCGGTGTGAGGTGATAACTTATTGTAGTTTTGATTTGCATTTCTCTAATAATTAGTGATGTTGAGCATCTTTTCATGTGCCTCTTGGCCATCTGTATGTCTTCCTTGGTGAAATGTCTATTTGGGTCTTCTGTCCATTTTTTAATTGAATTGTTTGTTTTTTTGATATTGAGCTCCATGAGCTTTTTGTATATTTTAGAGATTAATCCTTTGTCCGTTGTTTCAATTGCAAATATTTTCTCCCAGTCTGAGAGTTGTCTTTTTGTCTTGTTTATGGTTTCCTTCACTGCGCAAAAGCTTTTAAGTTTAATTAAGTCCCATTTGTTTATTTTTGTTTTTATTTCCATTCCTCTAGGAGGTAGGTCCAAAAAGATCTTGCTGTGGTTTATGTCAAAGAGTGCTCTTCCTATGTTTTCCTCTAAGAGTTTTATAGTGTCTGGTCTTACATTTAGGTCTTTAATCCATTCGGAGTTTTTATTTTTCTGTATGGTGTTAGGTAGTGTTCTAGTTTCATTCTTTTACATGTAGCTGTCCAGTTTTCCCAGCACCACTTATTGAAGAGACTGTCTTTTCTCCATTGTATGTTCTTGCCTTCTTTGTAGTAAATTAGGTGCCCATATGTGGGTGGATTTATCTCTGTGCATTCTATCCTGTACCATTGATCTATATTTCTGTTTTTGTGTCAGTACCATACTGTCTTGATTACTGTAGCTTTGTGGTATAGTTTGAAGTCAGGGAGGCTGATCCCTCCAGCTCTGTTTTTCTTTCTCAAGATTGCGATGGCTATTCAGGGTCTTTTGTGTTTTCATACAAATTGTAAAATTTTTTGTTCTCATTCTGTGAAGAATGTCATTGGTAGTTTGATAGGGATTGCATTGAATCTGTAAAATGCTTTGTGTAGTATAGTCATTTTCACACTATTGATTCTTCCAGTGCAAGAACATGGTACATTTCTCCATCTGCGTATGTCATCTTTGACTTCTTTCATCAGTGTTTTATAGTTTTCCGAGTACAAGTCTTTCACCTCCTTAGGCAGGTTTATTCCTAGGTATTTTATTCTTTTGGTTGCGATGGTAAATGGGATTGTCTCCTTAATTTCTCTTTCTGATTTTTCATTATTGGTGTATAGGAATGCCAGAGATTTCTTTGCATTAATTTTGTATCCTACAACCTTACCAAATTCATTGACTAGCTCTAGTAGCTTTCTGGTGGCATCTTTAGGATTATTTATGTACAGTATCATGTCATCTGCAAACAGTGACAGTTTTACTTCTTCTTTTCCAATTTGTATTACTTTTATTTCTTTTTCTTCTCTGATTGCTGTGGCTAGGACTTCCAAAACTATGTTGAATAAGAGTGGTGACAGTGGACATCCCTGTCTTGTTCCTGATCTTAGTGGAAATGCTTTGTTTTTCACCATTGAGTATGATGTTTGCTGTGGGTTTGTCGTATATGACCTCTATGAAGTTGAGGTAGGTTCCCTCTATGCCCACTTTCTGGAGAGTTTTTATCATAAATGGGTGTTGAGTTTTGTCAAAAGCTTTTTCTTTATCTATTGAGATGATCCTATGATTTTTATTCTTCAGTTTGTTAATATCGTGTATCACATTGATTGATTTGCGCATATTGAAGAATCCTTGCATCTCTGGGATAAATCCCACTTGACCATGGTATATGATCATTTTAATGTGTTGTTGGACTCTGGTTGCTAGTATTTTGCTGAGGATTTTTGCTTCTATATTCATCAGTGCTATTTATCTGTAATTTTCTTTTTTTCTAGTATCTCTGTCTAGTTTTGGTATCAGGGTGATGTTGGCCTCATAGAATGGGTTTGGGAGTTTTCCTTCCTCTGCAAGTTTTTGGAAGAGTTTGAGAAGGATGGGTGTTAGCTTTTCTCTAAATATTTGAAAGAATTCACCTGTGAAGCCGTCTGGTTCTGGGCTTTTGTTTGTTGGAAGATTTTTAATCACAGTTTCAATTTCATTGCTTGTGATTGGTCTGTTCATATTTTCTATTTCTTCCTGGTTCAGTCTTGGAAGGTTATACCTTTCTAAGAATTTGTCCATTTCTCCCAGGTTGTCCATTTTATTGGCATAGAGTTGCTTGTAGTAGTCTCTTAGGATGCTTTGTATTTCTGCGGTGTCCATTGTAACATCTCCTTTTTCATTTCTAATTTTATTGATTTGAGTCCTCTCCCTCTTTTTCTTTATGAATCTGGCTAAGGGTTTTTCAATTTTGTTTATCTTCTCAAAGAACCAGCTTTTTGTTTTATTGATCTTTGCTATTGTTTTCTTTGTTTCTATTTCATTTGTTTCTGCTCTGATCTTTATGATTTCTTTCCTTCTGCTAACTTTGGGTTTTGTTTGTTCTTCTTTCTCTAGTTCCTCTAGGTGTAAGGTTAAATTGTTTATTTGTGATTTTTCTTGTTTCTTGAGGTAGGATTGCATTGCTATAAACTTCCCTCTTAGAACTGCTTTTGCTGCATCCCATAGGTTTTGGATCATCGTTTTTCATTGTCATTTGTTTCTAGGTATTTTTTGATTTCCTCGTTGATTTCTTCAGTGACCTCTTGGTTATTTAGTAATGTATTGTTTAGCCTCCATGTGTTTGTGCTTTTTACAGTTTTTTCCCTGCAATTTGTTTCTAATCTCATAGTGTTGTGGTCAGAAAAGATGCTTGATATGATTTTAATTTTCTGAAATATACCAAGGCTTGATTTGTGACCCCAGATGTGATCTATCTTGGAGAATGTTCCATGTGCACTTGAGAAGAAAGTGTAATCTGCTGTTTTTGGATGGAAAGTCCTATAAATATCAATTAAATCTATCTGGTCTATTGTGTCATTTAAAGCTTGTGTTTCCTTATTAATTTTCTGTCTGGGTGATCTGTCCATTGGTGAAAGTGAGGTGTTAAAATCCCCCACTCTTACTGTGTTACTGTCGATTTCCTCTTTTATAGCTGTTAGCATTTGTCTTATGTATTAAGGTGCTCTTATGTTGGGTGCATGTATATTTATAATTGTTATACCTTCTTCTTGGATTGATCCCTTGATCATTATGCGGTGTCCTTCCTTGTCTCTTGTAACATTCTATATTTTAAAGTCTATTTTATCTAAGTATTGCTACTCCAGCTTTCTTTTGATTTCCATTTGCATGGAATATTTTTTCCATCCCCTCAATTTCAGTCTGTATGTGTCCCTAGGTCTGAAGTGGGTCTCTTGTGCATGGCATATATATGGGTCTTGTTTTTGTATACATTCAGTGAGCCTGTGTCTTTTGGTTGGAGTATTCAGCCTTTGCTTTTAATAGGCGTATGTATTCCATTTAAATGCAGTGTAATTATTATTATTTGGTTTAAATATACAAATATACTATTTATATTTTAATTTAATTTATTATGCCTATGGTTTCATTCTTTTGGAATAGTAGATTTTTTGTCATTCCATTTCCCTACGTTTATTAGCCTTTTTGTTATTCTTTTGATTATCCTAGAGGTTGCAAAACAAGTATCTTTCTTATTAAGATTTATTATAAATTCTAAGATGTTTCTAGGGAAATGAAAAGACCTTAGAACTTTAATTCTATTTATTCCTCAGTAATTATGTGTCATTGTTATCTTATATCTTGATACTCTATATACTTTATACCCCCAAAGCCATCACTATTGCTAATCTATACTTTATGTAAATATCCTTTTACATTTATCCACAGATTTAAACTTCCCATCGTTTTTCACTCCTTTATCTTTCTCAAGCTTCCATCATAGATCCTTTCCAAGTGTCTACAGACTACCTTAATGGAGGTCTTCTGGTGACATATTCTCTCAGTTTTTGTCTCACAATGTCTTTATTTTATTTTATTTTTGGAGGAAAGTTTCATCGAATATAGAATTATTGGTCATTAGTTACATTCTTCCAGTATTAATCCCACCATTTCCTAATCTGCTGAATTTCATTGTTTCTGTTGAGAAGTCAGTTCCGTTCTGTGTTTGTGGTCAGTTGGTTGGTTGATTCTTGCTCCTTTGAAGATAATGTGTCTCTTTGTTTTGAGATTTCTCACTTTGTCTTTGGTTTACAGCAGTTGAAATATGATGTACTAGAAAATTTTTGTATGAATCCTGCTTGAAGTTTGTAGTTATTATCAAATCTTGTATTATATCTTTTGCAAGCTGGGAAAAATTCTTAGCATAATTCTTCAAATAGTCTTTCCCTACCATGCTCTGTATTTTCTCCTTCTGAAACTCCAATTACACATATATGAAACCTTTGTTCTGTGCCCACTGGCCAATTATGCTCTTTTTCTGTGTTTTGTAGACTTACTTGACCTCTTATATCAGTTTGTTCATTTTCGTCTTAGCTATATGCTCTTGTTTATTAAATCTCTTTTCAGTTGTAGTAATGTCTTTTTAAGCTCATCCACTGAGTTTTATCAGTTGTTTTTTTGGTTTGTTCTAGAATTTCAATTCAATTTTTTATGATAAGGAACTAGTAGAGGAAACATATTTGGTATCTGTTCTAACAGTTTTTTAAATATATTTTTTAATTTGGAGAATTTCAAACATAAACAAATTAGAATTGTATAAATTCTCAACGTACCCCTGTCTTGACTTCAACATTTATCAAATTGTGACCAACATTATTTCACCTGTACCCACCCTACCTCCCATACTGTTTTGAAGCAAATCTCAGACATCACATTATTTTATCTGTATACCTATTATTTATGTGTATTTATTTTAAGATATGTCCTTAAAAGATGACTGTTTTTAAATTGTTACACATAAAAATTAATAATTCCCTATTATCTTCAAATATCCAGTAAGTATTACATTTTTAGTCATCTTATAAATGTCATATCTTTTAAAGGATTCTGAAATCAGAGTCTAAATTATGACTATACATTGTAATTTCTAGCTCTATCTTTCTTTTAAAAACACTATCTTAGGGTATAATACACAAGTATTAAAGTGATTGTCATCAGTGTGTATCTTGATAAATATTTCCAAATGTATATACCTGGGTAATTATCACTAAGATCAAGATATATACTTCCAGCATTACAAAGGGCTTCCACTTTCTCTCTTCTCCATCAATGCCCCCTCTAACAATAATTACCATTCCAATATTTATTACTACAAATTAGTTTTGCCTATACTTACATTTTATATAAATGAATTTATGTGGTATGTGCCCTTTTGTATGAATACTTTCATTCAACATTATATCTCTTCAGTTCATCTATGTTACTGAGTTCAGTTTGTGTTTCATAGCTGCTTAATATTCTATTATATGAGTATATCCAAACTTATTTTTCCAATTACACATATAGTAGGTTCCCACTATATAGTAGGTTATATAGTAGGTTCCCACTAGCTATCTATTTAGTTCCCACTAGCAATCTATATAGTAGGTTCCCACTATATAGTAGCCTATATAGTAGGTTCCCACTAGCTATCTATTTTACACATGGTAGTGTATTTATGTCAAACCTAATCTCCCAATTCGTCCCACTCTCTCCTTCCCCCTGGGGCCACATGTCATTTCTCAACATCTACTTCTCTATTCCTGTCCTATACCATTTTTCTAGATTCCACAGATATGTGTTAATATACGATATTTGTTTTTCTCTTTCTGGTTTACTTCACTGTGTATGACAGACTCTAGGTCCATCCACATCTCTACAAATGACCCAACTTCGTTCCTTTTTATGGCTGGGTAATATTCCATTGTATATATGTACCACATCTTCTTTACCCATTCATCTATTGTTGGACATTTAGATTGTTTCCATGTCCTGGCTACTGTAAATAGTGCTTCAATGAACATTGGGGTATATGTGTCTTTTTGAATTTATTTAGGGATACACAGGCATGTCTCATTATATTATGCTTCATTTATCGCTCTTTGCAGATACTGCATTTTTTACAAATTGAAGGTTTGTGGCAACCCTTCATTGGGCAAGTCTATCAGCATCATTTTTCCAACAGCATTTGCTCACTTTGGGTCTCTGTGTCACATTTTGTTAATTCTCAAAATATTTCAAACTTTTTCATTATCATTATATTTGTTATGGTGATCTGTGATTACAGAGCTTTGGTGTTACTATTGCAAGAAGATTAGAACTTGCTAAAGGTTCAGATGATAGTTAGCATTCTTTAGCAATAAAGTATTATTTGATTAAAATATTTACACTGTTTTTATGTACATTGTGTCTTAGAACTTTATCTGTGATAATTCTTTAAGGACTGTGTTTAGACCACATTCTCTTTGAAGGGTTTGCTTTTGCTTCAGCCAGGTAACTAGAGGCACAATCCAGGACCAGTTTCAACTAAATTTCCAAGATGAGTTTTTCAAGTTATCCAGATGTGCTTGAGTTCAAGTTTATGGTTATAAATTCTCAGATGAGTATTTTTTTGCTACTCTATGCAAAATCAATTCTGGAGCAAGTAAGGTAGATTACCTTCTGTGTGTGTGTGTGTGTGTGTGTGTGTGTGTGTGTGTTCACCTACCAAAGGGCTTGTGCTTCCTGTGTCCCATATTGGCAGACATCTCTGGTCTGACCTCCCACATTATTGAGGCCCAGACTTAGTCTCTTTTCCCTTGCATTCAGTGTTTCACCAGCAGATACCTTTAGGGTTAGAACCAGCTTTAGAAATTTCTTGGCCTTGGGATAATGTATTTTTTCCCAGTTTATGACCTCAGATTTCCCTTTAGTTTATACTAGTTAAACTGTTCTTTTTGAAAGGCTTTTTAAAAATATTTTTATCAGCATATTTTGATGCTCTGTACTCAGGGAGTTACTTTCACTCATCTAGTCCATCATATTACCTAAAGATTATTTATATTAGTATTATAAATATTTGCAATGAAAACTTATTAACACAAATTGTCCTAAGAAAAAGTCTGTTCTTTTCCACATACAAATTGCTTCAATAAATTCTTTAGTTAGCAAATATTAGCCTTAGCTTTCAAATAGTAGTCAAAATAAAGATGAAATATCCAAATAATAGAGGCAGCAGACCGCACTTCAAGAAAAGAAAAATAATAGCTAAGTTCTAAAAATCATTCTATTCGCATGAAGAGTAATTTAACTATAGGATAGTATTTAATAAATTTCAGAATCTAACAGCCAAAATTTCAGAATGATATCTAAAGTAATATTTTATCTATTTCAGCTGATATCTTAAGGGAGCCAGCTTAATTTTACCTGTGAAATTACTTGCTTTATTTGTACACAAGGCTTGAAACTTAATTTTAGGGAAATGTGAAATCTTGTTAACTGCTAACAAGTAGGAAAACCCAATATTTCTTTTTTTTTTAACATCTTTATTGGAGTATAATTATTTTACAATGTTGTGTTAGTTTCTGCTGTATAACAAAGTGAATCAGCTATACGTATACATATATCACCAGATGCCCTCCCTCTTGCATCTCCCTGCCACCGTCCTCAACCCACCGCTTTGGGGGGGTCAAAAAGCATGGAGCTGATCTCCCTGTGCTATGCAGCTTCTTCCCACTAGCTATCTATTTTACATTTGGTAGTGTATATATGTCAATGCTACTTTCTCACTTCGTCCCAGCTTACCCTTACCCTTCCCCATGTCCTCAAATCCATTATCTACGTCTGCGTCTTTATTCCTGTCCTGCCCCTAGGTTCTTCAGAACCATTTTCTTTTTTTTTTAGGTTCCATATATATGTGTTAGCATACAGTATTTGTTTTTTCTCTTTCCAACTTACTTCACTCTGTATGACAGACTCCAGGTCCATCCAACTCACTACAAATAACTCAATTTTGTTTCTCTTTAAGGCTGAGTAATATTCTATTGTTTATATGTGTCACATCTTCTTAATCCATTCAACTGTCTATGGACACTTAGGTTGTTTCCATGTCCTGGCTATTGTAAATAGTGCTGCAATGAACATTGTGGTACATGACACCTTTTGAATTATGGTTTTCTCAGGGTATATGCCCAGTAGTGGGATAGCTGGGTATGCAGTAGTTCTATTTTTAGTTTTTAAGGAACCTCTATACTGTTCTCCATAGTGGCTGTATCAATTTACATTCCCACCAACAGTGCAAGAGGGTACCCTTTTCTCCACACCCTCTCCAGCATTTATTGTTTGTAGATTTTTTGATGATGGCCATTCTGACCAGTGTGAGGTGATACCTCATTGTAGTTTTGATTAACATTTCTCTAATGATTAGTGATGTTGAGCATCCTTTCATGTGTTTGTTGGCAATCTGTATATCTTCTTTGGAGAAATGTCTATTTATGTCTTCTGCCCATTTTTGGAATGGGTTGTTTGTTTTTTTGATATTGAGCTGCATGAGCTGCTTGTATATTTTGGAGATTAATCCTTTGTCAGTTGCTTCGTTGGCAAATATTTCCTCCCATTCTGAGTGTTGTCTTTTCATCTTGTTTATGGTTTCCTTTGCAGTGCAAAAGCTTTTAAGTTTCATTAGGTCCCATTTGTTTATTTATTTATTTTTATTTCCATTTCTCTAGGAGGAGGGTCAAAAAGGATCTTGCTGTGATTTATGTCACAGAGTGTTCTGCATATGTTTTCCTCTAAGAGTTTTATACTGTCTGGCATTACATTTAGGTCTTTAGTCCATTTGAGTTTATTTTTGTGTATGGTGTTAGGGAGTGTTCTAATTTCATTCTTTTACATGTACCTGTCCCGTTTTCCCAGCACCACTTATTGAAGAGGCTGTCTTTTCTCCATTGAATATTCTTGCCTCCTTTATCAAAGATAAGGTGACCATATGTGTGTGGGTTTATCTCTGAGCTTTCTATCCTATTCCATTGATCTATATTTCCATTTTTGTGCTAGTACCATACTGTCTTGATTACTGGAGTTTTGTAGTATAGTCTGAAGTCATGGAGCCTGATTCCTCCAGCTCCGTTTTTCTTTCTCAAGACTGCTTTGGCTATTTGGGGACTTCTGTGTTTCCATACAAATTGTGATTTTTTTTGTTCTAGTTGTGTGAAAAATGCCATTGGTAGTTTGATAGGGATTGCACTAAATCTGTGGATTGCTTTGGGTAGTAAAGTCATTTTTACAATGTTGATTCTTCCAATCCAAGGCCATGGTATATCTCTCCATCTGTTGGTATCATCCTTAATTTCTTTCATCAGTGTCTTATAGTTTTCTGCATACAGGTCTTTTGTCTCCTTAGGCAGATTTATTCCTAGGTATTTTATTCTTTTTGTTGCAATGGTAAATGGGAGTGTTTCCATAATTTCTCTTTCAGATTTTTCATCATTAGTCTATAGGAATGCAAGAGATTTCTGTGCATTAATTTTGTATCCTGCTACTTTACCACATTCATTGATTAGCTCTAGTAGTTTTCTGGTAACATCTTTAGGATTCTCTTTGTATAGTATCATGTCATCTGCAAACATAGACAGTTTTACTTCTTTTCTGATTTTGTTTCCTTTCATTTCTTTTTCTTCTCTGATTGCTGTGGCTAAAACTGCCAAAACTATGTTGAATAATAGTGTTGATAGTGGGCAATATTTCCTTGTTCCTGATCTTAGTGGAATTGGTTTCAGTTTTTCTCCATTGAGAACAATGTTGACTTTGGGCTTGTCCTATATGACCTTTATTATGTTGAGGTAAGTTCCATCTATGCCTACTTTCTGGAGGTATTTTTTTATCATACATGGGTGTTAAATTTTGTCAAAAGATTTTTCTGCATGTATTGAGATTTTCTTATGGTTTTTCTCCTTCAGTTTGTTAATACATTGTATCACATTGATTTTGTTTATACTGAAGAATCCTTGCATTCCTAGGATAAACCCCACTTGATCATGGTGTATGATCCTTTTAATGTGCTGTTGGATTCTGCTTGTTAGTATTTTGTTGAGGATTTTTACATCTGTGTTCATCAGAGATATTGCCCTGTAGTTTTCTTTCTTTCTGACATCTTTGTCTGGTTTTGGTATCAGGGTGATGGTGGTCTCACAGAATGAGTTTGGGAGTGTTCCTCTCTCTGCTGTATTTTGGAAGAGTTTGAGAAGGATAGGTGTTAGCTCTTCTCTAAATGATTTAATTCGGCTGTGAAGCAATCTGGTACTGGGCTTTTGTTTGTTGGAAGATTTTTAACCACAGTTTCAATTTCATTACTTCTGATTGGTCTGTTTATATTTTCTATTTCTTCCTCGTACAGTCTCAGAAGGTTGTGCTTCTCTAAGAATTTATCCATTTCTTCCAGGTTGTCCATTTTATTGGCATATAGTTACTTGTAGTAATCTCTCATGATCCTTTGTATTTCTGCAGTGTCAGTTGTTACTTCTCTTTTTCATTTCTAATTCTGTTGATTTGAGGCTTTTCCCTTTTGTTTTTGATGAGTCTGGCTAATGGTTTATCAATTTTGTTTATCTTCTCAAAGACCCAGGTTTTAGTTTTATTGCTCCTTGCTATTTTGTCCTTTATTTCTTTTTCATTGATTTCTGATCTGATCTTTATGATTTCTTTCCTTCTGTTAACTTTGCGTTTTTATTGTTCTTCTTTCTCTAATTGCTTTAGGTATAAGGTTAGGTTGTTGATTTAACATATTTCTTGTTTCTTGAGGTAGGATTGTATTGCTATAGACTTCCCTCTTAGAACTGCTTTTGCTGCATCCCACAGGTTTTGGGTCATCGTGTTTTCATTATCATTTGTTTCTAGGTGACTTTTTATTTCCTCTGCGATTTCTTCAGTTATCTCTTGGTTGTTTAGTAGCATATTGTTTAGCCTCCATGTGTTTGTATTTTTTACAGTTTTTTCCCCTGTAATTGATATCTAGTCTCATAGCATTGTGGTCAGAAAAGATACTTGATACGATTTCAATTTTCTTAAATTTACCACGGCTTTGTTTGTGAACCAAGATATGATCTATACTGGAGAATGTTCCATGAGCACTTGGGAAGAAAGTGTATTCTGTTGTTTTTGGATGGAATGTCCTATATATATCAATTAAGTCCCTCTTGTTTAATGTGTCATTTTAAGCTTGTGTTTCCTTATTTATTTTCATTTTGGAGGATCTGACCATGGTGAAAGTGGGGTGTTAAAGTCCCCTACTATTATTATGTCACTGTTGATTTCCCCTTTTATGGCTGTTAGAATTTGCCTTATGTATTGAGGTGCTCCAATGTTGGGTGCATAAATATTTACAATTGTTATATCTTCTTCTTGGATTGCTCCCTTGATCATTTTGTAGTGTCCTTCTTTGTCTCTTGTAATTGTCTTTTCTTTAGAGTCTATTTTGTCTGATACAAAAAATTGCTACTCCAGCTTTCTTTTGATTTCCATTTGCATGGAATATCTTTTTCCATCCCCTCACTTTCAGTCTGTATGTGTCCCTAGGTCTGAAGTGGGTCTCTTGTAGACAGCATATATATGGGTCTTGTTTTTGTTTCCATTCAGCCAGTGTATGTCTTTTGGTTGGAGCATTTAATCCATTTACAATTAAGGTAATTATCAATATGTATGTTTCTATTACCATTTTCTTAATTGTTTTTGTTTTGTTATGGTAGGTCTTTTCTTTCTCTTGTGTTTCCTGCCTAAAAAGTTCCTTTACCGTTTGTTATAAAGCTGGTTTGGTGGTGCTGAATTCTCTTAGCTTTTGCTTGTCTGTAAAGGTTTTAATTTCTCTGTCAAATCTGAATGAGATCCTTGCTGGGTACAGTAATCTTGGTTGTAGATTTTTCCCTTTCATCACTTTAAATATGTCCTGCCACTCCCTTCTGGCTTGCAGAGTTTCTGCTGAAAGGTCCACTGTTAACCTTATGGGGATTCCTTTGTATGTTTTTTGTTGCTTTTCCCTTGCTGCTTTTAATATTTTTTCTTTGTATTTAAGTTTTGATAGTTTGATTAATATGTGTCTTGACGTGTTTCTCCTTGGATTTATCCTGTATGGGACTCTCTGCACTTCCTGGACTTGATTGACTATTTCCTTTCCCATATAAGAGAAATTTTAAACTATAATCTCTTCAAATATTTTCTCAGTCCTTTTCTTTTTCTCTTCTTCTTCTGGGACCCCTATATTTCGAATGTTGGTGCATTTAATATTGTCCCAGAGGTCTCTGAGACTGTCCTTAATTCTTTTCATTCTTTTTTCTTTATTCTGCTCTGTGGTAGTTATTTCCACTCTTTTATCTTCCAGGTCACGTATCCATTCTTCTGCCTCAGTTATTCTGCTATTGATTCCTTCTAGAGAATTTTTAATTTCATTTATTGTGTTGTTCATCATTGTTTGTTTGCTCTTTAGTTTTTCTAGGTCCTTGGTAAACATTTCTTGTATTTTCTCCATTCTATTTCCAAGATTTTGGATCATGTTTACTATCATTACTCTGAATTATTTTTCAGGTAGACTGCTTATTTCCTCTTCATTTGTTTGGTCTGGTGAGTTTTTACTTTGCTCCTTCATCTGCTGTGTATTTTTCTGTCTTCTCATTTTGCTGAACTTACTGTGTTTGGGGTCTCCTTTTCTCAGGCTGCAGGTTCGTAGTTCCCATTGTTTTTGGTGTCTGTTTGCAGTGGGTAAGTTTGGTTCAGTGGGTTGTGTAGGCTTCCTGGTGGAGGGGACTGGTGCCTGTGTTCTGGTGGATGAGGCTAGATCTTTTCTTTCTGGTAGGCAGGACCACATCCAGTGGTGTGTTTTAGGGTGTTTGTGAACTTAGTATGATTTTAGGCAGACTCTCTGCTAATGGGTGGGGTTGTGTTCCTGTCTTGCTACTTGTTTGGCATGGGGTGTCCAGCACTGGAGCTTGCTGGTCATTGAGTGGAGCTGGGTCTTAGCGTTGAGAGGGAGATCTCTGGGAGAACTCTCACTGACTGATATTATCCGGGACGTCTCTGGTTGTCCAATATGCTGAAGTTGGCTCTCCCACCTCTGAGGTTCAGGCCTGACACCAGGGAGGAACGCTAAGACCCTATCAGCCATATGGCTTTCAACTGAGACATTTTCCCCTTTCCTTTGATAGGGGAGGGGAACACAAAAGACTTTTTCTTGCTTCTCTTCTGTAGCTAGTTTTGCAACAAAGATGCAAGCTGCAGGCCTGCAACCTTAATGCAAGTGGAGTTTCTCTTGACCGAGGCAGCAGATGGACTTTCAGGGAATCCAGATGGAAATGCACACCTTGCAAAACAGACTGGAAAGTGATTTTTTCCCCCAGTTGCAACGTTAGGGAATGCTGTGCTGCAGCTACATGATGGGCCTGTGCTGACAATATTTTTTATAATGGAAATCATTGGATAAATTCTAATCACAAGTCTATATATTACACACACCCAATAAGTACAAATGTAAATTTTTTAGGGAAAGAAGGGTTGTATTTTTCCTTAACTGTTACTATATCTTTACTTTCACAAAACAATGAAGACACATACAACATCCAAAAACTTGCTATATTGAAAGCTAATTACAAAAGGTAGTTACTGTGACTAAAGAAATAATATCTGCTGATTACTTTACAGGGTTTATATGTGACTCAAGAGAAGTAGTGCATGTGAAAATGCTATAAAAAGTGTAAGATGTTCTCACTAAAAATATAGTCAATAGTAATAGTTTGTTTTTATGCCACCTTAGAAAAGAGATGTGTCTTTCACTGTTATTTCACAGAAGTAAATTAGAGACTGTTATACATAGGCTTAATATAAGTTAGTCTAGGATCAGGTGTGACACAGTAATGAATGGTTCTGGTTTCAATTAAAGAAATATTTGAATGAATACTTTTCAGGGAAATATAGTGATTTAAAAAAAGGAAATTTACCTGAACATTCTGTCAAGCTATTTTATATGATGTATGTCATTTAGTACATACAATTTCAATACATAAATAAAATTCAGTTTAACATTGAATACCTCAATGAGGTACACTACCTCAGCTCAGCAATAAAGGTTAATAAGAGTTATACATCACATTGGTAGCATATAATCTTGATACAATTTGTTAAGATTGGCACATTACCTCTGTGGTCTTCCTCCCAAAACCCACAACCCCAAACTAATACTGAGGAAAACATCAGAAAAATCCCACTTGAGAAACATTCTACAAAATACCTGAATAGGACTTCTCAAATACCTGATCAAGACTTCTTAAAACCGTCAAAAACAAGGAATGTCTGAGAAACTGTTGCAACATAAGAAGATATGATGACTAAATGTAATATGGCATCCTGCATGGGATCCTGGAATAGAAAAAAGATGTTAGGAAAAAAACTAAGGAAATCTGAAAAAAGTATGAATTTTAGTTAATAATAAGGTATTGTGACAATGTACTGTACTAATGTAAGATATTAATAATGTAATGTAATAATGTAATTAATAATAGGGGAAACCAGATGTGGTATATACTGAAATTCTCTGTACTACCTTTCAAATTTTTAAGATATAAACCTAAAGCTATTCTAAAGTAAACTTTTTTTTCATAAAAAGGCATTTTATTTTAAATATAGCTGTGTGTACATGTCAATCCCAAACGTGGAGATTATCATACTAAGTGAAGTTAGTCAGACAGAGAAAGACAAATATCATATGATATCACTTATATATGGAATCAAAAAAAAATACAAATGAACTTATTTATAAAACAGACTCACAGACTTAGAGAACGAACTTATAGTTACCAGGGGGGAAGGGTGGGGTGGAGGGATAGATTGGGAGTTTGAGATAAAGTAAACTTTTGTTTTTTTAAAGTTAATTACCTAGTAGCAGGAATTTTCTTTTAAATGCTGCAAATAACCAGCTAGTTTGATTTTATTTTTGTTCAGGGGAGAATTTATTGATTAGTTCCTGCTTCCTAATTCAGTTGTTATTGAATAATTTGGATGTTATGATAAGTTTCAATAGCTCCTGGTCGTTTAGGGTAACCTTGATTAACATATTAAGTTTATCCATTTTGGAAACTCCATGTGTCTGCTGGAGTGTTCTTTTCCCCAGACTCAGAGTTATATAGGTTTATCTCCATCTGAGGAGCTCCATATTAAGACACATCAAAACGAAGCAGAACACTTTGACCTGATTCTGTCAGCACAGCCTCAACCATATCTTAGCTCCTGCCTTCCCGACAGAAAAGCATATAGGTTCCAGGAAGTTCTAAGGCCCCGCTAATCCCTTTGCAACTCTACAAAAGCATTGCTCCTATTTTATCATGTCCTTTAAGCTGTCTGTCTTCCAAAGTTCCAATCCTCAGCATCAACCAGGTAAATTATTGTTCAAGCTTGATATAATTCCAGACTACATCATGTACATATTGCAAAACCTAAATATTTCTAAATTTGTAACCAGTGTCAGGGTTAGAAAATTAAACTACAAAACACCCTGAATTCAAAGCAAAATTGTTTCAAATCATATTCTGAAAGATACTACACTGAGATCTAAAAATAAGAGGTGTTCTTTTACTTCTTGCATTAATTTGAAAGAGCAAAATATTTTCAAGAGAATTCCTTCTGCAAACTACTTGGAACCCTTTTGCTCTTACAACTTTTTATGTGGTGATGGCTCTCAATACCTCTCCAGAAAATGTATTTTGTGTTTTTTGTAATTATGTTCACTAAAGGAAGAGTTTATTAAAGTATCAGCACAGGGTTTGTCCACCTTGGCACTATTGATATTTCTGAAAAGGGGAAGAACAAATCTGACTCCATATTGGATCTGTGTCTTTTACTTTAACCTGTGTATTCTATTGCTTTTGCTACAAGTTAAGAATGTTGCCTATAGCCTGAAATATACAGGATAGCTCATTCACAAGGCTCTGACCTTTAAAGGTATAACACTTTTCCATTCATACAGACATAAAAAGTTGCAGAACAGAGAATAACATTTGTCTTGGATATTTATAGGAACATCGTGACCAGACCTATGTGGACAGCTGAAGAACAAAGGATTCTGGCACCAAGAAATTTGCAGCAACCAACAATACTTCCTCCCCTTTTAGTATAAAAGAAGGCTGAATTCTAACTTGGGGAAGATGGTTCTTTGGGACACTAGTCCACCATCTTCTCCGTCTGCTGGCTTTCCAAATAAAGTTGCTATTTCTTGCCCCACAACTCATCTCTCGATTTATTGGCCTGTCGTGCTGTGAGCAGTGTGACCTTGGATTCAGTAACGTTTGTAGCTGGATAATCTTTTGTTGTTGGAGACTGTCCTGTGCATGTAAGATGTCCAGTAGCATCCCTGGCCTCTAGCCACAAGATGCCAGTAGCAACCACTCTCCAGTTATGACAACCAAAAGTGTCTCCAGACATTGCCAAATTACCTCCAGTTGAGAACCACTGATCTAGTATAATGATCAGAATTCAATTTTATTTAAACTGTTGAAATATTTCAATTGATTTGGCTGTGAGAAGCAATATATTCCATTCCCAACCTGCAGGAAAGACACCTCACTCATTCCTTTTGCTAGGTGAACACTCTCTATATTTTCCTGTGCCATGCAAGTTGCAACATTGTTATGGATGGAGTGGAGACTGAGTACAGCAGCCTGGTTGGAAAGAGGCCTATGGAATTTGTATTGATGCTTCCATTGCATTGCCAGCCAGCTTTTCCCCTAGAGAGACATTTACTAGCAGAAGCTATGGGAGTTGAAGCTTAGCCTTTCCCTTTGACAATAAACCTCATCATCAACCACTTTCGTTCTCACTCCCCAAGAGCCATGCTTTGGCTCAGCTCCGGTAAACATGTTAATACTTTAGAGCAGGAGTTGTTAATAGTTCAGTGCAGGTGCACAGCCACACCCGTTATTCTACATATGACCAATTGCTGCCTTCCTGCTCCAACAGCAGATTTCTGTAGTTGTGGCAGAGTATGGCTCATAAAGCCTAAAATATCTGCTGTCTCTCCCTTTACGAAAACAAATTGACAACTCCAGTTTTAAAATCCTAAAATGTGCAAATTATTTAAACTTCTCAACCTAAATCCTTTGTCCCATACATTGCATTCATTTAGCTATAACAGTAACAGTCACATTTGTAAAAGTATCTGATTCTCTATGGTTCATGCCAGGGGCAGGATTAATTTAGACACAATCCTCAGCCTTATGGGAATAAGCAGCTTGCCACTTCACATTCAAAGACAATTTTTTACACTTTTGCATATTCTGTCTTTCCATAGGCTCAGCAAATCTAATACATTCTACCTGCTGTTGTAGATGTTCTTCCTCCAGCCCTTGGGAGATCGAGACCACCGAGGAGCCAGTTTACTGTCACTGGTTGTATTCATTTACCTTTAATTAGGATTGAGTGATGGAGAAAAGCAGATGACCTTGGCGTAGGAAAGAGTACCTAAAACATTCTTCTTCCTTATCCAGAATCAGTGGTCATGTTTAAACTTTTCCTCATTGCTTTGTTTTTGTTGTTTAATAGGAGAGTAGACACTTCTGATAAAGTTTGTCTAGTTAGTCTGCATAATTTTCATTTTGTTTGTTTTCGCTAATAATCATGGTTCTGGGATGGTTTTCCTATCATGGCCAGTTAGTGCTGTTATATTTTGCCTGAGGCTTACGTGATGCTCTACAATATGGGACTCTTTAAAGTGTTCCTTTAATTATGTGGCAGCCTGGATGGGAGGAGAAAATGTGTAAAGGCTGAGAAACAAAGTATTCATATGATACTTCATTATCTGTGGTCATGTGATGTGTGGAGGAAGATAGGGAGGGAAATGGGATATACAACCTACTTACCACCTTACTCCATAGATTATGCCTTGCTGTTTTCAGTTGTATTAGAAATAACTATTGTGAAGATATTGTGACAAGCCTGTAATCCTCATTTTTGTTCATTTCCAGAAAAGGCTAAATTGGAAATAATAAGACTAGATACAGTATTAAAGGCATCTTTGCATGCAATGCTTATTTGCACATGTATTTGTATTTTTCTTGTGAACTAATAAACTGAGAGTAATATTGCAGTGCTGGCGCTTAGAGAATATTTACATGACTAAACCGTATGTTCACACTGCTGCCCCCTTCATCAGCTGTTCTGCTCCACCCTAGCATGCCGAAGGGAAATCACTGAAGCCAGAGTGAACCAGAGCATTACCAGTGAATGCAACTGTGGTTCCCACTCACCCACACCAGTCTTCATTCACATTTTAAACAAATCCCTGCTAAATATAAACTTAAATCTACCTTGCATTTTGTTACAGTAAGGTTGGAGCTATAATAAAATATAGAAACCCTACCTATTATCAAAGGAATATTCAAGTACAGTCAACATCTAAATAGGTTCTGGGTTTGAAATAAAAGAAAAATATCTATTGGGTGGTACTACTTCTGCACATGGCTCACTTGCAAACATTCACATCTAAATGACCATAGAGTCACTATGTTAAGCTTTATAAATTGATTGAGAGGAGGGAGGAGACAATTATGAGATTGGGGGAGGTGCTGAAGAAATGCAAAAAGACTGAAGAGGTTTTGAATGTGCATAGTAGACTAGTGGAAAAACTATGTTGGAACAACATTGGAAAGTCTATTGGAGAGATTACCTTGAAACAACATTGAAGGAGGAAGAGGTGGAAGTGAGAGAAAAAGGTAAAGAGATAAGATCATTCATAATCCATGCTCCAAAAATAAGTGGATTTTCATTTTCTATGAGATAAAGGTTATGAGTTTGTACCCAATTCCAATGTGTGGGGTTTTCCCCCACATGACCAAGCAATTCTCAGACACAAGCTGGGTGTCCTACGGTTCAAATCAATTCAACTCACTTTCTACCTGGAGATACCATCAGATTCCACAGGTTAAGGGCTCAGTCCTACAAGGCGGCCTCCCACTTCAGGTACCAACTGCAAGCCCAGGTTGTCTCTTGTGCTTCTGGTCAACTGACTATAGACTAGAGATTCCAACAATGCCTTTTTTTGGTTGGATTAATTTGTTAGAGAAACTCACAAAACTCAGAGAAACACTCTGCTTACTAGATTACCAGTTTATTATAAAAGAATGTAATTCAGAAACAACCAGATGCTTGGGGCAAGGTATGTGGGAAGGGGCATGGAGCTTCCATGCCCTCTCCATGTGTGCAACTCTCCCCACATCTCCAATTGTTCACCAACACAGAAGCTCTCCAAACTCTTTCCTTTGGGGGTTTTATGGAGGCTTCCTTATATAGATATGATTGATTGAATCATGGGCCATTGGCCATTCACTCTCCAGCCCCTCGCCTCTCCCTGGAGTTCAGGGGATGGGACTGAGAGTTCCTACCCTCCGTCACATGGTTGGCTCCCCTAGCAACCAGCATCCTTAGGTGCTTTCCAAAAGTCATCCATTAACATAACAAAGACACCTTTATGCTCTATACTTGGGAAATTCCAAGGGTTTTAGGAGCTGTGTGCCAGAAATGGGGATGAAAACCAAATATATATTTATTACAAATCACAATATCACAAACATCAAGGTCTTATCCTAGGTTGAATTCATAGTTTGCCACCTAATTACTGAATTTTCCGCCTCTTCCACCTGATCACCTTTCCCGTGCCTACCCCTAAGCCTTTGTTCACTCTGGTTTCTCTCCTCTTTTCCTTCTGAAGTGCCCTCCATTCTGTCCCTCATGCTCCAAGGCCCTTCTCAAGCTCCCTCTTATTTATGAAACTTTTCCAATTGAATGCAGACTTCAGATGTTTCTTCTCTAAAGTAATACACCCATCCATTTTACAACCTGCCTTTGGACATTTTTTAATTTGCTCTATTGAACAGAGTTTTAATTATTTGTGTATTGATGAGCTACCAGTAACTATATTGAAGGAGGGTACTATGTCATTCCTTTATGACTATTATAGCAAATGGTACAAACCTGTGAACAAGGTATTTCTCTTTGGAGAGTGAGAGAGAGAAAGAGAAAGAGAGAGAAGTTCTGTTTCATAATACCATAGTCATATAGCCATTTCCTGGAAAGTCACAGTTTCTTATCAGCTTGTCACATGAAATTCAAGGGATCAGGATTAAATGATGCTCTTTTCATTAGGTATTGTAATGGGTTGAATTATTGTCCCCCAAAAGATATGTCTGAGAATGTGACCTTATTTGGAAGAAGGATCTTTGCAGATGTAATTAAGCAATTTCAAGAGCCATCAGATTCTAGAAGATGCAAAGAAAGATTCTTCCTTAGAACATTTTAGGGCAAATATAGCCTTGCTGACAACCTGACTTTGAACTTTGGGCCTCCAGAACTATGAGAATAAATTTCTATTGTTTTAAGCCACAAACTTATTTGTTATGTCAGCCTTAGGAAACTAATACAGGTTTCTTTCCCCCCAAGTGGATGACATATAGCAAAATCTAAGCCATTATTATATTTTAGGAAAATGAAATGTTTAAGACCTGCTTTGAAGAAGGTAAGTCTATTGGACAGAAATACAGGTATTATAAATTTTCCTGTTTTATACAATAAAACTAAGTTAAAAATAAGATTTGTTAAAATATCATTCAGGGGCTTCCCTGGTGGCGCAGTGGTTGAGAATCTGCCTGCCAATTCAGGGGACACGGGTTCGAGCCCTGATTTGGGAAGATCCCACATGCCGCGGAGCAACTAGGCCCGTGTGCCACAATTACTGAGCCTGCGCGTCTGGAGCCTGTGCTCCACAACAAGAGAGGCTGCGATAATGAGAGGCCCGTGCACTGCGATGAAGAGTGGCCCCCACTTGCCGCAACTAGAGAAAGCCCTTGCACAGAAACGAAGACCCAACACAGCCATAAATAAATAAAATAAATAAATAAAGATACATGAAATTGCTAAAATTAAAAAAAAAAAAAAAACAATCCTGCCAAGCTCAAGAGATTAAAAAAAAAAATCATTCAGTAACTTGCCATTTTGGTATAATCTAGCCATCAAGAAGTCACTATCATTGCAAGTAATCCATGCCGCATGACAAAAAATACATGTCCCATGACAGAATCTCCAGACATTGAAACAATAACTGAACACTGGAAAACAACCTCAGAAAATACCAAGAACTTCACAAAAATGCTTTCTCGGAGAAAAAGAAGAAGGATAAGGAGGAGGAGGAAGAGGAGAAGTAGGAAAAGGAGAAGGACTTCTGTTTTCATGATGAAAGAAAAAAATCAGATTTAGTTTCCTGCCTTTAGCAATGAGAGAACTGGACCAAGTATATTAAAATGCATTAAATTACTGTTTGGATGAATGTGGTCAAAAGGTGTAAACTTTCAGTTATAAGTATTAGAGACGTAAGGTACAGCATGATGACAATAATTAACATGGTTATTTGGTATATATGACAGGTGTTAAAAGAGTAAATCCAAGATCTCTCATCACAAGGAATAAAGGATTTCCTTTCTTTTTTAAATCTATATGAGATGATGGATATTAACTAAACTTATTGTGGTACTTATTTGACAATATATATAAGTCAAATCATTATGCTGTATACTTTAAACTTACACAGGTATTTCAATCATATCTCAATAAAACTGGGGGAAAACACAGATAAGCTTATATCAAATAAAAATGCACTAAAAATACAATTAAAGGGTAAAATAATAAAATAATTTTTAAAACTACTGTTTCTGTACATTGGACAATGGCTAGTGCAGGACTGTGATCCCTAAGAGACTAGGAACAAATAAGGTGAGCCTTATGACTGCCCTAGATTTCTATCTGGAGTTCTAGAACCTGGAGTAGGGAAGGTGGTTTTAATCAGATCATGGCTGTATCAATAATTTGAGAAGAAAGAGATTGTAATTCAAGAAGTTTAAGAAGGATGGAAATAGTGCATTGGAGTTCCAACGAGAAGGGAGCTATGTAGAAAAAGAACACTAGAAGTCTTAAGAAGGCCCTTTGAGACTTAGCTGAATAATAAGATGTAAACACATGGGATGAAACCCCATGACAATAGGCAAAAACTGACTGGGAGAGATAGGGATCCATCAGTTTGCTTCAGTCACTGTGGAGAGTCCTCACTGATGACTCTTAAAATTCAATAGAGATTTAGAAAAAGCCACATTTTAGGAAGGGAGCCAAATTATACCTAGAGTAAAGGCTACCTCAGTCATATCCAAAGAAAAATAAAAATAAACTTAAAAAAAGATCAAGATAAACAGCAGGTAACTTAATTGCATTCTAGAACAAAGGCCACCACTCTTTAAAGGAGGACAACAATTACTGATCATCACCACTGTAAAGTGTACACATCCAGCATCCAGCCAAAAATTACTATGCATGCTAAAAAACAGGAAAATGAGACACATAACCAAGAGAAGAACTACCAAAATTAAGCAGAACAAGGAATCATAGAAATGATAGAAAGAGAATTGGAAGAAAAGGATATTAAAACATCTATTATAGTTCTGTTCAACTGAGTACAGAAAAACAATCATAGTGTAGAGACAAAGGAAATATTTTGAAAAGAACAAAATAGAATTTCTAGAGATGAAAAATAGAATATCTAACATGAAAAATTCACTACATGGGATTAATGGCAGATTAGATACTGCAGAAGGAACGCTAGAGAACTTTTAAAGAATGTCAATAAAAATTACCTAAAATGAAACACAGGGAGGAAAACAAGAGTGAAAAAAAATTGAAATACATTTCAGTGACCTGTGGGACAATATTAAGCAGTCTAAAACTTGTATAATTGAAGTCCCAGAAAGGGGTGGTGGCAGAGCAAATATTTAAAGCTATAATGAACAGTTTTCCAAATTTAAGAAAAAACTTCACTATTTAAGATGCACAATGAACCCTAAGAAGGAAAATATACCGGACAAAGTGAGAAGACATATGTCACCAATATCAGGAATGAAAAAGGGGTCAGCAATATAAATTCTACTGACATTAAAATGATAAGTGAATACTATGACCAGCTTTAAGCCAATACATTTAAATAATTGATGGAAAGAATAAATTCCTTGAAAAAAGGTATGAACTACCCAACTGACTCAAAAAGAAAAAGAAAGTCTGAATAGCCATACATCAGTTAAAGAAATTGGAATTAAAATTTTAAATGATCCCACAAAGAAATCTCCAGATTCAGATGGCTTCAGTGGTGAATTCTATCACATATTTAAGGAAAAATAATACCAATATTATATAAACTCTTCTGGAAAATTGTAGGATACTGGAACATTGCTTAATTCATTTTATGAGAGAGTATTACCACTATTCAAAATAATATAAGAAAAGTACAGACAAATATTCCTCATGAATTTAGACTAGTCCTGAACAAATACTAGCAAACTTCATCCAGTAAATCTGTAAAAAGGAAACATAACCATATGGTGTTTTTCCAGGAATGAACAGTTAATTTAACTTTTTAATTTCAATCATTATAATTCATTAAGTTAACAGACTAAGGGAGAAGAAACACTAGATATTTAACTAGATTCAGAAAAAGCATTTGACAAAATTCAACACCTATTTATGATATAGTATCTCAGTAAACTAGTGATAGAAGGGAACATTCTCATCTAGTCAAGCAGCTCATGCAGCTCAATATCAAAAAAACAAACAACCCAATCCAAAAATGGGGACAAGACCTAAACAGACATTTCTCCAAAGAAGATACACAGATTGCCAACAAACACATGAAAGGATGCTCAACACCACTAATCATTAGAGAAATGCAAATCAAAACTACAGTGAGGTATCACCTCACACCGGTCAGAATGGCCATCATCAAAAAACCTACAAACAATAAATGCTGGAGAGGGTGTGGAGTAAAGGGAACTCTCCTGCAGTGTTGGTGGGAATGTAAATTGATACAGCCACTATGGAGAACAGTATGGAGGTTCCTTAAAAAAATAAAAATAGAACTACCATACGACCCAGCAATCCCACTACTGGGCATATACCCTGAGGAAAACATAATTCAAAAAGAGTCATATACTACAATGTTCATTGCAGCTCTATTCACAATAGCCAGGACATGGAAGCAACCTAAGTGTCTATCAACAGATGAATGTGTAAAGAAGATGTGGCACATATATACAATGGCATATTACTCAGCCATAGAAAGAAACAAAATTGAGTTATCTGTAGTGAGGTGGATGGACCTAGAGTCTGTCATACAGAGTGAAGTAAGTCAGAAAGAGAAAAACAAATACCGTATGCTAACACATATATATGGAATCTAAAAAAAAAAAAAATGGTTCTGAAGAATCTAGGGACAGGACAGGAATAAAGTCGCAGACATAGAGAATGGACTTGAGGACACGGCGGGGAGGGGGAAGGGTAAGCTGGGATGAAGTGACAGTGGCATGGACATATATACACTGCCAAATGTAAAATAGCTAGTGGGAAGCAGCTGCATCGCATAGGGAGATCAGCTTGGTGCTTTGTGACCACCTAGAGGGGTGGGATAAGGAGGGTGGGAGGGAGACGCAAGAGGGAGGAGATATGGGGATATATGTATATGTATAGCTGATTCACTTTATTATAAAGCAGAAACTAACACAGCATTGTAAAGCAATTATATTCCAATAAAGATGTTAAAAAAAAGAATATCTATAAAAAACTACAACTAACATCATACTGAAAATTGAAAGATTGTTTTCTCCCTAACATTAGGAAAAAGGAAAGGGCCTCCACAGTCAACATCCCTAACCAACTGTAGTGAAGTGCAATAAAGCAAAATAAAGAAATAAAGACACAATGTGAAAGTAAGGAGTAAAACGGTTTTAATTAGCAAATGACATGATGACATATGTAGAAGCTCCTAAGGAGTCTACAAAAAAAGCTGCTAGGATTAACAAGTGAGTATAACAAGATTGCAGAAGATAAGATCAATATAAAAATCAACTGTATTTCTGTGTACTAGCTATGAACAAAAGATAATTAATTTTTAACGACTTACGATTGCATCCCAAACTATGAAGTATCAATACTTAGAATTTAACAAACTGCCAGGCCTGCACACTGAAAACTATAAACATTGCTGAGGAATTAAAGATCATTATGGAGAGCAATACATGTCACGGATTAAGGTACTCAATATTAAAAGTTACCAATTCTCCCTAAATTGATCTATAGATTCCACACTATCCCATTCAAAATCCCAGCAAGCTTTATTTTTGAGAATTGACAATCTAATTCAAAAAGTTATAGGGAAATACAAAGGACCTAGAATAGCAAAAATAACTTTATAAAAGAACAAAACTTGAGTACTTAGATTTTAAGATTTCCAAAAATCTACAGTAATCAAGAAAATAGTATTGTGGAAAGAATTCACATACAGATAAATGGAGCAAAAAAAAAAAAAGTTTAAAAGTAGACCATGCATATGTTGGTCATTTGATTTTAAACATAATAATCTAGACAAAATAATTCAACGGGGAAAGGAGAGTTTTTTCAACAAATGGTGCTGGAAAAATTGGAAGTATCTACAAATAGATTTTAAAAAATCGACCCTTACCTCAAAATACACAGAAAAATTAAACTCAAAATAGATCACAGGTACAAAAATAAAAGCTAAAATCATAGAACTCCTGACATAAAAATACAATAGTTCTGTCTTGACATAGAAATATTTTCATAGGTAGTTCAAAAAGTAACAATCATTTTAAAAATGGATAAAATGTACTTCATCAAATATAAAAAACGCTTTACAGTAGTGTTTAAAATTGAAAATGCAAGGCACAAACTTAGGAAAAGCATTTGCAATACATATATGTGATAAAGGAGTTGTATTCAGAATGAATAAAAAACTCTTAAGATTCAATAATAAAAAGTTTTAAACAAGTCCATTTTTTAAATGGGCAATCTATTCAAACATATTTCACAAAAGAAGATATACAAATGGCCTCTAAGTATGTGAAAAGATGCTTGACCTCATTAACATACCTAATATGTATTAGGGAAATGCATATTAAAACCATAACGAGTACCATTATATTCCCATTCAAATGGCTACAATTTAGCTGACTGACACTTTCAAGTGTTTGTGGAGCTACAGAATAACTGGAACTCTGATACATTGTTGTACATTGTGGGGAGTGTAAATTGGTAGGATCACTTTGGAAAGCATTGGGGGCAGTTTCTTACTCAGATTAAACATATACTTTCTATGTGACCCTGCAATTCCACTCAAGACAAATGAAACATATGCCCATGGAAACACTTATACTTTGAATATTCATAGCAACTTTTGTTTTCTTTCTAAATGAAAGTCCAAATCTGGCATCAACCAAAGTGTCTACCTACTGTTGAATGGAATGGATAAAAACATTCTGATAAATTCACATAAATTCACTCACTGCAGTGGTAGGTAGCTTCTAAGATAGCTCCCAGGGATCCCAGCTTCCAAATGGTATTCACAGCTTTCTGTAATCCCCTCCCCATGAGTATTATATTTCTAACTAATAAAACACCTCATTGTTAAGGGGATGTCAGTTCTATGATCGTATTACTAGAGATTGTAGCATCTTACTAGCAGACCCTCTCTCTTACTGGTTTTGATGAAGCAAACTGCCATCTCCAGGAGGCCCACGAGGCAACAAATTGAAGGAAGCCTCTGGCTAACAGCTATCTAGTATCTGAGGCCATCAGTCTAATAACTTCAAAGAACTGAATCCTGCCAACAATCACATTAAGTGGACTCTTCCCACTGAAAGTGGGCTGTCCCCAAGTTAACTTTCAGATGAGACCTCAGTGCTGGCTGACACTGTTTGCAGGCTTGTAAGCAACCCTGAATCAGAGGATTATTCACAGAAGCTATGCCCACATTGCTGACCCACAGAAACTCTGAGATAATAATTGTGTGCTGTTTTGACACTAAATTGTTGGTGATTTCTTATGCAGTAGTAGATAACTCACACTCACCAATAAGAAGGAACAGTTCAATGACATACACGATGTATTGGTTTTCTATTGGTGCATAATGAATTATCACAAACTCAGCAGCTTCAAGGAATGCCCATCTATTAATTCATAGTTCTGTCCACCAGAAGTCTGGGCATGGCATAGCGGGGCTCTCTGCTCAGATCCCACCAGGCTGAACTCAAGGTGTTGGCCACTGCTGTGATCTGAGGCTCAGGGTCTCTCCTAAGTTCACTGTGGTTGTTGACAGAACTCAGTTCTTTTTGGTTGTAAGACTGAGGTTGCAGCTTTCCTTGCTGGCTGTTAACACAGGGTTGTTCTCGGCTCCTAGAGACTGCTTGGTGTTCTCCGCTATGACTCCTCTACAACATGGAAGTTCTCTCTTTAAAAGGCAGTAGCAGAGCTTCTCTCAGACTTCAGATATCTCTGACTTTTTGTAAAGTCTCATCTGCTTAGTGCAGGCTCACTGAGGAAAATCTCCCTCCTTAAAGTAAACTTATTAGAGAATTTAATTACATCTGGAAAATACCTTCACAACAGCATCTAGATTAGAGTTTGACTGAGTAACTAAGAGAAGTTTAGAATCCTGTTCACCATGTCTAGAATGTGGATACATTTCAGAAACAGTCTGCTGAGTAAAATAAGCCAGATTTAAAGAGGATACATATACAATTCCACTTATTTGAATCTCTAGGAAAGATAACTATGATCCGTGGTAATAAAAAGCAGAAATCAATAGTTGCCTGGATCAGGGGTGGATGATTTACTGGAAGGAGGCACTAGAAACTTTTCTGGGGTGAGGGAATTATGTACCTTCATATTGAGACTGGTTACACAGGTCTACACGTTTGTCAGAGATCATCAAACTATAAACTTAAAATGTATATTCTATATAAAGTGTACCCCAATAAAGGTCACTTATATTCTATATCATGTGTATCCCAATAAAGGTCATTAAAAATAAACAATCAGCCAGCCATGTGACCTTTGCCTCACTGTCACCTTCTAAGTGTTACGCAAGGTCATCTGGTTGGTCAAACATCATTTCACCCAGAAACCAAGCTGCAAAGCAGTCTAGCAAATGCAATTTCAGTTTTAGGTACCATTCTTCATGGTAAAGAATTGGACACTAGAAAGTAGACTGTACAGATGTTGAGCTATGTCAGGTCCTTCAGTTTAAGGTAAAAATATTTCTCCTCATTCCTCTGGTGTATTTAGCAGATTAATGAGTCAAACAAACACATACATGTATACACATGTGTATACATATTCGGGCACACAATCCCCATGGGCAAGCACTATAATTCATGAAGAGAAACAATGTACATAATGATAGCTGCTTATAATAAATAGTTTTGCATGTGATTATACAGAGCTGTTTTAGCCCTTTGACTGTTCCACAAACTAAGAGGCAGAGGCCTGGTTTCAAGTCCTGAAATTCACTAACCAGAAATATTACCTCCGTGGATAAATGCCACCATAGAGATGATCACTTCTTGTTTTAAAACTGTGTTGAAGTTTTGATACCTAGGAATGGAAACTCTTCTAGGGTCATATGATTCTTAATTGGAAAAAAAACCCTGAGTTATACACAGATCCTACAGACATCTTTAAAATAAAGTATGTTTTCCCTTTCATTTTTGGATCAGCTAAATTTATAGGGCAGAGATTTCTTCAATAATCTCTATTTGAAAAATAGGGGTGGAGTGGGCAGGATATGAATCAATTATTCTCAAGGCCAAGTAATCCTCCGGGATTAAAAGAAGGGTGTTTTCTCTTCCAGTCACAATCATGTGTACTTACTTATAAAAAATAAAGTACACAAATTAATAAAAAAAATTTGAGCACATCTGGGAAGGATTTCTAGATGATGAGTTGTAGGAGCACACCACTTGAGAACCACTGACACAGTAAATTATACAAACGGGACAAAGAGCAAGATTTAAGCAAATCATCAATGTTCACTGATTGTGCTTCTGCAGTATATACTACACCCAGAGAGAAATGAACTTAATTAAAGCAACATTATGTAAGGGCTGTTGCTTATTTGACTTTTGCCAAACCTAGGCATATATATAGTCATTGAATTCATCTATTGATATACACAGAAATTACATATTTACCTCTAAGACAACTCTCATATGTTCTTTAAACCTAGGCTTCAGGAAAAACTAACAGAGAAATATTCATACACCATGTGTCATTCAGTACAATTCCCCTGCACCATGGGCAGAGATGGAGTTATTTCAGTAGAGTGGTTTTGGCCATGGAAAGTCTCATCAGACTTGAAAGTCATGTGCTCCCCTTTTCCTTGGAAGGGCAAATGTATCAGAACTGTGTCTGGTTTCAAGAAAGCTCAACAATGAGTTAAATAAGTGGTTTACTTGTCTTATGCAACAAGCCATGGATAGGAAGATCAGGATGAGTGCCGTGGCCCAGTGTCATCAAGGATCCAGATTTCTTCTGCATTCTTATTGGGACCAATCCTAAAATGTGGATTTAATGCTTATGATTGCAAGAGGATTGCTCATCCAGACATCTATCTGAGAGGAAGGCAAAGGGAATAAAGGAACATCCCAGTGAGTTTATTTCTCTTATAAAACTTTCCTGGAAGCCCTAGCAAGAGGCTTCCACTAATTTTATCTTTGGCCAGAATTGGTCTCTTCACTACTAGCTACACCTGAGGCTGCAAAGCAAGGTTTTTAGCTGAACACAATTCTCCGTAACTGGAATGGCTGTTAAGAAAGAGAGAAGTGGGTACAGAGTAGGCATTGGGTAGTGGCTGTCACTGCTAGTAACTAACAAGATAAGATCTGCCATCTTGACACAGCCTTTTCCCATCTAACCTTCAAATTACACACACACACACACACACACACACACACACACACACACACAGACGTGCACTTGGGCCACTTCATTTTGCTCACTTGCATTCAATATCTATGGGTTTCCTCGGTAGATTCTTTCACCGAAATGATAAGCATACTCTTGGAGGAATATAAAACCATAAATGCTATTTGCCCAGGTTTCTATTTCTGTAAATCAAGTGCTCAGAAGTTCAGAGGTTCAATTATTGTTTAATCAGAATTGAAATAACAAGAGTTCTGGACGGTCCTAACTAACCTTGCAGCATGTTTCCAGAGTTAATCAAAGATTAATATTCATATCAATTGAATGCATTGGAGTCAAGAAACATTTATTGAGCATCAACAACGTGCCAGGTCCTGTGCTAATATAACCAAGAGGAAAAAGACTAAGTGCCTCCCATCAGGAAACTCACTGTCTGATACAACAGATAGGTATGTGAACACACAACTACACTAGAGGAAAATATGAGAGCAAATTAGAGGACAGCACATGGTGGAGGAATGCTTAGCTTTATTGGGAGAGGGGTGCAGAGAAGACTTCTCCAAAGACATGATATCCAACCTGGATGAGTCAGTGTTAGGATCAGTCCTCATGTTTGCTGATTTTCAGTCTAATGCACGTCTCACAATCTAAAAATGGAAATTTAAAAATGGCAATGAGAAATGTATTTTCAATAATATGTTTAAATCTATCTATGAATAACTATATAACCCAAAGTGTTGGTCTGAATTTTAATGAAGTATTTGGGTTACTGCTTTGGCTAACCCAGAATGCATTATGTTATCTTCACAGTTTGTCATAAGTTTCATAAATATAGAACATTTCACAATATGTTTGCGCCTACTGAAAAACAAACAGCAAAGTAACTAATAATCCAAGAAATTATTGCCCACAAAATATGCTAGACATTTTCATAATGGGCTGGAGAAATACTTAAATTCCCATTTGTATTCTGTACTAAATATTTCAGAGTCAGAAAGATTAAATATTTTTTAATTAACTCTACTGTATAATAATGGTCTAAACTGCAAGTTGCACTGAAGTTGAACCTCTTGATGGCTAAATTACACATTCTGGAAGGTCTATATATGTATTTTAGATTCTGAGGTTGGGGGTGGAATTTCACAGCAGTCCTACATAATTGTGAACTACGGCTTGTTTCCCCTTTTCCCAGTGACTCCCTATTTTCATCACCATCTTTCCATTCAAGACACATTCCCCAAACCCAATTCTGTTTGCCTGGGAAAATAATTCACATTTATAAAAATGTATCAGAGTTCTCTCAGATATTCTATTCATTTAATTCTTAACAACATTCCTGAAAGGTTGAGTGAACTATCTTATGTGGGCTTTGTGAACTTAGGAGACTCTATTTATGTTCCCAGAAGTCTGCTAAGAAAAAAATAGATATAATAAGCTTCAGTTTCTGTCTTCTAGGAAATTACAATTTATTTTACTAATATAAGCATTATGATGGCTAGAACTTTAATAACCACTTTGCCCTAAATGCCTAGAACAGTGCCTGGTGCTTAATATATTTTTAATAAGAATATACAATCATTCATGTAATATTTAAGTGAGTTTTCAAGACTAGAAAGCATATTATGGGTGTAACTGTGAAGGAAAATAATGTAGCCAATAAGATACAGAGTGTGAAATGGAAAAACAGCAAAATTCTAAGCCCAGACTCTCAAAGACAGTACAAACATTCTGGGATAATTAAGAAATTCCTGGCAGGCTTAGCCAAAGTGTAGAAAAGCCAAACCTCTTTTGGACTTGTGTCTATCAAGAATCTTAACATAGACTTTGAGCTATTTACAAATTTTAGAACATTTCCCGCAAACAATAGTATGTGCTTACAGGCATCAAAGTAACAACATATCAGCACAATCCTTTTATAAACATGGAGGTAACATTTTCTGAAGCAGGGGGGCTAGAAGAGAATGAGGCTCTGGAAAAAGGAAGAAATTTCACAGTCAGATGAAATGAGCACAGATTAGAAATCACAGAACTATTATCTTAGCTAAAATCGGTGCAAGTTTCTGGGTTTGGGAAAACTGGAAACTGTACTAAATCTCATTGTATACCAATTAAAGTTTCATTAGGTTTGAGTATATATTGCCAGTTTTAAAGGAACCTATTCATTGTTTTTATTTCCCAGTGTGGGTTTAATCATTCTTGACCTGTCCTCTGTCATCAAAATATGAGTCTGTCTTTTTAGAGATAGGTGCTTAGTTTATACAAACCTTGCCTGACTACTATGAGTGGGTATCCTTTGCAAGATGCTGCTTCAACAGCTATAGTTAGCTAAAATTTACTGAACAAATCCTCTGTGGCAGGCAGATAAAGGAACTGAGGCACAGAGGGTTTGTACAAGGTCTCATAACCAGTAAGTGGCAGATCAGTATCCGAGCTCAGGAAGTCTGGCTCTAGAGCTGGGGCTCTAAACCCCTAAACAAGGCTTGTGTTCATCTATATCTACTACATGATGCAAGTATACAGTTCAATTTGTGCAAATGTATTTTGCCTTCTTGGTGGACTTTCATGACAAGAATTTAACTCTAGAATGACGTCCCCTTGCCATGCAATACTGATTGTTTTGTATCTCACAAAGTCATCAGTTTTTTATGCCTAGGAAATATGATTTTCATACTAGCCTGAAATAAACAAGAGGCAAACTAAGAAGGGAAAAAGTACATTTTATGATTTCAAAATTCCATCCAAAAGGAAATATGATGGCATGTGATTGATACATCTAGTAACTTTAATTTTCCAATCTTCCAGGAACATTTTAAAGAAGTGAAAACCTAACAATAGTCATCCACACAACATGGGCATGAAATTGTTAAACTGCAAACCCAACTGGTTAGGGAAGATTTAGCCCTGGAGGGGATGAGTTCCCTATAGAAGAGAAAACTCCAGTGAAACAGAAATTAAAAAGACATAAGGAAAGTGTATTGAAGTAATGAGAGAGGAGTTTAGAAAGTCCTCGACCAAGATGTTCTCTAAGCCTGACTCTCCTTGACAATGGTTTGCAAACTTTATCATACGAGAGAATCACCTTGTTAAAACACAGATTTCTAAGACCCATCCCCACAGTTTCTGATTCAGTGATTCTGAGACTGGGCCCAAGAATTTGCATTAGTAACAGTTTCCCAGGTAATGTTAATACTACTGGTCCAAGAGCCACACTTTGAGAATCACAGCTTCATAGTAATTGCTCTCAATAGATATGCAACCATCAGAAGGCGTATTCTCTAAGATATCTACATTGTAAGATTATACCTTTATAATTAGGATCAGAGTATATGCTAGGGAAAAAGGCTAGAATGACTAAATCCTGAGCAATAGCAGAAAAAGAGAAGGAAAATCTACCAAAAATCATTTCAGCTCCAGGAGCAGCAAGCAGCTTGTCTGTTAAGGGCTGCTCAACTAAGATAATAAAAGGACGATAACCAGACCAGAGATGATGACCACCTTCTTCACTTTTGGCTAACACTGTCATCAATAAACCAGTGAGCGGGAACACCACCCCATATTGATGGTATTACAGGTAAACTTACATATTAGTTATAATTAGATAAAGATTTGCACTTTTTCCTATATGAATTGGTGAGTCCTGAAGATTTTAAAACTGGAATGTAACCTATTAGATCTGATTTTTTTTTAATTAATTAATTAATTTATTTATTTTTGGCTGTGTTGGGTCTTCGTTTCTGTGCGAGGGCTTTCTCTAGTTGCGGCAAGCGGGGGCCACTCTTCATCGCGGTGCGCGGGCCTCTCACTATCGCGGCCTCTCTTGTTGCGGAGCACAGGCTCCAGATGCGCAGGCTCAGTAGTTGTGGCTCACGGGCCCAGTTGCTCTGCGGCATGCGGGATCTTCCCAGACCAGGGCTCGAACCCGTGTCCCCTGCATTAGCACGCAGACTCTCAACCACTGCATCACCAGGGAAGCCCCCTAGATCTGAATTTTAAGAAATGAAAATATATATCAATTAGGGCTCTTCCAGTTGAAAATGAAACAACTCAAATTAACTTTAGCAAAATGGAAAGCATACTGTCTCCTGTACCAAGAGTAAGTTAGAAAATGTATTCTTGGTTGTATCCACACTCTCACACAATATTCTCAAGATTTTGCCCATTTTCCCAATTGTTCCTGAGATGGATTGTATTTTGCAAGACTTTCGTCTAATGTTGAACCATGAACCAATGTCTATGGTCTCAAGTAGCTGGAGGGTTGGGTTGGTTAGAGCCGAGGCACAGTCGTCTTGGGACATGAGCACCCTCATCCAAGGTCTCACTTCTCCCCTGGTTTATCCCAGTGTTCCATAAGAATATTACCATTTTAAATGCCTAGAGATGAAAGAATGTGAAAAAAATGCTCCAGAAAATAAAGTATCATAGGATCAGAAATAAGCCATGTGTTTTCCAATTATTCCTGTAATGATTCCAGTGAAAAGAACTTTCAGATGTCTTAAAGTCAAAATGAGGTGTATAAAACCAACATCCCTAACTGTTGCCCTGTCACCTAAGTTAGGTAGATAATAAATCCCTTATCAAAGTGGTTTCTGCACTCTTAAAAGATGAACAGCTGGGGGAAGTGGATAGAGAGGGCTGAGAGAGAACACCTGGACTCCGGTGTTGCCACTCCCTCATCCTTACTCCAACCTGAGTGATTTTGGATCTGTTTATTGTTTTCTTTCTTTCTTTTTTTTTTTTTTGCCACACCTCGAGGCATTTGGGATCTTTGTTCCCCGACCAGGGATCTAACCCATGCCCCCTGCATGTGGGATTTTTGTTCCCCAGCCATGGATCAAACCTATGCCCTCTGCATTGGAAGTGTCGTGTCTTAACCACTGGACCACCAGGGAAGTCCCTGCATCTGTTTCTTTCTATTTTCCAGATAACCTTTGCTTGAGGTCAGGATTCAATAGCTAAAAAAATCTTGCAAAACACCTCCTTCAGAACAGGCCTAAACAGAGGATCCTCCATTGTAGCTAGGACAGCCTTCGCGATAGGAACTCAGAGATATTCTTTTCTTGAAAAACCCAAGCTAAAGATTATATGAACCGTATACCTTTCAGTTCCCTCTTAAGAATAGCACAGGGAGTAAACTCTCTGGGATTGAAGTTCTGATGTAGTTATGGTGCAATAGCTTAGTTAGTTTTAAGGACATGGATTTAACTAAAGCTCAGAAAGTAACTTGTTGGCTTCCCCAGGCTTCCAAGCAAGGCATGTCATACACTGGTTTGGAACAATTCTGGCAACAGTCCAGCACAAAAATATCGTATGCCAGATTCACACTCAGGTATCCACAGTTTGAAAAAAGTCTTTTTCTCTGCATTAATAAAAAGTGAGGGGGAAAAAAACTCATAAAATGATAAGCAATACAGACCCTTTAGGATTAGGAGAACTTTTAGCTTTTAAGTGCCTCCTTGCTGAATCACACAAAGATGATTTTCAAAGCCAAATTTTGGAGTGAGATGTATAGTTCTGGGTCTTCAACAAATTCTGACAAGATTTCACACACTGTCAGAGAGGTTCTTTGCTCTTGCCCAGCTTCCCTGCGGTGGGAGAGGGGAAAGAGCCAATGCCCCAACCTCTTTGCTCTCAGGGAGTCACTTTGACCCAATTCCAGAAGCCCAAGGGCTGTCCTTAATTAGCATTGTAATTTATATTGCACAATTATGCAAATTGGGTACATAAACAAAATTATCCTTTCAGTTTGGCTTTGCTACCCGAGAAATGCAAAGCCAGTTAAAGATAAGAATAAAGAAAAGAGAATACATTTGCTCTAATTCAATGCACCATTTCTTAATTTATCCATTCTTTTGTTTTACTCTTTCACTTTGCACCTGGGGTTTTTCTCATGTTTTCTATTCTCTTATTTTGCTTTTTCTTCCTTTTATGCTGGCTTTTTCTTCCTTTATCTATCCTTGGCTCTTTTCCTTGAGAAATTTTCCATCTCATTAATTCTGCTGTAGTGATTCATAACTCTTTGGGCTATTTCTTTGTTTTTGGATATGACTATTACCTTGACTGTCTATAGTTTCCATTCTCTTTTTGCTTGCAGATTCTCTCCTTTCTCGTGCCATCCCTTTCCATTTTATTTCATTTTTCCATTAGTTTGACTTGTTTTTATAGTTGTGTGATGCTCCTTGTCCGATACCTAACAAACACCCTCAGAATCCAAATCATCTTTACTAAGAAAACTGAAAATAAGCATGGCAAATAACAGAGCTTGGAAGATGGGAAATTGAAGATACAAAACCCAATGAAGGAACCTTCAAGGTGGCAGAGGAATAAGACATGGAGATCACCTTCCTCCCCACAAATACATGGGAAATATACCTACATGTGGAACAACTCCTACAGAACACCTACTGAACACTGGCAGAAGACCTCAGACCTCCCAAAAGGCAAGAACCTCCCCACGTACATAGGTAGGGCAAAAGAAAAAAGAAAAAACAGAGACAAAAGAATAGGGAAGGGACCTGAACTTCTGGGAGGGAACTGTGAAGGAGGAAAAGTTTCCACACACTAGGAAGCCCCTTCACTGGCAGAGACGGGGGTGGCCGGTGGGGGGAAGCTTTAGAGCCATGGAGGAGAGCGCAGCAACAGGGGTGCAGAGGGCAAAGCAGAGAGATTCCCACACAGAGGATCGGTGCCGACCAGCACTCACCAGGCCGAAAGGATTCTCTGCTCACCCGCCGGGGCGGGCAGGGGCTGGGAGCTGAGGCTCGGGCTTCGGAGATCAGATCTCAGGGAGAGGACTAGGGTTAGCTGCATGAACACAGCCTGAAGGGGGCTAGTGCACCACAGCTAGCCGGGAGGGAGTCCAGGAAAAAGTCTGGAGCTGCCGAAGAGGCAAGAGACCATTGTTTAAGGGTGTACGAGGAGAGGGGATTCAGAGCACTGCCTAAATGAGCTCCAGAGACGGGCGTGAGCCGCGGCTATCAGCATGGACCCCAGAGACAGGCATGAGACGCTAAGGCTGCTGCTGCAGCCACCAAGAAGCCTGTGTGCAAGCACATGTCACTATGAACTCCTCCCCTCCCAGGATCCTGTGCAGCCCACCACTGCCAGCGTCCTGTGATCCAGGGACAACTTCCCTGGGAGAACACATGGCGTGCCTCAGGCTGGTGCAACGTCATGCCAGCCTCTGCCGCCGCAGCCTCGCACCGCATTCCGTACCCCTCCCTCCCCCCAGCCTGAGTGAGCCAGAGCCCCCTAATCAGCTGTTACTTTAACCCCATCCTGTCTGAGCATAGAACAGACATCCTCAGGTGACCTTCATGCAGAGACAGGGACAAATCCAAAGCTGAACCCCAGGAGCTGTGCAAACAAATCTCTGGAAATCTCTCCAAGCAACCTCAGGAGCAGTGGATTAAATCTCCACGATCAACTTGATGTACCCTGCATTTGTGGAATACCTGAATAGACAACGAATCATCCCAAAATTGAGGCGGTGGACTTTGGGAGCAAATGTAGACTTAGAGTTAGCTTTCTGTATCTAACTTGTTTCTGGTTTTATGCTTATCTTAGTTTAGTATTTAGAGTTTATTATCATTGGTAGATTTGTTTATTGATTTGCTTGCTCTCTTCCTCCTTTTTTTTAATATAGAGACATATATATATTTTTCCTTTTTCTCTTTTTGAGAGTGTGTATGTGTATGCTTCTTTGTGTGATTTTGTCTGTATAGCTTTGCTTTTACCATTTGCCCTAGGGTTCTGTCCGTCCATTTTTTTTTTTTTTAGTATAGTTTTTAGCGCTTGTTATAATTGGTGGATTTGTGTTTTAGTTTGGTTGCTTCTTTCTTTCCCTCTTTTTTTTTATTACTTTAAATTTTTTTTAACTTTTAATAATTATTTTTTATTTTAATTATTTTCTTTTCTTTCCTTCCTTCTTTCTTTCTTCTCCCATTTCCTCTGAGCCATGTGGCTGACAGGGTCTTGTTGCTCCAGCCAGGTGTCAGGCCTGTGCTTCTGAGGAGAGCCGAGTTCAGGACACTGGTTCACCAGAGACTTCCCAGCTCCATGTAATATCAAACAGAGAAAGCTCTCCTAGAAATCTCCACCTCAACGTTAAGACCCAGCTCCACTAAACAACCAGCAAGCTCCAGTGCTGGACACCCTATGCCGGACAACTAGGAAGACAGGAACACAAGCCCACCCATTAGTAGAAAGGCTGCCTAAGATCATAATAAGGTATGACGGGTACCCCAAAACACACCACCAGACGTGGTCTTGTCCACCAGAAAGACAAGATCCAGCCTCACCCACCAGAACACAGGCACCAGTCCTCTCCACCAGGAAGCCTACACAAACCACTGAACAAACCTTAGCCACTGGGGGCAGACACCAAAAACAACAGGAACTATGAACCTGCAGCCTGTGAAAAAGAGACCCCAAACACAGTAAGTTAAGCAAAATGAGAAGACAGAGAAAGACACAGCAGATGAAGGAGCAAGGTAAAAACCCAGCAGACCAAACAAATGAAGAGAAAATAGGCAGTCTACCTGAAAAAGAATTCAGAATAATGATAGTAAAGATGATCCAAAATCTTGGAAATAGAATGGAGAAAATAAATGTTTAACAAGGACGTAGAAGAACTAAAGAGCAAACAATGATGAACCACACAATAAATGAAATTAAAAATTCTCTAGAAGGAATCAATAGCAGAATAACTGAGGCAAAAGAACGGATAAGTGACCTGGAAGATAAAATAGTGGAATAAAGAAAAAAGAATGAAAAGAATTGAGGACAATCTCAGAGACCTCTGGGACAACATTAAACGCACCAACATTCAAATTATAGGGGTCCCAGAAGAAGAAGAGAAAATATGTGAGGAGACTATAGTTGAAAATTCCCTAATATGGGAAAGGAAATACTTATCAAGTCCAGGAAGCACAGAGAGTCCCAAAAAGGATTAATCCAAGAAGAAACATGCCAAGACATATATTAAACAAACTATCAAAAAATAATAGAAAGAAAAATTATTAAAGCAGCAAGGGACAAACAACAAATAACATACAAGGGAATCCCCATAAGGTTAACAGCTGATTTCTCAGCAGAAACTCTGCAAGCCAGAAGGGAGGGTCAGGACATATTTAAAGTGATGAAAGGGAAAAATCTACAACCAAGATTACTCTACCCAGCAAGGATCTCATTCAGATTTGATGGAGAAATTAAAACCTTTACAGACAAGCAAAGCTAAGAGAATTCAGCACCACCAAACCATCTTTAAAACAAATGCTAAAGAAACTTCTCTAGGCAGGAAACACAAGAGAAGGAAAAGACCTACAATGACAAACCCAAAACAATTAAGAAAATGGTATAGGAACATACATATCAATAACTACCTTAAATATAACTGGATTAAATGCTCCAACCAAAAGACATAGACTGGGGCTTCCCTGGTGGCGCAGTGGTTGAGAGTCTGCCTGCCAATGCAGGGGACACGGGTTCGAGCCCTGGTCTGGGGGGATCCCACTTGCCACGGAGCAACTGGGCCCATGAGCCATAATTACTGAGCCTGCGCGTCTGGAGCCTGTGCTCTGCAACAAGAGAGGCCACTATAGTGAGAGGCCCGTGCACCGCGATGAAGAGTGGCCCCCACTTGCCACAACTAGAGAAAGCCCTCACACAGAAACGAAGACCCAACACAGCCATAAGTAAATAAAAAAAAAAAAAAAAAAAAAAAGACATAGACTGGCTGAATGGATACAAAAACAAGACCCATATAAATGCTGTCTACAAGAGACCCGCTTCACACCTAGGGACACATACAGACTGAAAGTGAGGGGATGGAAAAAGATATTCCATGCAAGTGGAAATCAAAAGAAAGCTGGAGTAGCAATTTTTTATATCAGACAAAATAGACTCTAAAGTAAAGACTATTACAAGAGACAAAGAAGGACACTACATAATGATCAAGGGAGCAATCCAAGAAGAAGATATAACAATTGTAAATGTATATGCACCCAACATTGGAGCACCTCAATACATAAGGCAAATGCTAACAGCCATAAAAGGGGAAATCGACAGTAACACAATCATAGTAGGGAAGTTTAACATCCCACTTTCACCAATGGACACATCATCCAAAGTAAAAATAAATAAGGAAACACAAGTTTTAAATGAAACATTAAACAAGATGGACTTAATTGATATTTATATGACCTTCCATCCAAAAACAACATACTACACTTTGTTCTCAAGTGCTCATGGAACATTCTCCAGGATAGATCATATCTTGGGTCACAAACAAGGCTTGGTAAATTTAAGAAAATTGAAATCGTATCGAGTATCTTTTCTGACCACAAAGCTATGAGACTAGATATCAATTACAGGAAAAAAAATCTGTAAAAATTACAAACACATGGAGGTTAAACAATACACTGCTTAATAACCAAGAGATCACTGAAGAACTCAAAGAGGAAACAAAAAATACCTAGAAACAAATGACAATGAAAACACGATGACCCAAAACCTATGGGATGCAGCAAAAGAAGTTCTAAGAGGGAAGTTTATGGCAATACAATCCTACCTCAAGAAACAAGAAATATCTCAAATAAACAACCTAACCTTACACTTAAAGCAATTAGAGAAAGAACAACAAAAAACCCAAAGTTATCAGAAGGAAAGAAATCATAAAGATCATATCAGAAATAAAAGAAAAACAAATGAAGGAAACTATAGCAAAGATCAATAAAACTAAAAGCTGGTTCTTTGAGAAGATAAACAAAATTGATAATTAGCCAGACTCATCAAGAAAAAAAGGGAGAAGACTCAAATCAACAGAATTGGAAATGAAAAAGGAGAAGTAACAAAGGACACTGCAGAAATACAAAGGATCATGAGAGATTACTACAAGCAATTATATGCCAATAAAATGGACAACCTGGAAGAAATGGACAGATGCTTAGAAAAGCACAACCTTCCAAGACTGAACCAGGAAGAGATAGAAAATATAAACAGACCAATCACAAGCACTGAAATTGAGACTGTGATTAAAAATCTTCCAACAAACAAAAGCCCAGGACCAGATGGCTTCAGAGGCAAATTCTACCAAATATTTAGAGAAGAGCTAACACCTATCCTTCTCAAACGCTTCAAAATATAGCAGAGGGAGGAACACGCCCAAACTCATTCTACGAGACCACCATCACCCTGATACCAAAACCAGACAAAGATGTCACAAAGAAAGAAAACTACAGGCCAATATCACTGACGAACATAGACGTAAAAATCCTCAACTAAATTCTAGCAAACAGAATCCAACAGCACATTAAAAGGATTATACACCATGATCAAGTGGGGTTTATCCCAGGAATGCAAGTATTCTTCAGTATACACAAATCAATCAATGAGATAAACCATATTTTAAAATTGCAGGAGAAAAACCATATGATCATCTCAATAGATGCAGAGAAAGCTTTCAACAAAATTCAACACCCATTTATGATAAAAACCCGCCAGAAAGTAGGCGTAGAAGAAACTTACCTCAACATGTTAAAGGCCATATATGACAAACCCATAGCCAATATCGTTCTCAATTGTGAAAAACTGAAACCATTTCCTCTAAGATCAGGAACAAGACAAGGCTGTGCACTCTCACCACTATTATTCAACATAGTTTTGGAAGTTTTAGCCACAGCAATCAGAGAAGAAAAAGAAATAAAAGGAATCCAAATCGGAAAAGAAGAAGTAAAGCTGTCACTGTCTGCAGATGACATGATACTATACATAGAGAATCCTAAAGATGTTTCCAGAAAACTACTAGAGCTAATCAATGAATGTGGTAAAGTTGCAGTATACAAAATTAATGCACAGAAATCTCTTGCATTCCTATACACTAATGATGAAAAATCTGAAGGAGAAATTAAAGAAACACTCCCATTTACCACTGCAACAAAAAGAACAAAATACCTAGGAATAAACCTACCTAAGGAGACAAAAGACCTGTATGCAGAAAACTATAAGACACTGTTGAAAGAAATTAAAGATGATACAAACAGATGGAGAGATATACTATGTTCTTGGATTGGAAGCATCAACACTGTGAAAATGACTATACTACCCAAAGCAATCTACAGATTCAATGCAATCCCTGTCAAACTACCAATGACATTTTTTACAGAACTAGAACAAAAAATTTCACAATTTGTATAGAAACACAAAAGACCCCGAATAGCCAAAGCAATCTTGAGAAAGAAAAACGGAGCTGGAGGAATCAAGCTCCCTGACTTCAGATTATACTCCAAAGCTACAGTAATCAAGACAGTATGGTACTGGCACAAAAACAGAAATATAGATCAATGGAACAGGATAGAAACCCCAGAGATAAACCCACGCACATATGGTCACCTTATCTTTGATAAAGGAGGCAAGAATATACAGTGGAGAAACGACAGCCTCTTCAATAAGTGGTGCTGGGAAAACTGGACAGCTACATGTAAAAGAATGAAATTAGAACACTCCCTAACACCCTACACAAAAATAAACTCAAAATGGATTAAAGACCTAAATGTAAGGCCAGACACCATCAAACTCTTAGAGGAAAACATAGGCAGAACACTCTATTACATAAATCACAGCAAGATCCTTTTTTGACCCACCTCCTAGAGAAATGGAAATAAAAACAAAAATAAACAAATGGGACCTAATGAAACTTAAAAGCTTTTGCACAGCAAAGGAAACCATAGACAAGATGAAAAGACAACCCTCAGAATGTAGTAAATATTTGCAAACGTTTCAACTGACAAAGTATTAATCTCCAAAATTTACATGCAGCTCATGTAGCTCCATATCATAAAAAGAAACAACCCAATCCAAAAATGGGCAGAAGACCTAAATAGACATTTCTGCAAAGAAGATATACAGATTGCCAACAAACACATAAAAGAATGCTCAACATCACTAATCATTAGAGAAATGCAAATCAAAACTACAATGAGTTATCACTTCACACCAGTGAGAATGGCCATCATCAAAAATCTACAGACAATAAATGCTGGAGAGGGTGTGGAAGAAAGGGTACCCTCTTGCACTGTTGGTGGGAATGTAAATTGATATAGTCACTATGGAGAACAGTATGAAGGTTCCTTAAAAAACTAAAAATAGAACTACCATACGACCCAGCAATCCCACTACTGGGCATATACCCTGAGAAAATCATAATTCAAAAGGAGTCATGTACCACAATGTTCACTGCAGCTCTATTTACAATAGCCAGGACATGGAAGCAACCTAAGTGTCCACCAACAGATGAATGGATAAAGAAGATGTGACACATATGTACAATGGAATACTGCTCAGCCATAAAAAGAAACGAAATTGAGTTATTTGTAGTGAGGTGGATGGACCTAGAGTCTGTCATACAGAGTGAAGTAAGCCAGAAAGAGAAAAACAAATACCGTATGCTAACACATATATATGGAATGTAAAATATTGTTCTGAAGAACCCAGGGGCAGGACAGGAATAAAGACACAGATGTAGAGAATGGACTTGAGGACACAGGGAGGGGGAAGGATAAGCTGGGACAAAGTGAGAGTGGCATGGACTTATGTATACTACCAAATGTAAAATAGATAGCTAGTGGGATGCAGCCACTTAGAACAGGGAGGTCAGCTCAGTGATTTGTGACCACCTAGAGGGGTGGGATCGGGAGGGTGGGAGGGAGACACAAGAGGGAGGAGATATGGGGTATATGTATATGTATAGCTGATTCACTTTGTTATAAAGCAGAAACTAACACACCATTGTAAAGCAATTATACTCCAATAAAGATGTTAAAAAAAAAAATACCCAGTGAAATTGAACTGGAAGCCAATGCCTAGATCAATAGACAGTATTTAAGTACATACTAGCCAAGAGGTAATCAATCAACAAATCAGCATTAAGAAAGATAATTTTCCAACATTGGATGATATTCCAGTGAACTGGCTCCTTCAAAAAGCCTTAAAATTGTATGGAAAAATCAGAAAACCTAAAATATTTAAAACTGGTATGAAATATAACCTATATAAAGCTGGCTTTGAAAGAATCGTGGCTAGTGGTGCTTGACAATATACAGGAACTGTTAAAGGAATTTATAACAGCGGTTCTTGAACAGAACTGTGAAGAGGACAGAATTGTTCATTGCTTTATCTGCCCAGAACCACAGCTCCCACTGGGAAATATCCATCCTCCTTTTACAGCCCTCTGGCTGCAGCCACAGCAGCCAAGTTAAAATATAACCCAAGGGATCAGACCCAACTTGGGCAAATGAGAGCATCCTCCCTATGGCTATAACTTTTTCCACTTTGAATAACTTTCAAATGTTTCCCATACAGATTTTTAGTCCCTGTCTTCTTCTCTGACTCCTAACTCATCCCCTATCTTTCTCCCATTCACTTACTGATTTCTAGCCATCCTGGCTGACTAATATTATCAGCTCATTGCTTTCGTACCTTTCATCTTCTCCTTCTGGAATGATCGTTCTTGATTTTTTGATGGTTGTTTTCTTCTTGTCATTTGAGTCTCTACTCAAAAGTCATCTCAGAGAAATATCCTCTGATGTTGACCTCCGTCCCATCACTCACTGTATATATTACCTTGTTTTAACTTAGCACCATTGGCTTATATATTTATTTAATATATGTACTTGCCTCAGATATTTATAATTTTAATTTATTTATTGCCTTTTTCTCCCCACTATGAACCAAAAAGAGTAAGCCAGTGAGAGGTGAGGGGTGGGTAGATGGTACAGGGAGGAGCCGGGGAGGGAGCAAGTAGGGGTTGGTGGGATAGGGTGATGCAGTGAGAGTAGAGGTGGGTGGAAACGAAGTTTGGACAGTGTTTATGGCCTGGTTTCTGATGTTCCTGAGGCCCAGCTTCATTCCTGTCTTTGGTTTCTATGAAATCCTTCAGGCTCCTTTCTATGATTTCTACTTTTTTATAAACTATAAGTTGGATTTCAATCCTTTGCAATCAGTAAAAGTAGCTCATAACAACATTACAACATTGTGCTTAAGAACTTAAAATCAGGTACAAAATTAGAGTCTGAATCAAGATTCTGCTGTTTATTATCTGTATCATGGAGGACCAATTTCTTAATCTCTCCAAATTTTAGCTCCCTTTATCTAAAAAATGAAGGATAATAATAAAGCCTACCTGAAATGGGCACTGGAAAGATTAAACGTGATTACATATGCAAATTTCTTAAGCACAATGCCTGATATATAGTAAGTTCCCAATTAAAGAAGAAATTACAGCTTGCCTCAAGGGTGAAAGTGTGCTTTGAATTGGTATTTCACACCTACCCTCACTGGTGTGAAATACTTACATTCCCATTTATTTTAGACTATTTTCTAAATTATTTTTATGATTAAATATATTTAGAGTTGGCCTTCTTTACTTTCCTCTATGATACTCATTTCATCTTTGACATATCAGTTTCTATTAGATGTCCCAGGTTGGGCATTTGTGAATGAAAAAAATACTTGGTGCTAAGAAATTGGAGAAATGATGATATAGACTGATCCTCTTCAAGTGTAAGTTCCCAAGTGCTAGGTATCCCAGTCTATGAAAAGTTCACAGAATGAGATCCTGGAAGACAAACAGTGGAAACGTGTCACTCTTAATGCTCACTAATGGTTCTCATTGCCTGTTATAGGACATGGGTTGTTACAATAAGAAAAGTGAGTTGTAAATGAGCATGAAATCGGGAAGGACTTGGACTAGATCCACCTTTGTGAATGAGGCTTGAGATACCACTTTGCTGCTCTCATGGTACAGGCCTGTGTCCTAATGTCCAGTCTACAAAGATCTTGTACGTCAGCTCTACCATCACCACATCAATAAACAGGATGAGCCACAACAATTGGGAGTGGTGGTAGGAGACAGTGTTTGTGGGGAAGAGGCTGTCCCAAGGCCAGTAATGCTGAAATCCAAGGAGTGACGATGGGATAAGAAAATGCAGTAGAGAGTAAAATGCAGGTCTCTAGAAATTATTGTTATTTCTCAAAAATGTATCATATCTGCTAAAAGTAAAAGAATTAAAAAGAGGTATTTTATAAAAATTACATAGAATGAAACAAAAGTATATAAATAAAGAAGTTTCAAAAACCCTCCACAAAATTTAATGATTTTGATAAAAAATGTTGACTTTTTTTAATATGTCCCTTTATCTGAGCCAAAACTGGAATTCATATTCTGCTAAGTAGCAGAACTAGAACTTTAATGCGCTTGCAATTCCCAAGCAGCATTTAGGAAGAGATCCTGGGGAGGGGGAAATACATTACTGAGAGATCAAGCATTTTCTAACATAGCAGATCAAAGTAGATTTAAAGAGATTGAACACTTTGTTTTACTGACAAATTTTGGATGTTTATTTGAGAGAAAGACTAGATTATGGGTGCTATATTTTCTCTTTACATCCAAATTGTTGTGTGTATGGAATTTTGTGACTCTTCTAGTCCAGAGATAACCAGGTGAAAATATAATGGAAAAAATTCTGATTCAAATTTGCACAAAAATATACAATTGTAAGAAATACACTTAGAACATATTTATGGGTCCTATAAGAAAACTTGGATATATGGAGAAACATACTGTTGTTATATGACCAATATTAAAAATTAGTCATTAAATCATCTATATATGGTAAGGTAAATGGAAGTATTGATGGATTACTGGGTATTATTTTAATACTCTGTGCAAATTATATTTGCTAGTACTTCATCAAGAAAATTGCAATTACCTTCTTGAACAAGATTACCCTCTACATTTTTTTTTCATTTCCTATTTTTGTACTCTCTTTCTCATTTCTAATTTATTATTTTTTCTTTTTACTCTTTGCATAAAATTAAATGGATTTTTCCTTAGAAAAAAAGAGTCAGTTCTAATTCACTTGTTGATTTTACATTTCTCTAATTCAATTAAATTTGTGTTGCTTCTGTTCCTAACCTTTGTCTCTTTGGTTTATTGCAGTCTACTTAAGTTCTTTAGGTAAATATTTGATTCATTTACATTTATTTTTAATGTAGAAAGGCTAAAGCTTATGAATCTGTCTCTTAGAACAGCTTTGGCAATACACCTCTGCTGAAACATTGTGCTATAATGTTAGTAGATCTCTAACGTCTACAGCTATGATTTTATTTTTTAATTTGTCCCAACAGTTACTTAGGCAAATGGTGTGTTTATTTAATGTTGTTTTTGTTTTATTGTTTGTTTTTAGTATTTGGGAGGATAGTTTTATTTTTTAGCACTGTATAATTGTGACCATATGTTATTTCTGTGATTTCTCTTATTTATCATTTATTTGTTCTTGAATAATACTGACCTATTTTGGTAAATAAGTCACAAATGCTTGAAAAAAAAGTGTAGTTTCTGTTTGTAGGGTAGAGGTATTTATAGATATCAGTTATTAACTTTCCCTTTTATTTCCTTAATTTTAGTTATCTAAATGATGCAATTTGGGACTTCCCTGGCAGTCCAGTGGTTAAGACTTCCCCTTCCAACGCAGGGGGTGCAGTTCGATCCCTGGTCAGGGAGCTAAGATTCCACATGCCTCACCACCAAAATACCAAAACAGAAAACAGAAAAAACATTGTAACAAATTCAATAAAGACTTTAAAATGGTCCACATCAAAAAAATCTTTAAAAAAAAAATAAATGATGCAATTCTTCTGTAGTGATTTGGTAGTTATACATCATGTTTATGTTTTACATTATTTTATATTTCCCTTAAAATGTCCACATACATTCTTCATACCTTATACTTGTGTCATTATCAAAGCCAAGAATGAAGCAAAATAGTTGGCTACTCCCTGCTAAGATGAAAATCTTGCTACATATTCCCTTTTATAATCCTCCCACTCTTCCTTCCACTCCCATGCCCACATTTATCTTTCTAATTTTTGTCAATATAATCTATATTTTAATACCAACTCATTGTTGTTTAATTTTAAAAAACATTTAAGTACTTTATTCTGCCAATGGTTTTCACATTTTCACTCAGTTTTCTGAAAAGCATATTACCAACAATTGTATAATCTTACCTTTATGTTCCTTCACTGCTGTATTCTTATCCCTGCACAACGACTGGAACATCACGTACTCTCAGGAATTCTGGTTAAGGAACTAACACGGTAGAACAGGGGAGAGAAGATAAGAACCCGAACAAGTAAAATTTAAACCCACATAATAAACATTGCTTCTGTAAGTGCATGTTACCAGAACCATGTTACCAACAAGAATATGGTAATTCCATAGAGTGGATTTCACCTTGATAACCCCATCTCTGCCATGGTCAAAAACACAGGCAACACACAAATCCATACAAATGGGATGAACACTTTACTATTTCCCATGTGCTCAGACTCTTGGAATGTGAGGTGCCTACACTAACTTCATTGTCATTAGCCCTTTTAATGGATTCACCTGTAAGTAAACATTGGTCTCAAACTTGGCTACACATTGTAATAACATGGGGAGATTCTTAAAAGATCTTAATGACCTAGCTACTCACCAGATCAATTAAATCCAAATCACTCTGGTTGAGACCCAGCTGTCAGTATTTTCTAAAGCTTCTCATGTGACTACAGAATGCAGCCAAGAATAAGAATATAAGAGACTTAATGGAATCTGAACACTCAGTCCAGTTTTGCCTGTGGATATAACACAACCCAAGCTTTATTGGACACTTAAAAGTGATCCTGGGAAACAGAACTTTGTTCTGGAATAGGATAATCACATCAAAATGATAAAAAAGCACTTGTATCATTGCAATAACTGTTTCATCATTTTTAACATGCAGATGAATGGAGAGTCCAGCTGTATTTTGGGGTAAGAGGGGAGACAACAAAAGGGTTCCTCAGAGTTGATCAGACAGCTCAGTTAAAACCAACATGGAAAAACAGACTATACCCCACTTTTTAAAAATTAAGAGTTTTGTTTCAAAATTTGGTTTGGACTCTATTCCACACACACACACACACACAAAATCGAAGTTACAGCCCTGACGTTGAGGTCCTACAATCTTTTCCGTTATTTTTAGGCAGATTACCACATAGATGTTTCCTAATTTTATAAGCCTCAGATATTTGAGTTCAGAATATGGGCCAGATTATTTTATTTTGAAGGCTGCCTGAGTAGAGTCAAGGAAATAGTCCCTCTGGAAATGTCTTTTGAACATTGTTACCATAACTAATATAATGCTTGACTTGAGATAAGAAACAGAAAAAACAAACAAACAAAAACAAAATCCATGCAAACTTTGGTGGTATTTTATATATACATCTTCCTAAACACATTGATAGGTAATATTTTAGCAGAACTGTTCAAGCTATAGTTAGCATTACTTTACAAGGGAAAGAGCCAATTAGCTGTTTTATATAAGATGACAATCTTTATTTTATTGTTACTTTTTTAAATTTAAAATTTGTTTGACAGCATCAATCAATTTATTTGTTATTTTTTCTTCCAGCTTTATTGAGGTATAATTGACAAATAAAACTGTAAATATGTAAAGTGTACAATGTGATGATTTGATATACATATACCTTGAGAAATTATTACTACTATCTGGTTAATGAACACATTCATCACCTCATATATTTACCAGTTTTTTTTGTGTGTAATGAGAACAGTTAAGATCTACACTCTTAGTAAATCAAGTATATGACACAGTATTATTAACTGTAGTCACCATGCTGTACATTAGAATCGATCAATTTAATAGTTAACATACTCAGATATCTTAGGAAAGTGAAAACATCTACAGATAAGAGTGAGTTAAATTAGCTTCATGGAGCTATAACTTCTCATTATTTTTGGTCTATTCACTGCTAGGTAATATCTATTCACTTTTTTGTTTGTGTCGTTGTTTAGAAATATGTTGTTAGGGCTTCCCTGGTGGCACAGTGGTTGAGAATCCACCTATCAATGCAGGGGACACGGGTTGAAGCCCTGGTCTGGGAAGATCCCACATGCCGCGGAGCAACTAAGCCCGTGTGCCACAACTACTGAGCCTGCGCTCTAGAGCCCACAAGCCACAACTACTGAAGCCCACACGCCACAACTACTGAAGCCTGTGCGCCTAGAGCCCGTGCTCCGCAACAAAAGAAGCCACCGTAATGAGAAGCCTGTGCACCACAATGAAGAGTAGGCCCCGCTCACTGCAATTAAAAAGAAAGCCTGCACGCAGCAACGAAGACCCAATGCAGCCAAAAATAAATAAATATATAAATTTATTAAAAAAATATGCTGTTAAAAATATGCCCAATGCACTTGTCAGACAGCAGCCTTAATTATATTTTAAGAATGTTTTCTTTGTAATAGAATCTGGATTTCCCAAGATATACAGCTTGATTGAAAAATACTGAGCAGAATATAAGATCCTTGGACTCTCATCTTACTGAAAAATAATCAAGAAGATAATGTGAATTAAATGCCTTCTATAGTGACTTTCATATAGTCCAGTGGTTCTCAAATGGGACCCCTGGAGGAGCACCATCAGCATATTTGGGAATTTTAGAAATGCAAATTCTCAGACTCCGCCCAGCCCTACTGCATCAGAAACTCTGAGGATGGGGCCAAAGTGTGTTTTAACACGCCTCCTCTGTGATTCTGTTACACTCTAAAGTTTGAGGATCTCTAAAACAGTAGAGTGCAAAAAACAAAAAAGCAATAGAATAAACACAAAATAACAAAAGCTATGTCTCCTCTACCATCTTTTTGTTTTATCTTGTTTAGAAAATAATTTGTATTAAAACATAGTATTTGCCCAGGAAATTTGTTTTTATCTCCAGCAGAATTAATCAGGGTACCTATCATTCTATTATATTTTTCCATTACATGTCAAAGATTCATGACTGGTTTTCAACATCTTTTAATGTACATTAATTCCTTAAATTTGCTTTCAAAAATTCTTTCAAGCAGCAGAGTGTTAGGTTTCACATGTGCTTACTTCCCTCATTGAGATAATGTTACTATAATGATCTCACTTATATGTTGCATAATTAGATCTAATATCTCTCTAATGAGATACACCATGTTATTTGGAACCAGATGCTCTATCATGGATAGCAAAGGACACTCTACACTAAAATTTCCAAGACATTCAAGAATAATATAAGTAGTCATTTCATACAAATTATTTTTTCCTTCTTTCTTTGAGAATTTAGTTGTTTCTAGATGGATATTAACATTCAGAATAATTCAAAAGACTAAGGGAGTCACCTGGCTTTGGCACAAAACATAGTGTATAACAATTATTTGCTGGAAGAATCAAGACTGGGTTTCAGTTATTAAAAATAAAAGTTTACTGAGAACATAGACCACATTGCTCTAACATCCTTGCATTTGTGCATTTACAGTATATGTTAAATTTTATGATATTATAGTTTAAGAAAGAATTTTTTCATATGAAGAATATATCTATTAAGAAAGAGCTACATGTAGGCTTAAGAATGTGGTAGTCATTTTTTCAGTACCTGCTTATGTATGTTCAATAAATAGGAGATGGAAATAAGTACATTATCTCTATGGAGCTTGCTTAATTGGTTATTCACTCATATTAAAATACCTATGGGCATATTTAACATACAAAAATGAATACACAGAAGACATATGTAGATACACAAAGTAAACTGCATGGAGGCATAGCTACTAATATATGTTCAATGGTATTTTCATCTCTCTGCTGAAGGTAAATATGTAACTATCTAAACTGTATTTGCTTGTTAATGAAACCAGAGCATGCAGCGTCTTATGAAAGTGTGGTGAATTAACGGCTAAGACGACCTCACCTTCCTGCAGCCTTCTGAGTCTCTACAGAAGAGGAAATTAAGGGAGACAAACTGTGATGCTCTGGGACTCCCTTGATTCTGCCTGTCACCGTTTTAAGCTGGCTCAAAGCCTCAGGGGAGTCTGGCGGTTCCAGCCTTCCTCAGCCAGCCAGAAGGTAACGGCCCACTGCTTTTATTCATTACCCTGAATGTAATGCACTAAATTTAACAAGTAACACACTCAGCAGGAATTTATTGGGCCTTTTGCAGCATGATTGCAAGGTAGGTTATGGATATGGATTCCAATTACTGTTGACACCCAGATAAGAACAAAGCCTGTATATAATTATTAGTCAAAGTTGATATTTTAGGAAAATGACAATAATAAAGAAAGAGACAAACAAACATTTCTATACTATTTGAAGCAAATATTCCCGGGTTGAAAGGACTCTTCCTGGTTACACAATAGGAGCATTCCAATTAAAGAGAATAGCAATAATAAAATAGCAACATAGAGGCAAAGTGGTCCTATAAAGCAACAATTTTCACATAAAAATAGCCGTGTGGAGCACATGTACAGTAGAGAGAAGACTAACAAATTCCAAACATAGACTTCTGTGCACTACAGTAGAGAGAAGACTAACAAATTCCAAACATAGACTTCTGTGCACTATGTAAACAAATGGTCAACTTTAAATAAGGATTTAATATTTTAAGGAGAAAAAATAATCCATTTAATATTATTTCAGATGGTAACTATAGATCTATTAAAATGTGGCAGGAGGAGTGATTGTAAAAAGATATGGTGTTACACTTTTATGTCTATAACACTGGAGTTACCTGATGATGAAAATTCAATATTGTTGGCACATAGATATTTATGATGTCAAAGTCTTTGGGCTGCAATAAGAAGATGGGAGAAGCTAGAATTTTTACTCACTTTGGGCAAGGGCTTGTTGTTGTTATTTTTTATTTTATTTATAAAGGCTATGGGAACACGATAAATGTAAAGGCATAGGAGAAAGAGAACCTGATATTATTTTACCAGACTGTATGTGAATGAAATATGTTGAAAAATATAAGGCACATGAAAACAAAGGGAGCATCACTTTCTCTGTTATTAACCCAAATGACCAACTTAAATTATTGAAATAAGAGGCAACATGCATTGCTGTTAAAGGCTTGAACCCTCACATTACACAGAATCATATCCTAGCTTTAATAATTACTAGCACTCTGACCTTGAGCCACTAATTTAGTCTCTCTTAGGCTGTGTGCCCAAGTGTAAAATAGGAATGATTATAGTAACTACCTGTGTTGTTATATTGACAATACTGTATTATATACTTCAAAGTTGCTAAGAAACTAGATCTTAAAGGTTCTTACCACAGAAAAGAAATGCTGATCATGGGACACATTGGCGGTGTTAGCTAATGCTATGGTGGAAAGCATATAGCAATATATAAATGTATGAAATCAACATGTTGTACACCTTAAACTTATATTTACAATGTTTTATGTTAATTATATCTCAATAAAAATAATCTGGTAAATTATTTAATATAGTTCTAATCACAAAATAAACACTCAATAAATATTAGCAAATTTTGTTATTTTAATCAACTCAGCATCAAGAATCATTAAACCAGGAAACAAATACCATCATAATCTTTCTTTTACACCTGGATATGCTTCAGTACAAATCTGAGCTCAAATATTTAGATGGGAAAAAGGGATATTTTATTCCTCTCCTGATTAGTTTAGAGTTAAGGATCATAATTTCATGGCAAAGCCTTGTCATGTAACTGTGAAGTTAAAGTGCATTTCTGATACTCAGCATGCTAAGGTGTGATGCTGGTCTAATGATAGCTGCCGTTGAGGGCAGACGGTAAAATCGGAGGAAATATACGTGTATGTATATGTCCATGATCCTTAGATGGACCCTTGTATTTAATTATCACTGCAACGAGATCTTGGTAGATCCCATCATATCCCCATTACTTAGCAAATGAAATGAAGGATGAAACACGTCAATTGGTCTTTTCAAACATGTTAATTTGTCTTTTTAATAGCAAGAGCCTCACTCACCATAGATCAAAGTGACCATAAGTCAGTGTTCATTCTACTATAGTAACCTCCCTTGGTAGGTGAGAAGATAAAGGTGGATCACTGACAAACTGTATTTGTGTGAGTGTGTGTGTGTGTGTGTGTGTGTGTGTGTGCGTGTGTGTGTGTATGAAAAAAGCATGTGCTCTTGGTAGTTAGTACAGAGTTTGGGTTAAACAGAGAGCAGGTAATGAAAATCATCTATGTTAAGCCATGGTTTTCTCTGACTTTCCTAAGAATGTCATGGAACTTACCTATTTAAGGCCTTAAATAATTGAAATATTGAGATAAAATTATCTACAGAAGTGTAAAGAGGGACTTCTATCTCAATGTCATCTACTGATGCTTCAGGGGAATCAGTGTTCATAAGGCCCATAATGCCAAAGAAAGCAGTTAAGTAACATGAATTCCATCAACCTTCAGGGAATCCCAGCATAACAATGGAATGATTACTTAAACTGAACAATTTAAGCAAAACTACCAATCAAAGAGTACTATAGTATACATATGAGGCTTAATATGTTTACCATCGAATTCTATCACTACCCCAGAACAGTTTTTATTCTACAATATAGAGGATTCACATGCAAAAACTATTCATATAACTTAAAATAGAGACCAAGACTTCTCAATCAGAGAAACACGAATAATACAATATGACTTTAAAAATAATTAAGATGAAATAAAATATTTTAAGTAACTCATGAGTTACTTAAATGAGTTACTTAAATGTTTACATTGAAGGAAATTCATTCATTCATTCATTCACTCATTTATTCAACAATGTTACATTAACTGCCCTCTCTTGGCCAGTTCTGTGCTAACTCTGAGGATACAGCACTGAATCAGACAGTGCCACTTCCCTTATAGTAATGGAGAAAGATATGAAATAATCATATAGTTACAATTTTAATGAGGATGTTGACTGCAGTGGAAGTCTATATTAGGATTTAAATCTGCTCTTGGACAGCGGATCATAAGGGTATCATCGGAAAATAACTTCACATGCGCTAATGCACTCAATCCTACACCAAACCAATGAAATCAGTACTACTACAGTCATCCCATTCACAAATGAACAGAGGAAAGAAAGGTACTAAATATCTTAAATCATAGAGTCAGTAAGGGTTTGATGTAAAATACAAACACAGACCATCGGGTCTTAGATTCTGCTCTTAACTACTATACCATAGAAGTTCATGTGCATTTGTGGAGGGATAATGAAAACACACTCCAGATAGAAAGAAATGCATATAGGATGAACCAGAGCAGCACTGTCCAACAGAAATGTGAGCCACATACATATGATAATTTTCTAGTAGCCATGTTAACAAAAAGTAAAAAGAGGTTGGTACAGTACTCTGGAAAAATGATTTGACAGCTTCTCATAAATCTAAATATGCAAATACCATATGACTGATGGACTCAAGCGTTTACCCTAGATAAATTACAACGTACATTAACACAAAAACATTCACAGGAATGTTTATGGCAGCTTTATTTATAATAGCAAAGACTAGAACCAATCCAAGCGTGCCTCAATGGGTGAGTAGTTAAACAAAGTGTGGTACCTCCATACCATGGAATGCTACTTGGCAATGAAGAGGGATGAACTATTGATGTATGTGACAATTTGGATCAACCTTCAGAGAATTATTCTAAGGGAATAAAAACAATTCCCAAAAGAAATATCTTGTAGGATTCCATTTACTTAACATTCTTGACACGCCAAAATTACAGAAATGGAGAACAAACTAGTGGTTGCTAGAGGTTAGGGCTGGGGGGGTGGGGATGGAGCACAGGAATGGGGTAGTTGTGGTTATAAAAGCACAACACAAAGAATCTTTGAGATGAAGGTACTGTTCTGAATCTCGATGTGGTGGTGGAAATACGTATTTACAAATGTGATAAAATTGTATAGAACTAAACTCACACACACACATAAATACAATTAAAATTATGGACATCTGAATAAGATGTATCATTGTCAATAGATATGGTGACAATAGATCTGCAAGATGTCACCACTGGGTAAAAGTGAGTAAAGGGAACACAGAATTTCTCTGTATTGTTTCTTCAACTGCATGAAATCTAGAATTATCTCAAAATAAAAATGTTAATTAAAAGAAAAGACACAGATTAAGTTTATTTTATTTTATTTAAGCCAATATATCCAAAATATTTTCATTTCAACCTATTAAACAATATAAAAATTCGTGAGATATTTTACTTTTTTTCATACTGTCCATTTAAACTGGCCACATTCCAAATGCTCAGTAGCTACATGTGGTTAGTGGCTACCATATTGGACAGCACCGGTGTAGGGAATACAAAGACAAGAAGTGAATATAAGGTTTAAGAGGTAGGCATGGGTCAAGTTATGGAGATAGCACTTGTAATAAAATTCAGAGTCTTTGCAATGGTCTACAAAGCCCGATGTTACAGCCACCTGCACTGCTTTCTCCCTCTCTCATTCTCCTCAGCCATGCTGGAGCCCTTGCTGTTCCTGGGAAATTCCACGCATGTTCTGACCTCACCTTGCTCTTGCTGTTTTTCTGCGTGGAACCCTCACCCCAGGAGATCACTTTGACTTGCTTCCACACTGTCTCTGCTCAGATCTCTGTCAAAAGGTCTTTCCTGACTTATAAAAGAGCAAATTCCTCTCTTCTCCAAAACTATCACCCATTCCACTGTTTTAATTTTCTTGATGTTACTTATACCATCTGACATTCTATGTACTTACTTGTTTATTGTCAGTTTTCCACAGAACCTGGAACAGTGCCTGGCACACAGAATACATAGAGTGAATATTTGCTGAATGAATTGTTTGATGATGCTTAACTCTCTCACAGTTCTCAAATAAACTGCCTGCCTCAGGTAAAATCTACATTTTCCTTGAATTCAAAAACTGACTTAATAAATTTCAGAATAAATTTCAGAAACAGGGTAAAGTTTCCTGAGTTTTAAAAGTACAAAGTACAGAAGCACTCTGTTGACATTCCAATAAGATCAATAACATATTTTTAATACAAAGATTAAGCTTTCAGCTAAATTTTTTCTAAGATTGCCACTTATTTTAGAGAACTCATTTCTGATATAAGATTATTTTATTTATATTTTGTTCCCATATTCATGATAAATTTATTTACATCTTGCCTCAAAATTCACTTTTCTCTTTTTCTCTTTTTTAGCATATGTGCTGCCGAAGTGAGCATAAAATTCACTTTTCTACGAAGTAAGTTTTATTCAGAAATTCTGAAAAATGGTATTCACTATTCCAGAAAATGCTGTCGAAGCCCTCCTAATGCTCTGGGCCTTCCATGACATATCACCTTCTTAGAGATGCATTCTCCAATAACTGCAATCAGAATTTCTTTCTCTCTAGCACTTCCATTATTGCAGGAGATATGTCCCTTAATTCAACACCTTTCCCAGTCTACTTATATCAAAGATATTGATGAAAATGTTCTCTCTCCAGGAAGGCAGAAACTATCTTTTTTTCTCTCTGTCACTAGCATAAAGCTTTACAATTCTTGGTTGGACTTAGATAAATATTTGATGAATTGAATGAATTCTGTTTTGTTTTAATAATGTATGCATATATCTAGTGTAAAATACGTGGTAGGCAAACATTGTATAAGATACCTCTCAAACACAAATTCACACCACACAGTAATTTTTCCAGAAGAGAATTAATAGTTCTTAAGCTCCTATGATACATTAAAGATTTTACATGTGATCTCATTTAGTCCCCTTAATATATAGATTATTATTATTATTAACTTTGTATCTAAGAAGAAATGGAAGCTCAGAAAGAACACATAACTTTTACAAGGTCTAATGGCTGTTAAATGTCAGGATTCTCCTTGTCTGCAGAACCCTCAAGGCCAAAGTATTATTTCACACTTTATAGTAGGGACCAAATACTTCAACATAGAGAGATGGGTTTGGAGACCTTTGGAGGCTTTTGGGGTGATACGAGGTATATATTTTGTTACCAGTTACCCAAAGTTTCTGGGACCCCCAAGGAAGACATTAATAAATTAGGGATTATCTAGAGAAATGCAACCAAGATATGTTGAGCTCCTAAAACTATATTTTATGTAAGATTAAGGAATTGAAGTCTTTTCTCCAAGAAAATAGTAAATGATACTGCATGATAAGGATTTGGCCTTACCTAAAGAGAGGTCTGACATTTGTACCTGGTTCCTGGGAGGTAACCTCTGAACCCTTGGAAATTCCCAAGTGGTAGGAGTATCTATTATTCATGGTGGACCTTTTAGACAACCTGGTAAATCAATCAATCAATCATGCATATATAATAAAGCCCCAATAAAAACTGTGTATGTTGAAGCTCACATGAGCTTCTCCTGTTGGCAATATATCATGTGTGTTGTCACACATCATTACTTAGAAGGGAAACACATTCTAAGGACAATGGAAGCTTTCACGTGGAACCCTCCCAGTCTCTGCGTGTGTCTCTTCTTTTGGCTGATTTTCAGTACCATGTCCCTGTAATAACTGAAACTGTAAGTATAGTAGATAATTTATTTCTGTGAGCTGCTCTAGTGAATTATCAAACCTCAAGGTAGGTTTGAGAAACCCTGAACTTTCAGAAGGAAGGGTGGTCTTGTGTGGATTCTTCCCTTTAACTTTGTAGTTGGCCCCTAACTCCTTGTAGTTAAGCTATAAAATCTTGGGCAGACTGGAAGATCATACCAGTCTGGAAGACCATACCCTTTACTCTGTGTAGATGTATAACAATAATACAATAATTTTAGAGATCCTTGAAGATGGATTATAGCATATTAAAAATTTGTGAAGAGGAGGGGCATGAAAAATGACCTTAAATTTTCAAAGTATTGTCATGTAGACATATTTGATATTGTTAGAAAATATTTGGCTCAGTGTAGGAAAGAACTTTCTAAAAATTAGATCTATCCAAAGATATCATTAACTGCCTATGAAAGCAGTAAACTCTCTACCTTTGAATATGTTAATTCCCACTGTAGAGTGCTATAAGCCAGATGGATCATTAAGGGATTCTGGCCTCAGAGGACAGTGGGTAATTCTTAAGATACCTTCAAACTCTAAGATTCTGCCATTTTATGGTCTATATTTCTTCAAAATAGCAACTAATTGAACCAAGATTACATATTTAATAGGGCAAGTTCTTCAATTTGGCTCTTACAAAACCTGTTAATTTTGTGTTGCTTAAAAATACCAGAAAAAAAAGAATGCCCTAGGATATAACATTTAAATTTATAAAGTGCTGACTCAATCTTCCCATATAAGTTTCTGTCATTATCAGGATAAATTAAGGAATACTTACTTTTAAATATTAATGGAAATTATCTTTTTTCTGAAAAACAGTTCTATCATCACCAATACAGAATTTTAGTGATGTACCATAAGAACTGATACTCGGTTGCAAATGAATCAAACTCCAGAAAAGCTTTTTTCAAATGAATCATAAGTGAATATAAACAAAATGTAAAACTGTCACACAAGAACATAAACTACACACTTAACAAAAATTTAATTTAATGCAAAATATATTTACTTGCATTTCATGAAACATTTTTTCACATTATGATATCCCAATAAATGTCACATCCACAGCTCATGAAAAGTGCCTCCTGAGGTTTCATGAGTAATTGCCATTTCTTTACACTCAACTGAATTTTAGGTTCTTGAGTAAAACTCTCAGAGTATGGGTTTTATTGAACAAATAGAAACTAACTTGTTCCTTGATATAAGGAATATTACATTTCACACATTTCTGTTAATATTCTGATCAGCACAAAGCATTGTCAGAACAAGCAACACAAAAGCACTTTACTAAAGGGAGCTAATTTCATGGACTTGATAATGTTATGAAATATAAAATAAAATAATAAGAATCCTGCCATATGAGAAGTGTAATAATCCCTGGTCCAACGTATCTCAGAATATCTTATTGCTATTGCTCTGTAGACCCTATAAGTTTGGGGTTGCCTCGGGCTATCCTTGCCTATTTTCACAATAACATCATTGTTTTCTTCTAAAGGCTCAGACTGCTCCAGGTTCCTAACTGTGACAAGTAAGATATGATATGAAATAATAATTTAAAAATTATATATTAGATTAAGTATCTTAATTAAAACAGAAAATTCTTTTAAAAATTGGTAACAATGATATAACAAAGCAATATGTCTCTTTTCTTACTTTGGGGGCAAAAGCAGTAGGAAGAATAGAAGTTTAAGAAGTGGGTCATAGACTCCCATATTTCATTTTGTAAATTTATATAACTTCTTGGAAAAATCTCTCCAATTCTTGACATGGAATTAAAATAGATTCAGGGAACCTTAGAACTTGAAGAAAATTCATTAATGTAATCCAGTCCTCAGAGTCTAAGTAAGATTTTCTCCCAGCTTCAAAATAGAATATGGGTCTAATTTTAGTGATGTATTATTGAAAAATTGGAGTATTTTATATGTGATAGCATAGCTTTGAACTCAAAGCATCCATACCAATGGAAAACTAGCTATAACTTATCCCCAATAAATATATAAAGGAAAGATATATCCTCTTCATATCTGGCAAGGAATATGAGATTAAAGCACTGTCAATAATGAGCTAACTATAAATTAACTCCATCTAATTTTCCAGTTTTTTTTCATAAGAGGAATCAAAAAGACAACCACAGAGGTGACTATTTAAAAAGCCATACATTTCTGAAAGTCCATAAACAATCACATGCTTTTATTTGTATTCCCAAGAATACACACATACTTCTGTTTTTAAATGACAATTAACACTTCATATAATGTCTTCACATTTTTATCTCAACTCTGCACTCCTCAGGATCGTGACAGAGTTGTACCATCTTCTTGGAGCAGGCTAGAATGGTTCACGTGCTCCACCACCAGACAGTTCTGATGCTTTGAATTGTCCCTGTAATTTAGCCCATACTGATCTTCTCTAAAGTTCTTATAAAGTTAAAGTTCACCACAAAAGTCTAGTTCTAATGCAATATTCCTCATTCCTTTCTGAGAATGAACTAGAATTATTTTATATTGAAGAAGGTCTACATATGTACCTTGTGTATGTTCAAGGCTACTTCCCCTGGAATTTCTCCAGAATTTAATCCAATTTCAGACATACAAGTGGAATAATCCATAGTTTGATATTCACTAGGGTAAAGGTGCTCAAACCTGCTCAGTTGATGGAATCCCTGGAGATTAAGGTACTCTTTTTGAAATATCATAAAATAATGTTATATTAAATTCTAACATATGAGTTTGAAATATTTGATTCCTGGATGATGCAACCATAATTAAATACTTAGAAAATCACAAACTTCCTCCCACTTAGTCACAATAAAGACAGGTTTTCTATGTGCCTCCTGGTGGGATGGATACAATACCATTTGCAAACAAATCTTACTAAAAAAAAGGAAAAGAATCTGAATGTAGCATTTCAGTGAAGCACTTGGTTTACAGGAAACACCAGTAGAGAAGAACATGACTAATGACACTTTAGGGATGAAATCAGCAAAATCCAGAATGAGAAAGACACTAAAGGGTAACTGATTCTGTTTCATCAACAAATAAATAGCAAAGAACTGAAAGTAGAGGAACCTATATATTGAAAGGGACTTTGGACACATGTCAACAAAATGCCATGAGTAGCCCATGTCTGCATCCTCATTCAAACAAATTAACGTTTAAAAAATGAGACAATCAGGAAACTTCGTACACTTATGGGATATTTGATGATATTAGGGAACTATTGTAAATATTTGTAGCGTAATAGTGATACTGTGCTTTAAAAAAGGCAGTGCTCTACTTTTAGAGACACATACTGAAATATTTATAAATGCCTGCATATTATATGATGGATGAGCTTGCTTCAGAATAATCCAGGAAATTAGAAATGAGTGAATGGTGGGTACAGATGAAACCAGATTGGCCATACATTGATAAAAGTTGAATAGTTGGGTGTATATCCAAAGAAAGTGAAATCATTATCTCAAAGAGATATCTGCAGCCCCATGTTCATTGCAGCATTATTTACAAATAGCCAAAACATGGAAACAACCTAAGTATCCACTGATGGATAAATGGATAAAGGAAATGTGGTGTGCATGTATATGTTTGTGTGTGTATACATAATATATGTATATATAATATAGTGGAATATTATTCAGCCATAAAAAATAAGGAATCCTGTCATTTGTGACAACCTGGGTGAACCTTGAGGGCATTGTGCAAAATGAAGTAAGTCAGATAGAGAAAGACAAATACTATATGATCTCGCTTATATATGGAATCTAAATTAAAAACGAACCTATAGAAACAAATTGTAGGTTGATGGTGGCCAGGAGCTGGGGAGTTGGGGAAATGAGTGATGATGATCAAAGGGTACAAATTGCCAGTTATAAGATGAATGAGTTCTGGAGATGTAATGTACAGCATGGTGACTGCAGTCGACAACACTATATCGAACACCTGAAATTTGCTGGGAGTAGATCTTAAATGTTCTTCCCACTAAAAACGGTAACTATGTAACCATGTGAGGTGATGGATGTGTTAAACTAACCTTATTGTGATAATCATTTCACCATGTACAACACAATGTTACATGTTAAATGTATCTCAATGCAGCTGGAAAAAAGATGTCAATTTTCCCCCTCCCCTCTAATAAATCATTCAATAATTGAACCTCTATGGGGGATGAGCATTTAGAGGTTCATTATGCTATTCTCTCTAATTTGTATACCTTTGGAATTTTCCATAATAGAAGTTCTTTTTAAAAGAAAGCTGATTACCTAAAATATATTTTCATTAATATTAGAATGAGCAGAAAACCAAAAGAAAATATAGCAAAAAAATACATATGGAAGAGTTTACTGAAACAGAAAATACAACTCATTCAGTAATATTTGGGGATTGGGGGGCTTCTGGCCAGGGTTTGGTTTGAGGTATTCCATTGTTAAACTGTATCTTCTAGAACAAAGGGCTGTCAAGAATCAGAAGAGGATAACTACCACAAAACCAATATATTTGAATTATGTGCTAATAGAAGCACAGAGAAAAAGATTAAGATTAGCTAAAAGGTTAAAAGGAATACTCTCATTCTTACCTAATTTCACAGACCAAACACTTAGTTATATTTTTATACAAGTACAGAAAACTTTATAGATTGAAGAGCATGCACAAAGGATACTAGAAGGTAAATAATTTAAAAAGCACTTTTATGGTATTTAAAAAAGCATATATTAGCCTTTTCTCCTAAATACTGAGTGATTAAACCTAAGCTGTGTATTCATCTCTTTCAGAGTCTATATTTTTTTTTCAGTAATTTCTTTTAGATTGATGTCCATTTTGGTGTCTGGTCATTCAAACCGTTGTCAATATCTTGCCTGTTATTCTACTAGCATTGTCTAACTGGTCCTGAGGAGTGTTGTTAGTAGCCCAACACTATAAGACATCCATGTTACTAATTTAATCTGAGCATTTGCCTCAAAGCTTGAGTGAAAACTTTAGCTTTTGTTGGCCCAGCCCTGGTCTTGAACTCATCGGAGTATATTTGTTAGAATTACAGTCAAATTGAACCCACTATTCAATCAATAATTGAACTATGCTCCTAAGATGCTTTTTGTTCAACACTGAAGGAAAATAACACAGCTTGACCCTTGTGAAGTGTTATGAAGATCTGCAGTCAAGTGGAGACTTCTTTTATTCCGGTTGGAGTATTTTGTTGCTATTTTAACCTTGAGCTGGGCAGAATCATGAATAGCTACATAAAATTCCTTTATCTTTGTTGTTTCCATGTTAAGAGGCCTTATTAACACAAAGGCATTCGAATTGGATTGAGTCTGTGGCTAAACTAATTTTAATGCTTATAAAAACTTAAACTAAGAGGATAATAGCTACCATTTACTGAGTATGTATTTTAGCGAAACACCGATCTAAGGGCTTTACATACAGCATTACATTTATATACTTTTTCATTATTTATTGGCATTCCAAGAGCTCATCCAGCCAGTTGCACCCATCAAGCCCACCACTGTCCTACAGATTTTTGCAGTGGCGGTGAGGAAAGTTATTGCAGCTTTTAAATTGTATCCCGCTGTGTGCTGGAGCCAGCTCATACTGATTCAGGAGACTATTATGTGCAGCTTTCTTCAACTTCAAGGTTAAGTGACATCATATTGGTAGTTTAAAATGGCCATGGTGGGAGAATTTACACTACAGAAATTAGTAAACATCTTTTTTTCCCCCCCAGAGAGACAACTGTTAGACATTTACCAATACATCATTGTTATTGCTACTGCAGTGACTGTTTAAAGTTCGGAAATGACTGATATTGAGCAAAGAAGGAGAGAGGAAAAAAAACAGCCTCAGTAGTGTTCTGCCCACTCTGGGAAGCCATTCCCCAAGTTGTTTCATTTCTTGAAAGAATCAGGTGAGAGAGCCATGGTCCTTGGGGCATTCTCTCAAGAACTTGGTGGGAGGAGAAATTGGGGAAAGACTCTACATCAGGGGCCAGCAAACTACCGTCTGTGTGCTGAATGTGGCTGATTCCCTGTTCTAATAAGTAACATGTTATTGGAACGCAGCCACGCCCATTTGTTTATGTGTTGTCTGTGGCTGCTTTCACACCTCAACAGAAGTGCTGAGAAGTTGTGACACAGACTGTATGGCCCACAGAGCCAAAACCATCTACTATCCTTCACAGAAAAGGTCTTCCATGAGTGAAATGGGTTTGGTATATGGATGATGTTTTGAGTTTAATGCATGCAAGGATGAGGTAGAAATAAGCTTCATTTCCTTGTTTTACCTCAATCTCATGAAGAGAGTTGCAGAAATATAAGCTATGCCCCTCAATGTTATTGTATCTACTCAAGCAATTTCATCATGTAGGATGAGATTTCATCCATTGTGTTGGGGACACTCATTACTGGTCTCACATAGGTTGGGATACCCAGACCTTCTACCTGCATCTCTTTATTCAATCATTCATTCACTTATTCATTCAACAAATATTTATTAAAATCTACTAGGGTCCAGCCTACTAGAGTCCAGCCTACTAGGTTCTTAAGCATTAGAGGTATACTCATGAATAATCAAAGCTCCCGCCCATAAAGAGCTTATATTTTAGTGGGAAAGGCATGCACTTATTTGCTTGTTGTCTAATATCCTATCAAGAAGTGATAAGCATTATGTAGAAAACTTAAAGCAAGAAAGGTAATGGACAATGAATGAAATACTTTTTGAGATGTTTAGGGAAAGCACCTTTAAGGAGGTGACACTTGTGCAGAGAGACCAGAATAAAAGTAAAGGAATGAGTCATGTGTTCCTGGCAGAGGGAACAGTAAAGTCTAAGGTTCTCCAGTGGGCATGTGCTCAGCTGGCTGAGGAAAGGCAAGGTGGAGAGTGAAAAGAGGGGAGTGATGATGTCAGCAACGTAGGCAAAGGCAAGGTCATATAGGACCTTGTAAGCACGGTAAGGATTGTGTACATTGTTCTAATTACATGGAAAACCACTGGGAAGGTGGAAGGAGGGTGCTGACTTTGACTGATAGGCATTTTAAATGAACACCCTATCTTTTGTGCATAGTAGAGACTACAGTAGGTAATAAGAGGGAAGAAGAGCAGATACAAGGCTATTGCAATCGTGCAGGCAAGAGATGACCTGTATGTGTAGGGCTTAGGGGTTACTAGAAACCATGAGAAGACAGTTAAAAGGATTTTGGATTGAAAATGCATGTAGAATTCCTAAGTCCTCTTTATAATTGAGTGTCAATTTAATTCTTACTGCATAGAATAGAGAGTGGGGAGGAATTCATACATTCACTCAACAAACATATTGATCATTAATAAGAAAACAAGTGCTATATACTTGAGATTTAAAGTTAAACGAAGCTCAGTTTAGTGGAAAATAGCTGCCAATAACTGGGTTTCTCACACATCAGCTGTTTTCCTTACTTCATACAAACTCCCCCCGCCAACCCCCCGCCACCCTGACCTCAATCTCCTCCACTAAGTTCTCTGAATTCATGGGACCCTGCTGGGCCCATGGCTGCTCTCACTCAGGACATCTGAGGCTGCTGCCATTCAAGATGCTCTTCTCATCTAGAGTCTGAGAATGGAAGGAATGGATTAAAACAATATAGTCTATGTGGTACACATGCACACACACACACACACACATCCTAGTTTCAATGTCCAACTGTTGAGTCTTCCAAGTCTTTCCTATATCTATTGACATAGCTATGTGATTCTCCAGACAATTAAGCTAAAGAATTTCCTTAATTCATGTTTTAATTATGGTGGTCTCAGCTCTCCCTTGTTCCTTTTTTACCTTTCCATGGGAAGGTTTTGATTAAATACAGTAAATTTTTCAAACAGATTTCTTTGAAGGTCTTTTTTATCGTTGATATAGAAAGACATACTCTCTCATATTAACCGTACAGGTCTCCGTGTTGCTGTGGGTTTTGTAAATTCAATATCTGTTCTCAAAGTTATGTTTCTTTCTTTGTCCTAAACAAAGGGCAGATCTTTGCTGATTTTCCAAAGCAGCAAGAGTCAAGCCTTGAGTGAACATTTGGGCATTTTAGCAGTGATGGCGTTGTTCCCTGTAGCACGGACCTGCTTGTGACTCCAAAGGAACCTTTCAATGTCAGCAAAAATCTAGGGTTTATAAAAAGGAGAGGGAGGGGCATGAACCAACTGGCAGACGGTTCTGGAAGCTGAGAATAAGTGTACCAAGATAATATTCCTGAAAGTGGTGTTTTTGACATCTAAGTACTGTGGAATCCAAACTGCAACACAAGACACTTCAATGAAACTTAAAAAATTATTAAAGAAGCAGGGAAATGATAATGACATGGAAAAGTTCTATATATTACATGTTATACGTACAAGACATAAGTACATATACCATATTGTTGATATATTTTTAATTTTGAAAATGCTCTAGGTGTACAATCTTGATCATATTTTCCTTAGTGCTATGATGAAGATAAAAAATAAAATGGGGCTTGGTAATCCTCTCTGAGGTATAGGTGAGCTGCAGTGAACTCCCTCCACTTCACAAGCAAGGCTTAGGAGCGTGCCTTGGGAGCTCCGGAAGGGTTAAAGTTTTGTCTGTGACACTGAAATTGAGGCCAGCTGTAGGTCATATTCACGTCCCAGTCACAGGAAAATGAACCTGTGAGACAGAACCTAATTATCTGCTAAACCAAAAGCCAGTCTCAGTTCAATAACTTACGACAGAGCTAGCAGCCAGATATAGTGTTACCATGGCAACGCTGGAAAAAGCTCCACTGCCGTTGAGAATGAGGAGGAAGGGAAGGAGACTGTAACCCTAAATGTGCTGTAGCCGTTTGATCTCGGACATGTGGGTCTGTCTGGAAAACCAGGTTATTCTATACATGCCTACCACTGTCTATTCACTTGAATACCTGCCACAATTACTGAAAAGAAAAATGCAATTATAACATCCTCTTGGCTTAAAACAATCCACTAGTAAATGGCTACCTGCGAATTAATTTTAAAGAGAAAACATAAGCTTCCCTTTTCTCCTCCTCCATGCCATCCCCAAATAAAGATAAAGCAGAACACAAAGGGTGGGGATTCTTGAATAACTCATCATTGTAATGAATGATTCTGTGTCCATGAAATTCATTGTCACCCTCTTTTTCTCCTATTGCCAAATGCCAAGATATTTTTGAGAGAAAACTTTTTGGAATTAAGCAATACTATTTGCTTTTCTAAGGGGTAGAAGTAGAACTAGAGAGTAGAAGAGAAATAATTTTTCTCTGTGAACTCTAAACTTTCAGGTGAAAATTTCCTAGAATATTGAGTTAAGAAGAATCATACATTAGAGGGAGATAAGCCCTGCCAGGTTGGTCATTTTTCTTCTTGCCAGTTTAACTTTGTAGTTCTTTCTGGAACAGCACTGGATTTCTGAATTTAGGAGATGATAAGGCTTACACACACATAACCTTCACTGGCCAGTTACCATGAATACAGTGAAAACAGCATCTCACTAAAAATATTTGCAGAATAAGAGCTTACCATACAGTCATATGCACTTAAAGGGGGAATACAGAAGTACATTCTTTTCTCTCTCTCTTTCAATCTTTCCCAATGGAGACAAATCATGCTAAAGCTTGTCAGTTACAATGATTGGATTTCAACATATTTGACAATTTTGATATGCCATTAATGATGTAATAAGACACGTCTAGTACATAATGTTATCACTTGGGTTCGCTATCCAGTTGTGATACCAAATTTGAATCACATAGATATACATGCATAAATATACAGATATAGCAGTGTTTATGTATAACTCATAAACACACTGGGTTTGGAATACAGAGAGGAAGGGATCTGGAGATGAATAATATCCTTTTCATATGCATGAATAACTTTGCAGTAATGCAAATCAGAAAACACAAAATAGAAAGTAGGTTTCTTCTAGCAGAAATATGACTAAGAACGTAGCTTGAAATTTGCCAGTATATTAGAGTCACCTATGATGTCTGTGAATTTCCTTTAAGGTGTCACATCTTTTAAAAACATTTTACCCTATCCTATTATATTTTCAGTATATAATTACATAAATATAGAAATCCATAACTTTAAATTCCTTTACACTGCCACAATGCATGAAAGGGAGCTTTAGGATTTTAAGAAGATAAAGGTGGTAGTAGTGGGGTTGAAGTGTGCAGACAAGCAACATCAAAGGGCAAAATGAATTTTCTGATTAACTTCCAGGTAGAAGTAACCTAACCTCTGCTCCTGACCTTAGGTTAATTCCTTTTCAAGTAAATAGAAGTCAGAGTGTATACCCCTTCCTAAGACAGATGTTTCTGAGACCTGATTATTAAAGAGTTTTTTATGGGTTGCAAAGATGCCAACAATATAGTCCAATAAACTGTTTGGATCCTGTTACTCATAATATGAATAAGTTTTTCTCTTAATTTTTCCACTTACATGAATTAATTAGTTGGAAAAGAAAATGAAGCAATTTTATCAGAAAAGCATCTGAAAGAGCTATTGATTCAAATGCTTTTACATTTTAATCTTATCACACATGATTAGCTTGCAGATATGAGCTTAATAATGACGCAAACCACCAGATTTCACTGGATTCTGTTCCACCTGAATTGCCAGGAAGGATATTGGAAGGACTAACAAAGAAATAATACTGTTTTTCTCATGATGTTCTTTTACCAATGATTTTGAAGAGATGTGCCATGATTTTACATAGCACATTCTCAACTATTCCATGGCATATTTTCTTTAGCATCATCAACATTCCCTATATTTTTGTGGGTAAGTGTGCTTTTGTGCACTTTTGTTTCTTTTTAACTATAATCCTAATGTCCACCCACAGGTAAGAATTTTGTGAAGCACATGCTCCATCCAGCACAAAGGAATGGGTATGTTCAATTAACACTAAACACATAGAATAAAATAAACTGTAGCTGAAACTAAGTTTACACTTTAAAACTAAATTTACAGATTAGAATAATCTGCTTGCCATATGGAAGGTACTCAGTGTGTTTGTTGATTGAGTGAATAAATGAACGAGCCTATCTGACAAGGACCGAGACAAAATAAGAAAAAACAAAGTCGTGAAAGAAACTTGAAAAAGACTACATCCTATGCTAAACCTTGGATAAACTACATGAAAAAGGTTCCAATTTCCAAAGGTTCTTAATTCACTCACTAGAAAGGGAATGGAAAAGAAAATCTAGAAATATAGCTATCATTACTGAATTTACCATTTTAAAATGGACTAGAATATTCTAGAATATATGAGAATTTTGTATGTAATAAAGGTGGCATTTCACATCTCTGATTTTTACTTTCTCCCCACTAAGGCTACCCTCTGTTTTCTGGTCCTCACTAACCTCTGTTAATATGTCTTTTTTGGGTGTTGGTCTTTCACCCTTGCAAAATTCATGAAATTCTTCCCTCAGCAGTGAAACTATTTATATAATGCTGCTCTCAACGAGCCCAGCTTGCTGAGTAAACCTCTTTCCTTGGTTCTAGCTGTTTTTGTGGATCTTCTGAAACTCCACAGCATCCTCCATCTGTTTTCAGCTATCTCCCTGATGCCTCTTGAAGACAAGGAAACTTCTCCAGATCTCTCCCGTGCCCTGCTGAAGGGCTTTCTTGGGAGAAGGTGATGGGTTTAGGGTGAGAGGGCTAGGATGCTAGTTCAGACTCCCTCTAGTTTTCCCCTGCTGCCATTCTTATAAGCATCTACAAAGCTGCCCCCCGACCCCAGGAGGGTTCAAGGTGGCAGGGCTCAGAATCCCTCTGGCCCTTATGTCTTTATACTCATCCAACAGGAATCTGTCACCCACTTCCAACTACTTCTAACACATATCCTGAACCCTTCTCTCGTGTAGGGTTAACATTTATAAATTCTATGATCCAGATCTCTAGCATCAGGTTAATACTTCTAACCAAGCCCTTTAAGAATGAAAAATAAAACCATTTCCCTCTCCAAGAGCCTAGCTCTTCCAAATCAGAACAGTTCATTTTGAGCTTATTGTACTTGCTGTAAAGTTTAAAAAATAATCTACTAAGCACTTTAAATCTTCTGTTGACTCTGTCCTTGACTGTGTTTGCCCTTCTACTAAAGAAGTATATGTCATTGATCAAATAAGTATAGAAAAATAAAGCAACAAACATAAATTGGGAAAGTAATAACTTTGGTTAAACATTTCCAGATATCATTCCACATGCAGTTAATCACTTGGTTCTGCCAATTCTATCTTCTAAACACTTCTCTGTTCCCTCCTTGTCTCTCCTCTTCCACTGCCACCACCTTTATTCAGGCCATTATCATCTGTCCTAATTAATATATCAATGGAATAATTATATAAATGTGTATTTATCATCAAAATACTATTTATATTGGGAAAAAAAGGATGGAAAGAAACTCAGTTTACACCTATGAATGCACAAGTTAAATAAACTGTATTATACTCAAACAATAACATAATGAGCATATGCTAAAATGATAATATGTGGGGAAGTGTTCATTTGGTTTTTAACAATTAAAAAGCAAGTTACAAATATTTATGAAGATATTCAGTGTATGTGTGTGTGTGAATGAGCGAGAGAGAGACAAAGAGGGAGAGAGAGAAGTATGATTATATACTATATGATAACAGGAGTTATTTTCTGAGTGATGAGATTAATATATGTATGCATACATACATACATATATATGTATTTTTTCTATTTGTCTGGAATTTCTAATTTTATAAAATGAACACTTGTTATTGTGCAGGAAAAGTTTAATTTATTTTGTAAATAAGCTAGTTGTCTTTGGACTAATGTGAAAATATCTTGAATTAGCTTAAGATGGATTGAGACTAGTAGGTTTAATAACATTGGATAGGTAGGTTACTCCATTTGTAGTTACTCTATTTTTAATCAGTAATGTTATCTTTCCAGTTGCATACAGAAGAATTCCAGGATTTTTCAGGATATGAAGCACTTGAGGAAGACAGGAGTTTGAAATGAGATATGTTATCATAAATACGTTACAAAGAAATTTCTACCTATTTCCAATCAACATATTTATTTAGGCTGAAGGTTGAGATAAAACGTCTCTATATTATGGTTTTGTTCATTAGTTATTGAATGCTTAAAAATTATTAGTGAGATACTATGACAGAGATTGCTAGTTTTCTGCACTATCTATTCTCCTCTCTTTCCTCTGATTTTTAGCTGGATGAATGACTACTCAGAAGAAAGTCTACATTTCCATGCACCCATTTCCCAAAAGCTTTGTGTACCTGCTGACTAAGTTCTAAGGGCATGGGGGAAGGTATGTATAAGAATTCCAGAAATTTTCTTTAAAAGAAAGTGTAGTGTCCTTATTTTTCTCTTCTTATTCCTACTGACCAAAAAACAACATGGTGTAGCTTCAATGGTCATTTTGAGATTACCTGAGAAATGAAAGTCAGTCAAAGAGAGAAACAGGATAGAAGAAGCCTAGATTCCTGACCAGCTTTCCATAAAAATGATTTTCAAAGCTGTGTAATCACCTCCAAAATTTTCATTACTTGTTTGATATCTTACCTTTGGGAGTCACATTCACACCATGAATCCAACATGCATGGTATCAAAGTTCTATTAACTGAAATAGGAGCCGGGGGGATCTGATGCTGATTCACAGAAGGATTATCATCATTCTCATTCTTCTAGTGTCAAAAGGAGGAAAAATTTATTGTCACTTTCTACTCCTTTCTTACCTGCCATAATTTTTATCCCCATGCAATATACTAGGTTATGAAATTGTCTTAATTATATAGTCATGATTTCTCATATTTACCTTCTCCTTTTCACACTAAGTATTCCTAGTGGTTCTTAATTTTGGAGTGATTTTAGTCTCCATTCAGAGTCTTATAAACACTAGGATTGTTTTCCCCAAAAAAATGAATATCCACTCAAAACATTTCACATAATCTTATAATCTCATGGGAACATGAGACCTCAGATTAGGAATCCTTGGTTTAGATCTCCTTTTTTGTTTCTTCCTATGTCTAATTATCCCTGATTCTTCACAGTTTAACATTCTCTACCCAACTCTTTATCAATTGGGCTGTTAATCATCTAGGAGCTTTTACAAAATGCAACTGCATGGGCTCGACTTCTAACATACTGAGTCAGAAAGTACAGGGTAGGAAGAATGGTGTATCTCCATAAGTCTTTCTGAGTAGTTCTGTTATGTCCCTTGGGTTGAGGTCTTAAGTTACACTGACTTTGGATTAATCTTGCATCTTCCCCCAAATCTTTAAAGGATTCCCAGTGCCTGCCACACTGTAAAACTACACAATTACCAGAAGAGCCCCTGTGACCATTGTGGGGCCTCCTTAAACTGACTTCAGCTTACACTTCAATAGGCATTTTATAAAAATGCACCAAATCTTCCAACAAAATTGAATGCCAACCACAGCCCATCTTTCTTGCATCTACACATTTGCACATGCAGCATATTCTTCCCGAAATCCAGCCATTATTTCCTCCAGAAATCCTATCTATCACAGACTAGCTAAACACAGCCTCCTCTAGGGAATCTTCCTTGATTCTCAACAACCAACATAAATACTTCCTCTCCAAACCCAAAACATTGTGTTTATATATTCCTTCTGGATCTGTCACATTCTGACTTGATACCTTTTTTTTTTTAGTTTTTCTTATTTTCGCATAAGAACATAATATCTTGTGAAGAAGGAATTCTAATCTCATTTTGTATTTTACACATACTTAGCGTAGGGTCTTGTTTTGTATAGATTATGAATGAATGGATGGATGAGTAGAAGGGTGGATAAAAAGATTTAAGGGTTGAAAGTCTCCTCAACTGTCTACAACTGTACTTGTTCATGAAGCATTACAAAATAATGAATTTAGCAATCAAAGAATATTCTTGTTTAGAAGTGAGATTTGGGACAGAATTGATGACTAATAATGAAGATGATAAAGAGAAATCACTGCCAGGCATTGTGGTAAGTTTTCCATACTTGACAAGAGAGAGGGGTGATGCTCAGATTCTCAATTAATAATTGCGTTTAAAAGATCTAAGGTTTCATTGAGTTTAAATCAATCTTGTTGAAGGAGCAAGCAAAAGTACTAAGGAAGTACAAGTTTCTCCCCCTCTGTGGTTTTAAAGAAATTGCAGTGTTCTCCTAAAGGTGGAAGATATAACAGCATAATTAATTTTAAAAAAATTTTTTAACATTCAATGCCAAGTTCCTAAAAGATCTATATAGAACTACTTTTCACACTAGTCAAATGTGGAATTTTTTCTATGCCACTCGGTCAAAAATATTGAGGCAGAATTTAATGCTTGACCCATGTAATACAATTAAATGCATGCTATTCCTCACTGACTTTATAATCCTTAAACCTACTTTTTATGTGCAAGAATATAAAAGTATAAATCAAATACTTTTCAGAGCATTCTAGGCTTGAGACCCTCTTATAATTGAAGTTCAAAATCACTCCATAAATGACATTATGTATTATTAGATAATCAAATGTTAATCTGGGTATGTGTGTACACAGCTTGTTTTTTTTTTTAATTAATTAATTAATTTATTTTTGGCTGTGTTGGGTCTTCGTTGCTGCACATGGGATTACTTTAGTTGTGGTGAGCAGGGGCTACTCTTGGTTGCCGTTCGTGGGCTTCTTATTGTAGTGGCTTCTCTTGTTGTGGAGCATGGGCTCTAGGCACGAGGGCTTCAGTAGTTGTGGCATGCAGACTCAGTACTTGTGGCTTGCGGGCTCTAGAGCACAGGCTCAGTAGCTGTGGCACAATGGCTTAGTTGCTCCGCGGCACGTGGGATCTTCCAGGACAAGGGCTCAAACCCTGGTGGCACAGTGGTTAAGAATCTGCCTGCCAATGCAGGGGACACAGCTTATATTTTTAAATCACAGAACACTTTACAAAAATTCTGCAAAACTAATGGCAATTGTTGTTACTGCCACATTTTTAAACTATCAATACATCGTGGTTAAAATAAAATCTGGCTTATCGGTGATTATTTTTCTTATATAAAATTTAAAAAATCAAGTTTTCACCTTGAGATTGAATAAGGAAGTAAGAATATGGTTTTTACAGCTAAAAAATATATAACAACTCAAATAATCCTCTGATGATCATGAAAAAAATCCCAAATAAGTCTCAAGAAGACACAAGAAGAAAAGGCTCAGAGTAGCAACCAAAGATTTGTGAAATAAATTGATTTCCAGTCAAATCAGGTCTTCTACTCTTCTTGAAAATGTCAGCGTGTCAGCCTTGGCCATTACAAGACTGATTTATAGTTGAGACAAAGCGGTAGTACCAGCTGACTGTCTGGAGCCACAGTCCAGTGTCTGGAAAGGCTGCCGATGACAACCGTCCTTTTCTTAACCAATCAGCAAGGTTTAACTAAAACCTTAACCTTTTTTTCTGTATCTTGATAAGATAAAGATAAAATACAATCTGGAAGATTTACTTTGTGGGAAATAAACAAGAATTGTGGGAGGAAGTAGGTATCATACTTCCACAGAATAAATAATAAACATTATTTATGGCAATCTATATTTCAGACATTTAGAAACACAGAGCATAAATGAATATTCCAAATATGACAACTTATTTTAATATACTGGAAACCACAGCATACTTTTGTAATTTGATTAATTAGGAAGAAAACTTGTGAATGTTAAAATCAATTTTCAAACTTCCTAAATTATATTTATAGCATTGCTCATCTGTATCACAAAAACCCAAAATGTTTTGCATGAGAATCATTATTCATAGCAAATTAATCTTTTTCTCATTGAAGAAGATCCCTAAATAGTAGTTCGTGGTAGTAAAATGTTTAAAATTGTCCAGGTCATACCATGATAAAAAATAGTGCTGAAAAGGATAAGGATCTGACATTCAAATTATATAAAACCACATAATGGTTATACTTATGTAAAGATGTAGTTATATATATGTGTATTATATGAAGGCATATATAACTATATATACAAATATATCTGTATAAAATTATAGCCATTGTATTGATTTTATACAATTAGAATGTTTTATATAGATACACATACATATACATATATATGTATCTTTAAAGACAGTAAAAGAGGAAGAAACCAACTCATAAACCAAAATAAAATACCTTCAAGAATCAGCAACATAAAGCTCCCTAATATTATAATATTAGAGGTAAAAGTGGAAAGGATATAAAATTTGCTGTAACAGAATGGCCTAAACATATGGTGGCTGAGATAGACACCAGATTACAAAATATAATCACCATCCCTTTTATACCAGTCTCCCATTTTTAATAATCCTAAATCATTTTTAAAATGACAAATTCCTAAATGAGTCCAAATATTGACTTCCTGATGTATGCTAAATATTAAATGATCATGAAAAATGCTAATAAAATGTAATTAATCTCCATGATACTCAAGATTGAGATTTGCTGCTGCAGATGTTTTATAGTTACAAAGCTGTACAGAACACATTTGGGCTAAAAAACTTAATATTGCCTATATGTTGACCAGCTCCACTAAGTTTACCAAGATAAACATATGTGACCGAAGCCTATAACATACTATTATGCTAAGCACTTTAGAAATATGTAGTGGTTGTTGGAAGCCCTGTTACAGTTTTTCCTCTGAATTTCTTTCACCTTCTGCCATTGACATTAATCTAGCTAGGTGACTCTTGTACCGCCTCCCTACGCAGGCTGTCCAATCTGAGTAACTCTCAAATGCACAGAGAAGTGACTCCAAAACAGAGCCAATCAAGCCTTTCAGGGAAATTAAATTGATGTAGGGATGAAGAGAACCTTTTTATTTTTTTCCTCCTGGAGTCACAAGCTCTAGGAATGATGTATGATGCATGTCTAGAGTTCCCAATGGTCATCTTGGCTATCAGACAGAGAGAATGTGAGAATGAGGTCAACTGCCTGAGAATGAAGTCAACACACTGGAGATAGATAGAGAAAAAGAGAGCAAGAGAGAGAGAGAGACAGATTGAGAGGGAAAGGGAGAGAGAATCAGGTGGAGGAGGAAAGGAGAAGCAAGTGAAGGAGGAAGAGAAAGAGGAGAACAAGGAGGAGGAAGAGGAGGAGGAGAAGGGGAGGAGGGGGAAGAGGGGAGGGGGAGGGGAGAAGGATGAGGAGGGGAGGACGAGGGGGAGGGGGAAGAGGAGGGGGAGGAGGGGGAGGAGGAGGAGATGATGATGTACATACAGCTTCCTTTTTTGTTGCTACTAGTTGGAGCTGAGATTTGATCTTTTGCTACTGAAAGAGTCTGATTAATGTAGTGATCTAAACTAATGCTAGGTCTTTCCTAACTTGACTCAGAAAGTCCCCTGTGGGATGGAAAAATCCAAGTATCTAATGATACACTGGTTTTTTTACCTGAAAATCACTTTAAAATCATCTTTCCCTACATTTTAATTTTATAAATCAGTTGTAAATTTTAAAAGTGAAAAGGAGAGTGGTTCAGTCCCAAAAGATAACTAGTGGTAAAAGTGGTATTAGAATTTTGGTCTTCTATTTCTGCTTCACTATTCAAGTTCAATGGTAGAATTTATGATGCAAAAGTCTAAAAAGTCCAAGTTTATTCGGCATATTTTATTAACTCCCAGAGAATAGCCCAATTAGAATGTTTGGATCTTTTGACTAATTATTGTAATTGCTGCTTTATGAAACTCTGCATGATCAATATCATTATATTCAATTTAACTTTTTTTTTAAGAAATTAAATGACGGCTTTTTTACAACCGAAGTGTCCATCAACAGATGAATGGATAAGGAAGATGTGACACATATATACAATGGAATATTACTCAGCCATAAAAAGAAACAAAACTGAGTTATTTGGATAACTGAGTTATCCACTGAGGTGGATGGACCTAGAGTCTGTCATACAGAGTGAAGTAAGTCAGAAAGAGAAAAACAAATACCATAGGCTAACACATATATATGGAATCTAAAAAAAAAAAATGGTTCTGAAGAACCTAGGGGCAGGACAGGAATAAAGACACAGACGTAGAGAATGGACTTGAGGACATGGGGAGGGGGAAGGGTAAGCTGGGACAAAGTGAGAGAGTGGCATGGACATATATACACTACCAAATGTAAAATAGATAGCTAGTGGGAAGCAGCCGCATAGCACAGGGAGATCAGCTCGGTGCTTTGTGACCACCTAGAGGGGTGGGATAGGGAGGGTGGGAGGGAGACGCAAGAGGGAGGAGATATGAGGATATATGTATAGCTGATTCACTTTGTTATAAAGCAGAAACTAACACACTACTGTAAAGCAATTATACTCCAATAAAGATGTTAAAAAAAAAAAGAAATTAAATGATGGCTTTTTTCTTTAGATGGAATGAAATCATATGTAAATACTGCATTTTGGTCCAATTATTCTGGAAGTGCCATTTTTATAAACCACAGTTATTAATATTTTCATGGTCTATCTATGGGTCTTAATCACCAGACCTTTGCATAGTATAGGGAATAACATGACCAGAATCTCGGCAGTGAAAAATCCTAATAGTATCCCATATCTTGTCCAAAGCAACTCAAATATAGAGATAAGTTATCGCATATACAACTAGAAAATAGAACAAACCACATAAAATGCTAATCTATAAAATATAAAAAAGAATAAAACTTCCAAATTACAGAACTTATGAAAGGCTAAGGCACACAAAAACGATAAAAAGTGTCGGACAAGTGAAAGATATCTTTTGTAGACCATAAGCTATTTAAGAGCAGATTTCCTCTTTTTATTTCCTATAGCTGACACTCAGAAAACCCTTGATAAAAATGTTTATAATAAGTGATTTGTGAGTTCCCTGGAGCTGAAATGATTTCCTAATGGTGTCTGCATCTCACCTTTGAGATATACCCAGTAAATTTGGGTGATGAAATAAATAGTCTGTTTAGCAAAAGCAAATACTAAAATCCAAACAGGAAGAAATAAGCTAATATTCATTGAGTACTTTCTTGGTGTTAGGCACTGAGCTAAGGAATTTACTTGGATTATTTCATTGATCAATCATTAAGTCCTCTGAAGTCCTTGATATTAAAATGTCATTAAAACTTAAGTGGAAATCAGTACAATTGTTTGGTAAATTATGAATCAGGCTTCATCTAACTTATAGAAGGCAACAACTACTTTTTATCACTAAATAGTTAACATCTATAACTAATATTCACATATCTGACATTTCATTTTAAAGTCAATCAAATTTTGTTAAATGGTCACATCTTAATCGGCCATAGTGGTCCCATGTGTTTACGCAGCCATAATTCATTGAATTCTGTTTTTATGTTAAATTTACATTTATGAGTGAATGGGTGAGTGAATGATTCAACAGTTTATTTTGTGGTAATAAGTTGTATTTATGAATTGGTGAATTTCACGTGGGTTTCATTCTCAAGTAGAATCTTTCCTCAATGGCAACAAAGATGTGTCACTAGTGAGACCAAGTTTCCATCCTCTTTACAACTTGTAATCCCTGAGACAAAGAATGATGATCTTTTTCTAATATCTATGATAATTCTACAAGAAGACATTAAGAAAAAGCCCACTAGAAATTTCCTCCCTGAGTCAAAGTCATAAAGGCCTTTAAATAAACTTTATAAGCAGTTCTTTATCTCAACATTAAGACTAATAAAATATACATTCTTATAGATGTGGTACTTCTTATAGATGCACGTCTTATAAAGTGTAAGAGCATTTTCTAAAGAGCATTTTCTAAAGTCAATAAGATAAGGTAGGGATCATCTTATTTATCTCTCAAATTTAGCAACACATAGTCCTATTATTTATTAGCAATTTACTCTTTCAGAATGACTTCATTACATTTATTTAAAATAATATGTCATAAAATTCAATGGGAGGAAAGGAACTAGAGAGAACATACAAGTTGAGTATCTTTCTTCCAAAGTAGGAAGAGGGTTTCCATTATGATGCATCTAAGTGCTGAAAAAAATACATCATCTCTTTGTCACATGTATATATTTGGGCGATCTTCGTCAGTGTACTTGGTGGACCTCACTAGAGCACACCCTACGGAAAGAAAACACATTTTCTTTAAACATAAGACGCAGTTCCTTTGATATCCTGTTAATCACTTTTCCTTTTTAATTGAAAAACTCACCGCAGAAATTAAAGTACAAATTTCATTATTCTAGAAAGAACCCTAAAAGCTGACATGTATTTGAACAATTGTTTCAGAAATTCTTTTTAAGGTACATTTTCAGTTTCTGGCATGGCTTGAATTGAATTCTAAACTTTCTGCTGCTTGCCCTCTAAGCCCCTCTGGTGAATTTAAATAGGTTTCCCTATATATTTAGTACATTCAAGAATTCTTTGTCGCAGTGCCTACTCTGCTTTATTATTAGAAGGCTGTCTCTGAAGTCCAGCAGCCAGTTTGTTTTCTGCCATTAATAAAGAGTCTACTTTTTTCCCCCACTTCTTTGAAGAAGTTGAAAAGGCTCCATGTTGGGTGGAGGGGGTGTCAGGAAGAGAGAGAAGTGAAGGGAACCAACTGTGGTGTAAACCCCCCCAACAAAATATGTTGTCTAATGTAGAATCCTCCCCAAGGTTTATAAATGCAAGGGCTGGGTTTTCAGTGTGAGGTTTAACAGAGTAATAACTTAGCCACATACTGGTTCCCCCCTCACAGTTAAGAATAGGAAGTCTACCATGAGAAAGACATTACATTTTTAAATCCTACAAAACCAAGTGCTTCCATTGGCTAACATTTCAACATCACCCAAATCTCTTAGTGAAGATGTCTGAAAACTGGAAAGACCATAAATAACAAAGTACATTTAATTTCTCACAATTCACTTATATGTCCAGAAAAATACATAGAAGAATTTCAAGAAAGACCTACCAATTTGGATGTATAAAATATTGATGTTGACTCATGGCCAAGGGAAAGCTAATTCAAAGGCAAGGAGAGATGACTCCACAGAATAGCCATTTGGTGCTCACAAATCGTCAGACACCTACCAACAGAGAGGAAGAAACTTCTTAGAAAAGGGGAATGGTTAAATCCACCTACATAAAAGAACCCAAAGCACCCCAGAAACCTTAAAAGGCCGAGTTGAAACCTAGGAGTTATGATTCTTATTTAGTTGACCTAACAGATATAGCCCATGATTATTTTTATGCTAGTTTTTATTTGTTCAGGAATTAATTATTAAAGTAACACACTTAAAATCACATTTCTTACATCAGATACAAGGAAAAATTTATTTCACCATATGAAAATTTTTCACTTTTAAATTCTTCATAAAATATGCATGGAATCAGCTGATTGATTATATAACACTATTTAATCTCAAATTCACTTAATCTCAATTACCTTCAAGTTCTACCTGCTTTTGACAGGAATAAAGACGCAGATGTAGAGAATGGACTTGAGGACATGGGGAGGGGGAAGGGTAAGCTGGGATGAAGTGAGAGACTGGCATGGACTTATATATACACTACCAAATGTAAAATAGATAGCTAGTGGGAAGCAGCCGCATAACACAGGGAGATCAGCTTGGTGCTTTGTGACCACCTAGAGGGGTGGGATAGGGAGGGTGGGAGGGAGACGCAAGAGGGAGGAGAGATGGGGATATATGTATATGTATAGCTGATTCACTTTGTTATAAAGCAGAAACTAACACACCATTGTAAAGCAATTATACTCCAATAAAGATGTTTAAAAAAGAAAAAAGTTCTATCTGCTTTCAAACTTCCACAAGAAAGACATTACATACAAGTTAATATTATTGGCTAGTAATACACTCCATCTGATAAAGCTGGGGAAAAAGCAACATTCAATGAAAATAGAAGCTAATTCATTGAAAAAATATTGTGGATAAGTTTATGACAAAGTCTCACTTTTCATACTATTTTTACCAAAGGTTTAAAAAAACTAAGATAGATAGATAGATAGATAGATAGATATAGAATATGTAAATATATAAAATGTACATATTAATACATATTAATTTATATATTCATGTGTATATGTTGATATATATTAAGTACATATGTTAACGTATATTAATATATATACATATAATGCCTCAGAGTATAGTTGGTCACTGATAGATAAAAAAACTAAATACAGAGATGGAGATGACAGATAATGATAGCACCTAAGTTTCTACATACTAACTATGTATTTGCAAAGCTGCACTAACAAGTCTGTTTTTCAAATGCTTAGAAACGTTCAGGATATTTGAAAACTTCTCTATGTTAGGAACTTTGTTTTCCTTTTCCAAATACAGTCACTAAAGGATCAGTGGGACCTGAGTGCTAAGTTAAATGTCTAGTGAGAAATTTAACAAAAGAATCCAAGTAATCAAAACGATGCCTGCATTCGCTGCCTACCGAAATGTAGGCTATGCTTTGCATGTGTAAATGGCAAGAAAATTCGGGCGTTAGCTAACCCTTTATGTACTGCTTTTCTCAAACCTCATCCAAACATGACAACTTGCAAAACCATTTAAATATTTATCAGGTGAATTAAACCAAGGCCAGGCACATGTACCAGCATGTCCATTTGAACGTAAGGAATTTAACATAGTATATACCTTTTGTAATTTCATTAGTAATTAACCTGTACTGTAATTCCCCTGAGATACCTATACCTCTTCCTTGACATTATTTATGTAGCCTAATGCTTAAATGACTTGAGAGTATCTCTACACCTCATCTGCAGCTTCACTGGAACACTAAAGTGTTAAAGACTTCTATACTCAGAAAGATATTGACCCCATGAACACTGAAATGAAATATAATCATATTTAGATTTGGCAAAATTCCAGCAGTGGCTTCCTTGATGGACCTTAAATGGCTTTAAAAAATGTCATTTTGAAAAACTGCTGTTTTCCTTACAGAGATTAAAAGTTAAAAGCATGAGTATAACAATATTAACAGAGCAATATAAAAGAGACAAAAGAAAAACTACTACTTCATTGGTATTTGATAGATGTTTAAGGTGAGTGATGATATTTAAAAAAATAGAACTTGAAGTTCACAGTAAATTAGCAAACAATGTGAGAAAGGAAAATAATCAAGCAGGGGTTAGTATATTTATGTAAAACAGTGATTCTCTATTTCAGAATTAAAATGTAAAAATAAGCTGGTGTCAGAGAGGAGGTGATTCCTCATTTCCACCGCATTGAGCAAGCTCGCATCGGCAGCAGACAGCCTTTAATATATGCGTCTGGCTCAGGCTGGTCTCCTAACCATGAAGCCATCGAATTGTTAATATCACTGCTTTTTTTTGTATGCAACACATCATTTTCTTGCTCTTTGTTGTAGATCCTTCCTTTATTTTAAGCTTAGCATGATCTGATTTTCCAAATCATATTATACAGCCCCCAAACAATATCCTGTGACAGCTAAGATAGAAATGCAGAAAAAAGTGGCATCCATCTATCCATATACAGCATAAAGTAATTTATATAAACAAAGTTACCCACTTATAGCTCTACTCACCTTTATGGAGTAAGAGAAAAGCTTTATCAATGACGCGCTCAGAAAAGATAGTTCATAGATCGGAAGGTTACATACAGAGGGTTCAGAGAATGCATGACGATTAGTAAAAAATATATATTTTATATATGTTTTTGGGGAAAATAAACACAATTGCATTTTAAATCTAGCTTTGGTATCTTCCGACTAAGAAACTGAAGTTAATATATATTGTGGTTCATAAATATGATGACATAAAAAAATCTTGCATTTGAAATAGTTATATTTGATATCACTATAGCCAACAAACATCTATCCCTTACATTATTTTGGAACTAAATTGATGGAACATCTTATACATACAGGTGTCTGTAAACATATACCTGTATGTGATATTGTTTTATATAAGAGGTGGTTTCTGGTCTGCTGTGTAAATGTGGCTATTAAATATAATCAAGTTTCTGTGTACTTGTAGATACACATACATAGAGTTCTTTGTATTGAGAAACTTATGCTTTTAAAAATGCTTGATTACAATGAGAATAAGGTTAAAAGAAGTAAAAAATAAATACTACCCAAAACTTTACAGTTTATATTATATCCACTCATTTGAAGTTTTAAAACATTTGTTTATACACACACACATACACACACTTAAAATTTCAGAGATTCTAAATAAATGAAACAGGTGATATAAGTAAAGAATCTGAATAGATACAGGGTGGATATATGCTTAAACACATTCTATGTGCCTTCATAGATGAGGAACATGTTTATGATATTGTAACATCAATTTTTTAGGAAATATAACTCATGGATGATTTGTCTTCTGTGATACTTCAAATCATAAGTAATTCTAACAAGTCCAATAAAAAGGTGAACAAAGACTCTATTACACTATTCTCAAATACACTCAGAAATTTATTTTAAAAATGTGAAGATATATATAATTTATAGTACCCCTGTAAAGCAATAGAGTTTAAAGAATGAAATCATTTTGTTTCTTCTATTATGGAAAATCTCTCATCTCCATTTTGAATCTTATTATCTGCAACAATATTGTAAAATTTAAAAATAGATTTAACGTATAATTCTGCTCTCAAAAAAGCACATTTGATATGGCAATGGCTAATAATATTCAAATGTGACATGATATAGTTGAAATAGTTACCTCATATAAAACTAAAATTCTCATAAAAGTCTGCAGTTCAGATTCAGTTGATAGATGAACTAGAGCAGCCGGACTTCATAGGTGGTATTTACTAATTTATCTCACATATGTCCATGATATATGCCAAGTAAAATGCAAAAATTAAAAGGTATTATATTTCTGCTAATTATGATAACTCGAACTCTTATAACAAGATAATGTCTTATAATAAGACATATAAAGCATGTTGTCTGGTTAAAAAGACTGAAGAAAACTCTGGCAATAAATACTAAGTATAATGCAGCATTCTTCTTAAATCAGTATAAAATCTAATAGGGTCATATAAAGGAGATGGCAAATGATTTTATTTCTAGGCCTCAAGCATGATTATAGCTATACAATACATATTCTCAGCCATAGTTGTGTGAAAACATAAAGGATTTATTTAAGTAGCTAATGTATATATTTCTATGCATATGAAAAAAGTTACAAATATAAAGCACTCTCTTCATTATTAACTAAGGAGTTATTCTCTTAGGCTAGCCACCTTAAATACACCAAAAGAAGCATTTTAAAAACACTTGTATTTAATTTTGCTTCTTACACAGATATCTTATATTGCTTTTATATATATGTTGTTATAATACAAACGCTATTTCTGTGCACTCTGTCATCACTTTAGAGTACAGTTTCTGAAAATAGTATTTTGGGGGGTGGGTCATGGTGAAAACATTGCTGATTATAAAGAAGAGCACTGTTCATTTCTCCTAGGCAGAATCTATGTATGTTCTTTTGTTCTGATGGTAACTGCAGACAATCAATAAGGTCCAAAGCTGCTGGTTCCCCTCCGCCTAGGTCCCAAGAGCCTGACTTGTGATGTTACTAAAATACCTCACAAGTTAGGGTCTCAGGGACTAGGAAAAGTCTGGTTTGATGCGGTAGAATTCTTCTTCCAGTAATAAGGCTAGTTTAGAAATTACAGTTGGGTTCAGTTAACTTTTTCCTCTAAATACTAATTAAAATACATATGCAGAAATATATATATGGTATATAAAGTTAGGATGAGCTGAATATTCATGACAACCATTTAGAGACTAATTTCAGGCTTTAAAATAATGAAGAATGTATGAAACAATGCAGATAATGTACAGTTAAGAGTCATTCCATTAGATCCAAGAAAGAGACGAAAAATGGGTTAAAATCTGTTTCTAGCAGATTTGTACAGCAACACCATAACCTCTGTTACATTAAAGAAGGATTATACGCCAGTTAATGGGACCCTAATTGAAATTTTGCTTCCCATTACACATCTATACAGCACAACTTGTAAGGTGGGCCCAGGACATACAACACTTTAACTCTAATTTAAATATACACTGTTGCAGTTAAGAATAAAACAAAAACTTTTTTGCATGTCATAATTTAATACCTCTGAAGCTTGCTATTTCTCTTTGAATCTCCAAACTATTCAGACAGCCGATATTTCCACGCATACTCTGTAGCTATTTGAGCAATGCCACTTAATAAACACGTAACTTAAAATGCTGGCAACATAAGAAAAAAAGAGACTCTACTTTTAAACAATTGCATTATAAAGCGCAATACTTTTGAAAATACACAATCCCAATCCTGCATATTCACTGAATTTCCTCCGATCTTTTAGCCTTGTTTGTGGTTCGAGAACAGAATTTGTACTTTAGGAATGATCCAAGGTTTAGTAGCATAGAACGCAGGGTAAAACAATCGGACCAGCCATAACATAAAAGTCCTGGCCACAGAAGTGGAATCTGGTTCTTCTGAAGTGGTTGATCTTAAAAGGGAAAAGAGGAGGAAAAAACAAAAACGGAAAGAATTAGAATGTTTTCCTGTAGAACAGGTGAATCATCCATTTCCAAGTAAGCTGCAAGGAAAGCTATACTGAACAAAATATTTGCTAACTGGCCCCCTCCTCCACCCTAGTACCACACCCCTTTCCAACCACCACCCCCGACCCTCTGTCCAGATCTTTACTTTGCCTTGTTAAGACTTTAAATATTCTGCTCCATGATGTAATGCATCATTATATAAGATCTCTTTCTGTTTATCGTTTGATTTTCCATACTGAATCAGTTATGGCTTAAAATAGTAAATAGTTAAAAAAAAATAAAACAAAAAAGCAGCACTCACAAAAAGCAAAAAATAAAACAGTCCTTAGATATAAGTCCATGCTTTTCGTTAAAACTGAATATGGCTTTACAATTTTTGACCATAGCATTCAACCAATTATTAGAATGAAAAATCTCACCCCTCCATAAATATGACATTAACATAATTATACCACCCCCATCACGGAGACCCATCCTCCTTAGGGAATACATCTGATGCTCCAAAGATGGAAATCAGTCAGATTTTAGTTGCTCTCCAACGTACCTTTGCTTCTCACTGACTGACTGGCTTTTACCCTCCACGCACTCACACGCCACCCCCTCCCCTCGGCTAGACACGGATGCCCGAGCGAGCACGCGCGCGCACAGGCATACAGACACCCAGCGAGAGGCGAGGCAAAGCATCTGATGCTGACTCAGAGCGCTTCTGTGTGCAGGGGGTGGCAGCGGCTGGTATTTTCACTGCGCTCATCATTAACATTAACTCACAGTCTAGCATCCACCCTCTCCCAGACCTGCGGGACTGCAGTATTTGCATGACGCTGTCACTCTAGCCTTTGCAGGTCAGATGATAGAAGAAAAAAAAAGAAAGAAAGCAAAGGAGTGAAAAGGAAAAACCCCCAAAGCCTTCATTTCTTCCAGGGTCTCCTTATTTTTCCACCTTTCTACTTCCTCTGTGGCTATGTCTCAGTTGTTTGACATCTTTCCGGAAGAAGCTGTCTTGTGCTTCAGTGAGCCAGTAGTCAGTTGGTCCTCCCCTCCCCTCACACTTGGATACCCACCCCTTTCCCCCCCGATCAATAACACAGATATCCAAATACAGTTGTGGAAACAGGCTCCGACACAGTCTCACCCTGGGTTCACTACCTCAAGAAGCAGGCAGCCAGGCTCACACGTGATAGAAAAATAATGCCAGCAATTCTTTAGCAGTCCTAGACTTTATTCTATGCCTTCATTCCCACCCCCCCATCCTCCCCCTCCCCGGCTGATGAAAGAGCAAAAAGAGCCTTTGCACTTTTATATGAAGCCCCCAAGCAGCCCAAGAGACAGATGAGTTCGGTGGCTCTGTATAGATCAATCATTTCTATTGAATAATGAAAAAAAACCTGATTTTAATAAAAATAATTGCTTAATATTTGTATTAGCTGTGCTCTCATTTCACAGGAATTACAAGACCTGCCAGGATCTGAATCATCGATATGACTTAAACTGTGTTGAAATTCTAACTTGCTGGAATGAAATCAACCAACAGGATATTAGTATATTTTTTACTTTTTCGATTTAAGAACTCTTAAAAATAATAATAAATAGCCATGTTGGCGAATATGTGAAAGTCTTTGAGACTAAGAAATGTTTGCAGGCTATAAATATTATAATTAAATATATGTTTACGTAAAACATGGATTTGTGTACATATGTGAAAACAGTCTACTATGTGCATTGTTACAAAAGGAAGTAAAATTCTGGCTGAACACAGTCGTGTTTGTACTACAGTGTTTCATAATATAAAAAGCAGTATATACGTATTTATCCAGTTCCTTTGTTCTTCAATTGTTCCCTTTAATGATAGAATGTGGTAAACTGCCTACCTTTCCTTTCTACACGAGCGATATATCTGAATTACTTGCCAGACAGAGCTAGCCATCAGTGACTCTGCAGCATACAAGAAATACATACAAAGGAAAGTACGACTATTCTCAAGCCAACTCTAATGCTGTCTGGTGCGGGAGAAATTTCGGTGTACCGACACAGACAGATCCCAGCATGCACTGCGGCACTGCAGGACCAACTAAGGTAGCAGTTTGGCAACAGAACTGTGGCAACAAACGTGAAGGACAATCATTTGCAGAGGTTCCAAAGAAAACATCACACAACCCATAAAGAGAAAGAAGCATCTGCAGTAGGCTACGTATTTCTATCATCAGCTCCTACAGGCTCCTGATTTGAAAGAGAAAGGAAAGAAAAGGAAAAACTCAAGTGCAAAAACAAAAAAACACAAATAAATAAAGAAGTGGGCATCCGGAGGAAGCATGGTATTAAGTACACACTCTCACTGGCGAGAGAAAGGGAGGAAGGAAAAGAATACGAGGCAGAGGAAGAAAAGAAAATAGGAAGAGGGAGGGGAAAGGTGGAGAAGGGGAAGAAAGGGACGGAGAGGAAAGAGCAAAGAATCACTGAGCACTGAAGCAACAAATGAAATATGAAATTAGATTTCAGAAACCAAAGATTCCAGAATAGTGTTCAAGCTTAGAGTTTAATGAAAAACTGTAACAGAAATTAATGCATGCATAGCATAGCTTAAAATACTTATTGTTGGTAACAGTGAGAAGCCTGCTGACTTCACCCTTCCTGTTCTACGTGTGTGTATTAAACTGGTCATCTCTTAAAGTCTCTTTGCTCAGATCCATCTTTTTTTTTTTTCTTTCTCTCTCCAGCATCATCAGCGTCCTTTATGCTATTTTTTTTTTCTAGACAGTTGCCCACAATACTCTGGATAAATTAATGTTGTGACCTTGCTATGGCTATCAGACATAAAATGTCGACTGTTTTAATAATTGAACATGTGCTTACAGCAAACTGCCTACTGATATCTTAGCTCTGTGGACTGCCTGCATTAAGCACCTCACTCCCAGCTCTGCGAATCAGAAACAACAGATGCAAATACAACTTTCTTTTTCCTATTCCATGCTATCTCTGTTTATTACATACAGAGACAGACACACACGTAACTTTACAGAAGGCATAAAAACATTAATCAAGCGAGTTAGAAAATCAAGAATAAAGGTTTGAAGAAAAATAATAATTATAAATGTCCAGGCATTTAAAATATTTATATCCAGACAGGGGTGAGCCAGTTTCAAGTGCCCAGGCTTCTGTCAAGATCATCGTTGGGCCAATGGGAATCCAAACTTGATTAAATCAATATTTATTTGAAAGAAGATGTAATCAATCAGTTCAACTATGTCTGTCATAGACATGGGTTTAAGGTCTGTTCTTATTCTAAACTTCCATTCATCAATACTAAAACATCCCTAAATGAGACTCTGACTATGGCTAAACTATTTACAAAGTAAATTTTTCAGTCTGTTTTATATTTAATTTGAGCAAGCAATGCAAGTATGGTCTTCCTAGATCAATTATTTTTATATGTTATTCGAGTTTTGTTCCGTTAACTTAAAAAATCACTAAGATAGATCTGGATGTATATCAAATGATGTATTAAGTGAAAGGAAGCAATGACTGCTCTGAAATACTTTAATACAACCTGCCTTCTATCTTACTACTAAGGCAAGGGATCTTTTCTCAGAGAGGCCATTTGAACTCATTGTTATTATGGGAATCGTATTTAAGAACATTGATGAGGTTTAGGATAAGGAAGATGGAGGACAAAAAATGATCTACGGTTCTAACTTTGACTCAAAATTCATGGATGTGCAGAATATATTGTTTTCTTATTACTTGCATATTTTCTTTGCTTTATTTAACCTACACTTTCCAATAAGGTGCAACCAGCCACATGTAGTTATGAAAATTAAAATTAAATAAGGTAAAAATTCAGTTCCTCTGTTGCCCTAGCCATATTTCAAACGTACAACAGCACATGTAGCTGGTGGTTACCATTTTGGACAACACAGCTATAAAACATTTCCAACCTCGCAGAAAGCTTTATTGGACAGTGTTAACTTAAACTGTCCTTGTGAAAGTTTATAGCATAACTGGTCACTGTATCGCAATACTTTCATTCCAGTCTATTTTAAGAGGATGAATTTATATTGATTTATTTGAAGATCTAAAATAGGAGAATTCCATTTGACTAAAGAGCATCTAATACTTTTATTTACTAATAGTTTTGAAATATGTAAGATTACTTAAGGGGAAGGGTTGTACAGAAATGAACTTTAAGGTAGTTGATAACAAAACCATCAGAAGACACAAAAACATACTCAAACTAAAGTCTCCGAATAAATCTGACAGAGGCTTATTTGTCTAACCTTTCCAGAAAGGAGAGTCATGCTGTTTTTGCTGTCAAACAACCCATATTACGAATTTCTATTTTCAAAAAAGAAGGGCTGTAATAGTAGTGTGAGTAGCAAAAATACAGAGAAAAAGCAATTTTTAAAAATCCTATTCATATAAGCAAAAAATTGCAGTTAAGAGCAACAACAAGTATGGTTATACCATTTTCTTCCTTTTTTTAAAAGAGAAAAGAATAATTAAAGGGCAGGGGAGACAAGAATCAGATGCCAGTGAACTAGGATGACCTGGTTGGGAATTTTCTATTAAAGAAAAACAGGTGTGTGTGTGTGTGTGTGTGTGTGTGTGTGTGTGTGTGTAGACACTGTTAAGGTAATTTTGAGTTATCAGTCAGATTCTGGAACTAATTATCTTAAGCTAAATGAAAATAAAGTAAAACATAAGTGTATATGAGTTATTACTTTAAAAATTTCATGGTGAATGATGCAGCTGGTTTTCAACAAGAAAAAACCTGACATCTTTTCTTCTAGTATTTTAGTATTTGGACTAGGGGTTGGTTCAGTGTTTAACTCGGACACTTTTGGATTGTAATGCAAAACGCTTATCCGTCAACCTAAAATTACTTTTTTCTTACTCTTTTGATATATAAGTGCAGAGCATCACAACTAACATGGAAAAATAATCACACAGATTTCTCTTCCTTTCAAGGATGACCCTTTAGACCCTGCCATGTGAAATCTAATGTTCATTCTTCTATTTAGAAAATGTATATGATTGTAACACTCTATACCAATCTCTCTCTCTTTCTCCCACCCTCCCCCCATTTTCCTCTCCCCTTCTCCTCCCCCCTTGCTTTCCCCAAATGTGTAACCCACTTGCCAATCCAGTCTGTCATCAATATCCACAAGGGGACCACATTCAAAGCCACACCAGAGAGACGAGAGAAGGAGAGCAAGTCTGAGATAGGGGTAATTGGAGCAAGAACATGAACTTGAGGGAGGTCTTGAGGGGGAAGTGACAATGACAGTGACTGTTGTACAGCCACACACATGAACAAATAGTCTTGAGGATGCTGGTGGAGTGCTTCTCTTTCAGGAAAAAGGTAGGGGATAATAATGAGGGGCAATTTGGAGACCATGGGAAAAAATTATGCCGTATCAAATTATCTTGCAATCCAGAAGAGTATTTTTCAACAGTTAGCAGGCTTATACGTTCTAACAATCAAGGAATGTTTCTGCTCTGTTGATGTGCTTCCTAACAGATGAGAGAGTGAAAAATTAATCTTGACTTTTTAAGATGGGACATTAGGTGGAAATGATCAAGCGACTTCAGAATTACTGTCATATTTAGAACTTGACTACTATGGCAAAGGAGCCATAATAACTTATGTTTTAGCTAACAAACTACGGAAGAGTACAGGTATCCCTCAGTATCTGTGGTTTCAGGACTCCCGGGGATACCAAAATCCTTATATAAGGAACTGTCAAGCCCCTTATATAAAATGGTGTAGTATTTACATATAACCGACACGCATCTTCCCATATGCTTTAAGTCATATTTAGATTACTTATAATACCTAATACAATGTAAATGCTATGTAAATAGTTGCCACCATGCAGCAAATTCAAGTTTTGCTTTTTGGAAACTTTTGGAATTTTGGGAGAGGGGGGTGGAATATTTTTGATCTGTGGTTGGTTGAATTTGTGGATTTAGGACCCACGGATTTGGAGGGCCAACTGAACTATTTTCCTTATGTTCTATATACAACACTTTCAAACGAAGTTGGAAGGGAAGTAATCTAGGAGTCAGGTAACTGGTTCGAGTGCCAATTTGGTAAATAATAAAATTTATGGTCTTGGATGAGTCATTTAACTCTTGGAACCTTAGTTCTCTTATCTTTAAAATTAGGAGAGATGACTCGGTTAATCACCAAGACCTAATTCAACTCTAAAATTTTGTGCAATGAAAGGGAGTAAAACTGGAAACACGTGTTGGTCATTACTACCTACTATTTAGATGTCTGTATGCATAATTGCATCATTTAATCGTTATAGTACTGTCCAGTAGCATTTATCTCCAGAAAGACTAATGATAAATCCTCTTCATATTTCCCTGTGATATCTCACCTAATAAATAATCTCAAAAAATGTAACCTTTCATCTTAGCTGCAGAATATGGTAATATCAAAATGTTATACTAGATCCTTTATGTGGATTACCCTATTTACATTTAAATTTTCATTGATTTGAAACAATATATAAAATATTTTTATTTTAGATGTAGGGAGGTAGTAATTTTCTAAGTCTTAGAAAAATATATATACACTGTTACGGTACATGCACTAAGGAGATGAACTCACAGTCTCCTTGGACAACTTATTGATAAAAATTAGCCTACACGGATTTAAACAAATCTAGGATTAATTGATTGAATAGACATATTTTAGCTTTAAAAAGGCATTTAAAATTCAGGCTAAAATATGTCAGTTTATAAAACTACTTAGGTGGGTTCTAGAAATCTGAGGGAAAAAAAAGATATCAGAAAATCAGGTGAATCATAGGTTTAAAAATCTCTATCATCTATCAAAAACTTTAAAAACACCTTTTTTGATTTTTTAAAAAATACTCATTTTGAATGCTGCCTAACTTAGGTGAGGTAAAGTTATTAATGGATAGTTATTATTCTGATTGCTTATAATCACTTTTATTCTAGATTTTGAGTTTTCTTCAATATGAAAAAATATGCTAATTTTGTAAGTTTTTTAACATAAGGAAAAGATAATACTTTATCCATTGATCATGATAGGCAGGAATGGAACACAAATGATAGGGTAAGTTATCTTAAATAAAATATTCTCTCTTTATAGATACTTTTATTTCATTTCCTGATTTTTTCTGTTCATTTTGAAACTTAATATCACACAATCATACATATTTTTTTTCAAGATTTAATTTTCACTTTGCTGTCTCCATGCTAAGTGATGGAGATTGTTTCCTGATTAATACACTTTTAGAAGTATAAGTACTATGAGACAAGTTTTAACTTTTCAAAATATATTCTTTCATGAAGAATGCCACTACAGCATACTCTTGAACCTTATTATATAGGTTTTCAATGTATGTTGAAGAAGCTACCATTACATGGGAGGAGGGGAAAATACTTAAAGCATTATAAACATCATTTAAATATTTCTGAACTGTGAAGGTTCAAGTGTATCCTGCATTCTCATGCTTTGTTCCATCCTTTCCAAGCAATTGCATTGACTTGTTAAGGGATAGAGGGTATACTTCCATTGATCAGAAAAATAGCCTGACACAGCAAAACTGTCCGCTAATTCAAGACAGATCAATCCCACCTTTGTTTCCTTTTGGTTACATTATGGTTATTCATTCTGCATCACTTAAATTCCATAATACATATCTCAGTCTAAGAAAGGAAATGGTTAAAGAATAATCTTGGTAAAAAATGATATGTTCCTGGGTATTTCCCACACTGAATTGCTATAGAACTTGGTGGACATTATAACACCTGATCAAGTGCTTGGCCTCATTTTCAAGTTCACTCGAGAATTCTGTCCCTTTTAAGGATTTTATAAAAACCTTAGGAAGAAAACCTACCTTGGAATACAATTAAAAAAAAAAAAAACTTCATACAATCTTATATTAGTATGTTAATTCTCTTGGGAGGGTAACACTCAATCTCCAAGAGGTGCTAGCATTTTGACTTTTACTAACCTGAAAAGTTACATGCTGTTTAATACGGTTCCTACTCTTATCTGTAATCTTTACTTAGATAACAACAAAAATAGTCACAAATTCAAACCCCTCATAGCCTAAGTGGCCCACAGACATGTCAAATTTTTGCAGTAATGCTTGATGATATTTCTTTATTTACTACTTTAATTTTCTCTTATGTGCCATGAGACATAACCCATTAAAGAAAAGGGTTAAATTAGAATTTATGTTTGGATACTTTGCTATTATAAAGCTTTGAATTTAAGAGAAACGTATTTTAATTCGTATGCCTGACAAAGACATGTTTTAAAGCACACACTAAAAGGAAACAGCTTTTCAATTACTAAATGCAGTGCTCAGTAGGACAGAAAACTTACTGCTTCTCTTAAATGCTAGACCTTTAAAACATTTGCTGGATGACAGCATTATACAAAAAAAAAGTTTCCTTAGCAAAGAATTAAAGCTGAATATGCAACATTTCTTAGGAGCATTGAATAAGTCTATTTGTCCAGCTTACTTTGCAAAGACTGCGTAGAAAACAGCACCATAAACACTTTCAGTCCCCACACAAGGGCTAAACAAAGAGTCCTCTTTCTAGCCATCTAATCGGGTAATTTATTTTTTCAACCATCACATAAATCGAAACACAGCTGTAACCAATGACTTGCAGATCCAGTTCCCAGCCAGCTGGAATCAGTTCTGCTGAAACAGCAAGATTTTTACATTGTTCACTTCTGTACATCTGGAGAAATCATTGAGGTTCAAAGGTGACCAGAAAAGCTCTTTAAATAAATTCAACCGACAGTGAAGATTTGTCTAAGGATCTACAAACCCAACATTCACTTTTACAAAATGTTCATTTCATGACATTAATGCTTATAAAGGCTGTTTGCATCCTCATCAGTATAGACTTTATGAGTTACTAATTGAATTAAGAACTTAAATACCTGTTTCTTTCAAACAACTTGCTTCCAAACTTTTTCCTAGGAGTTGTAGCTACTAAAAAGATAGTCACATTAAAACACTATGTTACATGCAGAGACATAGGCCATAAGAAACTGTCACAAAACCAGATAGCAGAAATGTACCTACTCATATCTCAAATTTAGTCATGTTTAGCTAATACAATCCTCTATTTAGATAAAATGAAGGAGAAATACTACCCTAAAGAAAGCAGAGCTGGAATACTTCCATCAAGCTAGGTAGGCAAATCCCCAAGGAACCAGCGTCCTGGGAGAAACAAATGTGGATTAGGAATGTTCCACATGCAGTATTGCAGGGAGGTGATTCTGGCACCAGAAGAAGAGAAATCCAAGAGCAGCAGCCACTTAGCTCTACCCTGGAAGCATATAACTGCACATAGGGTAAAAGTTAAGATTCCCTGAAAAACAAAATCTGATGCAGCCAATCCTTGCGGTAAAGAGCGTTCCATTAAAAGTTTGATAAATTTAAAGCAAATAAAAACCCAGAAGAGTAACTGTATCCTTGACATTTAAATTATGCACAATATATTGATTCAAATGCATCATTTTCTTCACTAAAGCCGTCAAAAAGATATTCTTGGGAAAATGAATATGTCTGGCAAGCTTCTCAATCCAGTTTTTGTTGTGTTAAAAACACATAAACATGGGACTTCCCTGGTGGTGCAGTGGTTAAGAATTTGCCTGCCAGTGCAGGGGACATGGGTTCGTGCCCTGGTCCGGGAGGATCCCACATGCTGCGGAGCAACTAAGCCCGTGTGCCACAACTACTGAGCCTGCGCTCTAGAGCCCATGAGCCACAACTACTGAGCCCACGAGCCACAACTACTGAAGCCCGTGTGTCTAGAGTCCGTGCTCTGCAACAAGAGAAGCCACCGCAATGAGAAGCCCGCACGCTGCAACAAAGAGTAGCCCCCGCTCGCCACAACTAGAGAAAGCCTGCTTGCAGCAATGAAGACCCAACACAGCCAAAAAAAAAACAAAACAAAAAAACATAAATCACAAATATACTTTATTTTCTTTTCTTAGTTAATATACTGGTAAACATGTTATTTTCATTATTTAGCCATCTTATTCCAATGTGTGGCTATTTCAATTACACTGGATCAATAATCAGTAACTTCTTTATGAGTTGTACCTCTAACTAAAAAGAGTGGAAAAAAATAGTAATAAGGTATACTTTCCCTACTGAATGACAGATGGTGCTCACATAGTAAGTAGCAATTTCCCACTAGATAGTGAATTCACATAAAGTTGTTTTAAGTTCATTCACATGGTAAACATGTGACTGATTTTTATGTATCATTCACTGTATACACAGGCTATGGAAAAATATTTGAAAGGGTTGGAAATGTGATTTGATAAATAATGAAATACCCAGTGTCCTGAGGATTACCTTTAAGAATTTCAGGGCAATAGAAAATTGCACCCAACCAAAAGGCTCTTGTCTATTGCTGGTTATTAACTGGCTGTGGGATCTAGAGAAAACACATATTCTCTTTAGGTCTCCCATAGAATCAGGATCTAATGTCCTTTCCAGATCAAATATCCACATTTTTGTAGATAATTTCAAAAATCCCAATATATCAATATATCTGTGTATCCTATTGCTCCTGAAATGTAAAATCCCCAATTTTCTTTTTTAGTTTCATCACTCTGGGGGTGAACACCACTAAAAATCAATCCATCCTTTTTCAAATATGAACCAACCGATCCAGAAATCCACTAGATAATGTTCTTGGTAAGCACAGGGAAAGTTAACTTGATAGGAAAAACCCTTGAATGGACACAGCTTAATTTTATGAATATGCCATTTAAAATTAAGCAGCCAGTTAAATTTCTCATTGTTTTAAAATAGAACTAAAATTAGGCAACTCCCACACTGTTCCCTACTGCAATATTAAAGTATGCTTCATAAGGAAATCTACATGACTAAAGTTTTCAGTGCTATTTATAAACATTTTTGTTATTTGAATTCACATGTATTCCAGAATCCTGTGACCCTGTGATGCCTATATATTTATTCACATGTGTAATACTTTTAAGACATCTGTAACATATGACATATTTACATATATACACATATTTTATATAAATGAACATTTATTATGTTTGTGAAAAATAAAAATATCCAGGAATCTTCATAATCTACCATAGAAAATCACCTGTACCAATAGCATGACAAACTGTTCCACAAATACTTTTTCATAACAAACAAACAAAATCGACTTCCCATGACAATTTCAGCTGAGAGAAAAAAGGAGGGGTGGGTTCTTATTAAAAATATTTTATCTTAGGTGTTCTCTAACTGGTAATATCTTGGAATATGCCCAGCTAACAACTAAATTTAATAAATAATGAATTATTCAACACCGTGAGGATTATCTTTAAGAATTACAAGGTAATAGAAACCAATTAAGTCCTTACTAAAACTTTGTATTATCGAAGTTTGATTTAACTTTTTACTCATTTTCTTTTCTCACAGTTTCTTTGGCCTTTTAGTTATAAAATAAATTCTTAATATGTGATCCATGCAACACAGGCTATGAAAACTTTATAGAAAAATGCCCTATCTGTGTTACTCTGAGCTGCTGAACTCTAAAAATGTGTGCCAGTCCTAATTCATCCTCAAGAACTAAGAATGGATTTCTCATCTAGTTTTGAGCTGGTAGACTGAGGGAAATGGTTTCAGAAAGGCAAATATTTCATGTCTATTTGTGATTTTTGCTCTTACTATGCTAAAGGATTATTTCACTGTTAATATTAGCTTGACTCTTCTTAAGTACTAGCAAGACATGGTATTTCATCAATATTCCAAATCCTTTGTTAGGCATATGACATATAAATTTGTGTGGTAATAATAGTTTTAATTTTGGGGGGTTAGGTGTTGCATCACAACATAAATTTTAAAAGTAGGTACTCAAATATAATTACCATTAAACTAGCTTAAGGATTATATTTGTTATTTAATAAAGGCTTTTAAATCCTAATAATTAATTTTTAATATCAAAGCAGCATTTATGTATACTAGCTGTTTGCTTATATGCATATTTTGTTTATAGTGGTGGTATACAAGTATCATTCAGTCTCCATGGGGAAATAGTAGAATATTACAAAGTTAAAAGTGGTTTGGAACTTGGCAAGGTAGAAAGTAATAAAAATACATATTCAGGATGGAGTGAGAAGCCCTGTTTTGTTGCATAAAGATGAACATGAGGAGAATGCAGGGGCAGAGGGTGAGGCTGGGGTGAAACAGAGAAAGGGCTCATAAGACAAGATTCTTAACACATACTCTAGAGTCTTCCTAAATCAAATAATACTTCCAAGTTAGGATTGCACATGAACTAGTTTGTCTCTTCTATTTGAAGAAAAATAAGTAATACTTAAATGATTCCTTCTCTATTTCTGATAAAAGAGAACTGGATCTTGTATTGATTTGAAAAATACTGATGGATTTATCTTTAAAGTTTAAGTTCACTACTGCATATGATCAAGAATAAAGATTTTTGAAAGTCTACTCTGACCTTGATAGTTTTAAATTTTGACAGGTTTTCTTTGTCAAACTATGGCAAGTCCAGTCACTTCTTTAACCAGGGTTGGGTCATTCAATATGAAACACCAAGAGAAAGTAATAGGATATTTAAAAGTCATAAGATTATAATCAGGCATTTTGATTCTTTGATTGGATTATCAGATATACTGACTCTTTGTCAGAAAGCGGGTATCGTGAACCATTTTAGAATGTTTTATCCAAGGGTTTAGACAAATTCTCTAGGTCAGGAAGGAATAGGCTATTAATTTGCGTATAAATTCTTTGGAAAAGAAAAAACCTACATGTGTATAGAATGTATACATATACACATATATATTTTATATATGTATCAGATTTTGCAATTTAATTGATCTTTTCAGTCACTCAGAGAGCAATGTTCTGTAAAAATGGTTCCTAGATTTGTAAAGATATGAAGAAATCAAAACGCTACAAGGGTAGCTTTTATCTTTTGAGATTTAATGGATATTACCTATCAATGGGTGAAGTTATAGAGCAGGTAGCTAAAAAAAAATATTTTAATTAGACTGAAATTAAGAACTCTTTCAAGATGAGCTGACATTCATGTCAGGGTCCAGGTTTTTGGCTTTTTCTTTCCCCCAATTTCACCACCCTTGTAGTAAATCAGTTTTAAAGACCTAAAATATCTTTCTTTCCAAGGAAACAATTATAAAGCATGTTTGAAATCTCAAGTCTATTTTCTTTCCAGAGGATTTACAAGTCTTCCAAATACACCATGTTAATGAATGCATTTATCTTTCCATACTTCTAAGTAGTAAAAAATTCCCACAATATTATAGGCACTGTTGTAAGCAAGTCAGGGATAGAGTTCGTGGATTACATAGAGGCTATGACCATGAATTAGCCTAGACAGAAAGAGTATTATACCCATGTAACTTGTACCAATAATTCTTATATCTGTGTAATTAATTAAAATTAGAGTGGATAAAAGTGATTTGGGGTCAGGTATTCCAATACTTTTTGCCTTTACAGGACCAATCTCATATAAATGAAAATTTGATATGTAAAAATTAGAAAAATCACACTCAAATGGGTACTTCAAATGGCACTTACCCATCAAGAAGGGTTACACAAGGTTATTTCTAGAGCTTCAGTCACTCTTGAATTTGACATATAGTTTGTGACCGTCCACTGGGTACAAGAGACTAAGTTGCTAAAAAAGTTAATAACATGCAGGGAAAAATGGTCTCTGTCCTAAAACAGCCTAGTATGTAGTGGAAGTGTCAGACACAAACAAAATTATAATGCAGAGAAAATGGGAAGCATGCTGTTTTAAAGAAACTGTGTAAGAACACAGGGGAGAGAGACTAGCCAACAACTCCACTTGAGTTGAGCCTTGAAGGATGAGAAGAACTGTCAGAGGAGGCAAAGTCAGAGAGAAAAGACATCGGGTCTGAGGGCAGAGAAACAGGTAAGGCTTAAAGGGAGTGATTCATACAACATTTGGGAAATGACCAGGTGAGAGAGGTGCAACTGGCTTATGCAAGGAATATTATTAGGAAAAATGGCCAAGCATTTGAATTGGAGCACAGTTACAGAGGGTCTTTAGTGTTATACTGAAAATAAGTTAGTCAAAAATGAACAATTAAAATCTTTTTGAGTAGGTTTTTTTTTTTTTTGATTAGTATAATGACCCACCAACAATAATACCAATAATTGCCATTTATTCAACACCTAATTCCTATCTAGTCCAGTGCTGGTATAGATCATGCCATTTTATTTTATCATCACAATGACTCCATGAGGTAAGTGATATCCTTATTTGCAATTTGTTGACAGGGAATCTGAGGTTCAAAGAAAGTAAAGTAATGTACCCAATATCAAACCACTAGTAAATGGCTAGAATTTGATCCTGGCTTATCTAATTCTGAAGTTCATCTCTTTCTTAAGTGTATTGTCACAGCACCAACTCAAAATTAAACTGCCCTCTCTGAGAGTAGACTTTTGAATTTGGATCTCACTACCCAACAAAATAGGCAGTCTCCATCATGTAAGGAAGAACTTCTAGGCACAGAGATTCTAGAAGTCCCTTTGTATTCTGAGAATTTTGGAAGTGGCAGAAGGATTCAAACATAGGTCTGTTCAATCCCAAAGCTCATGCTCTTCCCTTAATCGCATGTTACTATTTGTCTAATTAATAATTTAAGTACCTGTATAAAATTTCATTCCGGGAAAGTACCATAGAGTGTTTAACTGTTTCCCAATTGCTGAGAATCTCTGGGGTTCCAATTTGGGGATGTTACAAATAGTGTTGAAATCAATACTTTTCTCCATGTGTCTTGTTCCCTATTGAATTTCTTCCTTTGTGTAACATTGCAGAAGTGGGAAAGTTATAATGATTTAAAACAGCTGAGTAACTTGGGCATAACTGAATAATTGGTGGCCTAGAGATTTTTTTCCATTTTTGTTTGAATTTTACAACATATCAAACATAGAACCATAATATCTAATATGATTTCTTGAAAGCCTTTGCTTGTAGGTTTCATTCATTTTTTCCATTAGTTCATTACCCAACTATTTTGTTGCTCATCTATTTCTGATCTGACTACACATTAGTTAGCTAAAAAAATCAGCTAAATTTAAGACTTTTCTTTATCTAGTAGACTTTGAGAATAGCCACTGAATACTTTAATGTTCAAAGGACATATCAACAAAATATTCTATTTTCTCTCATGTGGTATTTTCAAGTTACATGATAAAAGAGTATTTAGCAATATACCATTATGTCTATTCCAAGGAATAAAGTCAGTTTGTAGAACATCAAAGTTTGTACCAAATCTCCCATGAGGATTTTATCTAAGCAAGAAATCTATCAGTTTGGAGACTTTTACTTGTGTTTCTATTTCATTCACATTTCTAACATTTTTAACCTTCTGAAAATAAGCACTTAAATCACAGAAAAGCTAACTGTATCACAGGACAAGTGTTTTTGAGAGGTCTAAATTAATTTTGAAAGCACATACCACTTCTAATTTGAAAATTTAATATATGAAAGAAACGCAGATGAAAAAATACACTGAAACTTAGAAAATGAGTTCTAATTTTCTCTGCCATGTTCATTGTGCAACTACAGGCAGGCTATTTAACACTTCAAGGTTTTGGTTGCCCCATTTGAAAAAGCACGAAGCTACCACATTGGATTGGAATGTTAATTTCACAACTTTAAGCCCACTTTAAACAAAAAGTGCCATATCAATGCAAAATAACATGTCCATGTAACAGTTTGATTTGAGGTTATTTTACCTGCTACTTTAAAATCAAATTTTGTTAAATGAAACAAAAAAAAATTCCCAATTCATTTCTATGTTTAAACTTGGCTTGATGCACCTGGAACATGGTGACAAATTTGCTGGGTTTTAAAGATGTGAAGCAGAGCAAAGAGTACAGGGAAAAGTCTAAACATTTCCCTTTAATTGAGGTACATAAGGTCTAGTAGGGTAAAAAGAAATAGTAACAACTAGTGGACTTTTCAGGGTCTGAGGGCACTGTTATTCTAAGAGGAAGAATCAGATAAATAAAATTTCCAAATTGTAATAATGCTATCTCAATTCACAAGTCCCTTCCAAAAGTTTGATTTACAAAAGCAATTAAAAATATGAAAGGCACTTCAGACTCCTTTGAATAGGTGACCCTATAATAATTTTGAAAATAACAACTTGCACATAGACCCTAAAAACACATCTACTACTTATGAGGAGGAAAAGGAGGTAAGTGAACAAGTCAGGGAAATGTAATACGCAGAGATTCTTTTCCTGGTTTCTTCCATGAACCCTGATCTTTCTGTCTGAAGAGCGGTAGCAGTGAGGGACTTTCTCAGTAGGGTAGGAGAGGATCCATTGGGTGGATTCTCAAATAATCCCAACTAGTTTTAAAGGAAGCTGACTTGTGACTGCAATAATTTATCCCAACTTCAGATAGCCAACTTTTTATAACTGTAAAGTGAGTAGTAGTACATGCCCATACACCCTGGATAATTTTTAAAGTGTCTTCTCCCTTTTATTCATTATTTAGAAAAAAAATCAATAGTGTGGGGGAATAGAAGGTAAATTTCTACTCCGACTACTCTTCATCTCCTGTTCAGATAGACTTGAGGGTATTTGGAGAAATTTTTATCAATATTCCAGACAACACTCCTACATAGATCTCTTTTAACTAAAAGAAAATTTCAAATATATATATACATACATATATACATATATATATATATATATATATATATATCATACTGTTTAGAAGTGAAAGTATTTCACTAAGGGTTATTTCTTAAAGAGAAGAAAAACACTTTGGGTATTGCATGAATTAGAAGCATACATTACGACAACAAAGGAACAGCAGCAATAAAACAAAGCCGAGCTTGTTTAATAAAAAATGCTTATTCATTCATTCATTCACTCTTTACAGTCAAAACTCTTTTCACAAAAAGGCTATCTTGGGGCTTCCCTGGTGGTGCAGTAGTTGGGAATCTGCCTGCCAATGCAGGGGACACTGGTTCGAGCGCTGGTCCGGGAAAATCCCACATGCTGTGGAGCAACTAAGCCCGTGAGCCACAACTACTGAGCCTGCGCTCTAGAGCCCATGAGCCACAACTACTGAGCCCGCGTGCCTAGAGCCTGTGCTCCACAACAAGAGAAGCCACCGCAATGAGAATCCCACACACCACAACGAAGAGTAGCCCCCGCTCGCTGCAACTAGAGAAAGCCTGCACACAGCAACGAAGACCCAACGCAGCCAAAAAAAAAAAAAAAAAATAGTCTATCTTGAACAAATCAGAGAGGTAGACTTTCTAACCAAAGAGGTATTTGACCTTCCAAATTTTCTGGACAGCTACCTAAGCTGTTGCCTCCAATTCTTCAGGATCCAGGTACTTTAGAGTTTTTACACACCTCAAACATGTCTGGAATTTTGTGTTTCTTTCTTCAGAATGGTTTGCCCTACCTTGAAAAACACTGAGTTAAGGTTTTAAAGAAACCCTGTAAAATTTTCCTTGAGGTTAAGTACAGAATGTGTTAGATACTATTTTTAAAAATATGAAGACAGGAAAGAAAAGTCATAGAACGGCCTGTTCTTCAGGAGAAATAACAATGATACATTAAAAAAAAAAAAAAAAAAGAAGATGAAATTACTAAGGGCTTCAAAATTGAACAGCATGAGGTTCAAACATGTTTCTTTCACATTCCTTCCACATTCCAGTTTATATCTTCTTGGGATTTACTGAACAACCTCCATATCACCTGTTACTCATCCACTGGGCAGATGCATTGAGAAACGTGAAACCTCTGCCTTCTAGTGTGTATTGCCAACCACTAATGCAACCACGTGATAACAGAAATCCTACTCTTGACCAGCTGAGTGTACCTCTATTTCTACCTACACGCAGGATGCTTTTTTGCTGCCACTTCTATAATTTCCATTGGCTTTTAATCTAACTTCCAACTGGTTCATTCACCAGACCTGGTGATTTTGTGCTGCCTCTTTTTCCTTTGAAACTTTAGCAATGACTTTTAGAAAATACTTTATTAATTTTACCCAGTTGTCTTCATTTGAAGTGTAGATGGTTGTAGTTTAGCACCTGTTTTGTAAACCAATGTTGATTCTATTTATTAGAATTTTAAAAATTTAAATTAAAAATTTAAAAAAATATGCTTGACCTTGTTTTCAAACAATAATGTATCCCTGCTTCTTTCTACTTATACATGCAAAATTCATCACATGAATTCTCATTGCATTTTCTAGTTGAGACTGGAGCCAAGGAAATCTTTGTCTTCTCCAAGTGCTACAATAACATGCTCTAAGTGAAGGTAACTTGAATATGAAAGAAGTAACCAGAGAATTGAATTTCATAAATGTAATAACTGTTTGGAGCTTGAAGTCATACTAACAATGTTTCTGATAATGAAAAACATTTTTATACCTTGAACTCTGGTTATCAGAGAGCATTGCTTAGTTCTAGTTAAGAGTCTACACCAAGGAGACCACTACCTATTAGCTTTACCTATTATTTAAAACTATTTTCAGAAAAATTATTAGGAAGGAACATACTAGCTTTAAAATTTCTATTGAAGAATGGATCTTATGATTTAGGTAATATGTACATATTGTATTTTTACACATAAGGGAATATAATAAGGCTAATATTACGTGTCTTTCCTCCAGTAAAAATAACAAGTGGAAAAAAATGCTAGCAATGATGAAGGAGGTAATATATGCATCAAGATGAAGGCCAGTTTCCCACAGTTCAAAAAGCATCACCCTAGCTATTTTGGAACAACCTGTGAATTCAACAATGTTCTAAGAGCCATCATTTGATGTAGCCTCACTGACCAGATTATCTGCCAAATCCATCCTTGTTTCTCCTGCATGAGACTGGACCAACCTCTGCTACTACCACTTAACAAGCAGCTAAGAGGGGGGTGGGATAATGTTTCGTTGGAATAAATCATGTTGGTAGAACTAAACAAGGCTTAAAATCTGAGCTTCAAAGAACTATTTAACCATTTGAACATCATTCTATGAAACTGAGGCTAACACAAGCAAAGAAAAAGTAATTCAAGGTACAGACACTGGAAAATAAAAATCCATGAAATAGAGTCATTAATAAAACATGCAGGAAATATGCCCTCCCACTAAAGCCTAATCACCCAACATTGGGGTCTGTATACTTGCTGATGTAATGTGAATTTTGGTTGCTCTAAGAAATATTAATACTCCTGAAAAAATGGGGGCAAAACAATTTAAGCCATGCCAAAATAAGCATTTCTTTTTGTCTTCAGAATATGTATAAATGTATCATAAATAGAACCATTATAATTATTTGAACATCAACCTCTTTGAAGAATAACACATAAAGGTATTCATAGCTATTCAAAATTAAGGTGTTATATTTTATTAAAAATATAAAACTAATGAAAAGTAATGAGCATTAATTAAAAAAAAAATAAGAGTAGTACAGACAAAACAAACAACGTGAGAGTAAATCTTTCAGTAGCAAAAGGGAGAAATCAGGTAACACGGTCTATTTCACTTTGAAGACCTATCCTTTCCCTGCAAATAGATAATGGGTGTCAACATGTTTTTCCAAAAGTTCACAATAAACAACATTTTCCCTCAAAACTATGAGTAAAAACATACTGGGTAGGAAACTTTTTATATATGAGTATCCTAACTATGGAATTCAAAGTAAGTATTATATGGTCAAATACAAAGAGTTTATTATGCCATTGGTTTTCTTGTAGTCCTCTCTAACCTCTGTTTATAGGACACAACTTAATTCATTTATCTCATATTCATTTGGTTTTAGTTCAGCTTTTTAGATTCAAGGGGAAAATGTGTCTGTGATCAGATCTTCCCCCCAAGATCCACCAGAAGGAGAATATACACAGGCAACAGTTTTTGAGGCATTAAAAGTAGCAGCCTCAGGATGGATAAACACAGACTATGAACGTTCACACTACATATTGTGCAGCGTTAATTGAAGAATGTTTATTTGGCACAAAAGCCACCCCTTTTTTGTACATTCCATAAGATGGTGGTGTCATGTTTACATGGCTGTGCCACCTTGCAGCAATGCATTCTTCAAAACAATTTTTAAATGCTTTTTAATTTACCTCTCTTCTGAGACTGGATTCATACAGTTAATTGAGTCTATGTTTTGGAACCCTAGGTGCAGACAATGCATTATCAAATATTTAGATACCTTTTACAAGATTGAAAGAGAGGCCTCGCATATAAACTAACCAGTTTCATTGCAGAAGGTTGCCATGCATGCAACATGTGTGAGTCAGCTGCACAAAGGAAATAAGTATAGTAAATTTGCTATTTTCTTATGTGGGATACTCACTTTTTCTTAGTTCCCAAGAAATATAAAACTTGAAGTCATCCTTTCATCCAACTGAACATGAAAATTAGCAGAGAGGCTAATCTAGATCAGATATGGGGTCAAAAGTTGCCTATAAATATATAGGAGAGGATTTTTTTCCTATAGGAAAAATATTAGTGAGCAATGTTGAAGATATTATAATTATTTTGTTTAAGGAAAACCTTCTGTTATTGATGATGGTATGGTGTTGATAGCCAGTGAGAAAATAAGAACACCAAAAATGTTAAGGTTTGGTTAAGTGGTCTCAGAGTAAACCCCTTAGAGTCTTGAAGATCAGGGAAATCTGAAAAAAATATGGTGATCTTACAGTAATTTTAATAATTCAAAGTAAAGCTTTATTTTTCAGTGTACATTAAGCTTGATTCAAGGGATAAGGAATGAAATTTGCTGGGTTCAGAAAAAAAACCTTTTTAATTGACCACTTTGCAACATGAATCCATAATTTTCCATTCCTTAGATATTAAAGTTAGTTTTTACAAAAGTTGACAGTTACTAAGGAAGAGAACAGGGCAAGGTGGATACACTGAATAATTTTAAAAATCTTAATTCTCCCCTTAAAGATTTTGTTGAGAAAAAGAAAAATAATAAATTTGCTTTTTTGACAAATGATATTAGATATTATAAACTCATAGTATTTAACACAGGCAAGAAGCTCAGAATCATCTCAAAAACCCTAGAAATGTGATCATCTGTATTTTTTATAAGAACTTTTAAATTAAAATGTTGCCAGTAAGAACCAAAAACAATGACAAGTGGGATCCATACTCAAATTATTTGATGGAAGTAACTAAGATTTTTAAAAAGTACATCTCATGAATTTAGGTTACAAAATATTTAACCAGAGACATCATAGTCTAACAGTGCAGGATACAATTCACTATTGAATGTGACCCTTTCCTGACTAATTATATTTAATATTTTCTGCATTTTTCCATAGGCATAACTTTAAGATGAAATTTTTATTATATAAAAATGTATATTCATTTTAATGTTCAATTTTGAGCATATACAGTAAGTCTTAATGTTATAGTATGGTACTTAGAACACTTAAAATACAGCTAAATCATTGTACTTACTCCCCAGTTTATCTCTCCTATCTATATTACTTTTCAAAAAGCCATGTTACACATACGCAAACACACACACACACACACACAGGGGATTTGAAGGTAGAAAATCAAGTAAAAATGGGAAAACAAGATTGTAGGTATGAATAGTAAGGAATAAGTGTCGCCTAGAGTGTCATATAAGGGACATATTAGACTAACAAGCCTCTTTGGTTTCAACACCAAAATGTTATTCACAATTTTGCAGATACATCCTCTCCTAATTATTGATGCCTCTCAACTGACCAACAAAAGTAGATAAATTCTCATTGGAGAGCTTGTACTGTCACTTATTATATTTTCTGTAGACAATTAGTGAAGGCAAGACACTTAAGAACTAATTTATTCTACCTGAGAATGATAAAAATCAAAATGCCAAGAATTTGAAACATACACCCTAAAACCAAGAATTAGTAACTTCAGTGTTAGGAAAACACCATGCAGGTAAAATCCAAGGACATGTATTTTCTACTTGGTGGAATGGCATAAAGAAATACAGCTATTTGGAGAAAAGTTCATTTCCAACTTTTGGTCCCATAAAAATAAACTGTCTTTTTAACCATTTCTCATATGAAGGGTGGACTAGAATGTACTGTCTTAAAAATCTGAGTCAACTAGAATTAGTATAATATTCATCTTCAATAAAAAATAACATGACAAGCAGTGATAAAAGCCATTTTTTAGAATATTTTATAAATATTTACATAAATTATTGGTCTTTTAAAAGCAAGACTGGTATATATCCAGGATTTGTTCTGAGATAAAGACACACTTTTATCCTCCTACATCTATAATTTAGAAAAGAGAGGAATTATGGAAAAAAAAAGAATTATGATCTCAAGTTAATATATGATCATAATGAAAAGTCAATGTTAAATTAAGTTCCCATTAGTATATGAAGCTAGAACAGAATTTTTTTTCAAAAAAGATAGAAGCATAATGCCTATCTGGTGAAAAAGTGATCCAGTATGTTTTATGACGTGTTATTGCATAGGCCTATGTAAGAAAAAAAGGTATGATTTACAGAGAAATCATACTTAACACAGATAATTACTAGACCTCACTACAATTATCTTGCTATATTACAGTACAAATTTTAGTTATGTGGGGCTCACTTTTTAATTTTAGAATCTTGCTAAAGTTTTATGAGCACTTTACTAAGAACAATAGGTACTGACAGAAAATACAAGAATTGGGAGCAAGTCATCACCACATACATGAAATTTTGGCGTCCCTTGAAGGGGATCCATAGGTATCTACACAGCAGTAAAAACCAGTGACATAGTACAATTAATTCACTTTGCTGATTTACTGCTTCTGGTTATCAAGGGTGGAATGAATTTCCTGACAGGCTTGGTTTGTAAGCAGCAATTGGACGGTTTGTGAACACTGGTAAGGGCAGGGTTTTCTGTTTACTGAAGCCATTCACATTACTAAACCACAGGTGGGGTGGCCTTAGTCTACAATGAAACACCTTCTCCTCCATTCTTACACTGGGAAAACATGAGCATTCAGTTGAGGGTGGTCAGATGGCGCTTCAACCAAAGAATTACAAAGAGTGACTAAAAGGGAAAAAAAAAAACATCTAGCAAATTCTAGGTGGGTTACTGTTTTTATCCCTGCAGTTCTTTCCACTCCCTTTACCAGAAACTTTTGGATACAGACTTTTCCCCTTTTTGCAATGGGTTTCTTACTGACTTACAAGGGAAAGGGTCACCCGTGTGGAGCAACTTGACAATTCCAGAAAGGCATCTCTTTCTTCCCGATTAATTTTTGCACACTGCAGTTTGAGGTGGAGAGACACTGCGCTGAGCAAAGTCGCCAGCGGGGGAGTTGTTCCTGGAATGTGTTGAAATGTGCATTCCTTAGATGCTGGGAAGAGGTGACTGCCCCCTTATTGGCATCTACCCATTTTCACTGGTTTGGCTGCATCAGTAGGACACAGGTATTATTTTGAAATACTCAGTGAATTCCCTAGCTCTTAATCACTGACAAAGGACTGCTCATAGGTTTCTGAAATTAGGCTTTCAAAGCAGAGCTACATGTTATCCACATTTCATTTGGATGTCTTCAATTTTTGCTTTGTGTATTCTGTTTTTAAAGAATGAAGTTGAGAGAGTCATCTCATCTTGGTGGAAGCTTTTCAGCCATGAGCAAGACACCATACTTAGCATGGGAAATACACAGGTAAATAAGGCAAGGCCCTTTTCCTCTAGATTAGTAATACAGCAAATAGACTCATGCTAAATATTTATTGACAATTACCTATTTTTCATTCCTTCAGTAAAATATTTTAATTGTCTTTATTAAATACCACTCTTTTTCATGGTTGCTTTCTTTTCTCTGAAAAATAATTTTAAAAACTAAGAAAATGGAAGTAAGTCTTTTCCTCCACTCAACTAGTTTTTCTTTAAAAGATTTTTTAAAACAGCAAATAAACTTCTGATCAAAACTCAGGCACACAGCTGCTTTCTAGAACCGTCTTGCGAGTTCCTGACTCACCCGAAGCCATCTTCACGCCATATTGCACTCCTACCCCAGTTCTTCCACTCATCTATTCCTGTTAATATGCTTGTGATAATTCTCTCTTGAGAATTATCTTAGGATTCCAAGTTACATAAATGATGATGAAAGTGATTTACCTAAGCAAGCCATTTAAAACTATCATGGGTTAGGCTTTATATAGACTTCTGTTTGATATTCAAATTAATGTGTAATATGAACAATAATGAAACTAGTTTAGAAATAGTATTGCAATATTTAAACTTTCATTAATTTGCATAGGCTTTTGGTTACCTTTTTCTGAAGTAGATTGGTTATGTACTAAACGTTCAGGCATAAGAATGTAATAAAAGAACTTTAAAAATAAAATAAAATAGAGCAAGTGAATATGTATGGTTTTTTATTCCTTCTTTGGAAATCCCAAAGCACAAGAGTACATTGTTCTGTCAAAACCCTTATCATATTGTATTATAATTACTGTTTATAGTCTATTTTTCTGACCAGGCAGAGAGCTTCAGGGATCTTAACCTATTAATCTTTGGATCCCAAGTTCTGACATAATGTCTGGCAAGTAGAGGATGTTCAGCATAAATCCATTAAATGAAAGAATTAGTGAGGAGAGAGAATGTGTGGGATTCTCTCATTCTGCCATTTATGGTGCAAGACCTCTTAGCTCTTAGCCCCCTTGAATCTTACCTTCCTCATCTGTAATATGGGTGAAATAAGGAGTTGTATAGAGCCTCAAAAGAGATCCTGTGTGTGTAAGTTATAAAGAATTGCATGGCGCTTGGTTAACTTTGGGATCCTCTAGCTCAGTCAGAGCCGATCCACTTACTATGTGTGAAACACTGGGCTAGGTAATGGAACATCCAGCTCCTTTCCTCATGGCGTTGAACGTCTGGTGGGAGATACTGCCAGATAAATGGGCAACTGCAATAACACACCGTGACAAAGGCTGGGCAAATGACGGTATGCTAAGGAGCACACCGGAGAATCTTTACCACAGCCTTGAGGCATCTAAGGAGGATTCTTAGAGAATGCGATATCTAAGGTTGATGCACGACAGGTAAATATTTCAGGCAATGGAGGAGGAGATGAGAAGACCAGGAGGGAGGAGTGAGAGGGATGATGTTATGTACGTAAGGGTGGGGGGCCGTCTTCAGTTCCTCATGTCTTAGTCTTGTTCCAAAGATCATGCCGACAACCTTTTGTAATCTTGTATGGGTCATCTATTTCCAAACTGTACCGAAAAATATCTCAGTTAAATTAGTTTTTTCTTCCATCATGTAGGAAGTTTTCTCTTTGGAACTACATTCCAAGAATTTCCTAACTTATAAAGCTTACTTATCACTTTTGTGATTTGGTAAATGTTCTATCAGAAGAAATAGCAAAATCCCATCTTCACAATGCAAAAAAACCTTAATAGTGTTCCTAAATATATTGCATGTAAGTAAATTAGCTTTAAAAACCTGAAAGCATTTTACCACTGAGTGGTTTCGCTTCTCATTAATTATTGGTATTACTTGACTTCTTTAAGGTAAAAAGAATACTTTTCATGGAAATGTATTGACAGAATTATCAATTTAATGAATTTTGTCACACTGCGCTGCTATTTGTGATTAATCATCACATACTAGGTGTCATATTAGCATTTATATTTTGTATGTTTCATGTAAACACCATAATATTGTGAGGTGTATTTTGTGCTGAAAAAATTAAACCATGTACTAAGGTCAGTTGTGTTAAATAAAACACTGACTTCTTTAAAAGAGTAGTGAAAAGAACATGACCAAACAAAAAAAAAAATCAAGGTTGAATTCTTGGTATAGTTATGAACTAGTTCTGTGGCTTCAGGTGTGTCACTTAACTTCTATTTTACTTAACCATTATTTTCTTTATTCTCCTCATTTACACTTTAAATAACATGGAAACAATGTTTGAAAGACCTTTCAATGGAGATTAGTTATAAATACTTAAAGTTAATTTAAGTATGGGTAAGCCCTAGAAGTTAAAATTAAAAAAAAAAACTTCCATATTATCACCTTTTATTTCAGTATGTGAATTCTAGACTAAGAACCAAATCTCCTCGAGCACTATTTAAAATACAAATGTAGATTATATGTTTCACTGAATCCTTGTTTACATTATAATTATCCTCATATTTCAGGGTTTGAAATGGATTACAGGAACATCAATAAAGGAAGACATTTAAAAAATAATATTAAAAGATCCAGATACCCAACATATCAAATAAAACTGAGATAGAAAGAATTATGAGGTTATTATAAGAGGAGATCCTTAGGTATTTTTCTAGAAACTTGGATTGTAAATATGTTTAAAAGAACAATTTTATGGGCTCAGGAGAGGAAATGACCTATGGAATAATTCTCATCATATTCACACCGTAATGCAACAGTTCACTTTGCTCATTTTGACTTATCAGTTATACCCACTATTCTTCCTGAAAAGAGCATACAGTAGAAAAATCTGGTGCCTTCCTGGTTCCTGAAAAAACTGAATTGCTACTTACCTTGGAAGATGAACATGGCTTCAAACCATATAGTATTTATTACACAAGTTATTATTTTTCCATCCCCAAATTTCCTAATGATAAGAAACAGCCTATTTTAATCAAATTGGCTTCCCTTATGCTCCTTACGTGCAAGAGACGCCCATCTGGGCCTGGAGATAATGATGCCATGAGATGGTAATCTAAGTGTTAGGACACAGTCAGGGCAGTCTTCTTCTAAAAATAAGTGGCCATTTAAATGCTACCATATCTTGTTTTGCAAATTTATCCTCACACAGCAAATAATCATTTTTGGTGCAAAAGTTAGTCATAAAATTCTCCATTAGTGGTTGGTAATGGACCATAATATTACATGTTTGTAAAAAGTGCATTTGGAAAATGAAATACTGGAAGTAATGGCCATATATGGAATATTAATATTTATATGAGATAACCTTGTAGGGACAGATTTCCTTTTTACTGACAACGGCCTGCACTGAATAGTTTCCATTTTCTTAGGAGAAGGAGCTCTGAAATTCTATCATTTGTCAAGCTATATTAATATTCTGCTTTGTTGTGTTCTAGCTGATTTCATAGAAAAATGGGAGTGATTAATAATTGTTAGTTTTACGGTAGATGTGATAAAATAAATCAGAAAGGAGTCTTGGAATGTTAAACATATTACAGCAAACAATATTAACCTATGTCTAAATCAAACCTGAATGCTTACAGCCTATTTCCAACCTGCATTATTAACACATAACCCTAAAGGGATGGAATTTCAAGCAAGTATCAAGAGAGGATCTGGCACTTGCAATCGTACTTTCAACATAAGGTTATATGCATTCCCAGTGCGAGGCCAATAATGCTAGAGGGGATGTGTTCACTTTCTACCATGGTCAAAACTGACAAAGATGCTTAAACTGAAAATAGAGGGAACCGAAATCGCCTCACTGTACACAAAAAAATTAATTCCAAACACCTTCATTTCTTATTTTAAAAGGAATTTGTTTTTATTTGCATAAAGAAAAATATAATACTATTTTCAATGACCAACTCAGACTGGATGAAACTGTTGCTTTTAATGTCCACAAAGTAATGAATAATAGTAATAATGACTAGGAGTGAATAGTTACTGAGCCCTCACTACAAGTCAAGCACTGTTCTGTTCTGTTTATTTCATTCAGCCTTCTCCACAACCTTTGAGGCTGGGCATCACTTTACAGGTGAAGCATCTGAGGCACAGTTCTAGCAAACTATTCCAAATCTGACAACCTGACACTGAAGCACACTCTATCTCTGTTTGTTGTTCTCTCTCTCCCTGAGCAGGGAAGTGAAAGACTCATTGAAGGTTATTGCTCAGTTTAAGAGCTAATTACTTAACACAGATTGAGAATCCCTAAACTGCAGTCTGAACTAGCCAGCTGTTTATTTTCAGGAACTAAAGGGGCCTGTAGCATGGGGACTCAATGGGTGTATAGCCCATGGCTGTTCTTGGAACTTTACTGGAATGTACGTGGGAGAATATTAGTTTTCTCTTACTGGTGTAGAATAAGTGAGTATGTAAGTATAGAATATTCTACTAGTGTAGAATAGCTCAGCCATAGGTCTAAGGCAGCCCAGACCAAGCAATGAGAGGCAAAATTGTGCAGTGTAAACACTAGGACGGGAGAAAGGAAATCTGAATTCAAACCAAACCTTAGTTTCCTCATCTGCAAAACATGCATCCTAATAACTTCCCTGCTTCTCCTTGGGTTATTACAGAATAGAAACAAGGTAACAAGCATACAAGTAGCCTGCAAACTGCCACAAAGTAGGCATAGTTATGAAGCCAAAGCTGAAACAACCAATCGTTAGGCAAAAGAAAGGACCACTGGGCTTGAGGTCAAGGGTAGAAGATCCACATGTCCAGATCAACTTCACTAGGAAAAATAATACTGCTTCAGCTTCGCTTTTCCCTGGGCCTGTCCCTGGAAGTATGCACTGTCACAGCTCCAAAGCAAATTAAGTGACTGCATCATAGAACCAGAAGATTTCCTGGATCTTATAAGGATAAGCCCTCTATGGGCCACTCCAGGATGATCAACAACTTTCAAGAGAGATTTTCAGTAAGTGAATCTGTAAAATAAGATGAAGTTTGAATGAGAAGAAATACAGTATAGCACAAAAGCACTAACCTAGAATTCAGAAGTTTGGCCAGAAGTAGTTCCACAGCACTCACTTATTCTGGAAATATCCATCGCTATAGGTCCACCTTGTGCCAACCACTGTGGATACTAAACTGATCAGACACACACAGTTTTCTACTTTTTGGAAATTCACAGACTACTAGGGAGGCAGATATTATATAATTAATTGCAAAAAAAGTTTGAGCTTCCGTTTTCTTAGTTATTAAATGAGGATATTGGAGGAAATGATTGTCCAAGTTCCTGTCACTCTTATTACCTATGACTGATTTTTTTTTAAGTTACAAACTAAAGAAAATAAAAGGATACAATGGCAATTCAAAAAAATATGAGAGTGAAAAAAGGCCAGAGCATGCAACTTAAGCATTATTCATTACATATAAATGTGAATATAGGGGAAAAGCAGATCTCAAAGAATGAACGCAATTTTGCAAGAAATAAAAATAATTTTAAAACTTTTAGACAACAGGAACAAAATCAGCAAAGACTTCCACGTTCATCTTCACCATATTACATCAGCTTCTACTTACTGCATTCCCAGTAACAATTGATAACATAATTTAAATTATGCTGTTTCATTTAATGCTACAGGAGCTCTATGCTGTATTATTACCCTAGTTTTTAGACAAAACAAGTAAGGCTTATAGAGACGGCCTCCACAGCTACAAAATGATAAGTCCACATTTATACTCTGCCTGCTTCATTCCAAAGCCTGTGCTTATGTACTTTACTGCCTTCCGTTACAGAGCTTGAGCTCCCCTTGGGCATGGAGCCCCAGTATGGCTGAATATTAGGCAGTGGTGAATGGGTATGACCTGGAAAGAAATAGTGTCAGGAGATGGAAGTGTAGCCTGACATAGATTTATGTTGGTACATTGGTAACAGACTGTAAAGTTCCTCCTGTCCTGCAGAGGAATTTAAACTTTATTCTGTATACAAGATAATGAAACTTTTACGAAATGCACACTACTTCTTGACTTACAGAAAGACTTAGAAGTGAGGGAGCTTCTGGAAGTGACAAAGTGAGAGGTTTCAGTGAGGGTCAATGTGAAATGTTGTGAAAACTGAGTAAATATCTAACTCAGATATAAGGGACAATTTTTTAAAATCCAGTTACTTTAAAATATCCCATGGTTTACTTCAAAATATTATGGAAACCATATAATACCTATATTACTTTCAGATGTGTCTTTAACAGCTGGAAAATAATAACACTGGACGCTACCATTCACTCGTGTTTATTCATTTGAAAATACTTATTGAGTGAACAACTATAGGCTAATTAATGAGGCAAACTCTAAAATAGAAAAATTATAGAATCATATAATGACAGAACATTATTGTATGACAGAGAACTATGTCCAGCAACAGAAAGGTTAAATAAATTTCAGTGTCAAAAAGCAAGCTAGGCAGAGATCTGGGAATGAATGGAATTCTTACCCCCAACCAAAGCCAGGTCTTCTAATAAATTTTACTCATAAATTCTAATAAATTGTTTAGTGAAAATAGGAGAAAGAAACAAATGTTTTCTGAAAGCCCATTATAAGCAGTTCAGCTAGATACTTTAGGTTTTTGTTTAATTCTCACAAAACATCATTCTTTGGCCATATGATCCCATATGACAGAGGAAGAACTTAATTCTCTGAAAAGATTGATTTAATGAAAGGATCAGGGTCCCAACCTTGACTTGTAAGTACTATGTGACTTTGAAAACAATCTTCTGATCTTTATGTACTTACGTCCTTCTGTGTAAAATAAAGGAAACGGGCCAAGTGGACAGGACAAATTGCCTCATTAAATGAAAAGATTCATTGCGTGTGAACACATGGACAAGCATATGTGTGCCTGGTGTGACTTGATGGGTGACACTTTGAAAGCCTCCAGGTCCGTGATTCTCTGCCCAAGGTTGCCAGAATAGAAAGGAACTTGGGGCTGATGAGTGTGGGGAGAAGACCCAGCTGGGAAGCTTGGCTCTGGTGGGGGTCTGAGCCAAACTGGAAAGGGTGGGAGCCATTGAGCTGGAGGCAGTCAGGATGGTGGGGAAGGAAGAAATCAGTCAGTGAGAAAGGATGATTGTGGTGTGTACACAGTGCGTGTGGCGGTCAGCACCACCCAACTCTAAGAGACCCCACGTGAAATATTCTCCAAGTCTAGGGCAAACCCAGACACAGCATGAGCTATGCGTAGAAGATTTATCTTGTGATGGCAAAGGATGTTTGAAAAGCTAACAAAGATTCTAAAGTAACTGACAGCAACAGATCATGTGCAAAGCAAGCAATGTTTTACATTCACTGAGAAGTGAAATTGCTTTCACCCGAACGTTCATTTTCTGGAAAACTTGCACTCCAGAGCTCTCAAAAACCGCACAAAAACCAAAAAAGAAAATCTGTCATTACTAATGCAAAGATGGCTTAGAATGTCACAGAATGCACCAGGTAATGTGGCTTTGACATTATAACAAAATTTTTATCCCCTGAATTTTATGGTGAAGTTATTAACTGGCTTCTATTTATTAAACGTCACTTGCTAAACTACTTTGTTTAATCATGTAAAGTAATATGGCCTAATACTTATTTTACATGACCCTAACATTTAGGAAAAAAAGTTTATCTCAAATTTCCTATTATTTTAATATAAATTATTATATTATCTTTGTATGCTTTTCCCCACTATCTCATGACATAAATCTTATTCTGGTTTCTTTATAAGCTTCTATTTCCTTATTTAATGAGAGTGGTGAATATATGGAGAAATGGAATAAGACACTTTATTATGGAAAATGCTACCTAAAAAGAGTTGCCAAATAAAAATGTAGGTGGTGAAGTCAAATTTGAATTCAGACAAACAATGGAAACAACATGAACTAATGAACATAATGATACTAAAAAATTATTCATCATCTATCTAAAATTCAGATTTAACTGGGCATCCCATAGTTTTACTTGCTAAATCTAACAGCCCTATATATAAAGCCCATGGTTTGTAATGAAACTATCTAAACAAAAAAAGAAGGTCCACCTTCCCTGCACCCAACAATCATCCACCAAGTCTGAAAACACCTACTCTGAAGGCCACAGCACTTTCAAAGTCATCATTTAAACAGTCAGCATTTGAAAATGGGCAAGGTCACTATCTCAGCTCCTGAAATCTCTGACACCACCATAAATGGAATAATAGGTGCTTAGGGCCAAGTAGGTAAAGATGCTATTTTCTGGAGAGTATTTAGGCCCTCATCCAGGACCCAGGAAGGCGATGTGGGCTTTCTGTAGATTTGTGGGACACGATCAGAGCAATGGTTAATGGATATCAGACCCTACATGCATGACACCATTGAACTTGGGATGCCTATGTTGCTTCCTCCCTGGAAGTTATCCTGCTTCGGGAAACCACCCAATACCCTGACATAGGTTGAGGAAAAGAGGGAGAAAGAACCATGTTTAAAACCTCACAAACTTTTGAACTCAGTTGTAAAACCTCCTGTCTATTATCTAAAATGAAAATTGGTTGCAATAAAATTACTGAATATGCTTTCACTGGACTAGCATGGCAAACTGCACTTAGTTTTTACAGATTAACCAAACATTAATTTAATCATGAAACATAGGGACCCACCCAGTTTTCGGTGAGAAATGTTTAATGCAAATCGATCTTATCACACAGGAAAGGTGGGCATGCCCTAGCTCATACTGAAATGATCAACTTTATAAAAAAAGAAACCTGTTGGGAAGAAGTTACAGGACTGACTTATCTTCCTATGGCATCACCTGTCCAAGATGATCACCAAGATTAACCAACTATTAATATATTAATCACACTGTAGCTAATACCTTCTAGTTTCTTATGAACCAAAATCCACATTTCTGTAGCTGCTCTCATTAACTGATTTGATTAATCAATAATTCATTCATTTATCTCATAAATATAACATTCTTACTGTTAGCCCTTGGCTAGATCTGAGAAAGGAACTCATGAGCAGTAATACAAACAGAACACAAGAGAGAAAAGGGAAGAGAGAGAAGGAGAGAGAGAGAGAAAGAGAGAAACAGACAGACAGAGACAGAGAAAGAGACAGTGACAATGAGAGGTATTGAGAGAGACATCTTCTCCCTGGGAATGAATAGCTTAAGAAGACTTTGCTACTTCCCCTTCCCTGGAAGTCTACAAAATTTCCTATAGGTAAGTTTAAATGGTTAATTTTCTATTTGTGGGAATGCTGATGCTGCATTTTTTTCATTATTCACATTACATATTTTTATTTTCTCGAGAGTCTGGAGAAGTACTGCAGGAAGGGGTTGTTAACCCTATTTTACAGATGGGAAAACTAAGGCACTTAAGCAACTTACCACAGTAGTGACAAACTGCCTGTTTTCAAAGTAAGATTGAGACAAAAAGGAAAAGACAACTTCAGACATAGGAAGACGGACTATTTCGTTTCCCAGAAGAAAAAGGTGAGACTTCTTGTCTACCATGATCTGCCAGTGAGAAGACCATCTGAAATGTGACCTCTTCAAATCAGCAAAGCCAGGCGGCAAAGCCATGGTGCTCAGGAATCAAGGGGGAGGACTCAGAGAAAACCACCTCCTCTCAGTGTTTGCTGTGGCCCCACCAGGGTAAACTCCACAGCACTGAATCTGTGGGATGTTTAATAAGTAAACACTACACTGCACCATTTAATATGTATAATGATGGCCATAATAATTATATTTCTTTCAATTCCTATTATCTACTAGGCACCATGCCTGCTACATGCCATATATATAATCTTTTCATCTTCACGAAAACCTTGCAGTATTAGTGTCATAATTTTCACTTTACAGATGAAGGTCATGAGGAACTGATGGAAAAATCAGCTTTTGTAGTGGTAGTTGACTCAGACTTGTTATAAATTCAGGTGTGCCAGACTCCAGGGCTGGAGTTCAATCTCCTTATTACTGCAGAATGGGGAACAGTCTAAAAACTGGCTCTAAGCTTACTGTGCAATGAAAGACCAAGCTATTTTGGAGCAGGAGTGACCTTTCTGAGGCCTCTGAAATCCTATCACAAAATGGATGCCTTCCGGAATAGGTGACAATGCAGATGGAAAATCTGAATAACACTGAGGACTTTTTCAAACTACACCCACCTCTTGCCCCACTTTCCCCTCCCCACTGCAGGTCTTCAAGCAGTGAAGTTGAGAAACCACTGTTCTAAGAGGTCTTAAAACTCAGAGCAAGGCAGGGAAAAATAAACAAGTTTCAAGCTAATAGTATTAGAAGAGGTAGAAAGAAAAAGGAGGTTGCTCTGAGTCCCCAGATGATGTAAGGAACACTGTTAGATACGTCCCAAATAGCAATAAACTCTCTCAAGTAGCCTGTGAGTAAGGTTTATTGTACTCCTATGTTTTGAAGACTTTAAAAACAGAAGTAATTATTTATGTAATAGATGCCGCTCCATGTTTCTCTTTATCATTAAATAAACTGTTTACCACACTGAGCTGGTAAATTCCCAGTCAGAAGTAAATATATTTGTTGTTTTTAGGTAGGTCTGGCAACCTCATGTTATTCTATGTTTTACAAAATCAGAAACGGAAAAGAGCCCATTGAACTTTTGCTGTTCAATGAAAGAAACACTGGTTTAGGAAGTCTCTGGAAGCACAAAAAGGGCTGGTCACCTAAGTAGCGAAGCTGCATTTTCATTCTAAGTAGAGCAAATCTTACTTTCAAACTTTTACTCTGGGGACCGACTGCTCCCGAATTGCTAAGCCTCTGTCGCTGGAAGCGTTATAACAAAGCAGTTCAAATGAACTCCTCTGGTGTAAGACACACTTGTTCCAGCGCTAGGATTTACCATTTATGTGATTGTAGGAAACTATATAAACCTGACTGTGGCTTTTCTCACTTTTAAAAGAGGACTGATACTATTAGAGTAGAGGCCATCCTGCTTGATGGGTTTGGGCTCAGTAGTTGACGTATTAAACAAAAATAATAGAAAGGGAAGCACAAATATACATTAAAACATAAATATCCTAATTTTTCTTAAAACATATAAAGTATAATTTTCTAATTTTTCCAATATTTTCATGTGAGACAAGTCCTTTCATTGAGTATGGGACTGGCAATGGTGTTTTCAGGTTTCATAAATTGTACCCATGATGTTCCACTCCAGTGGACCCAGTCCATTCATAAGTAAGAACACGTAAAGGTACTGATACAAGAAACAGAGATGGTTCAATCTACATTTTTATGATTTTTTTGTAATAATTTACAATTGAAAGTTCAAATTTAATATGACAGGGATTTTAGCTATTCAATTTTATTGAATCTTTCCAAGAAATTAAGCTATTCTCTCTCTTTTTTTAACCATGTTCCATAGGTTTAGCTAATTAATTAAATTATACATATAGTATTAATTAAATTACATATAAATTATATACGTACAAAGTTTAATTAAAATTTCTATATTAATTACATATATAAACTATATAATTTGAAACATATATATGGATGGATAGGTAGATAGAGTTACAATATTTGTAAGAGAAGGCTTACAATTCTATCAGAATGTACTAATTAATCAACTTCTGGCAACTTAAAAAGTATTAAGCAAATAACCAAAGTTATTCTTAACTTTTTCAGGAAATCATGGACTCCCATGATAATCTGACAAGAGCTAGGACTTTTTCCTCAGTAAAATAAACACATCCGCATACCTTTAAAGAATTATAAATATTTTCAAAGGGCACAGAGACTCAACAAGTTTATTCCATGGCTCCTTATGGATCTAGGATCCTAAATTAAGAACACTTTCTTTGGGGGATGGGGTGCAATGTGAGAAGTAATGTCTTTACTTTCTAATTAGGTTTATGTTGATCGAATGCTTCAGAAAAAAACTGCAACCCTCTGTAGTTTTTAATGTTTTGGCTGCTTTTTTTGAATAAAGTTTTAAAATTCCATCAAACTAAATCTATACTCAAATAGGATCAAAATAAACAAATTAAAAACAAAACAAAAATGAATTCCAAACCAGTTTGAGTTTCCCAAGCCATTCTTCCCCTAAATCTTAATTCAACTACAGAGAAAGTACTCTTAACCATTCACCACTTTACAGATTATCTGACATTTTCGACAGATGCCACCAGCATGCTAAAAGCAAGTAAAGTACTTTCTAGAGCTGTACTGTCCAATATACTAGCTACTAGCCACATGTAGCTATTTAAATTTTAATTAACTAAAATTAACTAAATTTAAAATTCCGTTCTTCAGTCACACTAACCACATATGGCTACTGGTTATTGTTTTGGACAGTGCAGAGAACATTTCCATCACCTCAGAAAGTTCTAGAACACCCAAGTATTTTTAATCCCACCAAGTGATGTGTATGCTTGCTGGCAATCAGTTATGTTTGTTCCCAAACCAGATTATGCCCGTTGGCAGTCAGTTATGTTTGTTCCCAAACCAGTTTATGCCCGTTGGCTTAATATAAAATTGTATAATTTAATTAAATATTATCTAAACCAATTTAAATATGAGCGTAAAAGAATGAGAGGTGTTCTAAACTTGAAAATTTTGGAAAGACAATAAAATTGTCACTTTAAAAAATATTATAGTGTAAAATGTAGGTAAGACAACATTAGAAAAAAATCATAGAGAAAAATAGGAATCTCCTTTCAGATTTCTTTGTATTGGATTTGCACTTAAAGACATATAAGCAATCAAAATTAGAAATCAAAGATGATGCATTATGGGATTTACAGAAAGAAAAGGTGACTAAAATCTATAATCAGCAACCCAAACTCAGAAACAGGCTTACTTAAAAATACTGGCAAATAAGCGTATAATCAAGTTTCAAAATTTAAACAAAATATGTACAGTATGCATGCATTAATTTTAAGAACTGTTTCTTTAAAAGTCTTTGTGAATTTACTCAACTACTGATCCCCATTGTATTAAATAGGAAGACTTCTACTACACATAGCAAAACTGCAAACACATGCCTTCTTCATTACTATAAACTCAGCATTTTCACAATTGATTGTATCATTTCTATTTGCCAAATTAAAAATACTGGCAAATAAGCATATAATCAAGTTTTAAAATTTAAACAAAATATGTACCGTATGCATGTATTAATTTTAAGAACTGTTTCTTTAAAAGTCTTTGTGAATTTACTCAACTACTGATCCCAATTGTATTAAATAAGAAGGCTTCTACTACGCATAGCAAAATTGCAAACACATGCCTTCTTTATTACTATAAACTCAGCATTTTCATAATTGATTGTGTCATTTCTATTTGCCAAATTTTTCATTGGATTAAATTATATTGAAAAATTTATGAACAGGAACCTGATCTAATTCCAGATTTATGCATAACTGGTCTTTTAATTATAACACAAAATATAACTAACAGCAATATTATTACTTTACTCTTGAAGTCTACCCAGTTGCCTGAGTGTCTAAGACTTTATATGGAGACGAGAACACTCAACTTTAATTTTGTTCACTCTATTTAACTTTTTGATTCTTTTCTGACTTGAAAATGCTATCTATCCATTTATCTATAACATTAATTAGTTGAGAAATAAGAAGTATAAGAATTTCATTGCCTTTGTACATCTAGATTTAGATGCAAATGAAAGTCTACATACTACTACTAGGACTACTACAATTTCTACTACTACATTTGGTTCATTAAAATAGCATCAAAATAATATTGTAATTGGTAGTTGTTGCTTGACCAATGAATATTTTTCATTAGTCAATTACATTCAAGGAAATATTTAGACTATCATGAATCATACATGTCTATTTGAAATAACAGCATAAGCATGTAAGTGTGCAATAATTTACCTTTCTTTATACTCCTTAGAATTACCTGGAAGTATCAAAGATACTCCAAATTATCTAGTTCAACCAGAAGAGAAGATGTGGTTAGGCTCATCAAAAAAAACAGTTTTACTGCAATTTTGCTTTACTATGTGATACCTTCATACCAAAGATGGAGAACTGGCTGACTCTGGTGGCCAAATTTAGAGTGACTGATGAAGTCATTTTGGAATATCTTGAAAGTAAGCGTGGTTTCTTTGGTCTACCACAGTCCTCATTCACTTCCTCTTGTCTTTAAGTCTGTCTTATTACACAGCCTAGACCCTGAATTTATTTAAGTTCATGACCCCTGGTAAGGTGTTTTACATCGTGTTACCTTGCATATCTCATGGGGGGCATAGGTAATTGAGTTCTGAAGCTGGACTTAGTTATGGCTACCATTTCATATTAATTTCCATTCTCCTAAGCAACACAATGCTAAGAGGTTAACCAATTCATAGTTCTTCCCTTTTCACTTAAGATATACCACGAACTGCTAGGCCGTACTCCTAGAGAATGATTCTGGAAGGAGGAGAAGTATCACAGTGGAACTGGAGGGTAAATTCCTCTCTGGAAGAGGATGATTCTGGAAGGAGAGAATGATTCTGGAAGGAGGAGAAGTATCACAACGGAACTGGAGGGTAAATTCCTCTCTATGCCTAGAAGAATAAGAGTGCACTGGTACTTGAAAAGAAAGAATTAAATGGATATGGAGTTGATTTTAAATAATATTAATTATATACTTATCATATTTTTATCTGAAGATAGTGTTATTTGTAGTCTTTCAGTAGTAAAACCTTATCTCATTTCAATCAGTTAATTAATTAAGATTAATTACTCAAAAATTACTACTCAAAAATCCATTGATAGCAAACATGAAATATGTTTTCTTGGATAGATCACTGACCTGGATAGAAATCTGGGCTATGTCCATAGCTAGTGGATTGACCCTTGCAAAATCATTAAACATTCTGGGACCCAGTTTTATCACCTGGAAAGTGGGCCAATTGATTTCTAAGGTTCTTACCATTTATAAATCTATATTTCATTTTTACGTTCCATCAAGTACTACTTAAGTGCCTACTACGTAAAAGTATACATGAACTCTACGGCTTACAATCTAACTTTATTACTTACTATCTAAACATATAAAAAGTAAGGGGAAATGCAAGGCTGAGTATGATTGGAGTCAAGTAGGTGCTCCAAGAGTTCAGAGTGAAAAGTAACAAAGCTGGGATTTAAGAGGGATCAGATAGGTGTGGGGAAGAAACATTGGTAGTTTATTTAACTCACACATTCTGCATAGCTTAGAGTGAGGTTACAAATGAAGGCACACACAAGACAATGCCAACTTAAAAATTAAGAACCACCATCAAACCGATTTCATAATAGTTAAAAGTGATGTTCCTAATTTCTCTTAAATTCCAAATTTTAAAAGTTGGAAGAAGTCCACTTAAATATAAAATTACTCCACTGTATCACATAATGTTTTTATCTCACTAAAAAAATTCTATTTATTCACCAGAGAGTTCTTCAATTCATCCTATAAGCTGAGCACTACGGTAAGAGTTGTGAGTTTCAAAAAGACATATTTCTGTATGCAAGGGGCTTAGATTTATTAAAAATAATAGAGATTAGTTAGTTTCATAAATAACCTTCAATGGTATATGACAGGCTTAATCAAGGCTGGCCTGTTAATCAAGACAATGTTAAAAACAAACAAACAAAAAAACCCCTCCTCATCCCATAACGATATATTCTGGAGAGTCTAGAAATCTTGAATAACACAGGATTTTACTGCTGAAGCATAGTTTAAGATGTGTGTAAGTTCGATTGCCTATAAATGATTTAAAGTTCAACTCAATCCAACAGTTAAAAAATATATGTATACTGCAGGAGGTACAAAGGTCAGTCACAGGTCACATTCCCTTGGGGCACTTGGATTTACTACTAATGGAAGTTAGAGAAAACCCTGTGGGAATAAAAGCTGCAAGGGCTAGGAGGATTTAAAACTGAGAAATTCCCTTTTAGAGAAAGAGAAAAAGCTTTGTGGATGAAGAGGTGATATACATGGATCTTGAAGAACATGATATCAACTGGTAGCAGGTTTGCTTGGAAGTAGTAGTGGATGACAGGAATTGGTAAGCAAGTGAGAGATAAATGCTCTTTTGATTATGTCAGAATCTTCACTAAATGATTTTCATGGGTGTTCCCTAGGGGTCTTTTAGGGGGCTGTTGTGGGTATAGCCAACATCAGTGGCCTCAAGAGTTATTCCTATATTCTGAGAAGAGAAACTAGACACGGGTGTGAAATAATGCTCAGGGTGGCAGAATCCTGAATCACATCATTTGGGGAATCACCTAGGCTCATGAGTCAGCGTTTTGTAATAGGGAATAAGAGAAACAAAATGATTATTTACAGAAAGTGACTCATTTATTCTAATAACATAGTTCATGAACTGCTGGATTGTTTTCAAGAAGACTCAGTCCAATTGCCAAGTGATTTATCTGATTCCCTCATAGTTACTTTGGCCAATTTAGTTCATAATATTATGAGCTATTATTATGAACTAAGTTAGACTTTTCTGGTAAGGTCCAATCAATTGCTTTGCAGTTGGTTTTCCTTTCCTTTCCTTCTTTTCCTTCCTTTCTCCTTCCCTCTTTCCTTCCTTCCTTCCTACTCTCACTCATTCCTGCCTCATTCCACAAAGCATGGAAGGTCAATCAGCCACTATGAACCTAAATTTAGTGTCCCAAAATACCAAAAGAGATATTAGTTAAGTAAAATATGATTTGCTGATGTTTGTTTCCTGAATTTTCACACTTCCTTTGTTACCAAATGTGGAATCCTTGGAATAGAGTAAAACTTGACCACTTAAAATTCTTAAAGGAATTATTCCATCTACATAGTTGCTCTCCAGTTGAATGCTAACTTTCTAAATGTACTAAGTTTCTCCATGGTTTCTTAGTCATAATTTAACTATTTCTAGATATAGACACCAGCAGTGGTCCTGAAACTTAGTTTCTTTAAAAATAATCTTGTCAGTTTGTATATTTGTCATTTGCCATTTTTTTCACAGAAATAAAGGACCTGGAAGAGCAAAATTTACTATTAATCACTAGTGAAAGCATAATTCTCCCACGTAGTATTCTCTTTATTTTCTTCATTGAGGCTAATTTTATCCTCTGCCCTTCAGAATTATGATTTCTGCAACACTAACACAGTGGATCATAGCTACATCTTTGTCACTTTTCAGGTACTCTTTTATACCAGTTCACTTTAGATATTCTATACATCTGTCATAGTATTTTTATAAAATTATCCTTAAACTGCACATCATAGTTGACTTCTGTGATATATTTAACTCTATTGCACTGCATGGAAACAGGCATTTATTGGAAATAGTATTTTATTTGGCCCTCAATGTGTACATGACTTGGTCTCCAAATCTGTACACAGAGTATTGGGATACACACATGCACACATACACACGCAACGGGAACTAGGTTCTCAAGGGCTAAACTATTTACAAAGATGTAATTGTTTACCACTCAGTTGTCTGTTTCTTCTAACCCTCTCTTTCTCTCTCTCTTGTCTATGTCTCCTGACCCTTGTTCATTATATCTTGATTAGTCCTTGAAAAGACTTTTCTTTCTCAGAGACTACTAGTTTCTAACTTCTGCATATCAGTCAAATAATTTTGCTTGAACTCACTGGTATTCGAGCCATCTAAGGCTCACGTGTTCTTCCCCTTGGTAATTCGAAAGTTCCTTCTTCACTGCCATTGTTGGTAAATTCTAGATTCTGAGACATCTGGATGCCAGAGTGTTCTATAGAAATCTCATCACCACATAGCCAGGATCTTATAGTTATTAACATATAATTGTATCTAAAAACCTTTTCTTATGTATTCAATGTTTCATGCTGGGAGTTTAAATAAGGTATAATATCTACAGCTATTTAATTCTGTGACTGAAAAACAATCTATATAAATTACACCATTCACTGCCATTAAAGTTGGCACAAAGCTAATGGACTCCAAAGAGACCAATTTGCTTTGTACAGACAGAATATTGTAGGTGCCTTTCCTTCAAGCAAAAATGTAATCCTCAAATTATACTTCATATACTTGTTATTACTTTCTTAATACGTTTCTGGTTTAGTCGTTCCTGTTTTACTCAACAGATATAGTTGTAGAAAAATAAAAGTTAAAAGATAAAGAAAGTATACAGTATACAAAAAGCTGATTTATAAGACTGACACTGAAAGGAGAAAATCATTCATCTGGAAATCAAGGACTTTAAAAAGTCAAAAGAAATATACATAATCAAAATGTAAGATTATAAACTGTAATGAACTTATTAATAAAAATGAACTTGGTCCATTATTTTTATTCTAGAGAAAAAGCAGTCTGAAATTAAATCATATGTCTATGACGAGTAGACATACTCAACACAGTCAAAAAACAAGTCAAGTAAGCTGCTGATGCACAGCATTCTGTGAATTAAATTTAGGTAAGTTTTAGGACAAATTAAAAAAACTGAGATTTATGACCACTGTTGTAATTCATTCAAATATTCCATAGAAACTCATCACAGGATGAGATCTTCTTCTCCATTCATTCATCCAATAAATAAATAGATCTTATTATGTGTAAGGCGTTGCAGGGGATACAATGAAAAATAAGGCATGGACTTTGCCCTCAAGGGGCTTACAGTCTAGCATGGAAAAAATAAACAAGCACATAGATAGCCATAACGTAAGGGAGAAAGTGATGTGTCATAAGAAAGACTCAGACAATGTGCTGTGAAAGTCATTGACACTAGCAGACTTTTTTTTTTAACTGTAGTGTCTAAGTAGCCAATAAAAATAGAAAGACCAATGACAAGTTTGCAAAATTAAGTGCCAAATTTTGTGAATCTATGGATGAAGAAAGCTGCAATATAAATGCAGTTTGTCACTACTCACCAATTCTTAAAAATGTTTAATCATAGAGTAACAACCTATCAGAAATACCATCTTGCCAGAGTTTATAAGCAGATGCAAATATAATAATCTAATATTTACGGATAAAGGATAATTTTAATTATCTAAAATACTCATGACACATAACCTTCTTGCACAGAAATTAGCTCGATTAGATTAAAATGATGAAGAATTCCTCGATGGCTCAAGTGTGCTCCAAGGAAAGCTAGAAGGTTGTACAGTTAACTCCCAGGGTGTAACTCTAAACCATACAACCTACTACCTCAACCCGGATGCACACAGCTTCCAATGTTGCTTCAAACTCCTTATCATATCTTCAGTCAGCTCCTCCAAATATGGCGGCCATATACCTAAGGACTTGGCAAGGATGTAGATATAATATTCTAACATTTTACCAATAAATTTAATATGTATCTACTAGGACTATCCTAACCTCTTGGGTTTCCAGCATAGGTCATATAAAATGTCTTCTGACATCTCTCATGGAGTAATTCCACCAGCAATTAATAATATTAAAAGTCAGTATCATTCAGCTTCATTTATAAAGAGAACTAGGCTCAACAGGGACACAAAATCCAGTTATAGCCTTTAATTTTCTTATTAAAGTTGATGAATTGCACTAACCACTGGAATGTGAACAGAAGTTTCTGAACGGGATCTATTCAGAGCTTGGTGCAAACCTTGCTATAAAAAATTCAGATTTCTTAAGCAATTTAATATACTTGGATTTAAACTTCAATGGCTGTGCTATGAGCCCTTCCAAGTGGTCAACAACTGAAGCCTGCCTCGTAAGACAGGTGAGGATTTATATATATAGCTATATATACATGAAAACCAAAGGAAAATATAGTCACTTCAAAAGTAAACAACTAGAGTTTAACAGGAGTTTGATTGAAATATTATTTAACTGCATTGTGTATAGCATTTTGTCAGATTACCACACTGACACAGACCCATAGAAGCGAGCTTGTGCGGTCCACTTCACCACAAGATCGGATCTACGGGTTTATGCCAATGGGCAACGTCTCACATGGGCTCCCTCATAATGCAGAATTTGTTGTAAATATATGATGAAGTTAGGAGACCAAAATAATAATATCAATCCCTTAGCATAAGTATTTAAATGCTGAAATGCTCTAAGTATGCATATTCCCACTTAAAGGGCTTCATAAATATTCTACACTAAATACAGGTTATATACATGAGAAGTTTAAAAATAGTATAGTGAAAGATTTTTCACAGATTACTTTTGTTTTAAGATTGAATATTTTGGAATTAGACTATTCTAATTAATGATGAATTTTAAAAGAAAAAAGAATCCATACATGCATGTATGAATTATGTAATTTTGAGGCATGAATATAGTATTATGAGCCTATAATTAAGACCAAATTAACTATTAAGCTAATTGTGTAAGAGTTAGACTGCTTGTTTTAACTCTTATAAAACCTCAGTTAGTGGTTTCAAGGAATTGGTAATAACTTTCTCATAAAACAAGTAAGATTTTGTTGATTAGGCAAAGAAGACAGGAAGTTATTTAAATTCTTAAATATACATATGTGTCTGTAGTTGGAATAATACTGAAATGAACAATATTTGGATAAATTAATATCAGAAAACAAAAATTAATGACACATTAATAGCATAATTACTACCACCACGCGCTAACATTTAAACTCCAGATCTATTGCATAAAAGAGGATATCTTGTTTCTTAAACACAATATATTTAAACTTATTTTTCAAAAAAGATATACTCAAAACATACTATATGGCTATATACAACTCTCATCTGGTCAACAGGTTGGGCAAAATAAATTGTTATTAAAAAAAAATTTAAACCACCAGACAATAAGCAAACACACAAAGAGTAAACATAAAGCCAGCCACGTACACGTTTTTTAAGATTCCAGGCTCAAGAGCAACAAAATTAAAAGTTGTACATTATTAATCGTTTCACTCATATCCACAATATTTAGCATTTTTAATTATATCTTCATTGTGAAAACTAATATTACTACATAAAAATTAATTAGTGTTTTTGCATGTTTTGAAATAAATAAAATGTTTTTTATAGACTATAGATAATGTGGTCTATATAATTTTTACTATTATTTGTTTTCTAACTATTCCCATACTTATTAAAAACTATAGTAAAAAAAAGTCAATAATCATGAATTCAAATGTAGTAAAAATATTTCAACATATATTCATAAATTTAGACATGAAATAAAAGGCAACATTTGTTCTGCGTTTCACCTTAACTATAAGAATGTATATTTTGGTTTCATTCTCTTATTAGATCATAAAAAAAAGCATGACTTTATTCCCTTTCCCTAGATTTCAGTTCCTTTTATATAGTATGACAAATGACAAAATATAATTTTTCTTTTTCCTAAACTACTTTCTATTCAACTGTATTTCCCCTAGGTTATAGGAATGGATATATAGCTCTATATACAAAGGGAACCAAACTGTACATTGATCACAAACTGAGAGAAAAATTTTTCACAAAAGTAGGTAATATTATAAATCCTTAAACCGTCAGTGACAGTTCCAACAGCTAGATCCATAAAGAGTATGAAACAAATTCTTATAACTAAACACAGTCAAAATTATTTTTTCTTTTAAAATTTTAAATATTAATTGCTCTTTTGCTTTTTATTTTTACCTGAGATGATTTTCTCCTATGATCACTTTCTTCACTTCTCATATCCATTTTAAGTTTTTCCCTAAAACAACCACAAAGGGAGAAATATCAGACAACTGCTGTTTAGGAGGAGCATCTGGGTGGATGGTGGGAATGAAGGTAGACGATCGAGAAGAAAACACAGTATCAAAATGGGCAAAACCTTTTCATGTATTTTTTTTTAAAGGCTTGGAAGACTCATGGAGCCCCACCCAAGGCTACTCATATGACATATAATGTGGTTTCATAGTTTGCATTTATGCGTTCGTTTTGGTTGGTGTTGTTTTCACAGTAACAGTTTTGAAAGTGAAAGGAGGCATGGCTGTTAAAGAAGGGACTAGGTTTTGCACAATGAACCAGTGAAAGCTGAAAAGAGATTTGGATTTGGCATGGAGCTTAATAAGATAATTAAGAGTGTAGAGATTAATGGCTCCTAAAAATAACATTTAAAATAATGTTTTTCAACTAAAGGATCTTGAAACATGAAAACAGGTTTATAAATGTTAATTAAGCCTGTGAAAGTTGATGTTCCATTAGCTGAGGCAGCATAAAGGAACAAGAGCTACTTTTTAAATAATTAGTGAACAATCACCAATAAACTTAATAAAACATTTTACTTGAATGTTATAAGTATATCGGGTATTTGTAATTTCCCACAATTCTTTGTAGAATAACAAATAAGAAAGTAGAATTCATCGGTTCTATAGTATTTTTCACTGTATACCCTATATATTTTTATTATAATAGAATACGATTTTAAAGCACAACAGTTTGCTTAAAGTTTACTCTTTTCATGGAAAATATTATAGTATCAATTCTTAACATGCAAATTATAGTCTTTATTTATATGAGCTCTATATTTCAAAAGCATTTTCTCCCTTTAACAATTTTTAAACATGTTTAGAAACAGTTTTAATAAAAATTAAAATAGGTGCAATACATCAGTTAATCCTTTCCCACTGAACCAGGCAAAACTGGGTTTTTATAATAAAATGCTTAAACTGCTTAGCAATTTACTTCTATAAACAGACAAAATAATTAGAATGCAATGCATTTATCTGCTAAGCCAATACATTGCTTTAAACGTACAAGTTTATATGTACTTTTTCCACTAAAATACTTAATGGATATTTCCAACGCTCTCAGCAACAGCTGTAAGACAAATGCTTCTTTTAAATATATTTTAAAAGTCAGTATTATTGTGGAAAAAGCTTTTTTCTACTTAGCAACTGAGAACATGATCTTTTCATCCCTTTTTCTGGTATACTGAAATCCTGGTGAGTAATTTAAATATAACTTCCCCTAAACTAAATTTCAGTTATCAGAGAAGTTTAATACATATTCTAATACAACCCTTTTCTAGAAGTTCAAAAAGTTTCTTCTTTCACATTTCAAATTATGAGTCACAGCACATGAAAGATTAGTTTCTTTACCAACTAGGGCTAAACACTCACTTTTCTTAGACAGCAAAAACTAATACTGTACACAAAAAGCACAGACAACATGTTAATGTTTTTCCAAAACTTCTATGTATAACAAAAATAAAAACAGATATCGTCTTTTTCATAGAGATTTTTCTATTTTTACTAAAGTTTCTATTCTAGTCAGGATTAGAGCAAGAGAGCAAAAGGAAAAAGTAAGAGTAAGGTGGGTGATGAGTTATAAAAGAGTAAATTGAAAGTTCAAGTATCCCCTTTTATATAACAGTAGACTTAAAAAGAAACAACAAAAAAAGTTATACCTGATATGAAAGGTGCGATTTCACCAAGTGCAATATATTGCTTATTATGCCATATTTTTGAAATATACATATAAAGAAGGCTCATTTGCTTATGCTGCCTTACAAAGCTGCTTTACAAAGCGCGATGTCTCTGTAGTTATACAAGCCAATGTTTGCTTTTTTTTTTTTTTTGGTTTGTTTTGGTTTGGATTTTTGTTTGTTTTTGTTTTTGTTTTTGAGCAGGAGCGTCTCTCTTTTTTTTTTTTTTTTTCAGCACTGTTGCATGGAGTAGGACAAACTCAGATTTTTTTTTTCTTCATGGCTCCTGTTATTTCTTGGAAAAAAGGACCAGGGTGCTTGTCTTCTTTTTCTTCCTTCTCGGTATTCCAGGCACAAAGCACTGCGCAGAAGCTGCACCAATCCTTGCCGTCCCTGGCAGCAGAATGGTAGAAGGTGGGAGAGACCAGGAATCCGTCCAGGCTGTGCTGACTTTAGAAATGAGGACTGCACACGTTTGTCTCCTGAACCAAAAGGGTGAGAAGGCAGGGTGCCAGTTTGCTACACTGCAGCAATGATCTCATGCTCAATGCTGCTGTCGTCCTGTTTGCCCAGTTCAAATGCCTGTTCATTATAAACCAACAACAACAACAACAACAAAAAACTACTTGGATTCTTCAGCAAGCAGAGAAGGTATTAACACTAAAAAAAATTCAGCAGTAAGAAAAAGCAAAAAACAAAAAGCACATACAATTTTAGGATTCACTTGTTATGCCTCAATATTCTGTTTATATGTTCTTTCTTTTTTTTTTTTTTTTCCCTATTTAGAGATAAGCAGTAGAATTTATCAGGCGTGAAAGGGACAGCCTCCTGGTGGCCTGCCAAAAACCCAGAATAAAGGCGAAGTTGTGCTGCAAAGCTCAGTCTCTTGCTGAGTCTGGCTAAAGTCAAGTACTAAGATCCACCATTTTCTGAGCCATGCTAAAAAAGAAGAAAAAAGTCAGGACGGTTGCTGCTTCCAAGTCTCCGTTGGCACCATCACAAAATCTCAGTCGTAAGGTCACATGATTCTCTGCCAAATGTAGAGTGCGTTCCCATCACCCATTCTGCTGATACTGCGAAGGCAGCTATTGTCTCGTTTAGACCCAAAGTTCAGCCCACTCTTCATTGAATTAGCTGAAAAACGCATCACCTTTGGGGGCTGGGAGTCATGGAAACGTCTACCTGGCAAGCTGCCCACTTTTTCTGCCCATCAACCAGAGATGGAATTGTGCTGCCTAATGCAATGATGACTTGGAATGTGAAGAGTCGTCCAAAGTGAATCTGATTCTTGCAATGCCTGCTTCAGTTTGCACGGAAAACTCTGGCTTCTTGTAGTTAAAGGGGGAGGGGGTGGGGGGGGCGGAGAATCTTTCCTACTAAATGTAGCAAATAAAGGTCTGAACATGCCTACTCTGCAACTTTATTTCACAACACACCCAAATGGTTCTTAAATGAAAAGACTGAAGTCTCTGTAAGTTTTCTGAGTTAAAGGCATCCCTTCCTCTGTCTCCTTTTCCTTATGAGTGAATGCAACAAGCCCAGGACATTTGTTTTAGTCCCTCACATTAAGATTTAAAATCTCTGAGTTTCGTCTTGCTTTTTATTACTTTCTGATTTTATCTGGCACCAGTTTTGTACTACATGGCCACAATATCCACTAGCAACAGTGGGGATGCATTATTGCTGCAATCTCCTTCAAAGTGGTCCCCTGAGGGAGCCAGCTGTCTCCTCAACCACACAAACCCCTGCAACTGGGTCCTGTGGTAATCCTCATCAGTACCTAGCACAGCTGCTGTGCAACTTTGCTGAGATTGACTCATGTAAGAAATGTTCTTTCTGTTCCTTCACAAGCTACAGTTTTCCTGTGTGGCATGAAAGATGCCTTTGAAAGATGCAGGAAATATATCAACAGCTCTTAGGCATTAAAATGAAATGGTTCCCTCTCCTGAATGAATTGCCATTCTAGCAGACGACGAAAGTTCCCGTGGACAAACATTTCCATACCTTCTAACAAAAGTACAGTGAATTAAATCTTTCACCATTTCCTTAAGCAGAATCTAAAGCCAAGCGGTAAAGCAAGTCTTATTAGTATTTAAGCCAAATATACTCAGTAGTACTAAAAAGAATCATGTTCTCCTATCTGCATTTAAAAATGTTTCAATTTTTCAACAATGAGGGAATCTTTATAACTATGTTACCAGAAGTTTTTCAATTATAGTCAGTGCCTTACAAAATTATGGACTAATGTTATCCCTCCTCCATGTACAGACACACACACACACACACACTGCACAATACCTGACAAAAATTCAAAAAAATAATCAAACCATGACTTGCTTAATAAAAGAAAACCATCAAAACAAAAAAATCAGGGATCAAGGAAATATCCTGGAAAAGGTCTACAGTCTTTTTTGAGTCATGGTCCTTGGGTTGCTTTCTTGAGGAATGGTAGGAGTGAATGTGTACACACACATGCGTGGGAAACATCCTGGTGTCCTCTCCATTTGTAATTCAGAATACAAACAATTGTAAACCATAAAACAAAATTTATACATGTGCTGAAATTAAAAATGCTTTTTTCTTGATTGCAAAATTCTGGACAAATTTTGCTTATGTCCTAAGCCTTAGAGTGCTTGGTGGAGAATTGAGCATGGCACACACATATGCCCCATGCTTCAGCACAGTAAGAGGAAAGTAGATAAGCTCTCATAGAAAGAAAAAATTTAAATTTTGAGTTCTCATTCACTTATTCAGTAGATATTATTAAGTAGTAGTATGTGGCCAGGCCTTCTGGTAGACATAGGGGAACAGCAATGAATCAAATGGACATGCCCCCATGTGGGACTCATTCAGTAAGAACTTTTAAGTGAGAAAAGCTCACATCTAAACAGAAGGGTTGTAGGTCCTAAATGAGCATTTATTGCTAGTCAAGAAACAAAGTGATAGGAATTAGAAAGTGGAAGTGAAATGGATATAAAAAATAGCTTACAGATAGAGACGCTTTCTGTCATTTTGCTATTTTAAATTTTCTCTTTTTAATACAAAATACAATTATAAGTTTTTCATAGTTCTGTTTGATTACTTAAAGAACCTAATTTGAAAATTATATATTGCCTTGCCAATTAGAAACAAAAAAAGGACGTGGCAGATGTTCACTTCCAGGGAGATGGAGTAGATGTAGTTTTCCCTAAATCTTCTTGCTAGGTACAACGAAAAAAACCTGGACATTGTATATAAAACAAAGGTAAGGAGACTCTGAAAGATGGAGAGAAGACAGTCCAATTAGGGACTCCAGGACCCAAGGAACAACATGGTGGTGAGTTTCCTGCATTTTAATTTTGCCTCATATATCCAAAACTTGGATCTGAAGAAGGCGGCAACCCAGAGACACCAATTGGTGCATTCCCAAAATTCCCCAACAAAAACTTATTCTCTCTAGCCAAACACCAGGAAAGCAGCAGGCTAGAAAGATGGAAAGCACGGGGACAGTAACACTTTGCTCCAGTCAAACACCACACAAACACGCACCACATACCTGCAAAGACAGAGTGGGGAGCCTAGTGCCACCCTTGCTAGGCTAGAACAAAATGCCCGAACCTGCTCTCCCCAACCCCAGGGCAGTGTAGGAAAGTCTGAGTAGGAAATTGGGACTTTTGTCCTTGTCAGGGGATAACAAGGACCCTCCTTCCCAAATGCAGCTTCAGTGGAAACTTCATGGGGATGCTGAACACCCACCCCAACCCAAAAGTAATGAGGCAAGCTTCTTCCTCCCACTAAAGTGGTGTCAGACAAAGGAGGCCTAGTGGAGAGTCAGGACATTAGAAACTGCCCAGTAGTCACAAGACAACCCCATTATCCCTCAACCTGTAAATCAGCAAAGGCCATGAAGGGAGCAGTAGCAAACCACTCCAATTCCTCCCAGCCGGGAAGGTATCAGTGGAGGCCTGCTGGGGAAGAGGAACTCTGAGCCCCTCCTTGCAGTAACAAGGAGCCCTCCCAGTCAGGTGTCAGTGGTGGCCACAAGGGGGAAGCCTGTACTTCTACCTACACCTGGCAGTGACAAGGCTGTACCCCCCCCCCCCTTTTCCTGCTAGATTAGTGTCAGAGGAAGCTAGCTAAACCAGAAGGTTTAAATAAGATCCAGAGTCTCATAACATAATACCCAAATGTCCAGGTTTCAGTTGAGAATAATTTTCCATACAGAGAAGCAAGAAGATCTCAAACTTAATGTAAAAAGACAATCAATGCACGTGAACACCAAGATGATAGAGATATCACAGTTACCTCACAAAGATTTTAAAGCAGCCATCACGAAAGTGCTTCATTGAGTAATTATGAACATGGTTGAAATAAATTTAAAAAAATTAAAAGTCTTAGCAAAGAAATAGAAGATATAAAAAATAACCAGATGGAAATTTTATAAGTAGAAAATACAATAGCTAATAAAAAAAAAAGAATGGAGGGGGCAAAGGAAAGAATCAGTGAACTGGAAGCTAGAACAATAGAAATTACCCAAACTGAACCACATAAAGAAAATACGCTTAAAAAAAAATAAGGTAATGGAGACTTATGCAACTATGGAACTATAAGAAAAGATAAAATATTTATGCCACTGGAATCCCAGAAAGAAAGGATAAAAAAGGCAAGTTATAAAACATGCTCAAAGAAATAATGACTGGAAACTCCCCAAATTTAGCAGAAGGCATACAGATTCAAGAAGCTAAGCAAACCACAAGCAGGAAATACCCAAAGAAATCCACACCAAAACACATCTTAGTCAAACTTCTGAAAACTAAAGAAAAAAATCCTGAGAGCAACAAGAGAAAAACATAACCTTACCTATAGGGGAAAAACAATTCTGACAAGTGAGTTTCTCATCAGAAACTATGGTGGCCAGAAGGAAGGGGCACAACATTTTTAAAGGCTGAAAGAAAAGAACTGTTAACCCAGGATCCGACATCTATGGAAAATATCCTCCAGGAATGAAGGGGAAATCAAAACAGTATCTGACAGACACTAAGATAATTTTCAACAGTAAACCTACCCTAAAAGAATGGCTAAGGAAGTTGTCTAAACAGAAAGGAAATGATAAAAGAAGAACCTTGGAACAACTTTAGAAAAGAAAGAATTCAGTAGGAAAAAATGAGTAAAAATAATAGACTTTCCTTCTCTGGAGTTCTCTAAATTATGGTTGATGGTGAAAATAAAAATTTAGCACTATCTGATGTGGTTCTAAATTTATGTAGAGGAAATATTTAAGAAAATTATATCATAAATGGATAAGGATAAAGGTACAAAAAAGGAGGTAAAGTTTATATACTTAACCTGAATTGGCAAAATGAAGACATCAGTATATATAATTTAATATATAAAGCAACTACTAAAAAAAAACTACACTGAAAAACACTAGGTAAGTCAAAATTCTAAAAATTGTTCAAGTAACCCACAGCAAGGTAGGAGAAATGAAAAACAGAGAGAAAATACAGAAAACAAAGAATAAAATGGCAGGCTTAAACCATAACATATCAATAACTAAATTAAATGTAAATTGTCTGAATATACTAATTAAAGTGCAGAGATCTGCACAGTAGAGTGAAAAAAAAATCATGGCTTAATTATATGCTCTCTACAAGGAACTCAATTCACACACAATATACACAGGTTGAAAGTAAAATGATGGAAACTACATATATCATGCAAACATTAATCAAAGAAAGTGATATTAGTATCAAATAAAAGAGACTTCAAAGCAAAGAAAACTCCCAGAGACAAATATCATAAAATGATTTAAAAAAAAAAAAAGACAGTCCAACAAGAAGACATAACAACGCTGAATGTGTATACACCAAACAAAAGAGCTGCTAACTGTATAGCATGAAAACTGGTAATAGACAAGAAAAAGAGACAAATCCATGGTTATAGTTGTAAAATTCAATACACCTCTCTCAACAATTGATAGAACAACTACACAGAAAATTAGCACAGATATAGCGTCATCATCATCAACCAACAGGATCTAATTGACATTTTTAGAGCATACGATCCAACAATAGCAGAATATACATTCTTTTCAAGTGCCCCAAAACATATTCCAAGATAGGCCATATCCTGGTCCATAAAGCAAATGTCCACAAATTAGAAGTAAGTGAAATCATACAGAGTGTGTTTTCTGACCAAAATGGAATCAAACTAGAAACCAATAAGGGAAAGATAACAGAAGATAACTTGGCAAATCTCCTGCAAGACTGGCAAATAAAAAAGAAAGAAGGCACAAATTACCAATTTCTGTAATGAAACAGGATATGTCACTATAGACCCTTGCAGACAAAAAACAATAATGGAAAGCTACAAACACTAAACACAGAACCTAGACAAGTTAGATAAAATGGACCATTTCTTCAAAAACACAAATTACCACAACTCACCCAATATAAATTAGATCATTTGAATAGCCCTATAGCTATTTTTAAAAATTGACTTTATAATTTAAAAACTCCCTCAAAAAGAAATCTCCAGGCTTAGACAGTTACATTGAATAAGTCTAACAAATATTTAAACAGAGTTAACGCAAATTATACATAATTTTTTTAGAAAATAGAAAAGGGAACAATTCCCAATTTATTTTATAAAACTAATATCTTTTTGATAATAAACCCAGACAGAGACAGTAGAAAAAAGAAGCATAGATCAATATCCCTTAAGAAAATGGACTTAAAAATTCTTAATAAAATATTAGCAAATAAAATTCAGCAATATATAAAAGGAATTATACACTACGACAGTTGAGGTGTATTCCAGGGATGCAAGTCTAGTTCAATATTCCAAAATCAATATAAACCATCATATTAACAGGCTAAAGAAAAAAAAATCACATGAAAATATGAATGGATACTAAAGAAGCATTTGAAAAAAATCCAGCCTCCATTCCTGATTGAAAACACTCTTACAACTAGGAATAAAGGGCATTTCCTCAATTTGATAAAGATCTTCTACCAAAAACCCTATAGTCAACATTACACTTAATAGGAAAGACTAAATGCTGTTCCCTCAAATCAGCAATAAGCAATAATCACTCTCACTATTCTTATTCAACTTAGTGCTGTAAGTTCTTTCCTAGCTAGGGTAACAAAGTATATTTAAAAAAAAAGGAAAAAGAAAATGAAAGATAAAAATACAAATACAATACTAATGAAAATCACTCAAAATGATATACTTAGGTATAGATCTAAAAAAAATGTACAAAACTTGTATGCTGAAGATTATAAAGATGCTGATGAAAGAAACCTAAGAGATTTGGAGAAACATATGTTCACAGATTGCAAGTCTCAATATAGTTGAGATGTTAATTCTTCCCAAATTGATATATAGGTTTAACACAATTCCTATCAAAATTCCAGCAAGATTTTTTTGTAGAGACAGATAATATTATTCCAAACTTCATATGGAATTGCAAAGGAACTAAAATAGCTAAAACAATGTTGGAAAAAAAAATTTTGGTAGGAATTATCCAATTTCAAGACTCATTATATAATAGTATATTACTTAATATACTAACATTAGGTATAAGATTATATATCTACATAATAATATATTAATAATAAATATAATATTAGATTATACTGTTTGATCATAAGACTGTGCGGCATTGGCAAAGAAATAGACACATCAATCAATGAAACAGAACAGGGAATCTAGAAATAAACCCATATATATGTGCCTAATTGATTTTTGACAAAGACGCAAAAAACAACTCAATGGAGGAAAGATAATCTTTTCAACAAATGATACTGGAGTAATTAAACATCTATCAATCAAAAAAAAAAAGAAAGAAAGAGAGAATACTTTGATATGTATCTTACATTAACTCAAAATTTAAAAACTCAATTTATGTATTTTATTTAGTAATTTATTTCATTCTTTTTTTTATTATTTATATTATTTTTATTTTAATTAATTAAAAATAACTAAAAATCAACTCAAAAAATTAACTTAAATGTAAACATAAAACTACAAAACTTCTAGAAAATAACATAGAACACATTCTTTGGGATCTGGAGCTAGGCAGAGTTCCTAGAATTGACACCAATTTTAAATCATAATCCATAAAGAAAAATGGATAGATTGGTCCTCATCAAATTTAAAATCTTTTGCTCCATAAAAGGTCCCATTAAGGGTATGAAAAGACAAGTTACAGATTGAAAGGAAATATTTTCAAACCACATATCTGACAAAGAACCAGTATCTAGTAAATATCAAGAACTCTCACAACTCAACAGTAAAAGAATCAAATAATCCAAATAGAAAATGGGCAAAACAAAGAAGAGACATTTCATCCAAGAGGATATATAGATAAATAAGCACATTAAAGGTTGTTGAACATTATTAGCCATTAGGAAAATGCAAATTAAAACCACAATGAGATATTACTACATTTCTAGTAGAAGAGCTAAAACTAAAAATTTAATGACAACACTAAACGTTGGTGAGGATATTGGATCATTCATATTATTGCTGTTGGGAATGTAAAATGGTGCAGCAACTCTGAAAAACTGTTTGGCATATTCTTTCAAAAACTAAACATATGTTTACCATATGACCCAGCAATTTTCCTCTTGGGCATTTATCCCAAAGAAATGAAAATTTATGTTCATGCAAAAACCTGTACATGAATGTTTATAGCAGCTTTTTCCATAATAACCTAAAACTGGAAACAACCCAGATGTTCTTCAAATGATAAGTAGTCAAACAAACTGATAATCCATACCATGGGGTACTACTCAGCGATAAAGAGGAACAAGCTATTGACACACACAACAACCTGGATGATTTCAAGAGAATTATGCTGAATGAAAGAGGCCAATCCCCAAAGCTTACATTCTTTATGATTCCATTTCCAAATTTTTTAAATGATAAAATTATAGAAATGGAAAACAGATTAGTGGTTAAGGGGTTAAGGCGAAGGTGGAAGTGGGAGGCAAGCAGGTGTAGGTATAAAAGGGCAACATGAAGAATCCTTTATGGTGATGGAAATATTCTGTATCTTAAGTGTATTCATGTTAATATTTAGGTTGTGATTTCATACTATTATTTTCAAGTGGTACTGGGTAAATAATACATGGTATCTCTCTGTTTTATGTCTTAGAACTGAATATGAGTTATCACAAAATAAGCAGTTTCTTTCTTTCTTTATTTATTTAGTAACAAATACACCAAGGCAACTGCTTTCACGGTTGTTTGCACTGTCCTTGTGTTATTCTAAAGAAAATGCTCCTGGAAAAATCTGAACAAACTAGCTGCTTATTGGTTTATTTGGACTTGAAATCCCAGAATGCTATTCAATAAACAATGATTTGATCAGCTAGGAAAATTAGCTTGGGGTAATGTTCTGAATCAGGGGTCAGCAGACTCTTCTGTAAAGGGCTAGATAATAAATGCCTTAGGTGCTGCATGTCATATGGTCTGTGTTATAACTGCTTGACTCTGCTATTGCAGTATGAAAACAGTCCAGACAATACATAAATTAAAGAATGTGGCAGCGTTCCAATACAATTTTATTAGGGACAACACAGTTTTAATTCATCAGTTTTCACATACAAAATATGTTTGTTTTTTCAAACATGTACAAATGTAAAAACCATTCTTAGCAAGTAGAATGTACAAAAATAGGTCCTGGATTTGGCCCGCCAGCTATAGTTTGCTGACCTCTGAGCTAAATTACAATTTTTGAAATCTTCTATTGTCTTATGTTTCAGTTTTGTTTCCTTTTTATTTTCTTCTTGAACATTTTCTGTATATCAAACGATACTAACTGCTGCCATTTAGGAATCTCCCCTCACTGTCCCTCCATCTACATTTTCCTTTCTTCTGTTGTCAAAGGATACAGACAGAAGTTTTACTGCTAAAATGTGAAGCTTGGGACAAAATCGAAAACTGGATAAAGTTATCTTTCCCATACTACCTTTTGTTTAATTTTCTTCATAATTTTAGTGAGAAAAAAATACTTTCTTTTACAGGTCCTGTTTAATGATACGGGCCTTGAGAATCTTTAAGAGAAGAAATTACATGAAGCAAATTATTTGAAAGATTCAAATTTATTTAGACCAGAAAGTTTTTTAAAAACATAAATAAAAAGGCTATAAGAAACAGTGTGGTATGTTGTGGTTATAGGTATTACTTTTGTAGGGGTTCAGAACAGATCTCCCCAAGATGTACCACTTTGACACATGGATTATTTTGAGCTAATGGCAGTTGAGGACCTGCTCGCTCAAGAGAAACTACTACCCCTCCCTTAACTAGAAGAATTTAAATTGGGGATTTTTCCCAGAAAAAGTTATTACCAGAGATAAATTTTATCTTAGTGGCCTCACCTATATGGCAGAGTAAACATCTAATTACTGAACATCTGTTCTTCTTATTGTCCTGTGAATGACCTTCCCATCCTTGGAAGCCCAGGCACCTATCCCATTCCTTAGCTCAAGATGGCATATATACCTCACTTTACCTTTCTGTCTTTGAACTTCTCATGTTTGTGAGGTTCCCGTACATACAAAACTAATTTTTATTTCACCCTGTTAACCTGTCTCACATTAACTTAATTCTTAGACCAGCCAGAAGAACCTAGAAGGGCATAGGAAAGTTTATTTTCCTCCTTGACACTTGCATGATGGTGGTTGGCAAGGTGGAGGGGGTGGTGACGATGAGCACAAATGGTATTAAAAAGCAGAAAACATAAATAGCTCATGACAATAAAAAGTAGACTGAAATTGTTAAACAAATCACACAAGGAGGGCATTAGATAAGGTGGCTTTAGTGCCTTAGTAGCCTTTGTGAGCAAACCAAAACCTAAGCCTGAAATGCCTCAAGGATAAGAAATTCAAACCTAAGGACAACCAGTCACAAACAGCCAACAAACTTTCCCAAATTAGGCAACTGATTAAGGTATAGCCAATCAAATAATTTCCTGGCTTTGCTTCCCTGTCTTCTCTGTAAAAAGTCTATCCCATATTTCCTATCAGTAAAGCCCTTCTGAGAGCTTCTAACCACTTTCCGTTTGGTGCTGCCAGATTCAAATCAGTTTTTACTCAAATAAATGCTTAAAATGTTTAATATGCCTCAGTTTATCTTTTAACAAAATTAATCTTAAGTCAGAAAAATATAAAACTATGTCAAGCACAATGTGAAATTTAAACACAAAGCCTAGATGGGAGTAAGGATAGGAAGTAATAACCTGCATATTCTTGAAGTCAAAATACTCCATTGAGACCATGTGGGTAAAGGAGAAGGCTTCTAATGGAATTATTATTTTCATGAAAAATAAGAATTTTTTCTACAAAAATATGCTTAAAGACACCATAAAACACAGTTATTAAATTATATAAATGAAGAACATTCAGGAGTCTTCAGACAATATTGTCTGAGTTTCTTTAGAAAATTAGAATGAATAGATGGAGAACAAAGGCTTTTTAAAAAATTAACTGACTTCAAACAATTAATACAAAAAATTAAATCACTTATTATTTTTACCCTTAAGATCACCAAGACTCATTAAGAACTTATGACCATTAATTATCTTTGTATCAGATGGTAGGTGATAAAAACATTTTAATTGAAATGAGGAGTTTTAAATAAACAAGATTTCTTAAAATGTTGACCATAAAGTAAAATGAGGTTTCATCATTACTTATATAGTTAATACATATACTTAAAAGTCATGTTAAAACTCTTTAATAGGTATAGAAAAGTATTAATATTTCTTGAGCACTCTCAAGTTATAGGTCTGGTGCTAAGCAATTTATGTGAATTGATTCAGTTGATGACTCTCAGACTAATATCTCTAATCCATCCTTGAGGAGTATGAAGAAGTTCATACATATATGGTTATCTTTGCTGGTATAACACTTACACATTGGGGAAATGAGTGTTGTTTTTAAGTGTGTGGTAACACCGGTGTTTTAAGTGGCTTAGAGTTTTTTAACCATTACTTTTGCAGTAACTATGGAATTACACATTTCAATTTTTATTTTTCCAAAACAGAGAAACTAAATGTATGCAATTTTCAGTATATGAGTTTTTTCTAACTTATTAAATAATGCCTCTTTTGCTGTTTTCGGATATCTGGGCCTTCTCAGATCTAGAGATTTGGCCCACAAGTAATTAGCAGATTCTTTCAGGCTTTGGCTGGTTTAAGAATTTTGGGTACCAAGATCATCCCCTCTGAAAGTATACAAACCAGATTACAAGGCCCTTAAATAAACTGATTTGAGATTAAGAAAAAAAAATCAAGCCCAGAAATTCAGTGTATGTCATAAATGCTCTCCTTCTATGGGACTTTTAATCGGTTCCAGTACTGTATTAAATGTTGGAGAAGATAAATCATATCAAGTTTAAAATTAATAAAATTGGGTAGTTAAAAATGTTGCAGACAGGTAAAACTGTTAGTTGTATTAATTTGACTGTTTAAAATGAGCATTTACCATAAATATGCATGATATTTTATTTCCTGGTTCACATACAAGTGAGGCTCACGTATTAAGTGTGGCAATCTTGTAAGTCTGGCATCTTTCTTGCCCACTTAGTAGCTGTGCCTTATATGTTAACTAATTTCAGATTTCATGACAATGAAGGGCTGTAAGAATCTCTGTTTAGTAAAATGGAAGTTTTTATTAGAAGAGTTAAGGAACAAAGCCATAAATAGCCAAGACATTGCTTTCTACTTAACGGTAAGCACCACGATGGGTCCCTTGACTCAATATCAAATGTTCACATGACTTTACCAGTTGCATCCCCAGAAGTAAGTGGTAAAGCCTTTGGAAGCGAGCAGAGCACCAGCCAAAGGTGTGCAGTCAAGACCTGATCCTAGGACTGAGGCAATGTTGGGGGTACTATTGGGAAGGTCATGACACTCAGAACTGGAAAAGCCTGTTCACTATTTCCTTTTAGCGACTGAATTATTTGATAGGAATGTTTCTCTGCAGTGAAATGAATATACTCAAGTGATTTCCACGTGTAATTTATAAAGTGTTTGAAGAATTAAAAAATAGAATAATTATTAATTAATGTCATCCCAGAAGGGCAGAGGCAATCCATTCTACAACATACTTAAGTATCTAACTGCATATAAGGAACTGCACCTCGGTTTTCTCTTCACCACATCTTTTTCCACTGTCTGTTCTCAATTATAGATAGCACATTCTACTTTTGAAAAGTCACATATGACCTGACTTTACCCTCATGCATGTACTGTCAATTACTGATACTTTAAAATAATTTTGATTTCAGATAAAATTACCCTCAACGTCCCCACTAACTTGTGGTTGTGCTGGTGTAGTGTCATCTTCCAGGTCTGCATATCTTCTGTATGTGTGATGACAGATTCTCCTTAAAAGGACTGTGGTTGAACAAGAGTGGGCGGAATTAGCAAAACATGGATTATTCATATGCTGCCATCTGTAGTCAATTGTGTTAAATTTATTCCAGATTTATAATGGGAATGCTTCAGATTAGTCCCACATTGATGGCCATTGGTCCAACTACATCAGTTTTTACATCTTCTTTATCTCTCTAGAACCAAATGAAAATTCTTTGGGATACTTACAGTTGGAATCATCTCATGGTCTGCACAAGGAACTTACTGTTCATATTTTGCATGCAAACTCTTCTCTATTAGCATACTAGTATGAGTGACAAGTTAGGTTTTTGTTTATCAACAACCTTCATTTTGTAAGTAATGCAAGGATAATTTCATTAATGTTAACTTCGTGAATTAAAAGCATTTTTTATTTCACAAAACACCATGTGTAACTAAAAAAACTAAATGGAAGTGATTTGTACATGAATTGAACCCACTTTAATCAGTTCTTTCATCTATTGTTCCCCAATTCTTTAGCTATAAAAACATATTACAGGACTATATATTTTATATTGCATTATCAGAGAATGGAATATCCCACAAATTATTTTTTCAGTAATGGAACTTTATTAACAGGAAAATAATTTTTTAAATATAAGCATATATATTTAGAACACATTGCTTATTTTACTCACTAAACAGAATATATTATCATAATTTTAGTTTTCTAGGTATATTTAGTTTTCTTGGTATCATTATTATGGGCCTTGGTAATTAAACTTTGGTTGAATATAGTGTCCCAGTTCTGTAATAGAGCAAGATAGTTTTTCAGAAAAAAGAATATGCAAGAGAATGAAAAGACAAGCCAAAGATTGGGATAAAATATTTGCAAAAGACCTGATAAAGGATTGATCCAAGATATATAAAGAACTCTTAAAGCTCAACAGTAAGGAACAAACAACCTGATTAAACAATGAGTCAAAGACCTTAACAGATGCCTCACTAAAGAAGATATACAGATGGCAAATAAACATATGAAAAGATGTTCCACATCATATGTTATCAGGGAAATACAAACTGAAAGAACAATGATATACTACTATACACTAATTAGAATGGCCAAAATTTGAAACACCGACACCACCAAGTGCTGACAAGGTTGTGGAGCAACTGGAACTCTCATTCATTCCTGGTGGGAATGTGAAGTGGTACAGCCACATTGGAAGACAGTTTGGCAATTTCTCACAAAATTAAACATATCCTTACCACATGATCCAGCGATCACGCTCCTTGGTATTTACTCAAAGAAGTTGAAAACATTTATCTCTACACAAAAACCTACACACTTATGTTTACAGCAGCAGGTTAGGGGGAAGGAAGGGATGATTAGGCAGAGCACAGAGGATTTGAATGGTGATAGATGTCATGCAGTTGTCCAAACCCATAGAATGGACAACATCAAGAGTGAATCCTAATGTAAACTTCATGGACTTTGGTGATAATGATGTATTAAAGTAGGTTCATCAATTGTAACAAATGTACCCCTCTCCTGGGGGATGTTGATAATGGGGGAGTCTAGGCATGTGTGGGGACAGGGATCATGTGGGAAATCTCCGTACCTTCCTTCTTCTCCATTTTGCTGTAAACCTAAAGCTTTTCTAAGAAAATTAAATCTACTAAAAAAGAATGTGCTCCTTTAACTTGCCATAACATTAAGTGCCTAGGTAGTCTATTGCACTGAGTGTAAGGTCAATACAGTTTTTCAAAGATATAATTTGGTTATTCATCCCTAAACTACATGATGTTTTGCTCCTTATATTTATATTTTATATTACAGGTCATATATATATATTATAATTTGAGTTTCAACGACTTCATATACTTTTGTTTCCTTGTAGGGATGTCAGTTGTCTATTGGTTGGTCAGGGTCTATGCCAACTCTTTATTTACTGAATTTAATCTGATGTGGCTAAAATAAAAATAAATAATCAAGGCATTATAATAGTGTCAAAGTTGCCATTACTCCTTTAATATTTAATGAATAACGAATACTGAACATGGGTAAGCTGCTATGCAAGAAGTAGTCCTGTATCTTCAAAAAGCTTAAAATCTTTTTGAAATCTTAAAATAAAATATGTCAAAAAGTTAACATAAGGCTAAATGATTTTCCTCCAACACATTGTGACAGTTAAGTCATATGTACCTTTAAAGGCGGATTATGACTGAGAACAGGTGTAAAGAGAGGATTGAGTGAGAAGCGGTGAAAAGAAAATCTAGAAGAGCTTTATGTGCACCTAGACATTGATGGTTAAGTAAAAATCTGGACATTAAGAACAATTCTATGACATATTTCAAAATTCATTCTGTGCTTTAATGTTACAAAAATCATATACTTTATGGGATGTGTATTGCAAAGCTTTGTCTGGTGTTCAGTGTGATGGCATCTAGAAGGCGGCAAAAAAAGTTAGTGTTTGGTGCAGTATCGATTTTAGTCCATAGGCAATAACATATACAACTCTGCACCAAAGATAGAAAAGAAAAAGATAAAGTTCAGGTATAATGCACGTACCTGAATAAAATCATTGTTAGTTGCATATTTTGTTTGATTAAATAGTTCAAGTATGCCAAAAGGTAGATTATATACTTGACCATTTTCAAAATACTTTTGAAATTGATTTCTACCGAACAAACTCCATGCATTGCTTTTCCAAATGTGTGTTTTCTTATTTGAAAATAGGAAATTATATGAAAAGAGAACACGTGTGTGTGTGTGTGTGTAGTGTTATTTACTTACAGTTAAATAATTAAAACTATTCTTTATATGACACTGTTTTCAATTTTAAAGAAAAGGAGCATCTATTTGTTATTTTAAGACAGAAAAGAGAAAAAAGATCAGCAAAATTAAAAGTAACGTTTAGATATGCTGAATATATTAAAAAATAATCTAATAACTAGAATAAAACTTGCTTTAGAAAGCATAGCTTAGACTGCAGTCAGAGTTGGGGTCAGAATTGACTATTTGATTTCATTTGCTTTATTCAGTTCACAAACAATCCATCAATGATCACTGTGTTTTACTGTAGTTATCTGAATTTGATAATGGTGGTTCCTAGGAGATACATTTCCAGGGTGTGGAAAATGGATCTATTTAACTATTCAGTCTGAGCTTATGAAATGTTAACATGTGTATGTGTATATGCAAGAATTTCCTACATATGTTGAGCAAGCATGGTCAATATGTTTCATTTCAAAAGGTTTATTGCTTAGATTATAACTACAAAATGTCTTTCCCCATATACATAATAACAAGCATCTAAGAATGCATTTATAAGGTCCCATCATGATATTTAATAACTTACTTTAGAACTTGACCCTTCCTACTCCCTTCACTATCATTTGTCCAAATTATTATTGAAATTCCTTTCTTTTAATAGGAGTAGTGAATTATTGAAGTAGTTTTCTTTCTACAGTTCTAGATATTTATGTTTACTGTAATAGGGAAATAAGTATCCACTTAATTCAAGGAAGTGCTTTTTAAAGACTGGGGAGTTACTATAGGAGGAGGCCTTCTCACCACAGTGAACACATCATCCACATCTCGGTTACTCAGGTATGTTTCAACAGAGGCTGGAAAAATGTGCAGATGAATCCTGCAGAAGATACTGCCCTGTTGAGACAGGGTAGACCAGATAATCTGAAGACCTTTAGGCACTGTGACCCTGATTAAAGTCATTTAATCAATCTATGTTCACTTTCCTCTCTTTTGTGATAGGAATAAAGATAATAATTACTCCTTAGGTTGTTGAAAGGATGGATTAAATATATAAATTCACCTACAGGGGTAAGAGCATGTCTACACATAATGAACATTAAATAATGTTAGCTGTTATAGTCATTTTAAGCCTCAAAACTTTACGCCCAATTGAAAATAACAAAAAGCTATCTAGCAATATTTCCCAGCAATGTTTCTTATAAACATCAATGCTGCTACCACTATTGTACATTTATATGATGCTATATTTTACATATATCAATTGATAAACTTCACTTCTTTAAAAACTAAATAGGGCCGGTGTTATTATTCTCATCTACACACCAATGAACTGAAGGTCAGAGTGATTAGCATCCTTGCTTAAAGTAATATATCTGGGATATAAAACCCAGAAACCCAGGTCATCTGATTCTTATCCAAGGCCAGCTTTTTTTTTTCACTAACCATGCTGTTTTTTTGAAGAGTAAATCTTTTAGCTTGTTGTATTTTTTTCTTCCTGTTTCTCCCTCTCTTTCTCTCTCTGTTTGTTTCTGTCTCTGTCTCCGTCTGTCTCTCTCCCCCTTTTTTCTCCCTTCTCCCACCTCCTGCCCACCGTGGGGGTAGTGGGATAGGAGGAGGCATAGAATATAAAATTATTTTGCCATTAAAATTGTATTGAATATTTTTGAGTCTTGTTTAGACCACTAGACATTGGGTTTTTTGTTTTTTTGGGTTTTTTTGAGGATGGGATAAAATTCACTGAAAATAAGTAAAAGCAAATAGTTTTGAGTTTAGTGAATTCTGATTATCTGGACTGTTTGCTTTATGCAAAGAAGAACATGAGGAATGTGAGGAACGTTTAGAGCTCTGTTTCATGATAACTTCTGAAAAAGCGAATTGGTAAGAATTCAAGTTAAATTAGACTGTCATCCAGTTTTATTAACATGATAAGTAAACATACTGAGATGTTTTTTATGATTATTTTCATCAAGAAAAGGCCTAGTTTTAAAAAAGGATTTTCTTACAGATTTTTTCTATACAATTTTGAATCTTCACAATTAAAATTTATTCATTTCAAATATAGTTGAATCATTTTAATAGCATCTCCAAAGATCAAATTAAATCTATAAAGAATAATAGGACTGCACATAGTATTAAAGAGCATGTTATTAACCTAAATGACTGTGAATCTTAGATTTCACAAAAATCCATATATCCACTTTACATGGAGACTTGAGACTGAGACTGAAATCTAATTAATATTTGCATATAAACTCAGGTTAAACATTTTTGTAAATCATAAAATATATGCAGGACTTGTAAAGATTTTCAAACAAAACATCCACATTATCATAATTAAATAAAATTGTATTTACTTAATATATACAGTGTTGTCTGATATTTCATTTTTAAAATATTCATTAATCTGTAGTACAGGTTCATTTAAGGCAAATTAGAAATCTAGGAAATCCATAAGAAAATACAACTATCCTAAAAGACTGCATTGCATGTATTTAAAGTGTAACTATAAATTAGTATTGTGATGGAAAATTATGAATTTCGGTTTATTATCAGATTTTTTCTTTACTAGGATCATAACCTATTTTCTGTTCTAATCTATATTATTTCAGGATAGTTTAAAAAGTATAGAGTTTAGAGAGAAAGTAAAAGTTCACACTTGATGGTTATCATGAAACTACTTATTTGCCACTTGTAGTAAAAGTATTATGACAAGCATAGAAGTTATAGAGTTTGAATCATGAATTTAATATAGTTAATTTAGTCTGCTGTTTTAATGACTGAAAATTCAGTTATATTCAGTCATAGAATGCAGATACATTAGGTAGGAAAGGTGACAAAGATGCATTGATTATTAGCAGTTTTCTTGAGATCAGAAAGAAAACAGAAGAGAAAAATGCTCCAAGAGGGATCAAAAGAGTAATATTGAATCACTTGTTTCATAAAAGCTTTCTGCAGGTTCTAAAATGCACAGAAGGTTTTGTACTGGTATAATCTTATAATCTGCCTTTTTGAAAAAAGAGTAAACAAATTGTGTTCAAACAACCCAAATCCTCCTACCTCTTTATTATTTACTGGGGGGCTTTTGGGGGCTTTTAATCCTATATTGACAAACATTTTTATTTATTTAAATTTGGAGAGGTATTTACTGCAAAATATTTGAGAAGTGGTGGAGGGGTAGGCTTCTCTCATTAGAATGTAAACTCTATGAGGGCAGGGATATTTGTCTATTTTATTGACTGCTGTATCACTGGTGTTTTGAAGAGTGCCAGCCACAAAAGAGGTGCTCCAAATATTCGTCAAATGAATGAATATTGAGTTGTTCTCACTTGTATAACCAAGTTAATTTTCCAAGGTGGTTTTTCTCCTTGGAAAAAACAACTGCAGTTTTATGTGGAAATTTAAATGGAATATTTTCAACGACCAAAGTAATATTCTGAAAAAAATGAACAAATGTGAAGTTTGCCTTATAAAAATCTTTAATATATCTATAGTCATTTATGCTCAAAATAATCATTACAATGCAAACATATTCCTAGAGTCTTTATAGATGGCAACAGAGTATAAATGCAAAACAGCTTACTACTTCTACAACATGAAAACGCTCTTTCCACTTCGTATGCCATGCATTTTCTTTTAACAACATAATTTGAGGATAAATTCTCTCCTCATTGTTAGTTGTAAATTAGACACCATAAAATCTTACTACAAAGAATTTGGTATATAGTAAATTTACACCGTAATTTAAATGAGTGTTTCCCCATCTTAAATTTACCAAACACTGGTTACAATAGCGTTTCTCATCAAAAGTATGGGAAATGCTAGAAGAGAGTCAAATGTTAAAGAGCTGAAATGCATCATGGTATTGTGAATCCCCAAAAGGGAACATGCCACACGGTATTTCAAAGATATATCAGTACCTTCAGACAAATACTGTATGAGTTCACTTAGATGTGGACTCTAAAAAACAAAATAAATGAATATAATAAAACAGAAACAGAGTTACAGATACAGAGAATAAACAGGCAGTTTCCAGAGGGGAGGGAGGTGGGGGTAGGAAAAGAAATAAGTGAGGTAGACTGGGAGGTACAAACTTTCAGTTGCAAAATAAATGAGTCATATGTATGAAATGTACAGTGTGAGGAATATAGTCAATAACTATGTAATATCTTTGATGGTGACATATTGTGATTAGGTTTATGGTGGGATCATTTTGAAATGCATAGAAATACCACATCACTAATGTTGTGTAACAGGAACTAACATAGTGTTATAGGTCATTTATACTTCAAAAACAAACAAACAAACAAATTCATAGGAAAAGAGATCAGATTTGTGGCAACCAGAGGCAGGGGGTTGGGGGAAGGGGCATCGGATGAAGGTAGTCAAAAGGTACAAACTTCCAGTTATAAGATAAATAAGGACTAGGGACGTAAAGTACAGCATGATAAGTATAATTAGCACAGCTATATGTTACACATGAAAGTTAAGAGAGTAAACCCTGAGTTCTCATCACAAAAAAAAAATATTTTTTTGTACATCTTTAATTTTGTATCTATATGAGATGATGGATGTTCACTAAACTTACTGTGGTCATCATTAAATGATGTATGTTAAGTCAAATCACTATGCTGTACACCTTAAACTTATACGGTGCTGCATGTCAATTATACCTCAATAAAACTGGAAGAAAAGCCAAACCAAAACAAAAAATAGGAAAATCAAAAAGAAAAAATAAAAGATTTATTTTCATGGGATATCTCATTAGAATAAAGTTAATTGAGTTTATCATTAATGATAAAGAGCCAGTAAGGAGGGACCTTCAAGATGGCGGAGGAGTAAGACGTGGAGATCACCTTCCTCGCCACAAATACTTCAAAAATACATCTACATGTGGAACAACTCCTGCAGAACACCTACTGAACACTGGCAGAAGACTTCAGACTTCCCCAAAGACAAGAAACTCCTCATGTACCTGGGTAGGGCAAAAGAAAAAAGAAAAAACACAGACAAAAGAATAGGGATGGGACCTGCACCTCTGGAAGGGAGCTGTGAAGGAGGAAAAGTATCCACACACTAGGAAGCCCCTTCACTGGCGGAGATGGGGGGTGGCCAGAGGGGAAGCTTCAGAGCCACGGAGGATAGCACAGCAACAGGGGTGCAGAGGGCAAAGCAGAGAGATTCCCACACAGAGGATTGGTGCCAACCAACACTCACCAGCCTGAGAGGCTTGTTTGCTCCCCCGCCGGGGTGGGTCGGGTCTGGGAGCTGAGGCTTGGGCTTCAGAGATCAGATCCCTGGGAGAGGACTGGGGTTGGCTGAGTGAACAGAGCCTGAAGGGGGCTAGTGTGCCACAGCTAGCCGGGAGGGAGTCTGGGAAAAAGTCTGCACTACTTAAGAGGCAAGAGACCATTGTTTTGGGGTGCGCAAGGAGAGGGGATTCAGAGCACTGCCTAAATGAGCTCTAGGGATGGGTGTGAGCCACGGTTATCAGCACAGACACCAGAGACTGGCATGAAATGCTAACGTTGCTGCTGCAGCCACCAAGAATCCTGTGTGCAAGCACAGGTCACTATCCACACACCAACCCCCACACCGGGAGCCTGTGCAGCCCGCCATTGCCAGGGTCCCATGATCCAGGGTCAACTTCCCGGGGAGAACACATGGCGCGCCTCAGGCTGTTGCAACATCACACTGGCCTCTGCCACCACAGGCTCGTCCTGCATTCCTATTATAACTACTGTACTACTGTACCCCTCCCTCTCCCTGGCTTGAATGAGCAAGAGCCCCCTAATGAGCTGCTGCTTTAACCCCGTCCTGTCTGGGTAAGAACAGATGCCTGAGGGAGACCTACATGCAGAGGTGGGGCCAAAATGAAAGCTGAACCCCGGGAGCTGTGCGAACAAAGAAGAGAAAGGGAAATCTCTCCCAGCAGCCTCAGGAGCAGTGGATTAAATCCCCACAATCAACTTGATGTACCCTGCATCTCTGGAATACCTGAATAGACAACGAATCACCCCAAAATTGAGGCGGTGGACTTGAGCAACTGTAGCCTTGGGGTGAGTTGTCTGTGACTGATTTGTTTCTGATTTTTATGGATATCTTAGTTTAGTTTTTAGTGTTCGTTATAATTGGTGGATTTGTTTATTGGTTTGGTTGCTCTCTTCTTTTATTACTATTATTAAAGGTTTATTTTAATAATTTTATTTATTTTTTTCTTTTATTTTTTCACGCTTTTCTTCTGAGCCGTGTGTCTGACAGGGCCTTGCTGCTACAACCTGGTGTCAGGTCTGAGGTTCTGAGGTGGGAGAGCTGAGTTCAGGACATTGGTGCACCAGAGACCTCCCAGCCACACTTAATATCAATTGGCGAGAGCTCTCCCAGAGATCTCTGTCTCAACACTAAGACCCAGCTACACCCAAAGGCCAGCAAACTCCAGTGCTGGATGCCCCATGCCAAACAACAAGCAAGACAGGAACACAACCCCACCTGTTAGCAGAGAGGCTGCCTAAAATCATACTAAGTTCAAAGGCACCCCAAAGAACACCACCAGACGTGGCCCTGCCCACCAGGAAGACAAGATCCAGCCCCACCCACCAGAATGCAGGCATCAGTCCCCTCCATCAGGAAGGCTACACAACCCACTGAACAAACCTGACCCACTGGGGGCAGACACCAAAAACAACGGGAATGATGAACTTGTAGCCTGCGGAAAGGAGAACCCAAACACGGTAAGTTAAACAAAATGAGAAGACAGAAAAATATGCAGCAGATGAAGGAGCAAGGTAAAGACCCACCAGCCCAAACAAAGGAAGAGGAAATAGACAGTCTACCTGAAAAAGAATTCAGAGTAATAAGAGTAAAGATGATCCAAAATCTTGGAAATAGAATGGAGAAGATACAAGAAATGTTTAACAAGGACCTAGAAGAACTAAAACGCAAACAAACAATGATGAACAGCACAATAATTGAAATTAAAAATTCTCTAGAAGGAAGCAATAGCAGAAAAACTGAGGCAGAAGAACGGATAAGTGACCTGGAAGATAAAATAGTGGAAATAATTACCACAAAGCAGAATAAAGAAAAAAGAATGAAAAGAATTGAGGACAGTCTCAGAGACCTCTGGGACAACGCTAAACACACCAACATTCGAATTATAGGGGTCCCAGAAGAAGAAGAGAAAAAGAAAGGGACTGAGAAAATATTTGAAGAGATTATAGTTGAAAACTTCCCTAATATGGGAAAGGAAATAGTCAATCAAGTCCAGGAAGCACAGAGAGTCCCATACAGGATAAATCCAAGGAGAAATATGCCAAGACACATATTAATCAAACTATCAAAAATTACATACAAAGAAAAAATATTAAAAGCAGCAAGGGTAAAGCAATAAATAACATACAAGGGAATCCCCATAAGGTTAACAGCTGATCTTTCAGCAGAAACTCTGCAAGCAAGAAGGGATTGGCAGGACATATTTAAAGTGGTGAAAGGGAAAAATCTACAACCAAGATTACTCTACCCAGCAAGGATCTCATTCAGATTTGATGGAGAAATTAAAAACCTTACAGACAAGCAAAAGCTAAGAGAATTAAGCACCACCAAACCAGCTTTATAACAAATGCTAAAGGAACTTGTCTAGGCAGGAAACACAAGAGAAGGAAAAGACCTACAATAACAAAACTAAAACAATTAAGAAAATGGTAATAGAAACATACATATTGATAATTACCTTAAATGTAAATGGATTAAATGCTCTAGCCAAAAGACATAGACTGGTTGAATGGATACATAAATAAGACCCATATATATGCCGTCTACAAGAGACCCACTTCAGACCTAGGGACACATACAGACTGAAAGTGAGGGGATGGAAAAAGATATTCCATGCAAATGGAAATCAAAAGGAAGCTGGAGTAGCAATTTTCATATCAGACAAAATAGACTTTAAAATAAAGACTATTACAAGAAACAAAGAAGGACACTACATAATGATCAAGGGATCAATCTAAGAAGAAGATGTAACAATTGTAAATATTTATGCACCCAACATAGGAGCATCTCAATACATAGGCAAATGCTAACAGCCATAAAAGGGGAAATTGACAGTAACAAAACCATAGTAGGGGACTTTAACACTCCACTTTCACCAATGGATAGATCATCCAAAATGAAAATAAATAAGGAAACACAAGCTTTAAATGACATATTAAACAAGATGGACTTAACTGATATTTATAGGACATTCCATCCAGAAACAACAGAATACACTTTCTTCTCAAGTGCTCATGGAACATTCTCCAGGATAGATCATATCTTGGGTCACAAATCAAACCTTGGTAAATTTAAGAAAATTGAAATCATATCAAGTATCTTTTATGACCACAACGCTATGAGACTAGATATCAGTTACAGGAAGAAAACTGTAAAAAAACAAACACATGGAGGCAAACAATACACTACTAAATAACCAAGAGATTACTGAAGAAATCAAAGAGGAAACAAAAAATACCTAGAAACAAATGACAGCGAAAACACAGTGACCCAAAACCTATGGGATGCAGCAAAAACAGTTCTAAGAGGGAAGTTTATAGGAATAAAATCCTACTTCAAGAAACAAGAAAAATCACAAGTAAACAACCTAACCTTACACCTAAAGCAATTAGAGAAAGAAGAACAAAAAAACCCCAAAGTTAGCAGAAGAACAGAAATCCTAAAATCAGATCAGAAATCAATGAAAAAGAAATGAAGAAAACAATAGTAAAGATCAATAAAACTAAAAGCTCATTCTTTGAGAAGATAAAAAAATTGATAAACCATTAGCCAGACACATGAAGAAAAAAAGGGAGAAGACTCAAATCAACAGAATTAGAAATGAAAATTTAGAAGTAACAACTGATACTGCAGAAATACTAAGGATCATGAGAGATTACTACAAGCAACTATATACCAATAAAATGGACAACATGGAAGAAATGGACAAATTCTTAGAAAAGCACAACCTTCCAACACTGAACCAGGAAGAAATAGAAAATATAAACAGACCAGTCACAAGCACTGAAATTGAAACTGTGATTAAAAATCTTCCAACAAACAAAAGCCCAGGACCAGATGGCTTTACAGGCGAATTCTATCAAACATTTAGAGAAGAGGTAACTCCTATCCTTCTCAAACTCTTCCAAAATATAGCAGAGGGAGGAACACGCCCAAACTCATTCTACGAGACCACCATCACCCTGACACCAAAACCAGACAAAGATGTCACAAAAAAAGAAAACTACAGGCCAATACCATTGATGAACATAGATGCAAAAATCCTCAACAAAATACTAGCAAACAGAATCCAACATCACATTAAAAGGATCACACACTATGGTCAAGTGGGGTTTATCCCAGGAATGCAAGGATTCTTCAATATAAAAAAATTAAGGTGATACACCATATTAACAAATTGAAGGATAAAAACCATATGACAATCTCAATAGATGCAGAAAAAGCTTTCAACAAAATTCAACACCCATTAATGAGAAAAACTCTCCAGAAAGTAGGAATAGAGGGAACTTCCTCAACATAACACAGGCCATATATGAAAAACCCACAGCCAACATCGTTCACAATAGTGAAAAACTGCAAGTATTTCCTCTATGATCAGGAACAAGACAAGGTTGCCCACTCTCACCACTATTATTCCAAATACTTTTGGAAGTTTTAGCCACAGCAAACAGAGAAGAAAAAGAAATAAAAGTAATCCAAATCAGAAAAGAAGAAGTAAAGCAGTCACCGTTTGCAGATGACATGATACTATACATAGAGAATCCTAAAGATGCCACCAGAAAACTACAGGAGCTCATCAATGAATTCGACAAAGTAGCAGGATACAAAATTAATGCACAGAAATATCTTGCATTCCTTTACACTAATGATGAAAAATCTGAAAGAGGGATTAAGGAAAAACTCCCATTTATCATTGCAACCAAAAGAATAAAATATCTAGGAATAAACCTACCTAAGGAGACAAAAGACCTGTATGCAGAAAACTATCAGACAGTGATGAAAGAAATTAAAGGTGATACAAACAGATGGAGAGATATACCAGGTTCTTGGACTGGAAGAATCAACATTGTGAAAATGACTATACTACCCAAAGCAATCTACAGATTCAATCCCTACCAAACTACCAATGGCATTTTTTACAGAAATAGAAAAAAATTTTCACAATTTGTATGGAAACACAAGACACACCGAATAGTCAAAGCAATCTTCAGAAAGACAAACGGAGCTGGAGGAATCAGGCTCCTGACTTCAGACTATACTACAAGGATACAGTAATCAAGACAGTATGGTACTGGCACAAAAATAGAAATATAGATCAATGGAACAGGATAGAAAACAAAGAGATAAACCCCCGCACATATGGTCACCTTATCTTTGATAAAGGAGGTAAGAATATACAATGGAGAAAAGACAGCCTCTTCAATAAGTGGTGCTGGGAAAACTGGACAGCTACACATAAAAGAATGAAAATAGAACACTGCCTAACACCATATACAAAAATAAACTCAAAATGGATTAAAGACCTAAATGTAATGCCAGACACTATAAAACTCTTAGAGGAAAACACATGCAGAACACTCTATGACATAAATCACAGCAAGATCCTTTTTGATCCACCTCCTAGAGAAATCAAAATAGAAACAAAAATAAACAAACAGGACCTAATGAAACTTAAAAGCTTTTGCACAGCAAAGGAAACCATAAATAAGATGAAAAAACAACCCTCAGAATGGGAGAAAATATTTGCAAATGAAGCAACTGACAAAGGATTAATCTCCAAAATATACAAGCAGTATATGCAGCTCAATATCAAAAAAACAAACAACCCAATCCAAAAATGGGCAGAACACCTAAATAGACATTTCTCCAAAGAAGATATAGAGATTGCCAACAAACACATGAAAAGATGTTCTACATCACTAATAATTAGAGAAATGCAAATCAAAACTACAATGAGGTATCACCTCACACCAGTCAGAATGGCCATTATCAAAAAATCTACAAACAATAAATGCTGGAGAGGGTTTGGAGAAAAGGGAACCCTCTTGCACTGTTGAGGGTTTGGAGGAAAGGGAACCCTCTTGCACTGTTGGTGGGAATGTAAATTGATACAGCCACTCTGGAGAACAGCCTGGGGGTTCCTTAAAAAACTAAAAATAGAACTACCATACGACCCAGCAATCCCACAACTGGGCATATACCCTGAGAAAACCATAATTCAAAAAGAGTCATGTACCACAATGTTCATTGCAGCTCTACTTGCAATAGCCAGGACATGGAAGCAACCTAAGTGTACACTGACAGATGAATGGGTAAAGAAGATGGGGCATATATATAATGGAATATTACTCAACCATAAAAAGAAACAAAATTGAGTTATTTGTAGTGAGGTGGATGGACCTAGAGTCTGTCATACAGAGTGAAGTAAGTCAGAAAGAGAAAAACAAATATTGTATGTTAACACATATATATGGAATTTAAAAGAAAAATAAAAGGTTCTGATGAACCTACAGGCAGGACAGGAATAAAGACGCAGATGTAGATAATGGACTTGAGGACATGGGGAGGGGGAAGGGTAAGCTGGGACGAAGTGAGAGAGTGGCATGCACATATATACACTACCAAATGTCAATAGATGGCTAGTGGGAAGCAGCTGCAACACAAGGAGATCAACTAGGTGCTTTGTGACCACCTAGAGGGGTGGGATAGGGAGGGTGGGAGGGAGATGCAAGAGGGAGGGTATATGGGGATATATGTATATGTATAGCTGATACACTTTTTCATACAGCAGAAACTAACACAACATTGTAAAGCACTTCACATTCCAATAAAAATGTTTAAAAAAATGATAATGAGCCAGTAAAATGAATTATTTCACCAAAATATTTGCTTCGAATATGACTTTTCCATCACAGTATGTATATTTTTCCAATCGAGGCATTTCTCTCCAATCATGTTTATGACCACAATCTGGCAGACATCATGTGAACCATCCACCCTCAGAATTTTGGGAGACCATCAGGAAGGACCACCACACTACTGAGCTACATCAATTCTCAAAAAGTTTACAACTATTTTTCTACCACAACGTACACATAGTGTAAGTTGAAGTTTCTGGCATCTTCCCTGCTTTTCATTTTATGCTAGCTATTTATTCAATTAAAAAGATTTTGTGTAGGTTGGGGGTGGCAGGAATTCTTTTCCATTCCTGATGGGTTTTTTTTCCTATAAAACAATCCAGGCCTCTCTCCTCTTACTCAGTCTTTCCAGTGACCTAATCTGATTGATATGTTTGCAAGAAAAAATGTCCATGCATAAATCAATCCTCTTTGCTGCCCTATTTTCTTTGGGGATGACCTTCCTGCAAAAAGAGCTATCAGGCAATAAAATGGTCCCATCCCACAGAGGAGACCTTGCTTTTCTTGTCCAAATGGGTGAATAAGTTTCTCTGATTCTGAGGTTACTATGAAAAAGTCTGTATATCTATAGGTCTAAGCTAAATCCTCCAATATAGTCTTTATTCACAACAAATGTGATATTTTGGCCTGCCATCTGTCTCCTCTTCCCCTTCCTTTGTCTTATTTCACAGTTGGTTCAGAATTGAAAGGAGTCTGTAGGCTGCATTTCTATCAGATCTCTTAAGGGCCCTTATGATCTACTGAACAAAAATCACCCTTGGAATTTTGCTTCACTTGCAAGTTGAAATAGATTCAATACTTGGTTATGAATTAGTTCATTTTCTATGGTCTCCTTAGATAATTTTAAGTATTATTTATTACTTCATGTGTCATTTGAGGTCACAGACAGTTTCTTTTGTATCCTTTTGTAGCAGTACTGAGTGCATAACTGATGCTTCTCTTCACACATGAACATTACTGATAAATATTAACAAGAAGATAATGTGTACAGTTGACGATCATTTCAAGGCATATTGGTAGATTTACTTTCTCTTGCCCAGTTTCTTTATGGTCAGTGGCATGCAGCTGTGAGATAGTTGGCCTGGGTTTGAACTGTAGTCTGTGGTTCAAGAAGAGAGCAAACCTCACTGGACCACACTGGCACTAATGAGGCCAAAGCCTCATTAGTGCCATGATTCAACTAACTGAGCTAATTAACCACAGATGAACAATTATTGTCAACCACTGATTCCAATTCTTGAAGAATTATAGGTTGACAAATTGTATTAAAATGTATTTAGGACAGACTTGAATGTGTTGTATTAAATATATTTGCAGAAATAAAAAAAAACTCTTTTTATCCAGAAATCTTAATACCATTGTGGTAACTGTGTCTAAATAGAAAATAGATCCAGAATAAAAAGTACACCAATGCCTCCCTCCTCCTTACTCCCCATATCTCACACACACAAACACACACACACAAAACACTCACACATGTACAAATGTCCAGTGGCATATATAAGCCCTCCCATTGATATCCAGTATTCTTTGGTTACTTCTGCAACATGATTTTGATCAGTGCTCTTGGTTTTGACTACCAATTTCTCTGATTTATAGAGCAGTTCTCTAATCTCTTCCCAAAGATCTTTACATTCCACTTTTCCTTCACTCACTGTCCTTTTATTTCTCTCCTCTGCATTCTCTCTATTATACACAGACTGATGGGCACAATTCTTTCATGACAGAAGATACAATTTCTTGAAAAAAGAAAAACAGCAGTAAGTGAAATAAATCTAGTAAAATCATTTTTAGTAAAACATGATTACTAATAGTGTCTTGAGAATATACATCTTGTGATTAGCAAATACATTTTATTATTAATTATATTGTTAAAATATATTAATAAATAAATAAGCAGAAAAACAAAAAAATTAACTGGTTTCTCCACAATGATTGAGATGCTTGCAAGACCTACACTACATTACAAGTGGTTAATCAAAGGCAGAAAGTGCCATGGAATTCCAGAAATTCCTTTTTCCTATTTTGTTCTCCGCTTATAAGACAATGGGGAGATTTGTGTCTTTTAAAGCTTAAAAAGTGCATAAGATTCTTTATTCTCTGAACAGAAATTGAAATATAATACAAAACGTTCTAATTTGTGAAATTTAGATATAGTTTCTCACACTGACTTTTTCAAAAAATTATATGAACTTTTCGCATGGAAATAAATTATTTACATGAGCAATTTTCAGATAAACTTCATGCTCATATTTTAGAGTAAGAATTTCAAGTCCCTGGTTTGAACTTATCCCAGCTTGATTTGTATTAATTCAGCATAGTTAGGCTTTTAAAAAATAGACCGATTTTAAGGCTTTATCTCTATTTTTTTCCTTTTAATATGGTACAATCTGTTACAATCAATTCTTGGTCTTTACATTTTGATTTAATATCTTAAATATGTTTTATACTTGTCTACTCAATAGTGTTCTTTTCCTGAAGTCATCAAAAATATCAAAACACTTATTAACCACTGCTGTATCTTTTATTCCTCATTTGCTATTTTTGGTGTTATAAGAAGCTTGTGATGCTTTCCCTCTCCATGATTCTGGCATAACTTCACTTCTATCATCTTGATGTTCCCATCTAAACTATTTATAATTTCTCTTCATCATTAACAAGGAAGGATTATTTTCTTTTCTTTATTAAGTAAGCAATCCCCATATTGATGAGTAAGTTTTAATTATCACTACATCTGTGGGAAAAGGACAGATAAACTGGCTGTAAACAGTGAACTCTCTATATGGTTTAAATCGATTCGCCTACCTCCCTCAAGCTTTTTTAGGCATTTTAGAACCAAGGGGAATTAGGCTACCTGTCAGATGATACCAAAGTTCTAATATCGTTTTGCTTCAAAAAAGTATAACTCAGAAAGGGAAGTTTTATCCATCTCTTTAAAAAGTGAAAGGCTAGTATTGTCCAGAGAAAATTCCTAGAAATTTTCAAATATGGGTCACTAATTACTTTCCAAAATAGAAGTTGCAATCACAAGGTTCAAAAAGTCCTAAAAAATACTTGCCTTATTATATAAAATTCACACAATATTTTACTTATATCTCTAGAATTCTTCCATGACTGAGATGTAGAAGTAATATACAGTAATGCATGTGAGTCATGGGTTATGGGTTGCATCAATATAACTGATTGAATATCTGTTATGTAAATAACATTTTTTAGGGAGTTAGAAATGGTAAAATAGACAAATAGATACACAGAGATTTGGTATAAAGTTGTATAAATGTCTAAGGGAAAAACGCATATTAAAAGCAATCTCTTGAGCTATCAAAACAACTTATTTGGGTCACTTAATTGTCAATTTGTTGATATGAGAAAATTAGTTAAAACAGCAGGGTAAATTGAATTGACCAGGTTGCAGATACAATGTATATAACATTGATATGTCAAAACCATCCTGTATTGACCCCCTTAGTCAGGTTAGAGGTTATTTAGGAAAAGCCAGTATAGAATGGTTTCGATTCTAAAATCAAACAATACAGGAAGTGGACATAGAGGGAACATACCTCAACATTATAAAGGACATATATGACAAACCCACAGCTAACATCATAATCAATGGTGAAAAGCTGAAAGCATTCCCTCTAAGACCAGGAACAAGACAAGGATGCCCACTCCTGCTGCTTTTACTCAACATAGTTTTGTAAGTCTTAGCCACAGCAATCAGAAATTGGAAAGTAAGAAGTAAAACTGTCACTGTTTACGGATGACATGATACTATGCATAGAAAATCCTAAAGGTGCCACCAGAAAACTACTAGAGCGCATCAATGAATTAGGTAAATTTGCAGGATACAAAATTAATATCTGTTGCATTTCTATACACTAACAGTGAAATATTAGAAAGAGAAATCAAGGAAATTACCCCATTTACCATCACATCAAAAAGAATAAAATACCTAGGAATAAACCTACCTAAGGGGGCAAAATACCTGTACTCCAAAGCTATAAGATGCTGATGAAAGAAATTGAAGACCACACAAACAGATGGAAAAATATACTGTGTTCTTGGATTGGAAGAATAAATATTGTTAAAATGACCATTACCCAAGGCAATCTACAGATTCAGTGCAATCCCTAACAAATTATCAATGGCATTTTTCACAGAACTGGAGCAAAAAATTTTTAAATTTGTACAGAAACTCAAAAGACCCTGAATAGCCAAAGCGATCTTGAGAAAGAAGAATGGAGGTGGAGGAATCATGTTCTTTGACTTCAGGTTAGACTACAAAGCTACAGTAATCAAAACAGTATGGTACTAGCACAAAAACAGACACATAGATCAATGGAACAGGATAGAAAGCCCAAAAATAAACCCATATACTTATGGTCAATTAATCTATGACAAAGGAGTCAAGAATATACAATGAAGACAGTCTTTTCAATAAGTGATGCTGGGAAAACTTGACAGTTACAAGTAAAAGAATGAAATTAGAACATTCCCTAACACCATATACAAAATTAAACTCAAAATGGACTATAGACCTAAATGTAAGACTGTAAGACCAGATACCATAAAACTCCTAGAGGAAAACATAGGCAGGACACTCTTTGACATAAATTACAGCAATATTTTTTTTGATTTGTCTCTTAGAGTAATGGAAGCAAAAACAAAAATAAACAAATGGGACCTAATGAAACTTAAAAGCTTTTGCACAGTAAAGAAAACCATAAACAAAACAAAAAGACAACCTACAGAATGGGAGAAAATATTTGCAAACTGACAAAGGATTAATTTCCAATATACAAACAGCTCTTACAACTCAACAACAAAAAACAAACAACCCAGCTGAAAAATGGGCAGAAGATCTAAATAGGCATTTCTCCAAAGAAGACATACATATATTTTTTTGGCCAAAAATCACATGAAAATATGCTCAACATCACTAATTATTAGAGAAATGCAAATCAGAAGTACAATGAGGTATCACCTCACACCAGTCAGAATGACCATCAGTAAGTCCTCAAATAATAAATGATGGAGAGGGTGTGGAGAAAAGGGAACCCTCCTACACTGTTGGTGGGAATGTAAATTGGTACAACCATTGTGGAGAACAATATGGAGGTTCCTTAAAAAACTAAAAATAGAACTACCATATGATCCATCAATCCCACTCCTGTGCATATATCCAGAGAAAACTCGAACTTGAAAAGATACATGCACCCCATTGCTCATGGCAGCACTATTTACAATAGCCAAGACATGGAAGCAACCTAAATGTCCACTGACAGATAAATGGATAAAGAAGATGTGGTATATACATACAATGGAATATTACTCAGCCATAAAAAGAATGGAATATTGCCATTTGCAGCAACATGAATGGACCTAGAGATTATCATACTAAGTGAAGTAAATCAGACAAAGACAAATATCATATGATATCACTTATATGGGGAATCTAAAAAAATGGTACAAACGAACTTATTTACAAAACAGATATAGACTCACAGACATAAAAAAACAAATTTATGATTACCAAAGGGGAAAGGGAGGGACGTGATAAATTTGGAATTTGGAATTAACAGATACAGACTACTATGTATAAAATAGATAAACAACAAGGACCTACTGTATAGCACAGGAAACTATATTCAATATCTTGTAATAACCTATATGGGAAAATAATCTGAAAAAGAATAGATCTCTATCTATCTATCTATCTGAATCACTTTGCTGTATACCTGAAACATTGTAAATCAGCTATACCTCAATAAAAAAATAAAAATTAAAAAATAAAAATAAAATCAAACAAAACAACAACAGTAGCAATGACAACAGTAAAACACTGTTTCTAATGTTCACCCTCTAATTACAAAATGGATATTATCCTTCCAATGGGCAGGAAAGAAAATCTCCCGCTTTATGGAAAGAATTCTCATACTTTTATTGCTGAATTCCATCTCATAAATGACCTCTAAATGGCATTCTAATTGACAAAAACAGTATGAATTACTATTTTAAAAGTGAAAAAACTATTTTAAAACTGGAAAATGTACTCCTTTGTTATTCATAAGATTCATATAAGCATCAATCTCATATCTTCATTAAATATGCTATTAGTCTAATTTGGAGCCTGGATTCTGATAATTTACAGAATTAGTGAAAAGTTAGAAGGCCTTCTTAGATATAGAGCTCAAAAAGAAATTCTGTTAGCTTAACTTTCTTTATCATCTTTCTGGCAGCCAGCTTACCCTCCATATTACACATGGTGGATCGGTTCTCTGCTCAGTAAATGGCATTTATGATACTATTTGGAGATGGTATGCATTACGTACCTGCTACCTTCTATTTCATAGCTATAGACTTCAGTCATAAGCCATCATTGGGTCACTAACTCTTACCAACAATCTCAAAAGTCCTGTTGGTCACCATGGGGATAGACTGAGAGCATACATTTGGTTCAGCAAATTCTACTGTCACTGTTGGATAATAATTAAAAGCACATGCTCTTAGTGGAGACATAATACTATGTTGTACTACCTTTGTATAGACAGGACAATGTGGATTTTTAATAAGGTCTTTAACTAAGAGATAAAAAATGCATTAACGAAAACATATTTTGCTCACAGGACTAAACCAACAACCTTCAGACCAAACATATGAGAGTAGTTATAAGATTAGAATATAGATATATAGTGTTATTGTAAATTAAATGCGTCAGGTATCCTCCCTTTTCATGCTATCCTAATTGCCACCACCTAAAGCTAAAAGCTTATCACTCATTCCACACCTGCAACCCTGCAACTGTTTCCAGTGGACTTTCGTGACTCCAGAATGCCTCTCACCTTTCTTTCCACACTTCAACTGTCACCCACATATTGCATACCACTTCCAGACTAATCCATTTTAAATGCTACTGTCATCATATTATAACTTTGCTTAAAAATCAATTATAGAGTTCTATTCAAACCACACCAAACACAAACTTTTCTATCTAGATGTCAAGACCATACATAAACTGTTTCCATCAGTCTCATCTAAATTAATTTACTGAGGTTCACCAACAAATACTTCTGGGTCATCCTCTCACTGTCTCATTAAAGGTCACATCCATTGGAAACTGCATTTTTTCATTCATCAGATCCACCCCATATAAAATGCCTTCCACTTTTACCCTTGTTTCATTAACAAAATTCTACACAGTCAATATTATAATCCTGATGCTTTATGACGCCCTCTCTCTCTTATTATTGCCACCGTCATTAGGCCCCATCTCCTCTCAACTCCTCTATCCCTAATAACACTTTCTGGTAATAAAGCTTTTATCATTCCAAGTTATTTCATGTGTTTCAGATACATTTCGATAACTATATCATAACCTATTTGAAGAGAGGTACAATGTTAATTACTTTGGTATCTTTTACTTTATGATGAAAACTGTACTAAAATACAGCAAGAACTTATAAATTATTGATCAATTGTAGTGGACATTTATAAAACAGTAAAAAATTAAAGCATTATATATCTGCTCACTTCAGAATTCATAAAACATTTTCTTCTTGCTTTTCTTGTAATGGAAATGGTTTTTAAGACATAACAGAATTTTTTTTCTTTGCTATTTATGAAAGTTAAAATTTGCCACATGGTACTGACTTCTAAAAGGTAAAACTCTTGTATATAAAACTTCTGAATTTCCAGATATATGTAGCACAGTATTTCAGAACCATGAGAAGACATGTAAATAACAATTTCTGCCAACCCCGAAGTGTATTCCTGCTCAAAAATGTAGACACAAATCCCCAAATACTACACACTATTTAAGGTTTTTTCCCACTTCCTCAAAAGTCAGCACATCTGTATTAATAGTATAAGGGAACTTAGTAACAAATGCATCTTTAATAATTCTTTATTAAAGTAATTTGTGGATTTCTGAAGGGATTTTATTTTCTTTCTGGTTGTTTTCATTCTTTTAAACTAAGTAATCTAGCAATTAAAGTTTTTCAAGCTCTATGATCAGTAACAATGACACCCACCTCAGGGGTGATCAATTCTTGTTAAACTGCACTAGTGAATATTATATAAATTTAACCATTTTGAAAGCCTTTGTCCTTTTGTAAAAAATTGTTTGGTATTTTGTCTGTTTCTTTCAATGCTGTTTATAATTCTAGAAATAAGCTCCCATCGGGATTCTTGTCGAATTTTTATGTACTTACAAAGAAGTGACATTCTAAAGTCAAAAGGTACAACAATTCTATTTTGCCATTAATCCTTTTAAAAACACAGGGATCACTGGTAATTTATCCCTACCAAACAAAGCAACAACAAGGGGTCCAGCAGAAGCTCTCGTAGATGAGATTTCTAATTTCCCTGGATCTCATTACTTCTTTGTTCACACATCTCTACCCTGTCCCTTCTTGTTTGAGGGTCGGATCTGCCTACCTTAGCACCTTTGCATATATATTATCATCTTTGAAGAGGGGGTCATAATGAATATTGATACCACATAGATAATATTAATAATATTTTATAAGATTGATAATGCATATTTTATTAATATTTCTAATAGTAATAGTGAGATATCTAGTGCTCTGAAAAGAAATGCAGCTTAGGAGATTGTTCTAAACACATAGGGATAGAGATTGAGAAATCTGAGAGCTTGTAGGATATAGATGGGAAAGGTCAAAGTCATGGGGTGGTCTGGGGAAACTAGTGGGATGTGTTTTTCTGCTCTGTGTAATATAAATGTGCAAAGTAAAGAGGAGAGCTGTGATAACCAATTTATTTCTATACATGTGTTCACTTTAGGACTGTAGGATTATTCCCAGAAATATGATATTGTTCTCACCTCAAATTCAAATAAGGCATTTTCAAAGAACAACAACAACCAAAAATAAGGTGTGTTGTCTGTTTTCTTTGTAGAATACAGGGTTACTGTTTATCTTTTATACAATTCTACTGCATAGGGAATACTCAGCAAACACAGAAATAAACCAGGAAAACTCCACAATCTAAAATATGTTTTCATTTTACTTCTTCAAATTACTTTGGTGTTGAATTTAAAATTCTAATTAAAAAGTATATATATGTATAACTGAATCACTTTGCTGTACAGCAGAAATTAACACAACACAGTAAATTAACTATACTTCAATTTTAAAAATTAAAATTCTATTTCTATTTTACCTGCTCTAAATTTTCTAAAATAACTATTTCCAAATCAACATAAAAGAGAGTAGAATTTATACCAGTATTTCTTTGTTTCATATGCCTTGAGAAAAATCTCAACAATTAATGACACGATGCTTAAGAGTCTCCTTTCTTAACCTACGTCTCGCTCAGCAGACTTTTAATGAAAGTCCAAGTTCAGTAATCAAAGGCATCCATTTCTCTGGAATTGACTACACCCAAATCATCCCTTTAATAAATTAAACGTACTGGTGCCTGACACTCAAATCATTGACTTAGTATAGTCATGAGTCTGTTTTTTTTCCAGCAATATTGCAACATAATTAAATTCATGAATTCCAGTTTGTGAGCTCTATTTCATACTCTAGTCACATTAAGAAGCATAATGTTTAGTTTTGTCTTAGGAACTCAGTTACCATTTCCAAGTGTCAAAGCAAAGAGGAGGGTAGCCTTGGCCAAAAGACACTGTCCTTTAGATGAGTATAAGTGCCAGCCTCCTTGCCACAGTGTCTGCGTGAATGCCCTGTTCGTCTTGAGAATTTTATTTAATTTGCTTTGCTCTAGTTGTTGGCATACTCTACCCTTCTATAAGAAAGGCATTTCTATGATTAAAGCTTATGCACTTGATGCCAAAACTACCAACCAAAAAGTTAAAAATTATAATATTTTTGGTGGGGTATGTTTTCTTTTGTTTTTGGCTATAGGATGAAAAACAAAACAAAAAGGCCAGTTTAGCTAAAGTGTTAATGAAGTACATTGTGTGGTCTGAAGTACTGTGGTTTGGTGCCACCTAGCCAGAGAACTAGCCAGAGAGCTAGTCAGAGAAGCATATAGATGAACAATACTCCAAATTGGCACTGAGAATTACAAGAGATGGAATTTATATGTTGAGAATATTTTCTCAAATTTCATCTACTATAGCTTCATAGATTATAAAAATAGTGGAAGTGGGACAGAAGTACTGAGAATATGTCACAGTTTTGCCTATGCATGCTTATTCCAAGCAGATAAAAGTATTCTATTGCTAAAAGGTCTAATCATTAGATTCAAGTATGAAGATTTACAGGAGGATGAAGAAAAGGGGTGATGGAAAAAAAAGGACTATGTAGAAAAAGAGGAAAATTAAAAGAGAACAGATCAAAGAAAATAATAAAAGCAGGAGACAGGCTGATTAAAAAGAGAAAATGCTGTTAACAAAGAAACCAAAAAAGCTAGCAACACATAGCAGTTAGTTTTGTTTCAAATGGGAGCAAAAGCAAAAAACTGAGGTTTGGACTGTTGAAACGCCAACCTATAAGGTTTAGGATTTAATTTCAAGCTCAGCTTTTCCGCATTTTTCTACCATGGAGGTTTCCTTTTTTTCTTTTTAAAAAGGGTCTTTGATCTTTTGCCTTAAAGATTCCAGTCAATACGTAAAGAATCAAAATTGTGAGTGCTAATACCTCTATTTTGTTAAACCAAGTATTAAACATTGTACTATTTGTGTGGTCTCAAGACTACTGGAATTGTACTTTGTGTGACTGAGGTGTTTGAAGATTCTGGAAATAAAATGCCTAACCAGGAAACCAAAGTGATTTTTTTTTGCCACAAAGACATTTTATTTATTTTAGATGAAATAAACTGAATACTATAAAAAACATCAATTCTCTCCAACAGAGTTAATTGACAATTACATTTAAATCAAAGTCATTAATAAATGTGGATCCTGATAACTCAGTATTTGACCTGAGAATATTATCTATGCTACTTTTCACTCTAATTTCACCTAAAGCAATAACTATACTTTCTTTGAGTCCATGATCATAAGTTAATAACACCGCAAAAAATTCAAATTCCATCTAGACTAGAGCAATAGCAAGCGTATTCCAGAGAATTACTTAAAAAGAAAACCCTAAAGAATTTAAAAATTACTGATTGATTTCCTACATATAGTTTTATAATTGGACCTACCACTGGTTATTAAAAGGACCACCGTAATTTCCTGATTACTGTGTGCAACTACGATGCTAAGTAAGATATAAATATACCTATAAATGCAAATATAAATTTAAATATATATCTAAATGAGACAGGTGATATTAACAGATGGAAGAAAAAATCCTTGATTTATTTTCTAGAGTTTGAAGTTACAGCCCTAAATACAAGCCAATAGAACTGATTATCCAGTCAATTGGTCTATTTTTCCATGAATAATTAATTTGTAAACCAAGTGCATATCTTGATTATTATGCTCTTATTTTTTTCTTTGGGAAAAAAACATGTGTTTGGCTGAATGGAAGGCAGATTATCAAAAATGAAACACATGTATCCCAAGAACACTACAAAATAAATAGGATTTAATGACTACCATTTGGTGACAATTAAGCAAAGTTAGTTTGCATAATTTTTGAATTAAACTTAAATGTATACTTATATAGAACATAACCACCATATGTAAATTGTTTTAAATTATCTTAATTGGTTCAAATACTTATTATTTATATATCTTTATGCTATTTTTCAAAGACTCAGAAACCAAAATTTGACAAACATTTCTGGGAAATTCTAGATATGTAGACCTGAGGTTATTTTAAAACACAAGATTTTAACAAGGTCTACTGTTTTATAATTAAATCTTACAACAGTAGGACATGTTCTCAAAGGTCTTTTGAAATGTCAGCATTGGGACTTTTCAGTAAAATTGGACATCTAGGACAAGAAAATGGAAAACTGAATGCAATATTAGATAGACAGGGATCTCAAAAAAATGTTGGGGCATATTTACCAAATATTAAACCATAGGTAGGATTTCAACTGGTAGAACTGGGAGGATAAAATTTATAGGAGGAAGGGGATTGGAAAGTATACCAGCTGGACACAATTACAGGGTGTGTATGGGAGAGGTAAGAAATTTTATGAAGAGAAAGGAGGTTGGGAGTAGACTGTAAAGAGGATAGTAATCTGAATCTGGATGACCAATTTGGAAGTTATTTTGTGAATAACTTGGAATCACTGATATTCTCTGCACAACATGGGCAGGACTGTGCTATAAGGCAGTAGTGGATTAGAGGTAGTCAGTGGGAAGACTGGAAGTCAGAAGACTCTTATGAAAACGGTGTTAAACATTTAAAAACTTTATCCATTAACTAGCATAAATGAAAAAAATATTTTAAAATGACAAATTAAAATTTTTTATGCTTATCTAATTAGCAAACATTAAATACCACCAGACTTTCCAGTACTGGTAAGAGAGAAGTGAATTTGGAAGTCTCATAAATTTCTCATGGAAATATAAATTGGTACTATCTTTCTGGAAAGTAGTTTCCCAAAATGTATCAACAACCCTAAACTTGCAGGATTATAATAATTTAATTTATAGAAATGTATCCAGAGGAAAAATTAAAATATAAATGTCTATAAAATGATATGTATATGAAATAAAATATTGAGCTATGTTAAAAATTTTACATACAAAGAAATTTGATTTTCATGAGAAAATACTTGTTGAATTAATAACAGTGCTAAAACCAGGCAGAGTGTGTTTAGGTGTCAGTTAAAAAAATACTGCATGGAAACTAAATAATATCCGAAGGAACTAGTTTAAAAATACAAATATCTGTTTTTTTCTGGATAATGGAATTATTCATTCGTATAATAAACAACTGTTGAGCATCTAGAACTATCTGTCATCATGTAGCATGCTTCTGGGAATACAAATACAATTCAGTTTATAAAATATTAGGGAGAGTTTGATAATCAATAAATGCAATGCATTGCTCTGCTTGATGTGTATTCATAGAGTGAGGGTTCCATAGAGAGTGTGGATATGCCTAAGGGGGGCCTTGACCAGGCAATACTGAGGCAAGGGTAGGGGCATGCCGGGTGGGGAGAGCTTAGGGAAGGTAGGAAGAAGACCGAAGAAAGAGGGCTATGTTGGAGAAGATGGTGAGGCCAATTTTTGTAAAGTATAGAGAAAAGAAAAATACAAGGGGAAAAAATGAAGGATGTCTTTTCATTAAAATAATGGCAATCTCAAAGGAGTAAGGAGAAGCTAGCCACAGATCTGAAAAAGAAGGAGTTACATCAAGTTGAATGGAATGAAAGTGCCCAAGAAGAAAGATGTCTATGCAAGTTGATATATGAGAAAATAAACATCTCAAAAATGCTTCCTCTAAAAAAGTCAAGATCTGATTTGTTGGCTATAAGAGAAAAGGTCTAATTGTTACAAGGAGAACATTTCTTTTTCTTAATGCAACTTTTTGTCAAAAGTGTTCTTAAATTTTTTTTTTACCTCCATGAATACATGAATTTCTTATTTTAAACCCAAGATAACAAAAACTTTATATTCTAATGGGTTATTGACATTAAAAATACAAACTTTTTTTTGCTCATGAAATCCTAAGCTGGAAAAATATGTTAGTAGTTAAACTTAAGGAGGGATTTATTTTTAGACACTAAATTAAAAATATATTCCATAAAATTGGATACAAGCCTCTTGCTAAAAGTAGATTGGAGCAATATTAAAATAAGCAAACCCTTATTTTAATTATATATTACATCAAGAAACTCATGAAAATACCAGTCTTAGATGGCATAATTTTTCAACAGTCCTTCAAACAAGCACATTGTCCCACCTTCCCCTCACCCCTGCCCTGTCCTCTTGCAACCCTCAAAGTCATACACTTACAAACAACATATGATAGTTGAGAAGTGAGGAAGGGAATTTTGTTTTTGTTTTTGTGTTTCCCCTTTAGAAAGATTTTTCTTTTTAAAGTTCTTTTTTGGAAGCATTCCAAATTCTCTTGATATTTATTGACAACACACAGGTCAGAGCTATATGTGGCTCTGTCTGGTCAAGAAAATATTCCACCAAAGAGAGAGGAGGCATGGAGTCGGAAGGGGAACAAGAGGTGAGAATTTGGGTTAACAAAAAATCAACCCATCCAATGTGTTCATGAGTAATGACTGATCTTCAAATTACCTTAAATGATAAAATATTATTTTTGTTTGTGAAGCCAATTTCTAAAAAATTGTTTTTAGTATGAATACAAATGAGTGTTATAAAAGACAGAGGCTTTATCTGTTTATTTATGACTTGGACATACATGGCCTAATATATATATTTTAAAATGGCAATTATGATAATATGATGAAAATGATATAAATATTCTGACAACATAAATTAGAAAAAAGTTATTATCAAACTAAGTAATTAGGTTTTATATCTGGTTTTGATAAAAGTTAACTGATTTGCTTGAAAAATATCTTAATGATGATAATGAAGTATAGTAAAATCTGAGTAATAATGAATCCTAAAAAACCTTAAGACTATGGAATTGATTCATCTTTACAGCATTCAACCTCATATTTTTTTACTAATATTGATCCCACAAAGATCTCACTAATGTGTATAGAAATAATTAAAAGGCAAATATTAACTTGACAAAATATTGTCTTAAATATATTTTATATAAGATTTAATAGCTGTCTAAAGCCTATTTAATTCTCAAAGGAAAAAAAAGCCTTCCTAGACTATGTTTCTTTCTGTGGTCATTTAAACTTTCTGTAACTTTGTTTTACAGTGTAGAAAATGAAATCATTCTTTTAGATTACGCTAATTCATGTGAAGGCAACATTAAACAAAACAGGAGTTAAGCATATGTTATTAAGTCAAATATTTAATTTATTTTTACTCCCATTTATTTTTATATCATTGGCATTCTTTCTGATGAGCTAATGTATGGAAATACTGCCATGGCTGAGTGAGTTAGATCATTGAAAACATCACACTTTGAGAAGGTTGTTCTTCTTTAAGTGAGTTGGGTGCTATAAAATTTAAGAAAAACAAAAAATCTGATAGGAAAAAGTGGAATCCTCAGTGCTGAGTAATCCTTGATCATGTTTTTGTCCTCATACCTGAACAGGATTAGTTTAATTACTTCTGAGTTGAAACAAAGTGGATTGTTTAAAAATAAGATTTATAGAAATGGAACATATTTCAAGATTTGTGTGCTTTTCCATTTATTTGGGAAAGATTTTTCCTAGAATTTGGATCCTTGTTTTTTAAAATACATGGCATCTTTCGAAAGAAGTCATCCCACATTAATATTCAAAGACATTAAGATTTCGGATGAGACTTTTGTCATATCAGTCCTGTATTTATAATTTCACGTACTCTACTGGCTCACCATGGTTTGAAGCTATGTTCACTTCCTGCCATAGGTATACCACTGGACTATTTCATTTACATCAGTGAATTACCTTCCACCTCTACATGGATTATACCCAAATCACTATCTCCAGTTTAGCTCTAGTCTAAGTTTCTCTCTATCTATTCAACAGTCAACCTGCATAACTAACTGAATGTACCTTACACACATCAACCTCTCAACATGTTCATAATTGAACTCATTGTCTGTTCTCCAAACCTCTTCTTTGTAGCCAGCTAATGGCACTTTTATCTACCCAATCTTTCCTGCAAACTTTGAGAGTCATCCAAGATTTCCAGCTCATGTTAACCTCCCTCACATGAGTGGTCAATCTGATATCTAAAATAGCTCTTGGACAACTTATACAGTTACCTTCTTCTTATTCTTCTATTCATTGATCACTCTCCTCTTTACTGACTTCTCTTACTTGATCAATTTACTTAGCTTTCATAGTTGCAAAAACTTCCAGAGATCATTCTAAAAAGTAAATCTGGTCAATACATGCCCATTCTTAATATTTATTCATTTGTTCTTCACCATCTTTAGAATTTAATTCAAAGTCATTAGCACTGCATTCAAAGCTCTTGTGATCTGGCACATGCCTACTTGTCTTACTCCTCCCCCCACTTATCCTCTGTGTTTCTCAACATCACATGGTTTATTCCTCAAGTGTGTTTTTCCTGCCATTAATATTTGTTTAATGTAACTGGAACTCCCTTATCCATCTTGTCAGTCTGCCGGACTCCTCAAATCTCTACCTTCATATCCCGTTTTCTGGGAAGCCATACCTGAGGTTTTTGAGACTGATTAAGGTTAAGAAACTATCCTCTGTGCTCTTACATCTGTGTGCATCCCTCTGAAGACAGACAATCTGACTTATGCCTATGAGTCTGCAAAGCCTAATACAGTGCCTAGTACAGAGCATGTGCTCAGTACTCACTGATGAAATCAGCAAATGAATAAACACTTGAATGGATGAAAATAAATGATGAGAGGCTACCCACATGCTTTGTGAACTTGGACTGTTAAATATTTGAGTTTTAAAACACTCAACTTAGATTTGTACATTTTGGAGTCTATATATTTAAGATAGATAGGTGAAACTGATTACTAAAAACACTCGTTCTCACAGACTGTGTCCAGGGGAGAAGGAGTGGCATTACATAAATTTTGTCTACCTCTTTCATAAAAGATAATCCAAAATGGTAATCTGAGAGAATCATAATTTATTCGTGTACGACCTTACCATTCTGGGTTTTCCATTAACTGAGTTGAAAAAAATTACTGAGTAGGTATTATGAGTGAAATATTAGGGATGTAATGACGTCTGTGCTGTTAATGTCTCCATTTAGTTGAAGTTCTTAGGTTTTGGACTGCTACGTGGAAAAGCTGAATTTGTGGTTGAGAGACTGAAGGGTAAGCATTCTCTTCCTGTTGACTAATCCATTTTGAGTTTCCCTGCAGGTGCGTGTATTGACTGGAGACCTAACCTTTATAATACTGACTCAAACATATGGAGAGTTCAAGAATCTATTTGGTCTTTGGACATCTCAAATTGGGAGATGCTCAAAGGTCACTACTGATATGACTGAGTCACTGGGGTTGGTTGTAAAAAAAGAGTAAGAGGTAACTGAACTGTCACATGATGACAATGAGGTGACTACTGGTCAACGCTTTTCCCTTTGCTCAGTATATTACTCTCTAGATACAGAGGCTGATAAAATGTTGATTCTCTGAACTGTAAAGTATGTTTTAAATGTTTTTTTCTGGAGCCACCAAAAAAGGAAGTGTATTTTCCTTTCTAATAATAGTGGACCATGGAAATACACCCACAAGAAAGGCAAAGCGGAGAACTAAGGCAATTATAAGGGTGAATTAGGCACAAAGGTTGTTTCTGCCTCAATAATCCAGGTAATTAAACTGAAAGAGGTTCAGGCATGAATTGGCACAGTTCTCCTCTTGGCTTTAGTTGCAGAGACACATGATGTTTTCATAAGTCTGGAACCAGTTTTAAGTTACAGCGTTTTCTCTGTGGTACGTTTTGAAATTTGGAATGAATTACTAGAGTTTCAAATGATATATTCAAGCAGTAAGTTAATTTGACAGCAATAAATTAATGAGAAAGTAAAGTTTTACATGATCCTGTGCAGACAGAACTGACACAATAAACTCTTGCTATCTATGTATACCTGTAATATTACATAATACATATATATATACATATATATTTATATATACATATATAAAAATACGTACATACATTTCTCCAGTTTTGACCCTCTCTCTTCCTCAACAGGCACCTCAATTTAATGGATTCATTTTGATGTCTCTCCCTATTTTCCAAATACTTATTTGTCCTTCCATATACCTTAGCTCAATTTAGGATAACATCATTCATCCAGAAACTCAAGTCATAAATATAGGAATTGTCCAAGCTTTCACCCTTTTCCTTCACACTGTGATTTATCCCTCCCCCTCCACACTATCCATTAAAGAAGTGAAACATGCCACTGATTTTATTTCTCAAGTGACTCCTGAATCTGTGTACCTGCCCCTTCCTCATTCTCCATCCCTTCCTTCATTGCTGTATCTTAGATCTTTGTCTTTTCTTATCAAGACCAGTGAGCTGGCCTCCTAACTAGTATCACTGTGTCTGTCTTGTCTTCCCCACACTTAGTCATCTACAATCAAACTACAATACAAATATCCCAATGTCACGTCCCTATTACTCATAGATAAAGCCTGGGGCCTTAGTATTGCAGAGAAATGTCTCCATTACCTGCCTTCTACTTATGTCTCCATTCTCAACTCACATGTCTCTGTCACACAATTTTTACTCCACCATGGAGGGCTGCAGATCTTCCGCTCTCCCTGACTCACCACTGCTATGTTATGCTTCCACGCTTCTTCCTAGTTCCTCTTTCTAGAGTTGCATTTACCTCTAGTTTGTCAGTTCATTCTAATTAATTAAATTGTTCATTCATTCAACAACTATTTATTCAGACCAACATTGTACCAGCTCCTAGACTGAGTGCTGATTATCAAGTTGTGCTTCTTTCCCATCCTGTTTTTATCAATTTGATATAGTTTTCATCAAGACCCTTCATGAGCATAATCTCTTCAGAGAAGCCTGGGAGGCTAGATGATCATCCTTTCCTCTGTACCTGTGAATATCCCAATGAATGTCTCAATCACTACACTGAAATCAGGTTTGCTTATCTGTCTTAGCCAAAACACTGAAGTCGTTCTAGGGCAAGTTCTTGTGTCTTATTCTTCTTTTCATTCCCCGAGTCTAGTGTCTAGTCCATGACAGTTTCTTAATAAACATGTTTTGAACTGAATTCAATGTTACTGCCCTTGAAAGCCGCCAGTGTAAGTTAATCTTGATGCAATCATACATCCTTCCTTTTCGGTTCTTTTTCCCTCATCAGTATTTCTTTTTTTTCCCAATGTATTTATTTTATTTATTTTTGGCTGCGTTGGGTCTTTGTTGCTGTGTGCAGGCTTTCTCTGGTTACAGCGAGTGGGGGCTACTCTTCGTTGAGGTGCGTGGGCTTCTCCTTGCAGTAGCTTCTCTAATTGCAGAGCACGAGCTCTAGGCGCACGGGCTTCAGTAGGTGTGTCATGCGGGCTCTAGAGCGTGGGCTCAGCAGCTGTGGTGCACAGGCCCAGTTGCTCCACGGCATGTGGGATCTTCCCGGACCAGGGCTCGAACCTGTGTCCCCTGCACTGGCAGGCAGATTCTTAACCACTGTGCCACCAGGGAAGCCCCCTATCAGTATTTCTTATGTTCATTCTATTCTTTCTCTCATCATTTTTCCTCTTTTCTAATTACATCTCTCCTTTTCCCATTTGAATATTTGGAAAGCTGTGCATAAGCTCTGTCATCTACAAGTGGTAATAACAGCACTGGCCACTTTCTTGGTCAGAGCAGCTTATTGGTATTTTGCCAGCAATGGGAATTTTAAATCTCTGGTGCTCAAGGGAAAGAAAATTTTCAGAAAGGAAAGGGAGAACATGAGAATGTTCTATAGAGGGCAATGCTACTGTTTTGGGATGCAGTGCAATCAGACGTGGGAAGAGTTGTTATCACTCAGTATTAGAATCATGAGGTCTTTCTGTCTTTTGAGGTTCCTGTCTTCCATTCAGTAATGCCCATCCAAAACACACAAGCATGAAAATAAGAGCACACTTGCACACACATAATGCAAATACACACAGGCTTACTCTTACACTTTGTTATGCCTGAATTATCCATTTCTGTAATTTTTAAACTAGTAAGATTTTACCCATTCTTCAGGTGCAAGGTCAAATCCCACCAAGTTCTAGCCCACTTTAATTGCACTTTACTCTGACGGGAATGACCACGAACTGTGATAAATGACCCATTTTAAACTTCTAATTCATTGTGGATCAATAATATGGCAAATATAATGTAAATTAATTACTAGATAAATGGAATAAAAAAGAAAATCAGATAAAATATATCTACTAATATCACTTTAGAATTATGAGATTCAGCAGAAATAGAGCCACTTTGTCAAAATGCTAAAAAGGTCTTCCAAATGCTTATCCCCAATTTCTCTACTTAGGTCATCATGAACCAGAAACAGTGTGTTAACTGGAAGCAGTCCACAGACCATGCTTTGAGAAGCACTGCTCTAAAGAAACTGGTATTAACTTACACAATAGCCAGTGTATGTATGCTCACTAAATGAATTAAAGAACAGATCTCAATAGCAGTACCAGAAGACATGAGAATTTGTGTTTTTTCTTATTTTGGACATGCTTTACATTTTTCTCTTTAAAGTTTTGAAATTGTTGCTATTAGCATTATGCAAGTGATTCAGAGTCAGAGTTTTTCAATCACTAATTCTTTCCTCAACTAGTGTTTATTGAACATCATCTATATGCAGATGCTGTCCTAGATGCTAGGATCCAAATTTGCATAAAATATGGTCCCTGCATCAGACATATCCAAAGTAAAGGCTGTACTACAAAACAACTGTAATGTAATCTTCAAAAGCATCAGGGTCGTGAAAGTCAAGGGAAGTCTGTGGAGCTTTTCTACACTCATGGAGACTAATAAAATGAAACTATCGAGGCACGTCATTTGGAAACAAATTCTTACACTCCAAAGAACAACAGTTGGAATTTATTTGGACAACTGGTGAAACTTGAATGGGAATTAGACAGTAGTGATGTATCGATGTTAATTTCGTGATGTATTAGTGAGCTCCAGCTGCCTTAATAAACTGTGATCAACTGGGTGTCTCAAGCAACAAGAATTTATTTTTCACAGATTTGGAGGCTGGCAAGTCCAAGATCAAGGGGCTAACCAGTTCCTCCTCAGTGAGAACTTTCTTTCTTGCTTTTGCTCTCACAGGGCAGAGAAAGTAAACAAACTCTATGGCATCTCTTCTTATAAGGGCACTAATCCCACTATGAGAGCACCATGCTTATTACCTCATCTAAACCTACTTAGCTCCCCAAAGTCTCTTCTCCAAATACTGTTACACTGAGGGTTAGGGCTTCAACATATGAATGGGGGGTGGGGGCACAATTCAGTCCTTAGTACCTGATATTGACTATTTTATTGTGGTTGTGTGGAAAATGTCCTTGTTTGTAAGGAGACACATCCTAAAGTACTTGAGGGTAATGGGGCATTAGGTTGGCAATTTACTTTCAAATAGTTCAGTGGAAAAAGTTCTCTGTACTGTACTTGCTAATTTTCTATAAGTTTATGATCATTAAAAGATATTGTTTCTGGCCTTGAGATTCTCAAGTCTCCTTGGGAAGAGAGACATGAGAGCAACCGTAATTAGGTACCATTAAATGCAGTGAAATGTGTGGTGATATAAGGGACTGAAATAAAAGAGGGAAGGGTGAGTTTGTCCAGAAGGAAAGTAGAAGAGATCTAAAAAAAAAAAGTAAATCTTGAAGGTAAAAACATAAAACAAACTAGAGTCCATTGGATCCATGTTTATTCTTTAATGATTATGTGACAAGATTTGCATGTTTGATTTTTATTTTTCCCTTAGGTTTGACTTCCCTTTGATTCATTATTTTAATTCACCATTTTCTTTAAAATTAATAAATGACAAAAGATTTGCAGAAGGCTTGAATTAAAGAAAAGATGGTAATAAATTAATAGCATAAGATGAATTTGGGGGTAAGATAAAAATGTGTTCAAAAAATGATGTCTCTTAACCATCATTCTTTTGCATACCATACTATATTTTAACAAAGGTTCACTCTTGCTTTCCCCTTTCTGGAATCCAGAGATAGACTGAAAAGGCTTATCTGGTAGGTCTCCATATTTGTTGCTAATGGCTATGACCCTCCTTAAAGTATTATATGAAATTTCCAATGGACATGGGAGAACTAGGGTTAGAGTGCTCTTTAATTTCCCTATATCTTATAGAGATTTATAATTCAATCATTGATTGAGCAAGTATTTACAGGGTATCTATGCAAAGGTAGCGAATTGCTTATCTAAGGCATGTCATGATTGCTTTACATGGTTTTCTTTTTTTCCCCAACATTTAAAATCTGAGCCCATATTCAAAAACTGTGAGATTTCACATAGAAATTCCAATATTTAATTCCCTTTACCTTTAGAAGTTATGGCTACTGGAACATACAGTTAGCTAGAATATTTGACTGCAATGAGCAGAAGCAGCCCCTGGATGTTGAGCATGTGATCATCTGTTCCTCAGTCCACACCACTCCCTATTGTACAATACTGGCCTGTTATACCCACTTTTGTTATATTCATGGGTCCTAAAAATACTTGAATTTACAACCCTGGCCAAATAGATAACAATGACTGGGAGAGCTTTGAGAACAAAGACAATGCAAAAATATACATCTGAAATACTAAGGTTCAAGCTCTGGTCAAGCAAAGGTCAGCAAAACAAGCTCAAAAATGTATTTAGAAGACTGACCAAGATCCTTTCCTCCTTCCTGATTTGTCCAGTAAAATGTATGTAAAACCAGAGTTTGGGGCTAGTGACTTCTGCAAGTCAGATGAGGAGAAAAGCTATTATGCAGTAGGTATTACATTCAGTTTCAAAAGAGACTTTTACACCCACTAATTTTTCATTTTCCTGTTAAAAGAAAAAGAAATTGGTACATATGTTCAGATATTTTAAATTAACACTACTATTGAATTCAGACTAATGTGAAATCAGAGATTCTTTCAGGCATAATTCAAACTATTAATAACTCTACTTTTGCTGGTTGAGATAATGTCAAAGATTCATTTAAATGGCATGAGTAGCAATTTGCATTATATACAAGTATTAAAAGCAATATTCCCTTTCTTCTAACAGAATTCACACAAAGAACTGCTTCTTTTATATATTACTTCTATTTTGTAAATAACCATCCATACTTTAAATCCACAGAGCCAACTTTCTTACTGTCTTACCAATAAAAATAATGTCTTACATGTGTATAATACTTTAAAGCTGACAAAGTGTTTTTAGATCCATATGAGGTAATGTATAAATAAGCTCAGTACCATACAAATATTTTTTCATAAATTTATAAATATTTTTCTGAAACACTTAACTTGTAGGTCTGATTTTAAGCATGAATGCCTCTAAGAATCATTAAAATTCAGTTTAAAAGAACTTTCATTATACGTCAAAAATCATGTGTTTATATCCTTTGTAACCCATTCACCAGAAGAATTAATTATTACTGTATTTGCTCCAGAGATAATAGGCAGATACTGGAACCTTCTTCTTCTGGTAAGATTAAACATTTCTACCTGATTTCTCCCCCTTTTCACACTTCAATCCAATTTAGCACCTACTAAGTTCAAATATGAGTAACGCACAGTCATTACCCTCTAAGAGTTAACAGCAAGTAGGGAAAAAAAAGATAAATGCGAGATGAATTTTTATATGTGACATAACATGTGTGATGAGATCTATTTTTCCGCAAAGCGTTAAAAAGATGTAAGACTGGTGAGAATGAGGATGAAGGGAAATGTCTCTTTGAAAGCTATGGAAGGAGGTGTGTCATGTGGTGTGAACCTTGAGAAAAAATCAGAATTTTACTTTTACATACCTAAAACACGGTTCCATGAACACCTATATTATTAGCTTTTCTTTCCGCTGACCATTTATGTGCACTTACCTAATATTTTTTTATGCCTCTTTACTGTAACACTTTTCCTTCACTCCTTAATTTCCTAATTCAATATACAAATGAGAATCACTCTTTTGTATGCCTGCCAAAAATGTAATTAAGGAAGGCCTGCTTTCATTCTATTATAAAATTCTATTAAAAAAAAGTTTAGAGGGCCTATTAAATAAATCATGGTACATCAAAAAAGTTGTCTAAAATGCAGCCATTAAAAAGGATGAAATAGATAACATATATTGACTTAGAAAAATTTTTGTAATTAAAATGTTAAAAAAACACAGAATCATGCATATGGTATGAAAGCATTATGTGCACAGATTGATATTGATGTTTATGTATATAAAGAAGGAATCTGGAAGAATAAACACCTAAACTTTATTAGTAGCTAACTTTGAGGGAAAGATCACTTTCTATTTAGTATAATTCTCTAAGTTTTAAGTTTAAATAATTCAAACAACAAAAGTATTTATATTGAAAGAAATACAAAGTATACACCATCTATTTTCCCCATTCTAAGAATTAGAAAAATCATTGGCACTTTTTAAGTCAGTAATTTCATTCAATAATTTTTCAAGAATGAAAAATTTAACTCAAAACAAATGTTAGAAAATGTTAAAATCATAAGTTATATGAAAATATAAATTCAAATTCTTAAATCAAATTCCAATGAAGAATAATTTTAAAAATTATGTTTATAGTAAGGCAGATTTCTAATTTTATTAGCATTAAGGCCAAAATAATTTTTTGTCAATAACCAGCAATGCTCACTATTTTCTGTCAATATACCAAAAAGTATCAGCGATAATCACCTAGAGGTAAAAGACAGCAAATGTAACAAACTCATGAATCTGCTTTATCAATTTTTGATGCTTTAGAAACTGGAAATAAAAATTTTTCTTTCAAAGTATAGTAGACAACATATAATGATTAAATAGAATTCATAAAATCTCAGCTGTTCATCAGAAAGTGATACAATGACCCATCACAAAGGCAACTATAGATTAGAACTAGAATGTAGCAGCTAGGAAAATAAAGGATTTCCAGACCTTATACAACTGCAGTATATCTCAGTTGGCCTCCCCAGAGCCACACAAGGCATTCTTTCTCATCACTGAGGCCCACTTGTGTCACTCAACCAGATCACCAAAAATAAATACAGATGAGGAAACTTAGCATCCTAGAGGCACCATGATCTGTCACCCACAAATCTCATGAACAGTGAGCAAATGATAGTGTACAAACACAGCATAAGAGATCATCAGCTAAGGTAAAATAAATGCAACCTGCCTTGCCATCTTTGTGGCTCCTAGCCCACTATTGATTTTTATGTTATTATTGTTTTGTTTTTGTCTTATGTTTTTAATCTGTACCATTCTGCCTCTTTTAGGCATTGAGCGGTTTGTCTTGAATTAGAAAAGAGGTGCTAGAATGAAGGAGTGAGAGGTTGACCTACATCTGAACAATTTGCATATGATTTATCACAATTAAACAATTTGGTTTGAAATAGCTACAATTAAGCTATTATCAGAGAAGTATTTACTAGACTAGAAATTCTAAATTTATCTTCACATACATCCTAGCCAAGAAAAGGGCCACATTTTCTGGCACTCTTATTAAGAAAAGCTAATACTGAAGTAAATTCTTCCAGATTAATATTTATTTTACTGAATCACGATAGCTAATTATACTTATGGCTGCTTTGGTTGTTTCTTCAAAAATTACAGTTTGAAAATAAGAAGAAAGCTATGAAATTATGGTAGGCTAAAGAATCTCAGTTTCTAACAATATATTGCATATATTAGTATACCTAAGTATATATATTATATAATTATCTTCCTGATATATGGAAATAGTATATGGTAATATCAAACTACCCTAAAATTATGAAAAAGGTAATATAAAAATGTAAAATAATGAATAAATTCTATCTGCAGTAAAACATAAACTCTAAAAGATATAATAAACTGTAGTAATATGTAATAGTATGGAAGAAAAATTCAGACTGATGATTAAACACTATGTGTTGGATGATTTCAAGTTTAACAGGTAAGTAGACATAATATTTTTCAGGTTTTCAGTATAAGCAACATCAATTCTATCTATATCTAACAAGGGGAGTGAAGTATTAAAACATAGCTAAAACAAATACAACATATTTTATAACCAAAAAAAGGGTTCTTTTCCCTACCTTGAGGCACGTGAATGGTTCTCTGATTAACCTTCAAGGATACCCTAAAAAACAAATGGAAAATAGATGACATAGAGGATAATAAAATAGCAGGATTGTTTTAGCATTATTATTAACATTAAGTGTTAGTGGTCTGTTTGCTGGGGGTTAGTCTATTTACCATGGCAAGGCATCAATTGTTCCATCCACAAATGATTCTGGCAACACTGAAGGGCACACAAGTATTAGAATAAAATATATATGTGGATTGAGCACTTTCTGCTGTCTGTAGTACGTGGACATTGTGATTAAGACTCTTGTTGTTCACAACTATTAGCCAATTTAGAAATTTTACTATTGACAGTTGGTAAAGGTGAAAAGAAAAATGTAAAGTCATGCCATATTACTAAAATGAAGCAAAACAACAAAAAAATTTACAAACACTTCTAGATTTAATAACACCTTTTTATATCATTAAAAATACAGGTACTAACATTGTAGTCCATTTTGTGGATATGATCAGAAGATTTCAGCTTGGAGTGAAATCAAGTCCTAGGTTCCAGAGTTTTAAGAGAGTTATTACCTGGCATAGGGAATTACTGTAAGGATATTCTAGTGCTCTTCATTAGAAAAGAATTAATCTTAGAACTAGGAGGTAATTTAAAAATCAACTGGTCCAACATCCTCACTTTGCAAAACAAAGCAAGATCCCATAGCTAGCTCATGGCAGAACTAAGCGTAGAATTTCCATCTCCCAGCCCCATTGTTATCCCACAGCATTAAGTTACTTAATTCTTTGTAACGTCCAAGATTGGAAAGGAGTAGAGGGAGTGGAATTGTGTATTCTGCTGTGGATAAGTTCCATCTTCTTGATGAAGCTTCATACTTCTACCTGCATAAATGACCTATAGCATCAACATTTATTGTATCTACCTCATTCAAAACTCCATTCCTTCGTGAAGGCAGATACAGTCCTCCCTTGGTATCTACAGGGGATTGGTTCTACCCCTTCGCCATGGATTCCCAAATCCCTGCATGCTCAAGTCCCTTATATAAAATGGTGCAGTATTTGCATATAACACATACACATCCTCCTATATACTTTAAATTTTTCCTTCCTGTTTACTGAGATATAATTGACATATAGCACTACATAGGTTTAAGGTATACAGCATAATGATTTGATTTATGTACATTATGAAATGATTTCCACAATATGTTTAGTGAACAGCCATCATTTCATATAGACACAAAATAAAAAAATAGAAAAAAATTTTTTTCCCTTGTGATGAGAACTCTTAGGATTTACTCTCTTAATAACTTGCATATATAACACACAGCAGTGTTAATTATATTTATCAGGTTGTACATTACATCCCTAGTACTTATTTATCTTATAACTGGAAGTTTGACCTTTTGACTGCCTTCCTCTAATTTCCCCTCCCTAAACCCCCCACCTCTGGTAACCATAAATCTGATCTCTTTTTCTATGAGTTTGTTTGCTTGTCTGTTTTGAAGTATAATTGACCTACAGCACTACACTAGTTCCTGGTACACAGCAAAGTGATTTATATGTCTATACATTTCAAAATGATCACCATGATAAGTCTAGTTATCATCTGTCACCACACAAAGATATTACATAGTTATTGACTATATTCCCCCCACAGTCCATTTTATACCTGTGACTCATTTATTTTGTATCCGGAAGTCTGTACCTCTTAATCTCCCTCACCTATTTCTCTCCTTCTGTATACTTTAAATCATCTCTAGATCATTAGAATACCTAACACAATGTAAATGCTATGTAAATAGTTGTAAATACAACATAAATGCTACATAAATAGTTGTCTACATAGGAAATTCAAGTTTTGCTTTTTGGAACTTTCTAGAATTTTTCTTTTTTTTTTGACTACTTTCCCAACCATGGTTGGTTGAATCCATGGATGCAGACCCGTGGATACGGAGAATCACTGTACCAAAGAGTTAAATGGCAGGGTTCTAGTCTTAAACTACTTACAAATCAGAGAAAGTAGGAAAAAAAAAAAAAATCAAGGAAAAAAGCAAGAGCTACAAAGCTGACAAAAGCAGTCATTAACACTACAAGCAGGGTATGAGAGAAACCGCACAGTAGTTACTTCACATAAAATCTGTTTTCTGGGCAGCTTTCAAAGAAAGTCTAACACTGCTCTTTAACAAATGCTTCCCCTTTCTAGGCTGATCTGTATTATTGTAGGCAGTAATGAAATCATCTGCTTTCCAGCTAGACTTCTTTAAAAAAAATACTTATATATTTACAATCATTTGTGATTCTTAATTAATAAAATATAATTTTTGTAACAATAACAATGGTTTATTAAACCATTTCTTGTAAATGCTTTCAAAAGATGGACTGCAACCCCTGGCCCAGTTCGCATTGCTATTAACAGTGACCTCTATGTTTTCAGAAAGCGCAATAACAAAGTCAACATTACATAAGCATAGAGTCCGCCCCTGCACTATCAAGGCCTAGAATTTCAAGAGACTGGGAATTGAGCAAGCAGCAATGCAATAGCTGTTGGGATGTTTTCTTGTGCTATAATCTCAGGCACAGCTTGTGTGTGCCCTGCTGGAAGCTCACAGTATCAGTGTAAGATGCCGCTCCCCTTGCTGGACAAACTCAATGATTAATCCATGTTTCCTTTGCAGAATGTCAAAGGATGAGTGTCATAAGTTTAAAAGTTATATCGGATATAAAAAAAACATTAAATAAAAAGTGTTTCCAAAATGTGAAATTTAAACATTTGGAGAGTTTGAAGTGTATCTAGCCAAAGCAGCTAGTGTCCCTAAGAAGATAAAGCATTATTAAGTAATAAGATGTATTTGTTGGATTTTATTGCTCCAGTTTTTCAATTCTGCTTAAATCATGTAGAAAGAATTCTGAGAAAAAAATTTTTTTTGTGAGCCAAAGTTTAAGCAACTTAACCCAAACATATTTAAGAGAAATAAAGTCACAGAAGGAATTACAAGGAAATATGGTCTTTGAAATTTCAGTAATCATTAAAGTATAAAATGTTTCTACATTTTTCTATAAGAAGCTATATGATTATAGTTCAGCACTCTTACAGATATATAAATATAAATACACACACAGTATTGTGGATGGACACAATTATATTGTACACAAGCAAATATGGTTAAACACTGAAATACATACTTCTAATCCATTATGTATTTTATGTTCTCAAATATCCTTGACTAGAGATTAGAGTTTTGGCTTTTTAAATATCTCTAATATCAGGGTTATGGTAAATAAACATGAATACAAGTTTCAAAGTGGCATACGTGTTACAAATCACTGCCAATTTAAGGCAAGATTACCATAGTGTGCAAGGCAAGATTTTGTAGACAGTTGGAGAAGGACTAAGAAGTAAATGTCAAATTACTATTTTTAATACAAAGTTAATTAGAAACTCTCTTGTTCTCTGCTCTCCTCTTCCACTGAGGAGACTACTGCTTATTAAAGATGCTACCAAAAGCACTTAAAAGATATCCTGTTTTAGAAAAATGCAGTCTGAACAACCAAGAGAATTTAAAATATTGTATAAAATATTATCTAAGCTTTCATTCCCAAAGGGTTTAGTTCTTTCATTAGAATAGGATGCCACAAATGTATATTTCACAAAGAAAGTTGCTCAATGCATTTGAAGAAGAGCAAATTTAGACCTTAGCATTTCTAAAAAAGTACATAGGAACAACCAACTTTATAATGTGTACACTTTACACCTCTTACACAAAATACGCATGCTTCTTATAATGAACATATAGAGAATTATACTTCACATATTTATTAAAATAGAATTTGATAGTATAGTATTACCTGTAAGTCAACTGGGTTAAAAGCTTTTTGATTGTCTAGATAAGTCTTCTTATTTTACAGATATATAAATGAATTAAGATGTACACTACAATATTTACAATAATTAATAATAATTATTTAATAATAATTATTGTTTAGGAATAGTGGACATGAAAGCATTCACATTTTGAGCTTTGAGGTTCACTTCCAGGTCCTCTTCATATTATATGATGTCTACTAGTAGTATATTTTTACTTGAAAACCCCTGTTCTTCTATATGGTCAACATAGAAGAATAACACAAGATTAAAAAATAAATCTCCATTTTAAAATACTAAATTTCTGACATTATTTGTAAAGCATAAATTTTTGTTCATAAGAAATAAATGTATTGTTTCTGCCTAGCCTTTTACACGACTTATTTTCTCTTCTATACACTATAATTGGAATAACCCAATTCTACACGTTGAATCCAAGTCCACAGTAGGGTGAGGGTTATTGTTAGTCTCTTGGGTTTGGTCTCTTTAATAATATCAATAAGTTGTGGTTTAATTAATGGCTCACAGATCCTTCTCACAAAAGGGTGTAAGACCCAGCGCTTTTATAGTATTATAACCACCTTCACTCCCTAACAGTAAGAAGGTCTAAATCATTATAAGCCCACTCCTGACTTTTCAAAACCTGCAGCTTCCTTGCATGGTGATAGCATGGTTTAAGAATAGTTCCAACAGTAACTTCATGGTCAAGGATGGCTCTAGAAGTATTCTTAAGTAAGCTGTAAGAACCAGGCTGCGGTCTTGTCAGTTGATCTGGGAAAAGCAGTGGTGCCATCCCAATGACAGATTGTCAGATTGTCATGTTGGATACCTTTCTGCAGTAAAAATCTCCATGCACGGAAAATGTGCTGCATTTAAAAAATCACACAGTTCTAGGATGCATAATTTTTAGCTATACTTATTATATACATGACGAAGTAAGTTTAATATCATTTATTAAAATGGACATACACACTCTCTTTAAATGTATTTTCTTGTGCAATAAATTAAATGCACAGTATTTTATTCCTAAAATATCCCAACTTTTATTTTGGGAAATACAAAATAATTAGTAATTTTAATTAAGGGAAGGTTACATCCAAAATAATAAATTCCTGTTTGCACAGAGTTTATATACTACCCAAAATAATAAACTAATTTATACATAAATATGGAACATAACAGATGGCTATAAATGCTATGAAGATAAAGAAAGCAGGGAAATGGGAAAGTGAGGAGCTGGTGTTAAGATTTTAGATAAGGTGGGAAGATTAGGAAGATCAGGAAGGAAAAGAACAAAAAGAAGAAACCACACTGACTCCTGGAGGCTATCAGCTATCACCTAGCTATTACGGTATTAGAAACGTTTGGGCCTGAGATTTTCCTTCATGTCACCATGTGATCTTGCTGTAAAATGGGATAACAAATACACTTTTCAAATTTTTGCAACACATAATTGATTGCAAAAATATTATAGATAAATATCTGAAAAGAACACAGTGATTAAAGAAAATGCACCAGAAAGGAAATTAATGAGCTTCATTTAGCTTTGGACACCATCCTAGGTCATTTACACATATTAGTTAAAACTCATAATTATTATTTCCATTTATGGATAAAGAAATGGATACTTAAGAGGATTAAATGACTTCCTAACCTCGGAAAGACTGTAAGGGGCAAAGGCAGGGTTTTGATCTGGGTCCCTGTCGCTCCAAAGCCCAATTCCTGCAGCCCCACCTTACTGACCCTCTGAAGATGAAACACAAGGCTCCATCAACCATCAGGTCAACTCTCTCAATCTTTAATATCTAGTATAATAACTTTAATGCTTTATGTTTCTGCCATATGTTAAAATTCTTTAAAGCATGTTCCCTAATTACTTACTGCCACTCTTACAAAAGTTATGAAGTAGGTGTTATCCAGGAAAGTGAAGACAAAACAGTTATATGATCCTTATGTAACTTCAGCTAATTGCTACTGAGAAAGATGGCATTAAATCTTAAGTTAGCAGACTCTGAATCCGTTTGTTTTTCTACTGTATCATACCGCTTTAAACTTTGAGTTAGAAAAGTGAGGCAAAGGCTTTCCAAACTGGAGATGCAATTCTGTTTTTTTTTTTTGTTTTTTTTCCTTGAGGTTGAACCTATGCAGTAACAAATATAAAAGAATTGAAAATCAAGTTCCCTCATTTTCTGATTTTAGCATTCTCACTCTCTTTCATAAATAAGCTTATTTTACCTTTTGTTTTGTTCCCTGGCCACATTCAAACAAATCAACTTAATCAATTCTAATTTGGCAACATAAAAAGTTATACGTCAGACTTGATGCAATTCCACCAATGCTTTGGCATTTGCATAAAAATATGTATGATTCAGTTAATTGTTTATATTACCCATGATTATCTTAAAAGCAAATGTCATTATTAGCTATACATTTTTTTTCCCTCAGAATTCATCTATAGATATTATAGTCTGGGCACAATTATTTTTTTCATAGTATGACAACTGAATTTTAGATGTTCCAAAGATTAAGATTTAATAGTCTCCCAAGTTCCAGAAAGAAACTGCTCTTGTTTTATGATGAATATAAGGTAGCTTATTCTATATGGTGTCAATTTGAGTTACTTAGATAAAATCTTAGTTGCCAATAAATTTATGCCTCAGTCAGTAAATCACTTGAGATGATGGAGTAACTTGGTAGCCCTGTTTTGTACACAACTAAAGAGAATGGATCAAGGACCAAGTTTGACTAACACCAACATGAGCTCCGTGGCAAACAACGAACCTCATTTGTCTTGAGAGGTGTATTAGTTAACTTTTGTGGAAAATAATAAAACACCAGAGGAATGATGTAAATCATTGGGAAATACCAAAGTCAGAGGCAAGTGCTCAAGAGACCTTAAACCAATTTTTGGAATTGTTTGGCATCCTTCCATATACTCATATATTTTCATCAAGAGTTCACCTTTATCACTTCTTCCAGGTCTTCAGTAGTAGTGAATCACTTAGAGTATGTTCCTTAGACAGAAGACATACCCTACCTCCAAAATACTAAAAGTTTATTCTTCACTGATACTTGAATTTTAAATCCCCTTTTTGGAAAAATCTGTAAAGTTCCAATCCTCAAATGACACTCCAAAGGGGTGATTTTTTTAAACATCTTTATTGGAGTATAATTGCTTTACAATGGTGTGTTAGTTTCTGCTGTATAACAAAGTGAATCAGCTGTACATATACATATATATTTGTTTTAGCAAGGAACATGCCCCTCACATGGTTCTTCTGTCCTTTGCCCAGGACTTCTTAATCTTGAAATATTTGAAGCCTCCAATTTAGAAAAAGATCATAAACATTGCACGGATACAACAGAAAACTGGTAAAATGGCATATAGGAAGATACTTGATTACACAAAAACAAATTTTTTCTCCACAATAAATGAATTAGTGAGTTACCACAATTCTCAAAGCCATTGAAATCAAGGTGATTGCCCAACCTTTGTCAAAGATGGTAACACGCAGGTTGCTGAAGGTGCAGAACATGCAGTTTACTGGGAGATCTCAAACTATCTAGCCAGTGAGTTCATCTACAGATGATAGCAAAAATTTCACCTATGTCTATACTTCAAGTTCTTTAAGTATAAAGACCTATCACCTATTCTCCCCATATGTAGCAAATGGTAGATGCCAGTTTAAAATTTCTTGACTAAATGGAAATTCTTAACTTCTTCAAAACATAGATCCAATCTTGTTACTCCTACTCAGGCTTAAATGTCTTCCCATTGGTCTTAGAATAAAAACCAACATTCTCAACAGAGTCTACAAGGGCCTGCTGGTTTAGCACCCACCCACTTCTCCAGGCTTGTCGCACATGAAACTCCTACCATACTGTTGGTGCTAACCTAGATTCTTCCAGGACCTTGCAGACACCAGCCTCCCTCTCACAGACTAAAAACATATACATTATATAATGACTTTTTTAATACTTCAAAATACAAATGTACAGAATTATCAAGAATTATAAAATAGGCTCTAAATCTCCAACCCAGATTAAATAGGCATTACCATTTTGCCAAAGTCATCTTTTTATCTAGCTCTTGAAATTAATAAAACAGGGCATAGCTCACTATCTCTCTTCATTCAGGGATCTGCTAAGAAAAGTCTTCCCTTACCACCCAATCTGAAATGGCATCCCTCCCTAACTGTTCCATCTTCCTGTTTTGCTTCATTTTTCATAGCATTTATTACTACCTAACATATATTTATTTGCTAAAATGTTTATTATCTGTTCCCCTGTTTAGAATGTAAGCTAAATAAATATCTTATTGTAGCCAAAGGTCTACCCAACATATTTCATTTCCCCTCCATACCACCTCAGATACCAGTAACAGTCTGAGGTCAGTGGGTGTGCTTTCTATGTGTGGCTTTTAACTTTTATAAGAATGTGTGTCTTCATAACAAAGATATCGCATAGCTCCCTTCCCTTTCTGTTTGACCAGTTAACATTTATCCGTCCTCCAAATGTCCACTGATGTGTTACTTCCTCAGACAGGCTTCCCCAACTACCCTGTTTATTCCTCTGCACTCCTTCTTCTCAGCAATTGTGACAGTTAACATTTCACTTTTGTTTGTGTGAATACTGAATGATCTGCCTCTCTCTGCCACTAAACTGTAAGCTCTGTGAGGTGGGGTCAATTCTTTGTTTTGCTTATCATCCGTGGCATGTAGTAAGTGCTCAGGAAACACTAGGGAATGAATGAATTGGGCTACAACATCATTCAGAGGAAATGATTCCTATCTGTACTCCCACACATAGAAACACATACTTATGAAAGCCCAGAATCAGTCATTTCCTTGGCCAGATTTTCCTTCTCCATTTTCCTGCAAATGAAGTTGGTTTGCCTAGCTAACTTGAAACAAGGATAAGAAGGGCACTATTTCTATTTGTCATACAGATATTTTTCCCTGCAATTTTTTATGATATGTCTGGAGAGCCTCCCATTCATCTCTGTGAACTGGCCAGTGCACATACTGTCTCATATTTTAAGACAATTTTATTTCAACACATTCCAAATCTAGGAGTCACCAGATAATATTCAGACACCAAAGAGAAAACTACTTTGTACTATTTACTGATGTTTTGGTGAATCAAGTGGAAATATTTCATATAGCTGTCTCATGATTCTCAAAACATTCCATGTAAAATATGAGATCCAGTTCACCTAAGTTCCAGCTTGAAAGCTCATGTACTATTGGATCAAATTACACAGCATTTGTATTTTGAAACTGACCCTTTTTTTCCCTCTGTCTCTTTCTTCTCACATTCTTTAGCATGTGCACACACACACACCTTGATCAAGAATTTAGACTCAGACAATATGGAAATACTATATTAGCATATAATCATTTCTGTTTAGTTTTACAAAAGAAACATACAAGTAAAATTCAAGAAAACAAAATTTTTTGACTGAGGACTCTAAAAATCTATTGCCACATTAAAATGGATTTTAAGAGAAATTTTCTCCAGGCTATATAGAGCTCTTATAGCTAATTTCACTGAAGGCAAAGTTATATCTTCAGCTTATGACTAAAAAGACCACAAAAGTAGTATGAATTATGTTACAAAAACTACCTTGAAACACTTCTATTAGATGTTCTGCAACCATATAAAGGCAAAGCATGTTTATGAGATGAATAAATAGTACTTACATTGTACCGATAATCAAGTCAATATGTATTCTTTTAAATATGGGCAAAGACAAATAAATACGAAATATATATAACTTTGATGTATGATATATAATAATAATTCATGACAAAACCCCAAAATTTAGATATTTAGAAGCAATTTGCAAAAAAACAAAAGTTTGTTTTCTCTGAAGTCATTAATGCAGTGATCATTTAAATATACATTTTTATGGAAAATGTACTTAGTGTTTCTGGCATTTAGACAGATGTCTAAAACTCTAATTCCTATAGCAACCTGACAACATGAATTAATTATGTGGACTGGGGTGGACGGTATGAGGCTGGAGAGTACATGTCAGAAGTTGATGACTTTTGCTGTAAAAAAGATGAAAACCTCTCCTATATATACCTACTTTTCCCCATTTGCAGCAATACTTTTAAAATTAATTAATTCATCTTATATAGTGTTTGATTATGTGCTAGTTACTGTTTAAGTTGTCCCCAGATTGCAAAGAGTAATAATAAAACTGCGTTTCTGTTTCAAGACTCCTATCATCTGGACAAACACATAATTGGAAAAAAATGATAATCAAGAAAATAAGAGCAATGACAGACAGTGATAGAAATATGCACAGGATATTATAGGAACACAGATTAGAGTCATCGTCTCTCACTGGAGTCAGGACGAGGGTACGGACTAGGCTGGCTCTACAAGGACAGGTAAGAATTAACCGGAATTGAAATTGGCAAAAGGTTGGAGGTGTGAAGAGAAAGCCTCCAGACACAGAGGTCAGCATAAGCAAAAGCCCAGAAAGAAGAAACAGTATGGTTAAGAAAAAAAAGACTATCATCACTGAAGCGTTACATAGAATATGAGGCAGGGAGTGAGTGGAGATGAAATTGGAGAATTTGACAAACGCCAGATCATGGATGAACTTGTGTTGTACAAAGGCGTTTATCCTAATCAATATGGCAAGTGAATTTACTCTTATTGCCAAAGCTTTTATGACGTAACTGGGTGGCTTGGTTTCTGTTTTGAGAAGGATTCTGGATGAATATTAGGATTTATTAAATTTGAATATTTTAGTTACTAAAATTTCCATAGTTGCAACGGAGTCATGGTATTGATGGCATATTTGCTATTCCTGTTATACATAGTTGATGCCCTTCAGTGTATGTGAGGGGTAATATGTTAAGATTTTTATTTAACTGTAGATTGCTCAGGCAAGAATTGGAATGGTGAAACAAATTAAGAGGGTTTTGTAACAGTTCAAAAGAGGGATGATGAGAGCCCTAAACCAGAGCAGTGGGAATACACAGGGAGAGGAAGGAAAGTTTCAAGAAATATTTAAGAATTCCCTGGCAGTCCAGTGGTTAGGACTCCACGCTCTCACTGCTTAGGGCCTGGGTTTAATCCCTGGTCAGGGAACTAAAATCCCACAAGCTGTTTGACACAGCCAAAAAAAAAAAAGAAAGAAATATTTAGAAGGCCATATTAGGAGGGGTCAGGTATGGGAGATGATGTTGAAGGAGTCACAGGTGACTTAAATTTCAGCTTGGAAACTGGTTCATTCCGATGCCATCACCTTGGACAGCAGGTGTTAGAGTTACAGCAGATTTGAAGAGGAAATGCTGAGATGTGGCTTCGAAATTTAAGATACTGGTAGAGCCACCTAGAGGGCAGTGAATATGTGACTCAGGTGAAAAGTCATTTCGTTGGAGATAAAAATTGGGGAAACTCCTACTAGTAAGAGTTGAAATTATGAGAATCAGTTTGCTCACCTAGAAACACTATGTAGAGTGTAGGGAGAAGAAATTCAAGAATGATAGATAATAGTGTTCCTGGACATAGAGAGGAGGAAAAGTGAAAAATTAGAAGGGGAAGAATGGGGAGAGTCACAGAAGTCAATAAAGTTTCAAACAGCATGGTGGTCCAAGTCAAATGCATCAAGAAGTCCAATAAAGTAAGAACTACATGTGCCCCTTGGATCTGCAACTAAACCTCATCAGGTGTTCATAATAGCAGAGTAGTTTTAGTAGCATTATAAAGGCAGAAATTATATTTTAAAATTACCCGATAAAGTTTTTCTTATGTTTATTGAATAAATAAAAGCAAGGTTATGATTTCTTCCTTGTACATATAACATAAAAATGAAATACTAATTCAAAAATAGGTCATTTCTATATTATTTTAAATATATAGAAGGATGAATCACATTTTAATTAAAATACATGTGAGCTTCAGGATGCCTATAATCTAATGGGTTAGACACTAGATATAAAGGTGCTCTATAAGGGAAAACTATTATGCATTTATTTGTTATTTATACCTATTGTTATTTCCTTCATTATCAGTGCCTTTTGCAAATATTTCTCTAAATTATTATTTCTCAAAGAAGCATACAGGATTTATTAATCTATATTACTTAAAAAGGAATCTTTTAAAATAAATTAGTAGTTGGAGATATTTTACACTATAAGATATTCTCTTTGAAATATTATTTAAACATGGGCAAAACATGTAGGGCTTTGCTTTTGTGATAAAGCGTTAATCATAAGTAAAAATGTGGGAAGAAACCTAGGACAAGTTAGGTTAGTCTACATCCGAAAATCATAGGGTGGTACGTCACTGTCCTAAAGAATGGAGTCTCTTAACATTCTGTCCAGTAGAGAACTCTCCAAATATTAGGGACCCTCATAGCATGACTGTGAGAAGAAAACCCTAGATTGGTGATTTCTAATCCACAAAGTACACAGGACTTACCCGGGAGTCTTTTCAAAATATACATGCCAAGGCTCCACTCTAGACCTACTGAAGCAGAATATCCAGGAATGGGTCCAAGGCACGTGCATTCTGAAAGGTCCCCAGGGTGATTCTGATGCTCAGATGGGGATAAGAATTACTGTCCTACATGGGAGTGAGGATTGCTCAGCCCACAGATCATGGCCCCCATTCTTGATTTAGTCTACTTCAATAAATGTCATGATGTAGACACAATCACTCCTGAAGTTCCTTCATCCACCAGAAAAATGAAATTTTCATCTGTACTAGAAAAGCTTCAAGGTGGGCAATAGATTGATATGGGTTTTCCACTGCTCCACTGGGGCATGGAAAGAGACCCCAGGAATACCTCTGCTAGGTTTTAGGTACTTTTTCTAAAATTTCAGTTTATGACTCCCTAAGTTCTTCAGTTACATCAATGTTAAAAGGGTAGTACACTCAGATTAAAAAAAAAAAAAAAAAATTACACAATTTTACAAGTTGAACTTGGAGTAATTGAATTTTGTTAATATTTGTTAATCAGCTATTTAGATGTATAATACAATTGTACAAACTATACAAAAGTATATTGTAACACAATTTCAAAAATAAGAATATTGGATATCACATGCATGATTTGATGTAAAATGGCTAAGGGGACTTTCCTGGAGGTCCAGTGGTTGAGACCCTGTGCTTCTGCTGCAGGGGACTCTGGTTCCATCCCTGGTCGGGGAAATAAGATCCTGCACACCACGGCCAAAAATAAATAAATAGAATTTTTTTTTTAATGGCTAAAATATTTAAATGGTTTGTTAATTATGCCTGCTTTTTAGCTACACTCTCCCTTTTTCAAATAGAATGGAACCTGAAATGAGTAGAGATAAACACACCCAGCTGCATGCCCCCTAGCTTCTCCTTCCCTTCCTCACTTACACTCCCCATGTATTCCCAGACGTCCCTTTGCCTTCAGATGCAGAGGGCTACTACTGTACCCTTAGGAGCAGTGACTGGCAAAAATGTGTGTGTGTACATGTATGCACACAGTAGGGCACATTTTCCTTCTTGATGAAGGAAAGCTGCAGCAGTTCAGGTAATCATAGATGGGATGAACTGCTTAGAATATATTATTACAGAGAGAGAGAGTGCAAGCTTGTAATATGTTGGTGCTTTTGCTGATCCACAATATGTTCTAAGATTTTCACAAATGTAATCACTATCAATATTATTTTTACCATGCTTAATTCACAAACTGTTTAATCCTTTCCCCACCGGTAAAGGAGAAATAAAAATATTTATAATGTAGGCATCATTAAGAAATGATAGACAAGGAGCTGGGAGAGCTGGTAAAGGGTAGACACTGCCTCATCCAGGCAGTCAGAGCACATCACCCGATACAGTAATGTTCCACTTTTTTGGTTGGATGCAAATGGTAGGAATAGACAGTTGTGCAGCTTTTTTGAAATATCCATCCTATTTCTGCTCTAGCATCCTACCCACACCCTCAAGAACTACCACTCTAAGGAACCCAATCCCTCCCAGAGTTATCTGTTCTCACACATAAAATTGTCTAAGTCATTAAATGATTCTTGTCTGGTGTTCTTGATCTAGACCACAATTCTGAGGACTTTGAAAACAGAAATCAGCAAAGATGAAAATGATAGGCCGAGAATATTTTAGACTTCTTTGATGAAAAAAAGGGTTGGATTTACTTAAACGTGTATAATGTGTTCTCCAATGAGAGCAGAATGAAAAGAAACTGTATGAAATTTCAGGAGGAACAATTCAGGTTTTACATAAAAAGTGATCGAGACTTGCAACTAGATTTTAAATATCTATAAGCCCATTCTCATTGGTTTTATCAATGGAACCATCCTCTTGCTTGCTTTGATTCCACACTCATTAGCCTCCTTTCAGCTTCTTAACATAAACTACTTCCTCTAAGCCCAGACTTTTGAATATGCTATTCACTTTTTCAGGTAGTCAGTCACAACCAATTCATTTACCCAACAGATATTTACTAAGTGCCGTGACCCTCTGTATCCCCGGGTTCTGCATCTGTGGGTTCAACCAACTGCAGACTGCAAAGTATGCTTACGATTCTGAGTTGGCTGAATCCATGGATGCAGAATCAGCCCACGCAGAACCCGTGGATACGGGGGTGACTAAGGGACCTAAACATCCGTGGATTTTGGTATCCGTGGTAGATCTTGAAACCAATCTCCGGTGGATACTGAGGGACGTCTGTACCTATTACATGACAGGCATGTTTCTAGGCACTGGGCTTATGTCAGTGTGAAAAACAGGAGCACCCCTGCCATCATGGGCTTATATTCTATAAAGAGTGGTGGAATTACTTCAGGATTTCCCAACCTCAGCACAATGGGCATTTTGACCTAGATATTTCTTTATTGTGGGGTCCTATACTATGTGTTGTAGGATGTTAAGCGGTATCCGTGGCCTCTACCCATTACATGACAGTAGCACTCCCTCAGCTGGGACAACTCAAAAAATCTCCAGACACTGCCACTTGTCTCCTGGGAGGAGCAAAATCACCCTCAGTTGAGAAGCACTGGGTTACTTAGTTGCAACTGTTATAGTTGTGATTTTATATTTATTGTAGTAATTATTAGAATACTGTCTTCTCCCACAAGATGATACCTTCCCCACAGAACACACAGTATCTGTTTTTCTTCTCAACATATCTCTAGCTTTTGGGGCAATGACTAGTATATAGTAGGTACTAAATAAATACTTGTCTGAATGATTCAACCAATACTCAAGTAGCTCTCTTTTCTTAAATCTGAGTTAGACATTCTTATGTTTCATTAGCTCTTTCTGCTTACCCGTCAGCATACTTATACCGCGTTATAATTGCCTCCCTCTTTGGTCTGTCCCATCTCTCTCTCATCCACCATACTGAACAGTCCTTAAGGGCTGAGAATGTGTCACATCCATCTTCACATCCTCACTTCCTAGCACAGTACTTGACAGATAAATACCTAATGACTGGATGAATAAGTAGCAACACTAATAATTACTAAGTATTCAGCAAGGGGTAGGCATCAAGCTAGTTCATTTCTGCTATACATATCCCCTTTCACCAATACATGAAATTTGGGAAAAAATGATATCTCCATTCTCACAGAGCAGGAACCTTAGAGATTAAATAACTGGCCCTAGGCATAATGCGGTACACTTAGAATCTGAACTTCCTAGATTTTATTCTAAAACCCAAAGCATTACCCTGACTACACAGGGAGAAATTTCTTGGCTTTGTCTATGAGAACCAGTGAGTGAGTTAGGAAATGGCAAATTAAGAACAACCCAATATTTTTCAAATCAGAGATGAATAACATTTCAAATCACTATCTGGACCCAAATAGCTTAAGAAGAAATAAACAAATCACTTTGTAGATGAGATGATGTCCTGTTACCTAGGTGTTTTGGGGTGGCCAGAATTTTATTTGAAACTGAATATATAGTGCATGAACACTGACAATGAAATATCAATTTGGTCAAAATTAAATTTTTTAGCCAAATTTATGTTTGTTTAGCTAATAATATTCCTGCCATGTAGCACTTTATTGTGGACTCAATAGTAAGTTTTCAATATAAAAATAGTTTTTTAATCTTAAGACATTTGTTTTTATTCCTCTTTAGCAGACTTAGATTTTAAGAAATAACATGGTTTTGGAATCCAGTGCTCAATAAACCATTAAAAAGCTCACACATTACACTCTAATCATTAATTTAGAAGTAGTTTTCTCATTATTTTGTCCACAATTGCAGTTTTTCTAGTGACAGATTTTATAATTATTTTTAATATGCCTTCACCTCTCCACCAGCTACTGATTAAAATAATAAATGTGTATATCAGACAAAATTTTTATCAATTTTATAAGAGAAGAAAAGACAAGAAATAACACAATTTCTGTCTACAGGAAATTTATTAAAAGGTAGAATTTAAAACATACTTGACTTTTTGAACATTAGAAGAAAATTATCACAGAACAAAGCAGGTAATATAACAGCAATGACAATGTCTCAAATGTGGGCTTCATCACTTTTAGAGCATACTCATTTACTTCCTACCAAACCCTCACAATTCTGGAAGGTAGGTTTGGTAACAATTATTATTTTACATGTTGGTGCTGAGAAATCTGAGATTTATATGATTTGAAACAGATTTCCAAGTTCACTGAGAGTGTAAATGGACTAACTTGAAGCAATTCACATCTGAATGTTGGTTCCAACCTAACATATTACTAGACCTGCTGCTTACTTAAATAGATGACTACATAGATGGTAACGAAGAAAAATGGGAAGACTTAAGGGTTATTAGGTTAACATTCTATTCAAGTTCCAGCCTTAAGATGTTGTTGTACATTTTTGGTATTTATTCATATTCTTTTTTCTTGAAATATAAGCATTCAATTCCATGACTGGTTTTGAAATTACTAAATAATGCTTGTTCTTAATTATTACATGGTATAAGTTTGACAATTTTATTTGACAAAAATCAATGATTCTTTTGAAAAGTAACTCATGCTTCCCACCAGAAATGCGTTTATAAAACTAAAGTTCTTCTAACTTAAGGTCATACCCTTCCTCTTCTGAAGGGAGGGTTTTTTCATGTTATGATAGTAAATTTTACTGCAATCTACCCATTGCTCCGGTTTCATCCACTTTTTATTAAGTGATTATCTGCACAAATTGTTTCAACTATTTTCACTGCCTGGAGCAGAGGTTTTCAACTTGAATCTGCTCAGCATGCAACAGAGGGCAAATTTATCTTGAGAGTTTTCTCCCATTAGAAAGTGGTGCCAGTACTGCCTAGTTATAAAGCCAGGACTTAACGTAAGTTCCTGGTCTCTGAACTTCCAAAGGCCTTTGTATACCTTATCACTCATTTAGCATTCATGTATGTAAGAGTTTAATAAATTGGTTAAGTTTTCAAGGATTTAATACTATTTCTCAACATAAAATATAAGCCGTCAAGGTTAGAAATCTTGTTATGTGTCCTTTCTTTGTAACAAGACTGAGTGCTAATGAATGTAGTTGGTGCTCAGTAAATATTTGTTAAGAAGATTAGCCAATTTGACCATAAACTGATTTAGCCAAAATAAGCTTAAACTATCCCACTTAAGATCAGAACCAGAATGAAAATGATCAAAGCACTGCATTGTTTGCTACAAGTGGGGTTCAGTTTAATTCAAATCACTAAAACAAACCTAATAAATTCAACTCAAATAGAATGGAATCCAAATAAGTATTTACCAAAACATACTACCTTAGGACATAAGAGAAACAGTGAGATGGAAAATGAGAGTCTGAGATTCTCACAACATCCAGTTCCCCCTGAATGTGCTTGGCAGCAACAATGGCAGGATGGAATTCCATCCAGGGCAATTCTATTCAAGGAAGAGCTCCCCACTAATATCCCTTTAACAGCCTTTGCAAAAATTATGAGAAAAATGATGTTTGATTTTATTCTCACCCTAAATTCAAACAAAACACTTCTCTCTTTGTTCTCTTTTCTTGTTTGGGAAGGAGAATTAGAGGAAAATGTTGACAGAAAGAAAAAAAGATTTGAAGTCAGGAAAAAATAAGTATTGTATCATTCTTTTAAGTTCTCATGTTCCCTTAACTTGTTTACATGCATGCATGCGTGTGCACACACACAATATAGTCATTTGATATATATGTATATATATCATTGATACATATTTGATAAACATTGCCAAAATATTGCTTTGAGCATTGTCTGAGTTATAGGCTAGGTAAGTGGAAAATATATGAATCTACTCAAAACATTTAAGACTGCAAAAAGGTCTTTTTATTGATGATTTAATATCTAATATTCCAACCTCTGTATCTTCTCCAATAGTGGAAATACAGAAACAGATATTATGAAAGAGTGCATAATACCCAAATTTTGTATTTATCATGTGCTTAATATACGTTTACTTTCTCTTTAAGTATTGATTAAATTGTTTCAAGAATTAGTTTGCATTCCAACACTAATGGTAAGCAAAATGGGGAAACATTATGGCCAAAAAAAAAAAAAAAAAGCTCTCTTGAAATTAAATTTAGAGCTTAGATTAGCCAGTTAAATGCAAATAACTTATTTATATATAGACATATAGATATAGATATCTGAATATCTAGATATGCTTTGTATTCTAAGAATAATTACATATACACAGGTTATATAACTAGTATACACTGAATCAGCTACTTCCAGAATTTTTGTTTTGTATTCTGAAAAAAATGGAAATAAAAGCATTACAAAACAGAACCCCCAAGAGGAGTCTTCATTGGTTATTTTGTTCAAATCCTTACTTTAGAAATGAAGAAACTGGGATCCAGTTTGACTTCTTTTTGAAATCTGAAATATAAATCACTTTGTGGATTCCATTTCTAATAAGTGAAGAGTCCTGTTGGCAATTCTCTAAAAGTGGTATTATTTACAGCACCCATTTCACTGAAAGGGATGTCCTTTGTCTATCTGGCAACTTGTTTTCCAGAGTCATAAGGTTTCACCGGTGTTCACCCCTGTCTGTAGTTTCTGCTTTGTTGCTGTGCCTGTTCTTCAAAGGCTTGCTCAAATGCTACTCCTTCTTAATGATGTCTTCTTTGGTCATCCCAGCTGGAAGTGATGTTTACCTCCTCTGATCCACTAGAGCAATTATCACATCCTGTCTTGTAATTCAACATGGCACAGTGGAAGTGAGTGGATGGACTCTGGAGTTAAGCAGATAGGAGTTTGAATTTTGGTTTTGCTGCTTACAAGCAAACAAAACATGGGCTCAGTCAGCTTCTCTGAGCCATAGTTACGGACAAGTGTAACTACCTTGACTGTATTTGTTTTTACCCTTCCTGCAATATGGTAACCAAACATATTAATCAGCTAGATAAGTTTTAAATCAATATGTCATATATACTTACCAAATATTTACTAAATATCTTGAACATGCCAAACCCCAACTAGACTTCTTCGAAATTTGAAAGTCACATGGTCGTTTGTATAACTGTATTTCTTATCTCCCTAACAAGAATATTCACATCTTCAAAACAGGGACTATAGATATTATCATATATTATTTTATGTTGCATAGTGCTACAGTATGTCAAGTATTTGACAAATAGTTGAAAAAATGAGTGAGATCTAATTGATTATTGCTCTTATTGGTAAGTTGATTGGCAAGTTGTCAGAAAGTGTTATAAACTGATGAATAGCTAAGTACTCACTCTACACAAGAATAAACTATTTTTGTTGCTAATGTTATCTATCTAAAAATGAAAAATAGATTTGTTCTCTAGATGTAATGAATATATACCTTTTCACCAAGAAATATACATTTGGTTCGTTAATATATTTCACAGGAAGTTTTATTAAATGAAATTAAGCTTTTATTAAAATTTCTACATGGATTGAATGGTTGACAATATAAACATATCTGAGCCCTCTGCAAAATTTGTTCAATCAATGGGAGAAAACATGATTTCTACTTATTAAATATATCTATGAGTTATTTTTCTCATAGCAGCATATTATAACTCCTTCAACACCCAAAGCCATCAAATAACTATGGATAAATTACAAATGTCTGCCAGAGCATGGCACAATGCTTCACAAACACTCACACCCTACAGCTATAAAGCAGTATAGTCAACATAAGCAAATCCAGCTTTAGTTTATTCTCTAAAAGGTTAATGCTCAAAGAATCCTTTGTTTTATGACAAGTGTAACGTGAGGACCCTCCAACCCTGATTTATCATTGCTCCTTTTTTTTTTTCTCTTTCTTTCCTCACGTTATTTTTTAAGTGCTTGCGATCCACATTGGATAAAAAAGACATTTGAGGTCGAGAACTGTGGAGATTCAGGGTGGGAGGGATGGGGCTATTTTGAACCTTGTGACAGTGAGGTTTCGCTCACTAAGGAGCTCTCTGTGGGTTTCTGGCATTGTAAGCGTTTTGTCTGCTTGCAGGCGAGCAGCTGATGGACGGGGAAAACGTTCATTGATTTGTAGTGCCGGCACTGCAGCCAACCAGCGCTAGAATGAGGTGGCACCATCATGAATCTCTCAACTATGCATATTTATATGCAGCTGCTGTACTTTTAAACCTCCAGTGAATACAAAGTACTTGTGTGGCCACCAGCTCACACAATGCGGTCCTGCCGCATGCTCTGATTTCACTACTGTATGGAAGAATAGACTTGGGGGGGCTCGGTGGGATACAGAAAGGAGAGGTAAGCATGGAGAGAGAAAAGACTCCTGCACAATTCCTTTTTCTTAGATAGTCAAGAGAATGAAATGAATGTGGGAACAAGTAGGGGACATTCTAATAAATGCATTATGTGCTTGAATCTCAAGTTTTAAAATTGATTAATGGAAATGAAATCCTTTTAAAGATGGTGTTTTCAGCGAGCAAGGCTTTGAGACTACATGATAATGATGTGGTTAAAATATGCTGGCACCATTGAAATCATCATAGCACTGAGCTGCACGCATGAGAAAGTCCCTCCCTTGGGGAAACCATAGCTTCATATAGAGAAATAGATGAGATGCTATACTTGGGTGGGGGTAGGGAGGGGTGAGGAGGAAAGGAGAAATAAAGAATCTTTAATAGCACTGGAAAGAAAATTTAAGTGAAGTGAAAATATGACATTATGAAAAAACACAGTTGAAAGAGAATTCATTTTAGAATAGATAATGGAGCAGGAGGGGTGGTTCCGAAGCATGAAAGCTATAGGGTGACGTTTGAGAGCTGAAAGCTTAGAAGGAATGAGGAAGTATAATGTGAGCAGGAAAATGAAATTAAAGGAATAAAAGAAACAAAGAGAAAGGAATTGTCCAAGTGAGAATCCTCTCTTACAAGGAACATAAAATACTTACTTGAGATATGCACCCATATATTTAGAATTATAGATTCTAAATAGTTTTATAGAAATGTTGTAATTGTATTAGACTGCAAAGTTTGAGGCACAGTACGTTTGTAAGGTTGGAGATTTTTAGACTTGATCGGTAAATTTCATTTTCCCAGCATTAGAAAGAAAGAATTAAAGAGATAAGAGAGGAATGGGGGAAACTGAAAATCATACAGAACCAACACCTACTAGGAAATCATTCTCATTCTTAAAGTTCTGAAGGCCAAATTCAGGTAAATGCTATCGACAACGATAGTCCCACAGAGCATCTGCCAGTTCATTTTATTATAAGATTAGGGCTCAGCTCCAATATAAGCTGTATCAAAGCAACATCAAATGAAAAGTCAAATTCAATATCTGGGTACAGTTTGATTCCATTATCAAAAATAAGCTTTATGCTTTTCCATGTAGAGTTAAAGCACTAATTCATCCCAAATTGCAGCTGCTCTTTTGACGAGAACATAAAATGGCCTTCTTCCAAATAATTCTTTCTGAGTTTTCTAGGCAGGGTATCAAACCTTATCTCCCATGGGTCTAGAGAAGATGGATTGAATCTTGAAAGTTACAATGCCAGGGCATATTCAATGTTGGTATTATATTCTAGTATTTAGCCTTTATTAAACATGCCCAGATTTTTAAAACAGTACACGAAACCTCAACGTTGATTAGGAGTTTCTCTCATCTGGCACAGAAACACCCTACAATACAGTAACATTAGATTCTGGGCTAGCAATGTACTCCACCCAGTGGTGTGTCAGAGTAAAAATGCCTTTATAAAGGCTAAATCTGACCTAATTTCCTTCTATGTTTCAGTCCCTAGGGTGGTAAAATGTTAGATAAGTACACGAAATGTAACATGAACTTTACTCTTCATAATGACGAAATAGGAAGGCACATTATCTTTTTTGAAAAGATCATGTTTTCCAACTTTTCAACTAAAAACAAGTAAAATCTTTAATGCAGCTTTCACAGAGGATTATAAATAACCAATGTGTGTTTATATATTACACTGATAAAAGTGACACTCTCTGAGGTCTTATAAGAAAGCGCTAAGTTGTTATGATTTACACTGATAAATGATAAACACCATTTTCCTGATGGAGAAACCAAATCTTAATGCTAAGCAAACAAGCAAACAAAAAAGGCAAGGCAAACCACTGATGACTACTAGAATGCATGGAGAATGGGCTCCGCAGACTAACTCTGCTATCTGGTTTACTTATCTAACCAGAACATCTGGCCCAATCCTGTTGAAATATCTAAAACTCTGTTCATTTATGCCCTTGTCCTAGTTGGCAGAGAATAGATGAAGTAAATGGAATCTTTCCTTTGTGATTTATCTTTATGATGAACAAAGATTATTAGACATCAGATATTGTGACTTGGATGGACAACGTTCTCAGATTAGGTCTCCTCCAGGAAATTACATGGAAAAAATTCTGGTGATCATTCGCTTCTTACAAAAATTGAGCAGAAATAAAAACTAAATTAGAGTTTGGATGTCTAATACTGGGTTGGAATTTTCCCCTATTAAACATGGAGGCATATGAAAGCCCATGTTTCCATTTAACAGATGAAGAGAATGTAGGAAAAAATGCTTCAGGCTATATGGCTAGCCAACATTTTAGAGTTTAAACAAAAATTCAGATAATATTAATGAAATAAATACATGGTGGGAAGCAACTCTGGCTTATGTCAAAAGACAATTTATTATTCTTATTCTAAATTTGCCATCAAACAGATACTTGATATTAAGCAAGTCACAATACTTTTGAACCAAAATTTCTTTACATATTAAAAACTATACCACTAAAACTAGCTAACATTGCCAAGGAAGAAGAAGATTAATAATTCCTAACTTTGTTTACATTATGAAACTTTGGAGAACCTGATGAAATCCATGAACGCCTCCCTAGTAAAAGGTACATATCCATAGACCCACAATGCTTTGCCTATAATTTTAAGATTTCAAGAATCCCCTGAAAGGTATTCATAGACTTATACAGAGGCTATGAACTTCATGTAAAAAAGCTGTGAATAATGATTTATTAATTTGTATATCTCAACTAATAGACTAAATCATTTATTTCTGTCCTCAAGTCTCAAGCAAGATATCTGGCCCAGAGCTGGTACTCAATAAATTTGGGGCATATAAATGTTTTCTGAAAGGTTTTTTTTTTGTTGTTGTTGTTTTATTAAAGCTCTGAGCTAAGGACTTTAAAATCACAATTTGTCTGAACAACTTGAGTTAAAATGAAAAGTAGAAACCAGGAGCCACATTTAATTTACCTAATTCAATGAACGTTCAGACTTTCCTGCAGTGCAATTAGACAAAAAGAGAACATTGGAAAAAAATAGTCATGTGTATGGAAATGTGGAGTAGGTGGCATCTTTACTGAATTTTATATTGTCATCTCTTTAGTTTTTATATAATGAAAGTTTCATAATCTTCCCATTGCAAAAAATACTATATAATTACTCTATCATCAGCTCATGGAATACAAAAGAGTTTTTCTTATGCAACTCTCAAAGGCAATGTAGAATCCTTATAGCCATTGTTCATTAAATAATTGTCTCATGCGTTGCATATGAAATCATCTGTAGTATCACATTTACAGCTATACCAATGTGACTCTCATCAAACACACAGTCCTGTTCACTGCAGCAAAGTAGAAAACCAGATACAATCAAAGCCCCTTATAAAGAAGTTCACAATTACATTGGACCCAGTTATACCCAGGGTCAAATGATGTCCCCAAGTACAGTATAATATTATTACTATTATCCAGAAAGCCCAAAGAGTTGGCACTACTCTTGTAGCATTGTATCATGATTACATTGCATGATCAAGGCAGATTTTCAAAGATTTAGCTTAACCAAGGAGAGAAAACATTTGTAGAAATGAGTATAAATTATGGATAAGTCTAACCTTGGAGAAGTTACCTAGTTTTTCTGAGAGTGGCTTCTGCTTACACAAAATGCCCAAGATAACAGTAGTTGTGTAACTGTAAAGTGTATAGCAATGTGTCTGCTACAAAGCAAATATTGAAAACATGGTAACTGCAACATTACTATTCTTAGCATCGTTATTACAATCACACAACTAATTAAGCATTATCACAGCAGAACTTAATCACTAAAATTTTCCTTTCTTCTTTTGGTAAAATTAAAAACTCTAAAACAATCTTTCTAACAGACATTGCTTATTGTAAATCTGGAACATCTATTAACCAAACTAATGTCTCAAGAATAATTCTTACATGACCAAATTTTGTTGCAAAGTTGCTTAAAATCTTATATAATACCTTCTTGCCTACAATGTTTGTTTCTAAAAGAAGTGATGGGGATAAAAGTCACTATCAGGGGGCCTTTGCACCAAGAACATTGTTTAAAACAATTGGTCCCTTAAATACTGTATAAAATGTGTATATTATTAGTATAACTATAGTGTCTACTTTCTTTGAACCAGGATCTGATGACAATGATCTTATCTCAAATCAACAATTGTGCAAATAATTGTTTACTACTTGTAACTACTAAACAATATACCAGGGCATTTCTGACACATTCAAAACTCTGAAATAAATGCAATTTTGTTTGCGTATATCACTGAAAGTATTGCATGTATCAGTGGAAGGCATCTGTTGAATAGCCAAACATCTGTATGTCAATGGATATTTAAATATTCTTGGAGATGCATGAGTACCTCTTAAGTAAAATAATTGTATTGATTCTGCTTTAGTCTTATTTATAGTCAAGAACTGTAATAAAATAGTGGTTGGACACCTCGTTATCTTTCAAAAGATGGAAAGATCTTGTAGTTTTTCTTTTGTTTAATACTAACATCTGTTATGTATGACTCTCTTATGGTATTTTTCATCTTTTGAGTTAGAGTAAAAACTGACAAAATTTGCTTTAACTTCAATGAATTGAGGTGCTTCCATTGCAAAATAACAATTTTGCTGATGATTCCTCCATGGAGTTACTTTGGAAGATATAGGAATATTAGCAGAGGATGGATTCAGGAGATAGAAACATTATCAGAGGCTATAAAATGACTCACTGATAAACTCACACTCTGCCCTGCTCCAGGGCAATCATAATTTGGTCATTTTTCAAATTAGTTGAATTCTCCTGACTTTTGCTTTGCCTCCAATAGCAGAAAGTGAGGAACCCTGAAATAAGGACAAAGGTAGCTTTATGTGTTTACACATATTATGAAGGGAAATCAAAGACTACATTTATATCTATATTGAAAATCGGTTTGGTAGAGAAATCTTGGCCTGGAAAATGAAGACAGGCTTGAACTTTTTTCCCAGCCTCCAGTCATCTCAGAGATTCACACTGACGGCCGGAGGCAGAGCATTCCCTCTCTGTCTCTATTTCAACGCTTTCACAATAATTTTGTGAAAATGACTGTCAGTGTGCAATATGTAAACACACAGTATCAGTCTTAAAGGATATATGAATAAGCTCTGAATTACTACACTGCATCTATCTTGCAATCGAAGGAGATGATAAGTAATTCACCTACCAGCTTAACAGAGAAACTACCAGCCAAATGCAATGTAGTCAGTTATATAACCTATTCTTTTCCTTTGTACTTTGTAGAGAATTGCAGAGATTCACTGCTTATTTTGTCAGTTTGGACGAGACTTCAGTCTAACAATTCAGTTGAAATTGAGCCTGAGGCTTTAGCAAAACAACTAAAAACTCAGAACAAAGACTTTACAGAATATTGCCCTACCTGACTTTATGAAGTGATGTTAGTTGTTTCGAAGTCCAGGAAAACCCCAAACGATTAGAGCTTGGCTTCTAATATTTCTGTTGCTTGAATGAGCTCAATGGTCATAGTTTTGTGGTATAATTTTCCAAATAATCTCTTTTCATGTTCCTTCTTTGTATTATTTCTTATCACTCACAGTCTTTACTAAGTGCCCAGATACCTATGGTGTACAAAGTTTTTCCTATCTTTTTTATGGTGAACAAATTTGTTAAATAATCACATCCTTCAGCTTTATTTAAGGTTGTTAGTTCAGACGCTAGTACAGTTCCTCTGACTTTTTTGTCTGGGAAGATAAGAGTAACAGATTTAAGGAAATTTTTATATTTTATCCAGGAGTGTCTTAATACTGCCTATTGCCAACCTAAGTATGTTTTAAATGGTTGAATATGTGTCATGATGCCAAAGGTCCAGAAGGGGGACATTTACCAACAAAGCAACATAATAGATTTGAATGCATCTGAATATCAAAGTGAGTTAGTGAGGAATTAAATATTGCTTAAGAGGAACCCTTGAAAAATGAGAGGACTACATCAGTGGTTCCCCTATGTAGTTCCAGATTTTCTGTTTCTGGGTCTTAGGCCACATCCAGATATGCTGAACCAAAATTCCATTGGTAGGGCATATGCATCTACGTGACAAGCTCTTAACATGATGCACAGTCAAGTTTGGGAACCACAGGGCTAACTTTCATGAAATGTCAATAGTTTAATGGTCTAAAGTATTCAATGCTAAATATTACAATTTAAAAACTCTATTTTTGAGACAAAGTGTTTCATGATATACACAGACAATTCTCATTGTATCACCTGATATAGAATTGGTATAAAATTCACTTTGAGGTAAGAGGCATGTGTTCTGAATTCTGTCAAGGGGATTTATATATTAAAGAATCGATGGAATCTTATTTTTATGCAGAGCAATAAGGTAATTCCAATGCATCTTACCATTTCGTTCAATGAGAAAGGTTTATGAACCATCCATGAATTCAGGCAGCTGAAAAAGGTCTAAAGAAATCATAACATTGCATTTATGAGGCAAAATCTACGAGAGATGCAAGAAGAGAAAAACACTAATAATAAAAGACTTTATTACGGCACTCTCAGTACAAGACAGAACAAGTGGACAAAAAATTAAGAGAGGAGATAGAAGATTTAACCAACATAACCAACATCTTATGAATGTATATTTAACTCTACCCCCTAAGAATAAAGAATACACTTTCTTCTCAGTTGCCCACAGAATGTTAACAAAAATTGATCACATATTAAATTGCACAGAAAATACCAGTAACTTCCATAAAGTAAAAGTATTATAAATAATACTCCATAGTTATAAGGCAATAAAATAAGAAATTATATAAAAAACAAACAAGGGAGTCCTTCCACTTGGATGTAAAAAAACAAAAAAACACCTTTTCATTAAATAACTCTTGGTTAAAAGGGGAAACACAAACTGAAGTTACAGAACTAAAAGAATGACAATGAAAACACTACATATCTGATAAAAGGAAGATCATTGCACTAAATACTTTAATAACAAAGAAAAAATGAAAGTAAATGAATTAATTTCTCTTCTCAAAAAACTAAAAAGAGTAAATATAAAACAAAAAGTATCACAGTGATGGGAATAATAAAAATAAAAGTAAATGATCAGAGAATAATAAAAAAGTAGATCTAATTAATAAATTAAAATCTTGTTTTTTAAAATAATAAGAGAGAAAAAGTACTAGCTAATCTGATCAAGAAAAAGCAGTAAGAAAGTATAGGAAGGAAATGATGTAAGGTAAGAAATGACAGAAGGGAAATAACTACTGAAACCAAAGAAATTAAAACACATACACGCATGCATGTACACATGCGTGCACAGACACACGCACAGGACTGCTTTGCAGAGCTCTATTCAAATAAATTTGAAAAATTAGATAGATATATATTAACAAATTAATTACATGTGAATTACAAATCTTAGTCCAATTTCCATAGGAAAAAACACTGAAACTATTCTAGAAATTACTCCACAAAAAGCCCCAGGCCCTGATGTTTTGACAGGGGATTTTTTACCTACTTTCTATGACCATATAATCTAAAGACCCTAGAATTTATTCCAGTGCATTGAGAAGAAATTAAAAATTCGTAATTCCTTTTATGAAACAAGCATAACAATGATACCTAAAAAAATAAATACATTATGAAGAAAGAAAGAAAAGAATAACATCACTCATAATTAATGCAAGAAAACTAAATAAACTATTAACAAACAGAATCCAATACCATATTAAGAAAATAATGCACCAGGACCATATGGGCTTTATTTTAGAAATGGAAAATAACTTCAATATTTATAAATCTACCGCTATCACATATTATATCATAGATCTAAGGAAAAATTATCTCTATAGAAGCTGAAAACAGCTTTGACAAACTTGAACACTCATTCATGATTAAGTAAAATGCAAAAAAAATAGGAATTAAGGGTTGCTTTATCCAAAATCCATTATCTTATTTAATGAGGAAAGAGTAGAAGCATCTTCACTAAAATTGGGAACAAAGTAAGCATGCCCACTATTTATCCTACTATTCAGTAATGCACTCAAGATATTAGCTAATGCAAAATTAGTGGCACAAAAACAGTTAAGGAAGAAACAAAACTATCTATTTGCAGGTAACATGATAGAATACAAGGAAAACCTCAGAGAATGGATGATAAAGCTAATTCAAACAAATAAAGACTCCAGTAAGTATCATGATATAATATGAACATACAAAAATAAATAGCCTTAATATACCAATAAATAAATAAAGGATATAATGATAGAGGAAAACCATTTACAATAACAATAAAGGAGATTAAATACTTAGGAATTAATTTAACAAGTAATGTGGGACATTTAAAAATTTTAAAAATACTCTTTAAAGACATAAAAGTAGACTTGAACAAATGAAAAAACACACCCTGATCTTGTTGAGACAACTCAACATTAAAAAGACGTGAGCTTTTCCTAAGTTAATTTAAAAACTCAATAAAATCTCAATAAAAACACCAGCAAGCTATTTTATGGAGTTAGACAACTTGATATTAAAGTCCATTTTCAAAGCAAATATAAAAGAATAGCCAGAGAAACACTACATAAGAAAAACTGCAAGGGGGACCAGCCCTACTAGATTAAAATATACTATAAAGCCTCTATAATTAAAACAAGTAGTACTGGCACAAAGGTAGACAAATAATCCAGAAAAGTGGAATACAACAACGAGAAACAGTCTGAAATTTGGCACGTTAAAAGTGGCATCTCAAATCACTGAAGTAAAGATAAACTTTTAATAATAGGTGCTGGGACAACTGGGTGGCCATTTGGATATAGATAAAATTAGGTCCATATCTCATGGCACACACCAAAATAAACTCTAAATGAATTAAGGGCCTAGATTTTTTAAATGAAACCATATAAGTACCAGAAGAAAACGTGAATAAATTCCTCTTTTTCCATGTATTAGGAAATGTGTTTCTAAATCAAATCCAATTCTGGAGATAAATCGGGCAATACCTAACAAAAACTACATATGTAATCAATCACCTATTGATTCAGCAATCCCACTTCTAGGACTCTACCCTCATGACATCTCCAACGATTAGAAAATATGTGTGCACAAAGTTATTCACTGCAGCATTGTTTTATTTGCAAAATATTGGAAACCATCTACTGTTCACGCACAGGAAAGTCATTGACTTTATTATGTTAGAGCTACACAACAAGTTACTATGCAGCTGTATAAGAGAAGGAGGAAGATCTCTATGAACTGAGTCAAAGTGGTTTTCAGAAAGATTTGTTAAATAAGGAAGCAAGTTACAAAAGACTATCAACAGTAGCTACCCTTCTTATAAGAAAGAAAAAGACACAAGAAAATAAACATGTACCTGTTCATTTACATATCTGCAAAAGAAATAACAGAAAGGGTAAACCAGAAACTAAAAAAGGCGGTTACCTACATGGAACGGGAGAGAAAGAGTGGGAAGAAGGGGGGAATGGGAAACCTGCTAGTAAGGATGTAGTGGGAGCAACACTTCTCCAAGTATAACATTTTTGATAGTTTTGCCTTTTAGAACCATGGCAAATTTAATAAAAAATAAAATTTAAAAAAATTAATTAAAAAATTAAATAACCCCAGGATATGAGGTAAACATATGAGTAACAAATGAACCTAGTTATGTTATAAATGAATAACACAACCACATTGAATGGAATGGAAAATAAAATGATGAACCAAAGTAGCTTTGGAAAAAAAATATTTTGAGATACTGTGAGGCAAAAATAATTGTACAGGATTACTTTACTCTGATTAGTAAGTCAATTTCCCACAGGGGTAAGGGTTATCAACTTTGTAACTGCTTGATGTGCCTACCAGGACTGAACAAATAAGTAAATATACTATGGATAATGAGAGCCACGTTTTTCTCTGTTAGAGGAAAATTTACAAATAAGGAAAGGCTGGAGGCTCGAGAGAACCCTGTTGTATTAGAATCAGAGATATCAATATTAATTCATAATTGTTCATATATTTAGAGACAGATTGATGTAGAAAGAAATATGGATGAAAGTCCATGCATGGATTAGTATATATACACATATTCCCTAACACTGTCCATTAAAAAGGACTAGAAATAATAACACCCTGTTAGCAATAAGCATACCTGGCACTGAGATCTTAGTTTCTAAATCCATTCTCCAATAAAAGGAACAAGAACTCCTTGGACAAGTGGCTTATTTCAGGGCTGAGCAGGAAAAACACAAGGTGAGTCTGGAATATCTTGTGTTGCCAAAAAATAAGTAAGTCCTCAAAAAAGGATGGGACATATCAAATAGACAATAAGCTACCCTGAAAAAAATCGCCAATAACCAATGCTGGAATAATTTGAATAAACTACACAATGATAGTATTGAATTATAAGTACTACAATAAATAAATACCCATGCCCACACTAATATAAATGTATAATTGAATAAGCAAACAAATGGGGAAGAAGGAACATCTCTTCTTTTGAAGAATTCCAATTAATAAATGTAGAAGGAATGAGGGACATACAAAATCACATTAGGCAAACGCAATAGTAACAATTGTCACAGATAAAAATCTACCAAAAAATGTTACAATCAGTGGGCAAAAGATTGAAGGAAAACAGGATATTTGCCCAGTTTAAAAGTATCTATTCCAAGATATATACATAAAAATAAATATATATATATGTAAATATATAGGTATATAATGAAGGGAAAAATAGTAACCTTCCATTGGAAAAACCTAGCCAACACCACGTTCCTCAAGAGATTATGGTTAACCTCGTCAATAATAAGATCTATTGACATCATGTATCCCCTGATATGATGCACTGAGTAGGGCATAACACTTCCTCTTGTCCAAAATGCATAATCCCAATATACTCATGAGAAAACATCAGACAAGCCCAAATTGAAGGTCATTCTACAAAATAAGTGATGAGTCCCCTTCACGGTCATAAAAAAGTTAAGACAGACAAACTATAAATTATTGAGGAGACAAAGGGACCCAACAAAAAAAGGTAATGTGGGATCCTGAATTTGATGTTAATTTCCCAGTTTCTATAATTATACTGTAATTATCAATACATAAGTTGTTAACAATAGAGGAAACTAAGGGAGGGCCTGTACATGTCCTCTCTGTGTTATTTCTGCAACTTTTCTATAGGTCTAAAATTATTTGAAAATAAAAAGTTTAAAAAATCACAGCATTTTAAAAGGGTTTTACTTTTCACTTGACATTGTGATCTGTGCTCCAATCCTAGCATCGACACTAAAAGATGTGACTTGAGTGTGTCACTTAACATTTCTCGGCTTCATTCATTCCTTTATTTATTCAATATACATTTATAATGCAATTGAATAAGATATCCTCTAATGATTTTTCTACTTTAATATTCTATTGTCTAGGAAAAACTGAGAAGCAGTGTGGAAAAAATTATTTATAATCTCAATTTATCTTAATATGATATTCATACTACTTTAGCTATTGTATTCAAGTTACTCAAATTAGCACTTTTCAAACAAATCTTGTTCTTAAATTTGGTGCATTTTTTCTTTATTATGTAGTTTTTTTGGAGAAAAAAAAGGCAGCAGAGAGCATAAACTACTTATTCAGGATCATATATCACTGCATGGCAAATACATTATTGTTCTAAAAGACTAGCTTAATGCTTAGAAAGATTAATCAGCCTTTCATCGAATGCCAACTATGAAAGGCATAATAGAAGGTGGTGGGAATACAGAAATGAATAAGAAATATGCCTTGCTGTAAGGAGCTGACAGTTTAGCCTGAGAGCAGACATGTATGTAAATGAATATTTGTAAGGCACTGTGAAAAGCATTGTGATAGAGATATGTACCATCCCAGAATAGAACAATCAAACTCTGCCTGGGGGAGTAAGCAAGGATTTTTCAAAGGAGATGTCAGAATATTGGAGGACCAGCAGACAATTTTCAGATAGAAAAGAAGGGAAGAATTTTTCATGATGTAGAAGAGTACATACAAACGTATGGTGCTAGGAAAACCTGGGGAGAGTTCCACACTAACTGAATCATACGCTAAAGAGGAGTGGCAGAGGCCTTAAACGTGAAGTTGACATGGAAAGGATGGACAAACAACTTTTCCCTAGTTCCTGTCCTCTTTACCATCGCTCTCTTGCTTGCTTGCTGGCTCTTTTTCTATTATACCACAGATCATCAAAAAGACAAAAAAGAAAAACAAAACAACCCCCTGCCCCAAACAAACAAAAGACGTAAAACCAGACTTGTCCCATGAGTTTTGCCTTAACCCTGCAAGCAACAAGAAGCAAAAAGTTCATTCTTGTTTCTAACATCAAATTTTATTTTATAAACATTTATGAGGAAAGGAACCTTTATATACAAGACTCTGGATAGACATAAATAAGAAATAATAATCTTTACCTTGGAAGTATTTAAGCAGGGGAGAAGCACAGTTAAAATATTTTTTTTATAAAAAATACCATCTTCAGAAATAACTTTTCCCTGTATACATCCCCAACCAATCCACATCCTTTCCAGCAGCACATTCATGGAGACCTATGAGCTGATTTGTTGTTTGGGCCAAGACATTGGGCAGCGTGGTGGCATCATAGCTCCCTGAAGTCATTCATCAAACTAAAATCATCAGAGCTCATTTGGAAGCAGGAGAGCTCGGGTAAACAGACCTTTTCCCACTGCCACCTCTGGGGCAAAAAATACACTGTGCTTGCTCAATTCCCAATCCTTCCAAGTAAGTGTTTTTATCATGCTTTGCTCAACTGTTCATATTTTATGTTAAAGCATATTTTGCATTTTTTAAAAAAGAAAATATACTTTGTGTGTATGTTTAACTATCAATGAAAAATATACATAATCACTAAACTATGTTTAATACTAAATCCAGCTCAAGATTTGAAACTCAATTAAGTAAACTATTTTCTTTGGTATATGAAGCTATGGTAACATTTAAAACTGGGAATTTTGAGTTTTTGCTTTTAAATAGAGCATATAAACTATCATGTAAGTAAACAGGAAAAATGTCGCCTCTTAGTTCAATTGACAATACTTAAAATACTAAAAACCCAATTTTCAGGTGATGCTTTCCCAAACATGAACTTGATCATACCATTAAATACATATAGCTTTAGATCTAAAATATAACTCACAAGTTATTCTACATTTGTATATTACCACAACTGCTTTTAGATAGAAAAAGCCTTCGATAGCCAAAATCAGATAAAACAACTTGTATAGCTTTCAAAAATTACTGCAGCAATCATGCAGGAGGTAATGGCATTATTTTGACCATGATTCAGAAATTTCTCATTATTCCAGTTAGTTCTTACTGAAGTTACTTTTTAATTTTTTTGCTTGTAGCAAGCACAATTTCTGAAGAACACCATTTCCCCCCCCCCCAATAACATAAAAACTATATTGAGCATTTCAATATATAAATGTGATAGTCCAGGATGGTAAAGTAACAAGAAAGTTCAAATAGTGATTTTTATAGATGTTTAATACTACGGACCTGTGTTTCTCTCTTTTTTCATTTTACTCTTTTACTGCCATAAAAAATTTCAAAAACTTTATCTTCCAATAATTTTTTTGGAAGTCTGACTTCTACTATTAATTAGAATATTCATTTATTTTAAATCCATTATTGTCAATATTTTACCATGGCCACCAACAAAATACTTTAGAAACAAACTCAACTGATTTTTAAAAATTTATTTAAAAACATTCTGGATTTTATTTGAACAGTGAGTTCAAATATCTTATTATATTACAGTGGTAGCTATTGGTGCTAAAACAATTTAGGAATATAATATCTTCAGGGAGTAGTTATCAACTAGAAAATAGTTACTGAAATAATGAGAATTTTACCTCCTTACTTAAACTCTTGTTCAAAAAAAATAAAACCACAGCATATAATTTTTATGTTTTGGTAATGAAACAAAATCACCTTCTCATTCTTTTCAATCTTCAAATACAGATTGCCAAGCTTATAGAAGTTGACTCTGAAGAGATTTTCTGAAATTTTCAAAGCTATGTTTTTAGTCAAGCAATGACCTCAGAGGCCTAATACATGGCTTATATGTAGAGCTATTGTCTTAAATATTAATTGTGGTGGTCATATTTTAAAAGATGGAATTTCTGAAAAAGTTCAGTTTATTCAATAAGGCAGGGTAAGAAAAATTAAACTCTACATAATGTGTCTTGCCCTGCAGAAGGCCATCACTTTTCTCTATCAGCTCTATTCTTCACCTATTTCCATGTACCTCTTAAGATCTTTCAGAATCTTTATATTGTACACCTGTAACTTATATGATATTGTACATGAACTATACTTCAATTAAAAAAAAGTGGGGAGAAAAAAACATCTTTCAGAATCTTTCTGCAAAATTTCTATTGAGCCATCTAAGGTGCCTATGTATTTTAACTTACAAAACAATACCAAGAAATGTTTTCTCACAGAAAGTTTCTCCAAGATCAATTTAGTATTAATAACCAGTTAATGATACTCAATATGCAAGTTTTGGGGGAGGAAACAAACTTCAGGCAACAGAGTCATAAGACTCTTAGAAAAGTAGAGATGTGATCTTAATTTTTTGAAGGAAACTACAGGAAAAAGAAAAAGAGTACATAATCGAAGGAATAAAATCTTGGAGATCAGTTGGAAAATGGCTGCAATAATCTGGCTGTAATAATCTAGCTGCAATATGCAGGATGAACTAGCACAGTGGAAGTCTGTTTTGTAAATAACCTTCAACCTGTGTGATAGAAATTTAATTTCCTGATGAGACATAGTTAGAGGGTTGTTATGAAAATGAAGTAAGTGGCAGTAGGTAGTGATAGATGATTTCAGCTCCTAATTACTTTGGATGGGTAACATACAGATGTTCTCAGAAATTGCTAGATCCACTGAAGGATATTTTTCACTTTTTTTTAAAAATCAAGCAACATCCAGATTCTACAGAAGGCCCTCTGCTATACATGTGTTTTACTGCACTCAAGAATTTTGGGCATCTTTTATTGAACTTCAACACTGTAGTTTCTGAAAGCTGGTTGCTTTAATCTAATCTACACTCTACCACCAAATCATTTCCTTTCCCAAAGCATCAATTCATTTTCTTTTTTTTTCAAACTTTTTCTTTCAGTTAGTTTTTTTCTGATTTATGTTTCTAGTTAGATCTTGAGGTAAAAAGGAAAAAAAATCACACTATCAGGTCTGATATTTTTGTGAAAATTTTAGAGAATAGAAGCATCGATGCTTTCAATATCTGCAATGCAAGAGATCCAAGATAGGAAACATTTCTGAGATTTAGATCAGCATAGGTTAGGTACTGTGCTCCCCACTAATAGCTAGTCATCTAAAGAAGGTCAATTTTGCTCTTAAAATGGACTTATTAGACTTTGTATAAAGAGGTTGGATTAGAGACAAATAAGACTTTCCACACTGAAAACTCACTAAAGTTTAAAAAAATTAAATAGTTCAAAACAGAAAGTATAAAAAGATACTTTTAAGCAGGGCAAGATACACTGACACTAATACATCTTAATGAAAGATTGGTTAGCTTGACTTGGAACTATATTTCATGTCTAAACAGATGAATTAAGCTCAAAGGCTATTCCAAATATAAATATTCAAACCTGTACATAAAAGACAACAATTAAGTTAAATACTGATTTCCTTTCCAAACCTTAAAAATCATACCAGGCTTCATTTCATCTGGTATTCCTTTCCCTTAATTTACTAAACAATAGAATTAGCGCCAGAAGGAGAAAGGAGATAATTGTGAACACCATTTAGCCTTTTGAAGGTAATCAAAATAACCAGTTACTTCAGAAAACAAGAGATACTTCTCAGATATAGAAGTAGGGTGTCCAATATATTATCAGGGTAGTTTTCACACAGAATATCAAAACAAAACAAAACAAAATATCAAAATATCAAAACAAAACAAAAGAAAGTGACAATTGATTCCAGAGAGAAATAAGAGAGTTGAGAACGTATATTTCATCATCTCCCAACTGGAAACCTGGGAATATATAAAACTTGGATTTTAAATTAATTGCTCTTTCTTATGTGAACCTATACTATGAGGAGTGAAGTGGATCCTTTGAAGTTTTACTCTGGTTTAATTAACATGCTTATGGTTCCTTGATGACATGTTTCAAAATAAAATATAAATGGAAGGTAAGGCTGGCATACCCTCCACTTAATGCTGATCTAAAAAAAAAAAAAAAAAAAAAAAAAAACGAAGCAGGCAACATTTCTTACTTTCCAATATTCTTAGAAACTTGCCACTCTGTTCTCTGTTTTGACTTCCATGATGGCAATACACTGGCTACTATGATGCTTTTCTCAATGACATTATATTAAGGAAGACTAACATCTCCAAAGGCATGCCTCCTTTCCCATTTCATTCATATTCACTCCCACATCTGGATTAAGTTCTATACATCGTCACTTAATTGGAAGGGATGTTATTATTTTTTAATTTAACAAATACTTCAAAATCAGTTGTGTTATTACTACCAAGTTACAAACAAGAAAAGTAAGTTAAGGAAGGTACTTTTTCCCAGATTTGATAACTAGCAAGTGGCAGACATGGGTTTGAATCAGGCAGTCTGACTCCAGCACCCATTCTTCTAACAATACTGTTCCAGGAGAAGCCCAGTACAGACTCCAAGAGGTACTAGTAGTAGGTGCTAGTAATGTTTTTTTGAAAAGATTTTTGCTGTAAAAAATTATTTGCTCCCAATTCTCTTCCATTTATTTTTTGGGGGAAGAGAGAGGAGGGGAAAGATCGGGGGTTTTATATCTGTGTTCGTAATACATAATAAAATAATTCAATCATTATAAACTTGGCTTCTCCCATACTCCTAAGGGTACATTTGTTGGTAACTAAACAAACTGATTTTGATTAAACCTTCTTGATGATTAGTAAAGAAATTTTCTAGTGATAATTTGGCATACAGAGAGCCAAAGTCAACAGCCATGAATAGGAGAATCAGGATACCCATGAACTGTAGGATTTAGAAGTTATCATTACATCAAGAGGAAAAATACTGCTCCATTTACTACACTAATTAAAAGGTATTATAACATAGGCGCCAAACAAATTTATTATATTTCTGTATGTATCCTCACTAAACATCAAAATTTATTAATAATTGAATATTAGTTTAATTATTAAACCCTTGGTAACACCCTTCGTTCTTTCACGGACCAGATAAAGCCACAAGGATTACAAGTTCCCACACTTAAAGATCCTCTGAAATTATCAATTTCATTGGCTGATAATATTACAAAATGGGAATTAGAGTGATTTCTCTGAATACGTAAGTTTTAACTAGATGCCAGTCCTCTGCCAAGTAACTGAATCATTGAAAGATAAGCACTCCAGAAACAGCTTTAAGAATCTTCTTAGTCTTTAAGGAAATAAGCCATGTGGAGAAGGGGAAATCCAGTTGGAGAAACAAATACTCATATTATTAGGACTGTTTACTCATTCATTCAACATGTATTTGTTAATTATATGTCAATTCCTGTTCTACAAGAGATATAGAAGTAGGGTGCCCAATATATTATCAGGGTAGTTTTCACACAGAATATCAACTAATGGTCTTGTAAAATTCAGTTACCTTTCAAATAGGCCCATATGGAATTTCAAAGTCTATTTTTCATAGAAAGTTGTTCAAAGAGATTGTTACTGGCATTGATTTGATTATTTTTTCTTTTAAGTAAAGCACATGATATTTTAAAAAATCCACTAGCCCAGTCAATTTAGCCTATTTTCTATTTTTCTCATGTGGCTCATTTCTGTTTAATATTTTCAACCAAGTTATAATCTTCATGGGGACAGAAGTACCTACAAATGTCTTTTTAATAAGGGTATAGAAATGTGTGTTCATTACATGGACGATAGGTAACTGATGAACCACTCTGATTGCAGATTGATTTTTATTATTCTAGGGAGAAGGCAGATATTACTATGGTCAATGCATATACCATGCCCTTTGTTCATCTTTTCCTTCCTTGAATCATTTACTTAATAGCTAGCACCCACCAGAAACCGGAAGAACAACACAGGGTGAAAGGTTAGCAGTTAATTTTGCAACATTTCCTTTAAAAAGCCTTTTAAAAAAATTTTGTAATCAAAACGGTGCAAAAGGATGAGATAATCTGTAACTCTTTAATCCTTTATGGCTTGAATTTTATTGAATTTTTTAACACAACTCAAATGACAAATTAGTCATGCATCAGAAATGGAATGTTATTTCCTATCAATGAACATTAGGTCCTACAATGAATAAGGAATAACTAGTTTGGACAGGGCAGGAAGACAATCTTCTACATATGGCAATTTTCTTTTTGAGTTTGGGTATCATTATGGTCTGTATCAGCCAGAATTGCCATTTAGTTTTCTATAAACTAGAACTTCTTACAAACAAGACAAGAAAAAAATCAAAGAAATATCAGATATATCCCCTCCCTTCAAAAGAAAACTTATTGATAAATTATACACATAACTATGATTACAGCAAAACAGCTATTATAGACAGTTAAGTTCTGTGCATTTAAAACATGTTATTGATTAGAAATTTTGTACTTTAATTAGAAATTATTTAGACTAATTTCACAATAAGTCTGGACAAAATAAAAACATTGAGCTCTTTTCTTTGTTCATTGTACTTAAATGTAAATTCAGTTTCTTTTAACAAAAAATATAATATTGGGAAAAATGATAACCTATTAATGTACTGCTTCTTGCTCTATATCAAACTAACAAATAAAAAAATAGTGTTTTCAGAATATAAATATTATAGTTTCAAAATTAATTACTATTAATAAAAAGTCATTATTTATTGCTGTTTTCTCTTGGAGACCTTTTATACCCACCCAAGATAACCTAAGATTTAGACTATTCCAGATAAAATTTTCAAAGCATAAAATAATTTTCAGGAATTAAGTTCACCTCAGTAAATAAATGTGTATATGTAAATAGATACACATACATATACATTCTACTATAAATATATATTTATCTATAATATTATATATAATATAAATGTATTTATGGTATATATTTATAGTAAAATGTATATGTATGCATATACATATATATTTACTGAGATGAACTTATAATAATAAATATATGCATATATTCTACTATATTTTAACTTGTATCTCTGTAAGACATGCTAGTTTTGTGAATTATAATATTTATTTCTGATTACCATGGTTGCTTTTTACAGCAGCTCTATTAAAGCAAACAGAATTGCAAAACAACAGAAATAAGGACAGATGAAGTATTATAAAATCTTTAAGATAAAATTGCTTAAATATTACAGCAAGAAAATAGGCATGTGTTAACTGAAAAATTAAAAAAAAAAATGGGTCTAGAGAAAAGTTGATGCATTCTTCAAGAGGAAATGGCTATAAAGTTAACATATTTAGACAAGGATACCTAAGTAGAGGCGCTTTAAAAATATCCTGAAGTAATTCTGCAGTTGTTTCCTTCCTGATATCTACCTATTTCTGATGGACTCAATGTAAATAAACATTTGCTTTTTTAAAATCAGCTTCTTTCTCTAAGGTGATTCCTTCTGCTGTTCTCAAATCCAAGCTGTGAACTTGACCTTCTCCATAGTGAGATCAGAATAACTCCATCCATTTTCACGGGTCAGTAAAGGCCAATCACTACAAGGTGACATCCTGAGTTAAAGAGGACAGTATTTTGAAGTCAACCATATTTTTGCAAAGCCAAAGATACATAACATAGTAGTAAGGTAGTATTTTTTAAATGTTTGCATTAGTTTGTTTTTTCAGAGGCTTTCAGATACTTCACACTTTTGAAAATGTATTTAATATCTAAAATAAAATTATGGGAAAAAAAGCATTGCGGGAAGTTGGCTTTCTCTTCCTATTAGATGAAACTACACCTAATTAAGCAGAAGCACAGCAGTGGAATTTTGTAGTGTCCATTACATGTTTGCATGGTGAACAGGCCATCTATGAACTCATCTGAGAGGGAAGGTTACTGCCAGCTGGTGTCAAGAATAGAATCATTATTGGGCATTGTATAGTTGTCAAAAATAATAAAAAGCATCACTGACCTCAGCCAAATTTGGACTGGTTGTATAAAAACAAAAATATTAGAAAGTGGTACTACTGTTTTTAGAGGTTAAAGTGTCTTTAAAATATAACCCCTGAAAGACCTGTAAAAACAAATTATTATTTATTGATGATAAATTTCCATATTATAAGGGAATTTTGTAGTGCAATAAATATAAATAAAACCAGTTTAAAAAAAATACTTTGGAAAAATGTAGTAAACTATTCTCCCTGGGCCTCTTAAATGGGGTTCCATTATTTACAGAGATGTAGTTTCTTATAATAAGAGATAACAGAATTAGAGTGGGAAAAAAATCCTAGTACAGTTCATAGATCATTCTTTACTAACTATAGGATACCAATTATTTCACTGTTTGGGTTGGGGAAGTGCGATATCTTCTCCCTGCCAGAGTTAATGTGTGTATTATGTGAAAGGGCTTTGTAAACTACATTTTAATACATTACTTTAATGTTATTTATTTTATTTAAAGCAGTTGCTTATTAGTGTGTAAATAATACCAAATGACAATCCCAGATTATTTACCAATAAAGACAATGTAACAAAATATATTCATTAGCACTGGGGGATGTACTCAGTAGAAGCTAGTAAATAACTCAATAGGTGAGTTGGTTAATAACATCTAAACAACAATTTAATCTTATTTTATTCTACAACAAAGAACTTTTCAATTTTTATTGGTAATGTTTGTGTTTTCCTAGTAGAGTAAATCATCTTAAATTTGAATATAGAATGATAGGAACCCTGGAACCAAAAAAAAAAAAAAATGACAGAAAATGGTAACAAAAATCTCTCTAAAACTATTTGCGTTACTTTCAAACAAATATTTATCCTTAGTGTCAAAATATTGGATCTTATTTTGTTCATATATGAAATTATGAGGTTAAATATGTTCAGAATCATTCCAAATTATTCTTTGTCAGAGACAATGGTTTAATTTTTTTCTATACCATAAAATTTCAGCAATCCATAAGGACTTTAAAAAAATTGATAATTGAGTTTAAAAAGATGCATATGTGGGCCAACCTATAATTATAGTTACATATATGTAATAAATAACAAAAGAAAAAGAATAATGGTTAAAGGTTTAAATATTTTCAAATACTTATGTAGCATCTACTTAAAATAATACATACTAATTCTCAGTTTCAGAAAATATTTCCATTAATAATAGTGATGCTGAGTCCTTGTGTCACGTGGTTCAAATATGCATGAGTCAGTTATATAAAGCAATCACTGCCTTTAATGGTTTAATTAAAGTGATTCTATTTCATATTTTATCTACTAGAGAGAAAAACTGACTTCTACCTTTTTGACACCACATCTACATTTTAAAAATTATGTAAAGGCAGCTGGAAACAACCAATAAGTGTAGAATTAATAAATGAATTTTGCTATATTCACATAAAAAATACTACACCACAATAAAAAAGAACAACCTATTGATATATGCAGATGGGGAAAATCACATGGACAAAATGATGAGTAACATAAGCCAGACAAAAATGTATATGTGCTGTGTGATTCTATTTATATGAAATCAAAAACTGGTAAACCTAATCAATGGCGATAGATATCAATAGGGCATGAAATAGTCTTCTGGGATGCTCAAAATTTCTAAATCCTGATCTGAGAGATTACATGTATGCATATGATTACATATATTTACACATATGTAAAACATTCACCCAGCTGTATGGTTAAGAATCATGTATGTTAAATATCTCCTTTTAGAAAAAAAAAAAAACTTTTAATCTCATAAAGAAATAAAAAATTCAGAGGACTATCTTCAATTTTTCAGAAAGGATGCTAAGTGAACATTTCAACAAAACTCATTAAAGGATCAGAGTGACCTAGGATATAAATCAAGGATGAAATTATAAACTAGAAACTTTTAATAATGTGACTTTACAGAAACAATAATTCATGCCAAGGTTATATTCAATTATATATACATTTTATTAGTCTCTTTCATATTTAATAATGAAGCTAAATCCCCCTTCTATTCTGTTTCCATACCACTTATGTTTTAAAAAGAGGAAAACAGAACATTTGCTAACTGGATATAAATGAGGCCCTTATGTAAAGAAAGGAATACAAAACTTGAAGGGAGATTTATTTTCAAAGCCAACTTTCCAGGCTCTAGTATTATTACCATGAGCAGAAAAACCATTTTTTTTCCCCTCTAAGTCACCATTTTCTCCTGGATAAAATAAGGAAGTTAAAGAAAGAGTATTCAATTATCACAGCTCTAAAAGACAATAAATCAAATATCTGAGTGTTGGAAAAGTGATTTTGGACCAAATTTTTCAATGTTCATCAAGATATTTTGAAAAATAATATCCAGCATTACATAAAACGTAATTGAAGTAAAATAAACAGTTTTATAAAATGCATTTTATGCCCATATCCTCATTTCTTTTAAGTCTTACTCTTACCAACAGAAATTAGAAATCTAATTTTAAAACATTTACTAACAAGTGGTCTATAATATAGTTCAAGTTTCTTTCTACACAGCCTGTGATATGGACAAACTGAATTTTAAAGAGATGCCATCATCTAGTGGGAACACCTACTTCAGAGCAGTGAAGCACTATGGGAAGGGTTCTGAGTCTCCGCTTCCGTGGAATGCCACGATAGTGCTCTGCTCGGGGGCACTGGGTGTTATTGATGACCACAATGAAAAATCACTGTGCCTCTCCAATTCCTGTACCTTTTTGGTTATAATAACATATATGTTAACAAAACAAGCTAGTGAAATTTCCTGACTGAGAGGATGTCTTCCCCCTATTGTACTATTCCACAGCTCTTAATATTTTAAGCCACTGATGTGCAAAGCAGCCTCATACTAGAAATGCAATCGTTACCCATATACATCATCATTTCTTTCTGGAGAAAAACTCTTATGATCAAAAGTGTTTTATTGGTCACTGGCTATTGCTTAACTTAAACAACATTAAACATACTTCATATATTAAAAAATACCTATTATATAAAATATCTCTCACTATTCTCCATCTATGACTGATTTTTAATACTTTCAGAACTTTGTTTCTTCAACTGTTAAAAAAAAAAGAGCTTTTAAATCAGAGGATTATATTTAATGTTCCTCATACTCTCAAAGTCAAAATCATTAAACTTATAGTGCAAGGAAAATAGCATGGACGAGAAGCACCATTAACACAGGTTCAAATCCTGACATGGACACTTACTAGGCCAGGAGCTCTAAGAAAATTACTTACACACTCTAAGAACTCTCATCCGTACAACAGGGATAATTATTCCCACCTTTCATGGTTAGTTAAAGGGTTAAGGGAGATGAGATATATGAAGACCTCTGCACAGGATCTGAATCACTGCATCAATAACTGATCATGTATAACACTTTCAATGGCAGGAGTCAATCACTTGAAAAAAATGTTGTAGGCAGGATAGATAAAGGGTTCCATCAGCATACTCATAACCAATGAGTCAGTTTTCTAATTACCTCCAAGGTCAATTTTTTGCAGTTATTTTAGTAAAACTCTTGGAAAAGCAAATTATTGTTGAAATACTGATGGATTGATTATAATAAATCTCTGCGCTTACACACAGTAAAAGCCCTTTAATTCCCTGGCCAAATGCAATCATGCAATCATTCACCTTCCATTTCCCCTTCTTCCTTCAACCATCAACACACCTTCCCAGAAGAGCTTTAGAAAAGTTTGGCTATTCCTAGCTGCAAAGAAAAGAAGTCTATTTCAAGCCCAAGGAAACTTGGGCAAGAACACATCTTTACCAACCCAGAATTGCCACAGCAATCCTGAGGAAAAAGAACAAAGCTGGAACTAAAAACAGAACTACCATATGACCCTGTAATCCCACTCCTGGGCATATATCCAGAGAAAAACATGGTCTGAAAGGATACATGCACCCCAATGTTCATTGCAGCACTGTTTACAATAGCCAAGACATGGAAACAACCTAAATGTCCATCGATGTAGGAATGGATAAAGAAGATGTGGTACATATATACAATGGAATATTACTCAGCCAGTAAAAAGAATGAAGTAATGTCATTTGCAGCAACATGGACGGACCTAGAGATTCTCATATTGAGTGAAGTAGGTCAGACAGAGAAAGAGAAATATCGTATGATATTGCTTATATGCAGAATCTAAAAAGAAATGATACAAATGAACTTATTTATAAAACAGAAACAGACTCACAGACCTAAAGACTGAAATTATGGTTATCAGGGGGGAAGGATGGGGGGACAGGATAGTTAGGGAGTTTGGGATTGACATGTACACACTGCTATATTTAAAATGGATAGCCAACAAGGACCTACTGTATAGCATAGGGAACTCTTCTCAATGTTACGTGGCAGCCTGGAAGGGAGGGGAGTTTGGGGGAGAATGGATACATGTATATGTATGGCTGAGTCACTTTGCTGTGCACCTGAAACTATCACAACATTGTTAATCGGATATACTCCAATATAAAATAAAAAGTTTTTTAAAAAAAGAACAAAGCTGGAGATATAACCCTCCCAGACTGCAGACAATACTACAAAGCTACACAACCAAAACATCATGGTGTTGGCAGAAAAACGACACACAGATCAATGGAACAGAATAGAGAGCCCAGAAATAAACCCATACACCTACAGTCAATTAATCCTTGACAAAGGAGGCAAGAAAATACAATGGATAAAAGTCTCTTCAGCAAGTGGTGTTGGGAAAGCTGGACAGCTACATGTAAATTGATGAAGTTAGAACACTCCCTCACACCATACACAAAAATAAACTCAAAATGGCTTAAAGACTTAAAAATAAGACATGACACCATAAAACTCCTAGAAGAGAACACAGGCAAATCATTCTCTGACATAAATCATACCAATATTTTCTTAGATCAGTCTTCCAAGGCAAAAGAAATAAAAGCAAAAAAAAAACAAAAACAAAAACAAATGAGACCTAATCAAACTTAAAACTTTTTGCACAACAAAGGAAACAATCAACAAAACAAAAAGACAACCTACAGAATGGGAGAAAATACTTGCAAATGAAGCAACCAACAAGGGGTTAATTTGCAATATACAAGCAGCCCATACAACTCAATACCAGAAAAACAAACAACCCAATCAAAAAATGGGCAGAAGACCTAAGCAGACATTTCTTCAAAGAAGATATACAGATGGCCAACCGGCACATGAAAAGATGCTCAACATTGCTAATTATTAGAGAAATGCAAATCAAAACCACAGTGAGGTAGCACCTCACACCAGTCAGAATGGCCATTATCAGAAAGTTTACAAATAATAAATGCTGGAGAGGGTGTGGAGAAAACGGAACCCTCCTACACTGTTGGTGAAAAATGTAAATTGATGTGACCACTATGGAAAACAGTATGGAGGTTCTTAAAAACCTATAAATAGATCCAGCAATTCCAGTCCTGAGCATATATTCGGAAAACACAAAAACTCTAATTCCAATACGAACACCAATGTTCACAGCAGCACTATATACAACAGCCAAGACATGGAAGCAACCTAAGGGTCCATCACAGATGAATGGATAAAGGAGAAGTGGTGTGTGTGTGTGTATATATATATATATATATATATATACACACACACACTCACAATGGAATACTACTCAGCCATAAAAAGAATGAAATAATGCCATTTGTAGCAACATGGATATACCTAGAGATTATCATAGTAAGTGAAATAAGTCAGACAGAGGAAGACAAATATCATATGCTATGATACGCATATCACTTACATGTGGAATCTTAAAAGAGGATAAAAATGAATCTATTTACAAAATAGAAACAGACGCACAGACATAGAAAACAAACTTATGGTTATCAAGGGAGAAGTGGGGGGATGGATATATTAAGAGTATGGGATTAACAGATACACACTACTATATATAAAATAGATAAGCAACAAGGATTTACTGTACAACACAGGGACCAATATTCAATATCTTGTAATAACCCATAGTGGAAAATAATCTGAAAAAAAATGTATATGTATATATAAACTGTAAAACTGGATCACTTTGCTGTACACCTGAAAGTAGTACAATATTGTAAATCAACTATACTTCAATAAAATAAAGGTCTTTACCTGCTCAGATAATATTAATGACAATAGTTTATCGCTATTGAGTATATAAGTAGCTCCAAGTGAAATGCATGGATTTTTTTTAAAAAGCTGATTTTCCAGAGATGTATGTTCATGGTCATTGCTTATAATCCAATAGACAAAGACAGTTTACTAGTATTCCCTATTTTTTACCAATGTACTTACATCCTACTCTTGATATTTTCCTTACCACTAGGGAAAGAAAACATAAAGATCTCTTACACACACACAGACACACACACACACATCATCTTGTGAACATGCACACACACATAAACACATATTTCAGCTGTACTTGGATCATTTTGCATGTTGTCAGGGAGTATATAATGTAAATGGCATAAAGGCATAGAGTACATAGAGGGGATCTACACACTTAATTGATTTTCACAAAACCTGCTGCATGTTTTGGTCTGGTTGTAATTTCCAATACATTAATGGTTCTGCTGCCACTTAGACATACATCGTCCCAAGTACTCATAGGTATTACTTCCCTTTAACTAGTAAACCTAGTAATGATGCTTCCAATCCAATTTAAATCCATTACAATTTAGCTCATTTCTGTGAAATTTAGAAGAGCACAGCTGTACATTTTGCACATCTGTAAATTACTTTTAATTGCACTTTTCTCAAGTGAGAAAGGAGAAGCTCTACCTGCAATGCAATTTGTATATCTGACCACAGAAATGCTAGTAAATGCCTGTGCTTTATATATATAATTTCATTTTGGGCTACATAATCTCATCTCACTATTAATCCAGACTTTTATGTGATTTAGCTACTACAAGTTTCATCTTGAGTAGGCATTAAAATGGAAAATGGAAACTGTAAGATATTTGATTACTCTTAAGTTGTTAACTTATCTAAGAGGAGGGAACAAATTTCATAGGTAGACTGGCTAATTCTGAAAGTAGAAAATATGCAAATACTCCTACATACATATTTAATGATTTGGGTATTGAAAATTAAAACAAATTCCAGATATGAGGTAGCCTAATAGCCTTACATTTTATCTAAGACCAATTCATTCAATAAGCCCTTTGTCTTATATCAGACATTTTGAACTGTTGATTACCAAAGTCAATTACTGGCTTCTAGTAACAAATAGCAGTTTCTAAATTAAATTTGTTGGCACAAAATATGTCAATAGAAAAATGTTATCATTCTATAAATATTCTGAACTGATTATTGCTCTGTTTCATCTGCCAAAATTACAAATCGTTCTTTATTTCTACATCCTTGTTGATTCATTTCCTGACAATCGAACATGTTTTAGAAATAGCTAAATCACACTTGAACAGAGATTTTCTGTGCATCAACTTTTTAACTGTCAAGCTACCTAAATGTATCTAAAATTGGCTGTTGACAAAAACAAAAAATCCCTCCAGAGAATATTTATGAATGAACCCTAGGAATGGAGAGGAAAGAACATGTGATCAGGTTAGAATCCTACAGAATAAGCACTGGCAACATACATATAATTTTCAAAAACTGCTCCACTAGCAAAAAATTCATATCTAAATCATTATGCCTTACGAAGAATGTAATAGAAAAAAATGCTTTTAAAAAGTAATTTTCAGATGACATCTCAAATAAAATTATAATAAAGCTAATCCCACATATTTAATTTCAGGAAGGTTGCTTCTTTCACTGTTTAAATATTTTGGACACACAACATATATTGATATAAACTATTTTGATCACAAAACACAGTTTATTAATTCACAACTAGAAAATGCATGTTGTACAGTTTTCAGCAACTCAACCTTTCATGCACAACTGTCCGCATTCTTCAGGAAAGTGCCCAGGTTTAGGCAAGAATGAAAAACTAATTATCCTTGTTAAGGCTGAGTTGGCTTGGTTATTATGCTGATTTGGCCAACTGATTGAGCTGACCTACCCAAACTGTGATTTTGTTTTTTTAAATCACTATACAGAGAAGAACACTGCCTTTGCCAAAGAAACCCCAATCACGGACCTGCCAGTGAACAACAAGAAAGAGTGTGTTCTGCAACCCCTCTCTGTAAACATTTCTGAGATTAGTGTTATGGGGGCTCTGAAGCAAGGCTAGAGGATTTCAACAGGGAAATGATTGCACGGGCCTGAAACACCATAGATCATATAGACTGGACCAAAATCATCCCTTTGCCACCACTTTCCCAGCAGTTCTTAAGTGAAGGCTGCTCTCAGAGCCCACTGGGTATCTTTCCAGTTTGTTGTTTATGTATGAATAGCAAGTTGTAATTAGTTTCTATAAAAATACACCATGTCATTAATCTTCATCTTATTTTCTATTTTAGTTTTTTAAACTGAAGTCCACAGAAAGCCCATGTATTCCTCACATTTACATAAACATTAAAAGAATACACAATCATTCCTTTCAAAATCTCTGCAAATAGTAAAGTAGTTGATAATCACAGGAAAGAAAAAAAAATTTGAAATATTTTCAGGCACCCCCCAACACACACATTATGACCTCTTAAGTTAATGGGAGAAATGGAAAGCAAGGCACGACTTAGTCTCATATTTTTAAGGAGAACTATTATGTAACATTTCAATCATAGCAAAGTGGAGGCAACTATAAAATTAGTAAATATTAATAATTTTTAAGCAAATGATGGCATTCTACATTTCCTATAAATTAGTAAATCTTTAAAACTAATAATGATCATGTATTTAGAATCACTACACAAACATGTAAATGACCACTAACTTCCACAGGATATTCAGTGCTTCAAAATATCAAAAGCATCAGATTTGATGTGATCTTTATACTGACTCATATATATAGACTAGCTTTCAATAAGAAACTCAAAATCTTCGTTTATTCAGCGGAATATGGAATAAGAATAAACCTAGAGCCTACTACTACACTTTCTGGCCTAATGCTCACAAGACAGATATCTCAGGATGTAGGCAGATACTCAGGTTGGCAGACGTACCTGGACACACAAACAAGAGAAAACTAAAAACTAAAGAGTTTTTTAGAAAAAATTTTGAGCACCAAAAAAGAGGCCTTTTGCTGATCTTGACTCTGAAAGAGGACTATACAGCTAAATATAAATAACCATTGTTTAAATATATACTAGGTCAGGTCGCTTATAAAATAAACCCTACCATGTTTAAAAACGATATCAAATAGCAATATTTACTTTATGATAATTTAAAAATTAAACCATTATTAAGTAAAAAATGCAACAAGTGCAAATCAACCGTTCTTTTATACGAAAAAGTCAAAACCAGAGAACATTATTTTTATTCACTATTAACTGTGTTTAAATCAAAGCATAACATTTAAAAAATTACTTGGTTATCTAATTTGTAGTTAAATATTAGCTGCGTGGAAATATGACAGTTGTTCATCTCATAAAAGAATGATACACTGCAGTTATTTCTGTGAAAAAAGTCTTATGAATGCATTTTTAAAATTGTAATTAATTCTTTAATGTTCAAGATTTATTTTATTAATTAAATGACAAAATATTTATCAGCAGTTTACACGAAAAGTATCTCTTGACTTTTAGCACATAATTCCTCCAAAACAACAAAGGTCGGTTTCTCACGTGCTTCACCACCTACGTTTGTTATTGCAAATCCAAGATCATCCCACATATATCAATCTTTTATGGCAGAGGTCACTGAAGTTGTGCCAAAATTCAACACTTATATTCTATCTAATGCAGTGATACATTTATCTCATTGCTGGAATTTACCATTTAGAACAAAGCATTTCATTTAACGGATAAAATGCTCATCCAAAATGCCCTGTTGTAACATTTCTCACATTTTAAAAATCGTGGATAAAACACTGCAGTTTTAAAGTTTCCTTTTCAACAAGAATTAAATTTTATACTTAATTATTTAAGAGCTCTTTTAAATGGGGGGAGGGGGGGAAGAAAGCATTTTATGTGCCTGTTGCATAATTGAAACAAACCAAAACACTGTCACACTTAAAACGGTAAAGGCCCATAATCTAAATTGACAACTACAAATGAAATTCACTTTCTCTGAAGAGTGAAGTAGTTTCCATATGGTAAAGTGGAATAGGTTTTAGTACTTCCAACAGATTGGGAAAAATGCTGAATAAAGCAAATTATTCCAACTGTTCTTTGCAAATAAATTTAACAAAAATATCAAAATATTTTTCTTTTTAAAAGTAATTGTATCCTGAATATTGTTTTAAAATGTCAACTCAGTGAAAAAATGTAATCAGTGTTTTGCATTTATGGTCCCAAAAGGAAAATTAGCTAATAAGTCTGCTAAAAAGCCTACACTTTTGAAATATGCAATTACAATTCATAGCTATAGCAAAAGACAGTAAATTTCTTAGTAAATTTAGCTAAAGTGTATAACTTAAATTTTTCTCAATAGTTACTTGTTTCTCCCTCAACTCAAAAGTATTTGTCAGTAATTTTATACAATTAAATTTCTTCGGAACTCACAAACTAACGTATCTGTGTACTTTAAAAGTTCGATATTTTATGGCATTTATTTTGCTATGGCCTCTAATTAACCAAAAAACCCCACAACAACAGCTAAAATCATCAGTTGAAACATTTTTCAGTATATTTTAGAGAAACATTCTGTCAATTTCAAATAAGCAAAATAATTAATTAAAAAATAAAAAATGGAAACAGAAGACAATATCGTATGCATGAGAGCTAAGATTAAAATAAAAATAGAATTCAAAAATAATGTTTTAAGCAAGAACCCTGCTGAATAAGCAAGCTATCTTATTTTTCCTGCACCTGTTTGATGATAGTAAATGATAAAAATGTTCCTGCTTTATGCAAATTTTGAAATATCTAACTTATATATTAACTTCTTTTTTTAAGAATATCGAAGATTACGTTAAATGAGAATTCAACTGCGAACTCACATGGAAGTACAGAACTTACCCAGGTAAATATCTATAAATAGCAGACATGTACTGCCCTTTCCCAATTTATAGCATCTCTGTATTTTAATGCTGACTGATATGGTAACTTCAAACACTCCATGCCTCAGTGCAACTAATAGCAATGTAAATACAGCAATACCAAAAAATATTTTATATATACATAAATTATATATATATTTAAATTGATCTGAAAGAAATCAGATGCATTTTCTAATGCTAAAATTTACTTAAAGTTAATTTTCATTTTTTTCTATGACCCCAATTAGCAATCTTTTACACTGTGTAATAAAAAAGAGAAGATAAGCATAGTGATAAATATATGAAAAACATACCTAGTAAGACAGCTCTAACTCATGTTTGTTTAAAGAATAAATCAGGCTCTCATCAATATTTTAAAAAGAAATATGATTATTGTAAAGTGAAAAATAAAGTTTCACTCTAGATTACCACAGACTAACATATAAGGCAAAATACCATTTAGTATAATAGGATTTCTTCAAAAAAAAAACAGAGCAACCGAGATCCTACTTTTCTGCTTTTAAATACACTGCAGTGTGTCTATTTTTAATGTCTAAATATATTGCTGAAAATGGTTACATAAAATCTGAGGTTGTTAATATCTGATTACTAAGGTATTTCATTGCAACCTGTGAATTTAACTCTTAAAATACTGGAGTATAAAGTAACGTATCGGCTTACATGACAAAAGCCAGTTAAATAAAATAAAAACTGACAGTCCCAAAAATTAGATGAAAGTGCCTTTGACCTTTCTTTCATAAAAAAATAATCATCATTTTTATTGCAAAACAGCAATTAAATACAATTATTTAAAGTTATTCAGTCATGTTTATATATCAAGCACTTTTAAAACATTTGTTATAAATACCATCAGGGTGCTAATACACTTTTAAAATTATACAAAAAGTGGCAACACTTTTTAGAATCCCAAACAACATGATATTTAAAATATACAAAAATCCCATTTAAAAAAGGTTAAGCTGAATTGTGCGCACAGCGAAACTTCTAGAAAACTTCATTACTTACTGTTCACTGAGTATTACTTACAGAGATTAACAGTTTTAAGAATTCATCTGTTATTTATCCTGAAGTGTTTTGAATAACCCTTTGGTACTGTATACTTCTCAGTGTGATGACCGTCCCTACTCTGGTCTGCTGAGAAAAACAAAAAAATCGGTAAACCTTCTTCTTGAAGATTGTTCTTGTTATAACGTATTTTAGGTGGCCACAAGCAGGAATTCATAATTCTCAAAGCAACAATATAAGGAAATTTTTTTAAATGTTTGTTTCATATTTACTGTATAAAGTCATTTTGACATGCCTACACAACTGGTTATGGCAGCTCTCAGACATGATTTCTAATAAAAAAAAAAATTTTTTTTTTGCTCCAGGTTCTTTAGAGAAAGCTTGCCGCTGGGAAGTTGATTTTGGCCAAGTGCCAAAATCATGTGCAAAGGGGCCTCATTAGGGATTCATGGCAGCCTTCAGCACTAACAAAAAATGTGACCCAACAGGCTAAATCAGCGACTAAAATTAAAAAGTAAGAGACAAAGACAACTTACTTAATATTCCTTCCAAAGCAACATTAAACTTTTTTTGGTAATTAAACCCTTGTTAGTCTAATGCAGCGTTCCTCTGTCCTCAAATGATTGTACAATTACTCTTTAAAACTTGTCAATTTCCCTTCTAAATACACTTTCTTTCTACGGCAGTTTACAAAGATTTTGCTATATAATAAAACCCTATATCCAGTATAATCAGTTCAACAGCAGAAAACAAAATCTTAAAAATGCAGACTACAGTATTCCCTTAAGATTTAAATAAACAAACAAAAAATAAGCAAACAAATAGTACCTTTTAAACTTCTACAAAAGTGAACAGGCACACTCCAAACTCACGTAGCTTGTGATGAATCATTCTCACTGCCCAACTTTTCCCCAAAAAAGTAGATTTGATATGCAGCCTTACCTAGATGTCTTCTGGCTTTTCTGCAGATCAAAAAGTTTCCTGCCTAAGCACACAGATATTCTTTCACAAACCATAAAGGGCCTTTTATGAATCCAGCACTGTAACAGGCTGCCTTCCACACCACGTTGAGAGCCCAGTGCGCCAGCTCTCAAGATAAAATACATTGCTAATACACAATTAGTGGGAGAGGTTGTCTACTGGAGAATTTATCTTAACGAAAGAAGGAAAAAGAAGCGTTTTTTCTTTTTTTTTTTTTTGTTTTTTGGTTTTTTTTTTTGGAAAAAGCAAAGAGGGTGCGGTCAGATGTTAGGTTTTGCCTGAGAAAGGGCCCTACACTGCACTAGTACCTAAATACTAGCAGAAGCTGCCTGGGAAGAGAGCCAATGGAAGGACTTTGTTTGACCCAGCTGCCAATCTCCCCTGAAGCCGTGCGCCAGACTAAACACTCACACTATTTTAACTCAAATCAGGCTACAGCAGCTGTTTGCTTTCCGGCTCTGAGCTCTGCACCCAACATGGCTTGTGCAGTTCACCCAGCGAGCTCTGCTAGCCGCCTGGCTAAAATCTGTTCTGGGTTGGGATTTGTCATTGGAGAGCAAAATTTAACCCTATTCCTCGTGGTAAATATGAACTGTTTGTTGTTCAGCGTTTGGATCTTGTAGTTTGGAATAATTCTGCGATCTATTTAAAGAAGAGTGATATTTTATATCACAGAGGAAAATTGAGATTTGAAGGTTATAGAGATTCATATATTTCTTTGAAATTCTGACATAAATTCTTCTGATGTATTCAAATTAACACTAAAATAACCCTTGTGTGTAACAATAACAAGACTTATACCAAGCACTTCTAAGAACAAAGATGGTACCCATTCAACCCAATCCAAACTTCTTTGGCCCTACCAAGATGGAAAGTTGGTATCACAGGATCAGAGACTCACATCATTCTGAGAGTTAGTACTTACTGCTTAATGCTCTGGAAAGTTCCTCCAGAAGCAACATCTAAGCACACAAGTAGTTTGTTTTCCTTATATGGAAAAGTACAAAGTGGTCCGATTTATCTTTCCTAAATTTCTAAGCTTTTTTAGCTATTAGGCTGAATGTGAAAATAAATCCTGAGTTGTAAAAGATTAAAATATGCCCACTGGTAGTCTAAAGTGAAAAGGAAACTAAAGAGAAGTTAGTCAGGAGAAGCACAATTTAAATAATAGTCAAAACTATCTGATGTATCAGGGAGAAGAGATCTGATAACTAAGAGCTGTTGCACCCAAGGTAGGAGACAAACATTACATATATGCAGAAAATGAGTCAGGAAGTCATTCAACATGTGGAAGAGGTAGAGAAGTTGAGAGGAGTGTGGTAACACGGATTATAACCAAGTTATTCTTACTCCTGACCAAATTCCTAATTACGGACAACAATGGTGAGAGAAGACAGAGGGATTTTAGTTTCTGTTGTTGCTTGGGGGTAGAAGGATGTCTCTTCATTTAGGGCAAGTAGCCAGTAAGACTTTTTTTTTTTTTAACATAACTAATTTGGTTCACACTGCAGTCAGAAGATGACCAAAAAAGAAATATTTCTGATATACTGTAAAAGTACGTCCAGGGATAGTTTCAAAAAGTTGTTTCTTTTGCTTTAACAGAGAGTTTACTTTGTTTCTATTTCTGCCCCCAAAATAATATGTCTGTTTTCTTATCTTAGAAATGAGAGATCAAAGTTACAAAAATTGTCATTTTATGATAAAATGTTATTTTCTCAGATAGAAAGTGGTGAAGATGCTTATAGAGAGGTTGAACTATTAGGTTTGATGCGTGCACATAAACTGAAAGACCTAATTCATTAAAAATGCATGTCAAGATAATATTGTATAACAGGTGAGTTATTATCTCATCCTGAAAGTAATACACATATTAACCCAAAAGATTCCCATTGGATCTGGCTTCCTACATAGCAGAGTATAATTAGCTGCTAAAAAGTCTCATGGAATCAAATAAAATGCTGGGAAATCGTTTCTTCTGTGCCTCTTTCTTTCAATCCAAGAAAATATTCAACAGGTTTCTCTGAATAGTCTATTACAATCTACCAAGAAAATTATCACCCATAATTACACAGCTCCATGTACTTCTGCAGTAGCTATAAAATGGTGGCCCTGTAGTAACATTTGTTCATCTCAGTAATTACTTCTCTTACACTGCATTCTGCACTGCTATCTTCTCCTTAGACACTTGTGCACAAAGCAGTTAGTTCACATCACGAGTGTTTGGGGCTGAATTGTGTTCCCCTCCCTCGAAATTCATACATTGAAGACCTAATTCTCAGAACCTCAGAATGTGACAGTATTTGGAGATGTGAACTTTTAAGAGATGATTTAGTTAAACAAGGTCATTAGGGTGGGCCCTAATGCAATACAATTAGTGTCCTTACAAGAAGAGATTAGGACACAGATACACACAGAGGGAAGATCATGTAAAGACACAGGGAGAAGAAGTCCACCTGCAGTCAAGGAAAGAGATTCAGGAGGAACCAACCCTGCAGGAACCTTGATCTTGAACTTCTAGCTGCCAGAATTGTGAGAAATAAATTTCTGTTTTTGAAGCCATCCAGACTGTGGTATTTTTTATGGCAACCTGAGAAAACTAATACAATGTCTAAGTAAAAAGGAGTGAAAAATTATCTTATCGTTGATTACAATTTGTTTCAATACTCAGGTGTTTGATTTTATTCAATAGAGCATGTAATTTATGAAGGAAGTGTACATTATTTGCATTTTTCAGGAAGAGGAAAAACTACATGTGTGCCAGAGTTTTATATAAAAGCTGTACATGGTGTTAAGAATGAAGAAAAATATGACACAGTTGCCATTCTTTCATGATACTTCTCATTTTCATGTTTTGAACAGGAATACCATGCTTAAGTCATTGTCTGGTACATAATAAAATGCTGTGTGCACAATTAACAGGCACAGACTTTGAAAAGAATTATGGAATAAATAGGTGTTTAGCTTTTCCTTTAGGACAATAAAAAATGGAATGTAGACTTCTGATTTTGCAAGATAGTTTTGATCCATGGACAACTTACAGTTGAGGCCTGGTACTAGATAAAAATTTCATATCAAGAGGTGGAAATATAAAAGGCTAGTCTTTCTAAGGGGAGAGTTCAAATAACTTTTACAAAGGGAATAGACTCTAAAGGAAGAAGGAAAAGAAATGTGGGTGCCTGGCAAGAAAGTCTGGATAAAAGCAAAGGAGGTGAGACTGAAAATAATCAAAGATAGAATAAGTCAAGGGGTTAATCAGAATATCCCCAAAGGAAGCCATATTTGTCCAGATAGTTAAGAATGGACATTCCACTTACATAAAGTTGGAAGCAGCAAGATAATGATGGGAAATGGATTAGAGTAGGAATACTTCTGCTGTTGTGTCAGGCAGAATTCTAAGACAGCCCTAAGATTCCCACTCCCTGGTAAACACTTGTATACCACCCCAGAAGTTGGGCAGAACCCATGAATATGATGATTTAGTTGCTTTGTTGATTAGGTTATCAACCTCTATGTAAGAATCAATGAGATCTCCATGTAGAGTTGGTAGAAGGAGAAAGAAGAAGCCACTATCCAAGTAATATACCTGACCAGAAGAAGTAAGGAAAAGATGACTGATGTTACCAAAGCAATGAGATGTTGTTTTACCCACCAGCTGATGTGGATGTGAGTGTTCATTCATCTTTTGATTCACCTATCCTCTCAAAAATTCTATTTAATGCTGACTTTGTGTGTGTGTTCGGTGGGGGCACCACTGCGCTAAGTGTTGTGTGGGACAAAAAAACAACCCCTGATCTCATGTTTCTGTCTAGTAAGCAAACTGATAGCTGAACAGTCAATTCTAAAGAAAATGCCACTGTTTTTGTTGAGCACTTCAGAATGCTGAGGCATTAGGTAATGTCAAGTGGTTTAGTAAATGTCATAGAATGTTATGACAATATTGATAATTATCACATGTTCAAGTACTTATAATAAACAAGTTACTGTATTGTAAAAAATAATATATTTTTGGTCACCCAACAGCTTCATGACGTCATTGTCTTAAAGTGCCTAAAGACATCATTATTTCTGTGAAATTATGATTGCTAGTTCCTCCTATTTTTTTGGTAAGCAGTTCCATTATTTTCCATGCTAGTTGAGACCAAACAGACCATGTATCTCTTGAAATCCTAACATTTAAAAAATAAAATCCAAGACATCATCATTGTGCACAAAAGCCCATTATTACTCCAAAGTAAATAACACAGTACTTTGAACACCTGTTTCCTAATGAGAATATCCATAAAACATTGAGAAACAACTTCAAATAAATGTTAAATGTAAATTAAATGTGATCAGGGAATGGAATGAATCAAGTTAGTATAAGGAAAATGATCTTAAATGACTAAGTAAATATTTCCGTGTAAAGATTTAAAATAAAACATAACACAATATACAATTATCAAAATAGAAAATAAAATTAAGTTCTTACCTGGGGTAACAAATGATGATGCACACAGACTCATAGCACACATACAAACAAACAGACAAAAATATTTAAGTAATAGAAAGATGATGACCTATTCTAACTGATCTGATTAAAATTTTGAAACGGACTTCACATTCCCACTGTAAGGTTTTTTTTATTTAAGCCATTTGCTGCTTCATTCTATTTTCTAGATCTATAAATCTGCTTTTTGAGGCAATCTCTGTAGGCATTTTCAAATGTTATCAAGTTTATTTTATAGTTTCAGAAGGATTAAGAACAATCTAAATACACACAAGGATAAATAGATAACATGAATAGCTCTATATGTATAAATAAATTGAATTAATAGCTAATAACCTTTCCTTAAAGAAATCACCAGATACAAATGGTTTCACAAGTGATTTCTACCAAACATTAAAGGAAGAAATAATATCAATTCTCCACAGTCTCTTTCAAAAAAAATAAATAATTAAAAGCAGAGGAACATTATCTAACTCATTCAGTGAGCCCAGCATTACTCTAATGCTAAAACTAGATATAAGAAAAAAAAATCACAAACTTATATCTCTCATGAACATAGACACAAAACAAAACCTCACTGAAATATTAACAAGTCGAATTCAACAATGTATGAAAAGAATTATATACTACAACCAAGTGGTATTTATTCCATGTATGCAAGGTTGGTTCAACATCTGAAAAATCAGTCAATATAATCCACTGTATCAACAGACTAAAGGAGGTAAATCATGTGATCATATTAATTGACACAGAAGAAATACCATTTGACAAAATCCAATACTCAATCATAATAAAAATACTCAGAAAACTAGGAGTAGAGAAGAACTTCTCCAAATCAATGGAGAACCATCTGCAAAAACCTACAGCTAACATAATCAATAATGAGTACCTAGACACTTTCCCCCTAAGACCAGAAACAAGGCAACGATGTTCCCATTCACCACTCCTATTCAACATCACATAGGAAGTCCTAGCTAGTGCCATAAGAAAAGAAATGGAAATAAAAGGATAAATATTGGAAAAGAATAAAACAGTTGCTATTCATTGGTGATAGGATTGTCTATATAGAAAAATTCCAAACAATTTTTTTTATAAAAAAGCAACTATAGCAAGGCTTCAGGGTACAAGGTTAATATACAAAAGCCAATTGCTCGTTAGCAGATGAATAAGTTCTGGGGTTCTAATGTACAGCATTGTGATTATGGTTAACAGTACTCTATTGTACACATGAAAATTGTTAAGAGAATAGATCTTAAATGTTCTCAGCACAGAAAAGAAACAATAATTATGTGATGTAATGGAGTGTTAACTAACACTGCAGTAGTAATCAGACTGCAATATAAAAGTGTGCCAAATCAACATATTGTACACTTTGAATCTGTATAATATTATATGTCAATTATGTCTCAATAAAGCTAGTAAAAATATATTTAAAAATTTTAAAGCCAATTTCTTTCCTCTTTACCAGCAATAAAATGTTAGAATTTGAAATTTTAAAAATACCATCGATAATAGTATCAAACAATTAAACACTCAGGCATAAATATAACAAAATATGTACAATACATATATGTGGAAAACTACAAACTGCTGCTTTGTTAGCGGAGAGGGCCCAGGATGCAATGTCTCCAGTACAAATGAGCACATCCATCACAAAGATCTTGGTTTCTAATACCATTCTCCAATAAAAGGAACTAGGGCTCCTTGGAGAATTACCTGATTCTAGGACTCAGCAGTAAATAGGCAAAATGGGCCTGAGGCATCTTATAGTGCCAAAAAGTAAGTAAGTGCCAAAAATAAAAATAAAAAGTAAATAATGATGAAGATATATTAAAGGGATACAGGAGCCAATTGAAAGGGGTTTCGATGGCCAAAGTTGAAACAATCTGAACAACAAAGTAAAAGAAGTAGTACTGGATTATAACCCAAAGTACAAAATAAGAGTCCATGAATACATACTGATATAAATTAATGAATATATATTCCATCCTTAAAGAGGTGGAGCAAATCTGCCCACTCCTTAAGTGTGGGCTGAGCATAGTGACTTCCTTCCAAAGAGCACAATATTGAAAAAGAGAGAGAAAAAATTATAAGTTTATAGTGGAGAAAGCTGACAAGCACTTCTGCAAGCCAGGTGATCAAGATTAACATCAACAGTGATAAATTATTTTAGTAACATTCAATTTTGATATTATGTGATGAAAATGGCAATGTACCTTTGTGGTCTTCCTTCCCAAAATATATTGTTTCAGTCTAAGCATAAGAAAAACATCAGACAAATTCCAGTTGAGAGATACTCTATGGAACAATTGATCAGTAAACCTCAAAATTGTCAAGGTCATTAGAAATAAGGAAAGTCTGAGAAAGTGTCAAAACCAAGAATACCCTAAGGAGACATGACTATTAACGCAATATGGTATCCTGGATGAGATCCTGGAACAACAACCAAAAAAGGGGGCATTAGGGAAAAACCTAAGGAAATCTGAATAAAGCATGGACTTTAGTTGGTAATAATGTATCAATTGTGTTTGACCAATTGTGACAAATATACCACACTACTATGTTGAGAAACTAGGTGTGGGGTATACAGGAAATCTTTTTTGTACCATCTTTCCAATAATTTTGTAGATATAAAATTGTTCTAAAATTAAAATTTTACTAAAATGTGCACTAGAAAAATATTTTAAATAGAAAAAAATGATTAAACACTTCATGGTATGTTACCCAATATTTTCTTAGGTGTGGAAGCAATGTCCAGGAAGCAATTCTTGAGAAATATGTATTAAAGTAATAAAACTACTCCTTTGGTTTCCATGACATTGTTTCCCCGATATTTTTTTTTTCTTCCCATATATCTGATTTTGTTTTCAACTGTTTAAACATGTTACTCAAAACTACCTCCTCAGCTACCTTTTTCTTTTCTCGCTCTACTCAGAAATCTACTTGATTTTTACAAATAGGTTGATAACCTCCAAATCTTCAGCACAGACACCTCTATATAGTGCTCCAGATCCCATTTCCTAAATGTCCATTGGCATCCCAATCTCCATTCCTAAAACTATATTTATTCTTTTCCCTTTAACTTGCTCCTACTCTGTTTAATAGCCAGCCATTCTCACATGCCAGAAGTCAGAAGAGATCTCACGATATCTCAACAGTTCCTGAGTAAAACACTGGGACAACTGGAAAAACATGGAATATAAAATATAACTAAAGAAAAAAGTTCTTAACAACAACAACAAAAAGAAACTTTAGTGGGCAGATCAAAAACATTTATTTTGTTCTAGGAAAGCAAAAAAAAAAAATATCATGAAAGAGAAACTGATCTATAGAAATAATTAAAAATAAAATGATAATTCATGAATAATTAATGTTCCTGAAGTGTTAGAACAAATTTTTAAAAAATCAAAGATATCAAAGATAGAAACTTTCTCAAGCCTAATGCTAAATTAAATAATTCACCATGTGCTTAGCAAAATTATTGGAGGAAGATACAGACCTAGATCACTCTAGCAAAGAAAAATTGTAATTACAATTTTAAAGGACAGATCTTACCACTATCAAAACTGAAAAGGAAAGTGTGTGTGTGTGTGTGTGTGTGTGTGTGTGTGTGTGTGTGTGTTTCTACACAGGAATAAAAATAGTCTGTCCACATTATTTCTTTACAAAATGAAAAATTAATAATATCCATGTAACATTGGGGTATATTAGTTTTTGAATAAAAGGATTTAGGTCCAACCATAGGGATCAAAGGTGAACTATGACTGTCTTAATCCAATAGAATTAGGTGAAAACCAGACATAAGCCAATCGATGTACTGCATTCCTCCAACCACAGATACTGGTTCAGAGTGAGCTGGACCACATGACCATAATTGACCTAGTCTCTTATGTGAAAAGGAGGCAACTATATCTAAGAGTCACCTTTTTATAACTATGACAGAACCAAGCTTTGGGATAAAAGTGACATCACAAAAGACAGAGAGAAATAATACCTAGCACCTTGATGATATTATTAAAACCCAGATTTCATCTTACCCTACATATGACTGTTTTCAGTTATGTGAACCAGTAAGTTTCCTTATTGTTTAAGCTATTTAGAGTTTACTTTTATTTAATACAAATGGAAAGTATCATAACTTGTAAGCTAGCCAAATTTCATTTCATGTGTAAAGGCAACAGAAAGACATCTTAAATGGCCAAAAACTAAGAGATTATACTATTCTTAAGAAAATTGCATAAGACATGCTGGCTGACTAACAGTTGAATCAAAATTAAGTGTCCATCAGTGGATGAATGGATAAAGAAATATATACATAATACATAATGGAATATTAATCAGCCTTAAAAAGAAGGAAATCCTGCCTTTTCTGAAAATGTGTACAAATTTAGAGGACATTATTCTAAGTGAAATAAGCCAGACACAGAAAGACAAATACTTTGTGTTCTCACTTATATGGGGAATCTAAAAAAAGTCAAACTTAGAAAAACAGAGAGTAGAATAGTGATTGCCAGGGACTGAGGAGGTGGGAGAAATGTGGAGATGTTGGTCAAAGGGTACAAACTTTTAGTTATAACATGAATAAGCTCTAGATATCTAATGTACAGCATGGTAACTATCCTTAGTATTAGTGCATTGTATATCTGAAATTTTCCAGGAGAATAAATCTTAAGTGTTCTTGACACACACATACACACACACACACAGGTAACTATGTAAAGTGATGGATGTGCTAATTAGCTTGACTGAGTGTGGTAACCATTACACAAGGTATGCTTATATCAAAACACCATGTTTTATACCTTAATATGTGTAGTTTTCTTGTTAATCATACCTCAATAAAGCTGGAAAAAACAAAAATAATTTTTAAATAAAGAATTTAGTATAGAGGCTTTTCCTACTCAAGCCAGACCCAAAACTCTGTATTTGGACTCAGAAATCTTCCCTAAGATATTCTACTTCTTTTTCTCCTCCTTTCCCTATACTAAGAAATAAGTTTGTCATGCTGCATTCTTCATAGCACAATGTGGGATGACCACTTAAAACAATAGTGATGTGTTGTACTCCAATACTTGCTAACAATAATTAATTATTTACCAATTTGTGTTACTGTGCCAGAATTACAAAAAATTCTTTCACTTACTGTTTCTTTTTCCACAGAAAATAATATGTAGAACACCATGATGATCAGTGAGAAGATATAATAAAAAGTTTGCAGATGCAGATATTTCCTGAGAAAACCCCAATTTATAACATTTAACATCAAGTTCCTATGAATGTACGCAAGAGGGAAGAGATATGGGAACATATGTATATGTATAACTGATTCACTTTGTTATAAAGCAGAAACTAACACACCATTGTAAAGCAATTATACTCCAATAAAGATGTTGAAAAAAAAAAAGTTCCTATGAACGAGCCTCTTATGTGCTTCAAAGTCAACCAATAGAGTATGATCTTAAATAAAGAGAAACAGTTAATAACTAAAATGTATTGAGCACTAATTCTACTAAGTTAGGTTCAAATAAATGGAAGAGCAGGATTAAACCCAAACAATCTGATGCCAGAACTTTAGTTCCTGATCACTGTCTGTACTGTCTCTAAGGAAACATTTATTGAGTGCTCATTATACAATAGGCACTGACTCTGTCTTCTTTGTGATGTAATCATTGTTTAGCTCTCTAATAACATCTTTTGTAAATTATCCACATTATACCATCCATGCACAAACCTAGGTTCATTGTTATGCTTTCTCTCCTTTGTCTGGGCACTTGTGGTAATGTGCTTCCTTCTAGCACTTTGCTTGCCTATCTTCTATTTGGAGACAGCATGGGTATCAGTTGTAATAGGAAGACTTTCCAGACTGTTTCCTGACCAAAATCTAGTTCAGCATTCTTTCTATGCCTTGCCATAGTACAATACATACTTCTAAATCTATTATAATTTGCTTTTATCCATTTCCCAAGACTTTAAGAACAGGGGACTATGCTTCCCTCATTTCAATCTCAGTAACCCATACAGTCCTTGGCACTGAATAAACACTCCTAAATGTTATGAATTACTTAATGAGAAAATTACTGAGTGGAACATTTAATGTTAAGTAAAGCAGAAATCTTGAATTACATAGAAAATATAGATGTTTACAGGTTAATTTAAAATAGCCAATTTAAGCTTATGGAATTGTTCCCATTGAATTTGAGGTTCTTTCTTTGTTGCAAAAGAATTTGGAGATGAAGTGATAGGTAAAAAGTGGATTTATTTAGAGAGAACACAGACTACACAGACAGGGCATGGGCCATCTAGGAAGGCGAGAGGCCTTGAGAGAAATACACGCCACAGATAGAGCGTGGGCCATTTGAGAAGGTGAGAGAGAGCCTCGAACTACGGCATAGTTAGTTTTTATGGGCTGATAATTTCATAGGCTAATAAGTGGGAGGATTATTCCAATTATTTTGGGGAAGGGGCGAGGATGTCCAGGAATTAGGCCACTGCACACTTTTTGACCTTTTATGGTTGTCCTCAGAACTGTCATGGTGATGGTGGGTGTGTCATTTAGCATGCTAATGTATTACAATGAGCGTATAATGAGGCTCAAGGTCCACTGGAATTTTTCGCCATTTTGGACCCAGTTGGCTCTAACCAGTCTTTGTCAAGTACTATGGCTATATCATTCTTTTAAAGGTTGTGCCCTGCCCCCTTCCCTCCTGTTTCATTCCCCCCTCAGAGATTTTACTCCTGTATTTTTATGGGAAGCAGAGAGGCGAAGGTCCGTCTTCTGTAACTGCTTCAAGGCTGAATAGGGGGATCGACACTGCCTGTCGGGGAGTAAAAACTCTGGATGCCTGATCTAGAGGCCCCAGAGGCAGGACAGCTCCTTGTTTTAATTTGGTATGGGCTAGAATCCTCGCATAGCCATCATCTTGATGTGGGACTGTTATAACTGCTACCATAGCCTTCCTATGAATCTTCTTGATGATGAAGCACTTTTTGTAACAGCATCAGAGTACAAAAATATCTATAAATGACAAAAGACTTAAAAGGCATGGTTAAACATCTGATTACAGTGTAATTGATAAAGAAACTCGGTTACTGTTGTGACATACAACATTTTAAGATAATAACTAGAATTATGACTGATAATACTTTATCATGACATGTCAGAATCTTAGGAACTCCATATAATTTCTAGAATATCTGTATTAGTAACATTTGCCATACAATATAACCTAAGAAGATTTATTACTCATTTGACAGTACTTCACATGTAATTTAATTTGACTTAGGAAGTTTTGTCAAAAGAATATCGAAAGGGTTTAAAACAGTCAGATAGAATCATAGGTCACTGTGAAAAAATAGTTATTTACTTCGCCAAAGTGACAATAAAAGATTTCAAAGACAAATGGAGAACAGATCACTTAAAAGGTAGAGAGTTTAAAACCTGTTACCAAAGGCAGTTTAACATTTTAAGAAGCTTGTCCTTTTAACAGAGAGAAAGGCCAAATTCAGGTTTTGCACCAGCTTACTTTTAAAATTCATTTACTCAATTAAATTCATTTTAAACTTAGTCAGTACTGACCATGCACAAAACTTTTTTTTCTCACAGTTCCTTTCCACGACCTTTCATCACTTTCTGTATCCATCACTTTATTTTTCCATCCAGAAACAGCCAACTTCCTTTTCCCTTAATATTATAAAATGCAATTCCATTCCTCATACTTTCTTTACTGAAAACACACATCCTACTTTCCTTAAGCAACCCTGCACTGTCATTGATATCAGCACTCTGTAGATTGGTAAACATAAATCCAAATAATAATTTTTTAAAAAATGTGCTTTCTTATAGAAAATATCTCAGTGTGACACCAAACATATTTATTAATAGTCCTAAACCTTTTGTTTCTCTGTAAAAGGAAGCCAATGTTCAGCAATTAATGTTTCAGTATCTTATTTTATTTGGAAATGACGTAGTTATTTAATAAACTTTCATCATTTAACTTAATTTAGCACAACTCTAGAATTTCAAGTTACCAGAATCTGGAGAGACTAATTTAGATAGACATTTTTAAAACATAATTATTTTTTAAAAGTTTACGCAAAGCTTTTCTCATTTGCATTTTTTTCCTTAAAAGTTTTTTTCACATCAAGTTACTTTTCTCGTTGACAAATTTGTAATGGATAGAATGAGGTCTTATTTGACCTCTAGTAAACCTAGCTGCAATAGATGTATTATACTTAACATTGATGACTCTAAAGACATGTCTATGTTAATCAGACCAACAAGCTTAAGCCACCTTCAATACCAGATATTAGTTTAGTATTGAATATTTCCCAGATGACATGAACCTGAAATTCATTCTGGCCAGATTTATATTCCTGAGTATTTATATAAGCACTTAATTTCCTTTAAGCCAATTCAATACAGCTCTTTTACGAATTAATTTTGGCAATATCATACATCTACAGCACACATAGATATATACAAACACACAGACACAGAAACCTCAAAGTTCCCATTTCAAAATTTTAGCCCTGAGTCAGTGTAAAACCCATCAGTTATAAGGGGTTGGATTCAAACTGGGCTCCTGGCAAATGGAACAAATCAAGGTCACCTATCTAGATGGCTACTTTTTACTAATGTTTATAGAAAAGACACTTAGGATTTTTACTTTTATTCTTGACAAGTCAAGTTCTAAATTACTTTCCCCTCTTTGAAATTTGCATTTTAAAAGGATGGTGGCGATAAGGGTTCCTGTTCCCGGAGAAGACTAGGTAGGATTGGAATATTACAGGGAGATTGGCATGGCATCAAAAGCCCATATTAAATGAATTTTCAGATTAGGGGTTGGAGGCCTCATTGACCCTCTGGTTTATGGAGTATTAGCACCTGGAAGGGAAGTTATTAGTTTCCTTTAAGGTGATTTTTATAAGAGTGACAAACTTTGCCTTCCCTGGGATTCCCTGATCCCAGACCTGCGGATCTATAAGTTTTTCAATTTCTGGGGGAATATTTTGGGTTGGACTGTCCATGTCTTGTATAATACACAGTCCAGCCAAAAATGTGCCTTGGCTTTGGTTTTCAGGGAGGGTAAGAGCTGCCCCCAAGGCTGAGAGAAAATCCCTTCCCAATAATGGGCTGGGGCATTCAGGCATGACAAAAAACTTGTGAGTTATAAGAGTCTTTCTCCAGGTGCAAGTTAGAGGGGTGGTGAAATGTTTTAGTTTTGCCTTTCCTTCGACCCCAACAATAGAGCAGGTTTTAGGGGCAAGGGGCCCAGCGTGAGAAGTCAGGACAGGGTAAGTGGCTCCCGTGTCCACTAGAAATTGGACAAGGTTACCTGCCATGTCAGTGGTCACCCGCAGTTCCTCCCGTGTGATGACTGTCCTCTCGGGAGCCTTGGGTGGTCCCGGGTCCCGTCAATCAGCCACTGCCATGACTGACGTGGGGGAATTTCCTTGCTCCCTTCAGAGCTGGTGGCTTTCCCTCTTCCAGTGGCCCATCTTCTTGCCCAATGGGCATAGCGTTTTGGGTGCAGGCTGGGACCTGTTTCCTGAGCATTCTTTGCTCCAGTGTCCAGGACTCCCACAGCTGAAACTGGCTCCCTTTCCTGGTGGAGGTCTTCTGGGAGTACTTTTGGGGTGACCAGGAAGTGGGTTGGGTCTTCTCATGATAGCTGCCAAAAGCCTGGCTTGCTGTCGTTCCCTCATGAAGTCATGCTGTTCCTTCTTTTCCTCCTCAGCCTGGTCTTTATTGTTAAAAACACTGAAAGCTGTGTCAATAAGAAGGTTAGGAGGGGTTTGGGGCCCCATGGCAAGCTTTTGAAGCTTCCAACAGATGTCAGGGGGTGACTGGCTGATGAAGTGGGTTGTAAATACAATGTGTCCCTCGAAAGTATTTGGGTCTTCTGTCAGGGGTTCCTGTTCTTCCAGGGGTGCCACTAGAGAGGGCTTTTGTGTAGCCCAAATGGGTCTCAGCCGGCAAGATTCCCTAACATAGGACTTGCATAGCTCCGGGTTTTCTCTTAGGGCCATAAAAGCCTGTACATAAGGAACTTCTGTCCATTTCCCCCGCCTTTTGCAAAAGATGTCTAAGTGTAGGATGGCATTAGAGTTGAGGCTCCCATTTTCTGGCCAGGCCTCATCGGCCTTAAGTTTATATGTTACGAAAGAAAATGAGCTACTTCATTTTAAAGAATCTAGAGAAACTTGTCCCAGTGGCTCAAAATGCACCAGACGGATGAGTCCTTGGGGATGGAGGAGGTGTTTCCCATTGTTCCTTCAGGGAGAGAATCCTCCTGTATCAGAGAGCAGCACTGGCATTAGGAGGCCCCGTGGGGTCTCCCTAGGACAAGACTGCTTCCAGGCGCCCCTGTCCACCTAGTCGCGTCGACTTTATCCACGATGGGAGTCAGCTACTCCCCTGTGTGGCAGTCCTGTTGGCCCCAGCATCCTGGGGCCCATGTCCTATCCTGGCATCAATGGTACCCAGGATGAGTGACTTCCCTGAAGGTTGCTCTATAGATTCTATAGATTAATCCCTGTGTTCTGGGATATGTTCCCCTGGACATCCTCATGGTTCTAACACAAAATCCCAGCCTTTTTTTCTACAAAGGTGATAAGTTTCAGAAAACAGGCACTGGCAGTTAAGGGAGATGGTCTGTGAAAAAGAAGAAAACCTCTCATTTCCCTTCCCTTTTGTGGGTGGCACCCCTGAGTCCTCAGTGCCATGCTCCCCCTCCCCCCTTCCCAAACATGCTCTGGCCAGCTGGCAGTGGGGCTGGGTGCAGGGGCAGATATGGCTGCTGAAGTGGAGGCACCGTGACTGTAGTTAGGGGGATGGAGAGCCCTGCGACCCTGGAAGGACGTTCCCAATTACGTGACCCTGGAGAGGCAAGCACAGCAAATGTGGGTCATGGCCCAGGCAAGTATCCCTGGGGCGCAGCCACGTGTATGACCCATCCACCTTGAGTGGCCCGCTCCACTCTAACAGAGCAGGGTGGGGTGAGGGCAGACCCTGGAGGGGCCCAGCCCAACACCAGGAGGCAGGCGGTGAACAATGGTCCCACCACGAGTCCCAACCACATGGTGCAGGACCACCCCCTCCTAATATGAAGGGGGGTATACGCACAAACTGCCTCCCCAAGGGACTGCAGCAGCTGTAACCATGGCACAAAATCTAAGTGAGGCTGTATTTCATATTTTTACACAATTGGACCTGTTAACAGTTAATTAAATGGTGATAAGGCAAACCCAGAGGGCAAAGATCCTATGGTTCGGGTCCCTAGCTGCCTGTGAGGATGGCTGGAAACTTTCCCTGACATGCCCTGCGCATATGTAACAAACAGTAAGAAGTGGAAGAGCTAGTGGCATGGCTGGAAAATGCCTGGCAGATTTCTTTTTTCCCCATTTCCAGCAGAGTAAGGCACGAAAAAAGGAGAAAGTAAGAGTGAGGTAGGGATGCCAAGTTGAGATAAGGACAGGCATAGGTGGACCAATAATAAGCCTATGAGGGTAGCCGCGGAGAGGGGGCAGTGTTACGCTCGTCCTGCGCCCACATTTTTGTGGCAATAGGTCCGAAAACGAGACAGACTATAAGAAAGGGAGAGAGGGCGAGAGAGAGATGGAGACGGCTGGAAGTAAGGCCATGCCTCTCTAGAGAGAGAGTAACAGCGGGAAGGTGGCGCCTCTCAAGCCCAAGGGAGGAGAGAGGCTGAGGCTTACCGACTTCTCCTGGCTGCCTTCGCCAATATGTTCCTGGTGAATGTGAGGTTCTTTCTTCGTCACGACAAAAGAATTCGGAGGAAAAGTGATAGGTAGAAAGTGGATTTATTTAGAGAGGAACACACGCCACAGACAGAGTGTAGTCCATTTCCGAAGGTGAGAGAGAGCCTCGAAATATGGCATGGTTAGTTTTTATGGGCTGGTAATTTCATAGGCTAAGTGGGAGGATTATTCCAATTATTTTGGGGAAGGGGCAAGGATTTCCAGGAATTGGGCCACTGCCCACTTTTTGACCTTTTACGGTTGTCCTCAGAACTGTCATGGCGCTGGTGGGTGTGTCAATTAGCATGCTAATGTATTACAATAAGCGTATAATGAGGCTCAAGGTCCACTGGAAGTTGAATCTTCCGCCATTTTGGACCCAGTTGGTTCTAACCAGTCCTTGTCATATACTGTGGCTATATTATTCTTTCAAAGGTTGTGCCCTGCCCCCATCCCTCCTGTTTCAGAATAAATACAAATTCACATACAGGAAGAAACTATATTCTGGAGAGTAGACAACATTTTTGAGTCATTTCATACTCTCATTAAGAGACTTGAGACTAATATGATAAATGAATAATTTAACACTCAATTTTAAGTGATTTTCTTATTTGGGACATTTGTTCCTTTATCATGGTTTAAGTATATGTTTGTCATCTGGTTTATTCCTATGTTTGAAGTTTTTGTGGGTTGAATTGTGTTCACCACAAAGCTAAGTCCAGGTCATAACTCCAGGTACCTGTGAATGTTAACTTATTTTGAAATAGGGTCATTGCAGAAGTAATTAGTTAAGATCATCACACTGGAGTAAGGTGGGTCTTTAATCCAGTGTGACGAGTGGCCTTATAAGGAGAGGAGAAGAGACTTATGATAGACACATAGAGGGATGACAGCCATATAAAGAATCAAATTCACAAGGACAACACCATTGTGCAGTGCAGGTAGATTGGAGTGATGCCTCTACAAACTAAGAACCACCAAAGATTTCTGGCAACTACCAGAAGCTAACAGAAAAGCTTGCAACAGAGCATTCAGAGGGAGATGGCCTGTTAACACCTTGATTTAGAACTTCTAGCCTCCAGAACTGTGAGAGAATAAATTTCTGTTGTTTAAAGCCACCCAGATTGTGGTACTTTGTTATGACAGCGCTAGGAAATTAATACAAGTTTCTTAACTTGAATGCAATCTTTCCCACTTTATTTTCTAAAGAACCTGCTTTGGGTTCATGGAACTTTAACTTCTTAAATGTTTACAGTTAGTACAATTTTTCTGGTATCTAAAACAACGTAGTCATGGTAATAAAAACTGAATTTGATATCCTAACACTTTATATACATATATATGTGATATATATATATGTATTCTAATAATAACTTTTTGTTAAAATTTGAAGAGAGAGAAATTTATTGAAATGGAATGTAGGTCTCTCAGGAAAAAGGCATTGATGGCAAACAGACTTGCACTTTCATCTGGCCAGATCTCTCACCACAGTATTTCCCACAGCATGACACAGATTGCATTTCAAATTTATAACCTTCAGAAGAAGCCTGAAATGCTCAAAAGTGGGAACGAAAAGCCTGTTTCAGTTCTGATATATCTAGTCTACACTTCACAAGGCCCATGTGAAACATGACATATGAAATGCTAACGAGGATTTAGGGTTAAAATCTCAAGTCTGCTAAAAACATGATTAATGTTACATTAGCCTCTTGGAGCAAAGGTCTAAAATATAATACATTTTAGTTTATAAGCAAAACCAGTGGGACATAAAACTCAACAGACATGCAGGTATAAACTCATAACCTTCAGCTGTCCTCTCAGAGAAGGTGGTACCTCTAAATCTCACAAATAATATCACTGTGATTAAATGTAATGAGAGCAGATATCAAGAATGTGCACTGCCACTAGGGACCTTAGCCAAAGTGCAAAGTATGCTGTTTGTCTTGGGAAACTTCTCACCTCTTGGTAAACTCTCTTAATCAGCCCTCAGGCATCCAGGGCCCTCAAGCTGCCCTCTGGCTGCCCCAGGCTCTCCTCACCCACTGAATACCCGCATCCCCTCCTCCTGGAGTAGCAGCCTGTGCTTCAAAATCAAGCTTCCTGTCAGTTTCACTTTTCAATCAAAACCCCATTTTCCTCAGGCTGGCTGATTTTGGCAGGCTCTAAGCAAAATCCTAATCTGATAATCTGATTAAATTAATTCGAAGTAAGTTGTAAATGGCTAATAGCCTAAAGTTCCGAGAGAAGCTGAGTTCTTGACAGTCTAATTTGTGGAATATACAAAGGAGATGTATTAAACTGGAAACCTTCTGAGTGCCTTTTGTTTATACTCAAATTTCTTCCATTGCTTGCTCTCCTTCCTTCCTCTCTCCCTCCCTTCTTTCCTTTCTTCCTTCCTTCCTTCCCTCTCTCTCTCCCTCCTTCCTACATTTCCTTCCTTTCATTCTTTCTCCTTCCTCTCTCCTCTCTTCCCTCCCCATGCCCCAACTCCTTTCTCCCTCTCTCTCATTACTGGCTCAGTAATGTGACTCCCTTTTTGTATGGTTACTTATCCATAAATTGGCATCCAAATAGGAATTAAACCAAGGCAATCACTGTCTTTCCCAAGGCAAATTCAACTTCCTCATTCACCAATGCTGGCAATATCTATACTCTTAATATTCTCTTCTGCTGATGACTTTTTAAAAAATCTATAATTAGAAAAATACTTATTGAACTAAGATTTAAGTCTATATTTTCCATTTTAGTAATCTGTCACCTATTTAAGATGTGTATGGTGCATTTGGACAAATCACTATGAGCTACTTTTATTATCATTATCATTATTATTATTATTACTAAAATACTTAACCTGTCATAAACAGCTACTATTTATCAGAATGTCTTTACTTACTTATATTTGCAATAGGCCATCAATGCAAAGCACATCCATATATATCATAAATACTATTACTAATTATTCCTTTAAAATATTCATTAATAAGGAATACCATGGTTTATGTTTTTCTCTAAACTAATTTATATTTATTTCATGCTTTTCTGTTTCAGATGCTAGTCTAAGTACTTTGCATATAATAATTCATTTAATTTTCAAAACAATATTATGGATTGGATATTTTTATATACTTGCTTTTAACAGAAGCAGAAAACTAAGGCATGGGGTATTTAGGAACTTTCCCAGGATAACATAGTAGGTAAACTGTATTTAAAACCACTGTATGACTACCATCTACTCCTCCAGGAATATATATATATATATGCATGTTCCTTATACCAAAAAGGAAGTTATATATGAATATTGTTACTATTTTAAGCTCAGTCCCCAGTGGAAGGTAGGTATAGGACCAATAAGTGGGATTTAGACCATGTTGAAGGCTTGCCTTGCATGGAAAACAAATCAATTTCTGAGAGTATTTTAGCTTAACCTGAAAGAAGGCTGGTGAATGAGACACTGTAGCCAGGAGGAGCAATAAGAAGTAGTGTTACTTCGAGATCACTTCCTCTAAGGGGTGGTCCAGAGCCATGGTAGGGACATTCAAGTCAGGTTTTGGCAAATTTATGAATGACAGATTTGGTGGTGAAATGGTGAACTGACTAGATACAGATTGATGGGAAGTAATGTCTCAGGAATCCTAAACAGCAGGTCAAAGAATAAATGAGTCACCCTAATCATGGTGAAATAGGAAGAGAAAAATACAACATAGATTCATACCAGAATAAAGCTTTATATAATCTAAGAATATAGCACAAACCCAATCTTACTTCATTCATTTCTGTTGAAAAAACTGTTTGGGACTTTCCAATTAACACTACTAAATGGAATGTCACCAAATAGCAAGCCATGCAAAAGAAACATTTGAACAATTGTTCAATAAATATCATACCTGACTTTTAAATTATAAAAGTAATACTTTCTTTTAAAAGTTAAGTTTTAACCTTTTAAAAAGGTTAAAAATATCTAGTAATACAGAAGTACAAAAAGCATAAAATAAGATGGCTTTCTTTCTTTTATCATTCTGTTCCCCTGATATAACTACTAACCTGTGTGTGTTTTCAAGACATTTTCAGTGCATGAACAAATGTACGCTGACTTGTCTTGTTTTTGTAAAACAAATGGACTAAAATTATGGTTTGTATATATGTATATGTGCTATAACATGATTGATATAGGTTTTTTTTCTGTGAGAAAAGAGGTTTTACCATACATATTATGCTATAACTTGATTGATTTCACTTTTCCCCCCAAAATACATTATGGAAAACTTTCCAAGTCAGAACATGCATAGTCCTACCATGTTTTTTTAAAGTTACCTGTTTTTCCATAGTATGGTGTCTCATAAGTCATTTAAATATTCCATAATCTGTTGTCTCTTTCTCAAGTTAGGTTTTCACACATTAATATATATTACCTTAGGTACTTAGGGGCCTAAGTTCCAACTCATTACCACTTTTGTTTAATTTTCCTAGAAATTCAAGCTTATAGCTATGTCTAGTATGTTTAATCATGGGAATACTGTATATTTTTTTCTCTATTATCTGGAAGAAATAAGATATTGAGGACTTGGAAAAGATGCTATATCCAATTACTTCTCATACATTTCACGCTGTATATTTTGGGGGGTAAGAAAGTAGATCTGAAGCCAAATGGCTGAGTTTAAAATACCCTGTAGACCATAGTTAAGTATGTATAAGTTTAATAAACTCAAGTTTCCTGTTACTCTAGCCAATAGTTTATATTCAAGAAATATTAACTGACCATCTTGAAAGTAAATCCTGAATGCTGGGATAGGTGGTTAGGCAAAGCTTCCTCCAAGGATCCTAAGGAAAACTTGCTGAAGGAGTCAGTGTGATTGGGGTCATCCATGCAACAGCAGATATATTTTCATCCTCTTTTGCTTATCCCCTTTGGCACTAAAGAGACCCCTGTGTACAGAGAAATTTTGCAGCTGGGCAGAAGAGACAAGCCTCTGGCTGAGAAATAACACCATAACTCAGAGCAACTTTTGGCTTTCTACATTGATCTTATCAAATTTCAACTTTTTCTTCTGGAAACTTGATTCACTAGGAGAAGAAAAAACACTTCTGGTGCAATGACTAAAGCGAATAGGCTTCAGATATCTTCTAGGTGGGAAACACACTCACTATCAAATGGAGACATGGGCTGGCATGGGAAGCCTTCTCAGGCTCATCAGAAACCAGGATAATCTCTCCTCTCCCCCACCAAAAAAATTATCAAAATATCTGGACTATTCCTCTACAACTTGTATTTTTTTGAAAAAGATAAAATTAGTTATCAGTTGGTATAGACACAGGCTGAGAATCTGTTAATAGAGTTCAGTGAAAATAAAATAGGCTGCTGGAATACCAGAGAATTAATATCTTCATGAGTGTAAATGGAAGTGGGAGGCAATGTCCACGTTAGCAGGGATAGATATACGATGCAGGAAACAGAGAAAATACTTTTTAGAGTTTCCAGCTAAGATAAAGAAAAATTATGACCAGGTCAGAAATAGTTTTCCTACTTATAACTGTGAGCAAAATCAAACAAATGAAACAAACAAAAACAGAACAAAACCTTGGAGGCAATAATGATCAATATTCATATAACAGGGTCCAATACCGGAAGAATATCTAAAAATAATAGATGACTTTTAAAAATATACATTTAGTCATAGAATAACTAAAAGTCTATGTAAGGGTTTGTAAAGTGACTATAAAAGAAATATGAATGGAGTCGTATATTTTCTTATTTGCAAGAACATTCAAATTTGGTTCAGATTTTAGAGAATGACGAAAGGGAAAGTACCAACAAAACTCTTGAATAGTTTTTATTCCTTTAAAAACATTTATAATTAAAAAGTAGTCACGAGGGTGCAAATTTTACAGCCAACACCACCTGGAATATTAATAAAAATATATAGAGAAAAACTCCACACTTTCTTCGAATTTTTTATTTTAATCACATCTGTTCTAAATTAATAGAACTATGCTAGATAAAAACGTTTTGTGTCATCAATATCCTTTAAAAATCGATAAAACCCATTGGTCATCTCCATAGAAAAAAGAATATACTATACACAATACACTGCATATAATTTCAGAGGGATTACTGATAATCTTATATAAAGCTTACTCTTTGATCCCAATTTAAGAAGTTCTAGTCTAAAAGAATGGCCCTAACTAAATAAAGTAGGATCTACTAATGGTTTCTGAAATTTGACTAGCAGGAAAAATCTAGTTCATGCCACCATGTCACCATAAACTTGCAACATTTTCTTGGGCACTGGATGGTGTGTGGATGGACAGAGTACAATGCCAGCAGCATGTCTCTACTCGTGCTCTAAAAATGACTCTGGAACCCTCTTCCTTTATCTTTCCTTTGTTCTTTCAACCGCCTATAACAGGGGACCCCAACCCCCGGGCCACGGACTGCTACCGGTCCATGGCCTGTTAGGAACCAGGCCGCACAGCAGGAGGTGAGCAGCGGCGAGCAAGAGAGGCTTCATCTGTATTTACAGCCGCTCCCCATCGCTCGCATTACCGCCTGAGCTCCACCTCCTGTCAGATCAACGGCGGCATTAGATTCTCATAGGAACTCAAACGCTACTGTGAACTGCGCACGTGAGGGATCTAGGTTGCGTGCTCCTTATGAGAGTCTAATGCCTGATGATCTGAGGTGGAGCTGGGGCAGTGATGCTAGCGCTGGGGAGAGGCTGCAAATACAGATTATCATTTGCAGAGAGGTTTGACTGCACAGAAACCATAATAAATCAATTGCTTGCAGACTCATATCAAAACCCTGTCAGTGAGTGACAAGTGACAATTAAGCTGCACCTTATGGAGTAGACTGGACATAAGCAACACACTTCGGGTGTTACTGTCTCCCATCACCCCCAGATGGGACCATCTAGCTGCAGGAAAACAAGCCCAGGGCTCCCACTGATTCTGCATTATGATGAGTTATATAATTATTTCATTATATATTACAATGTAAAAATAATATAAATAAAGTGCACAATAAATGTAATGTGCTTGAATCATCCCCAAACCATCTCCCCCCAACCCCGGTCCCTGGAAAAATTGTCTTCCACGAAACTGGTCCCTGGTGCCAAAAAGGTTGGAGACTGCTGCTCTATAATTCATCCCCTGAGAAGCCCTAGAGAGGGTCTTCTGAATAGGATGAGAAGAGAAAAGAACTCTTATCCATTACAGA